>NC_044564.1:71050562-72250562 GCF_007565055.1 Rhinopithecus roxellana | reverse complement strand
CAGGTAGATCACGAGGTCAGGAGGTCAAGACCATCCTGGCTAACATGGTGAAACCCTGTCTCTACTAAAAATACAAAAAATTAGCCAGGCGTGGTGGCATGCGCCTGTAGTCCCAGCTACTCGGGGGGTGGGCTGAGGCAGGAGAATCCCTTGGACCTGGGAGGCGGAAGTTGCAGTGAGCCAAGATTGTGCCACTGCACTCCAGCCTGGGCGACACAGCGAGACTCCGTCTCAAAAAAAAAAGAAAAAACAAAACAAAACATCTTAATGCGTTGATTTATCACCTATCTTATACTGTTTTATTATTTGAATCATAACTAGGCTTTTATGCAGTTGTATTTATTTCCCTTAGGAATGCAGTTGAGTATTGTTCTGAGTGCAAGGCAAGGCTCTAGAAATTCCCCTTTTTCCAATCCCTGCCATCAGATTCTCATTGCTGCAAAAGGATTATAGACACAGCCCATCCCAGGGAGTTCCCAAAGGAAATAACATAGTAAAAGCTTTAAGAGGCTTTGACATAGGGAAATAGGTTTTCATTTTTCCTCCTGGACATATTTTTTTCTGCATGTTAATAGTCTTTTTTTAAAGCAATACTAATTGGCTGTCTTTTAAATATATATTTTTATTTACTCATGATCAAGTGTTAACTTGAATTCAGAACAAAGACATTTAAACTAGAATATTTAAATAATTTTCCATTTTTGTGTATGTGGAAAATCTTCAAATGTACACTGTTTTTTACATGAAAAATGCATAGGTATCAAAGTAGAATTTGTGTTTTAGCATAGTATTGAACATTACCTTTTTCACTGACCACACTGAATTCCTGATGGCCTTGAATGTTTTGAAAAGGATTAAATTGTTGTATGTGTTTGGACTAAGGCTAAGCTTCCAGGAAAAAAATAAAATAAAAAGACAGTAATCGTTTTGGCTATTCAGAGGTCTTGTTTCACTGACTTCCAAAGAAATAAGCCCACAACAAAAGTAGAAAAATTTGGGTTTTGCAGAATGTGAGATTGTAAGGAGTCAAGATAGTAATAGCTTAGATACCCCTGTCATAGATGAGACTTTAGGAATTGCCTATTCCAGAATGAAAGTGTCTCTCTTTCTTCATTGTCTTTATAATCTCTTCTGTTAAGATTAAAACTACCTATTTTTTTGTCACATTTAGCCTAGTAAAGTGAAAATAAGCCACACTAGTTTGTGTTTGTGTGTGTGTATTTTCATTTCTGTCCTGTTCTAGAATAAAATTAGAGTTCGATTTTTTTTCTTTTTCCTGTCTGATACTGGATACTGTCCTGATTTTTCTGTGTACCTGCTTTATTACATGGTCTTATTTATTTTTATACTTGCTGGTATTGTGCCAGTAATTTCTTAAAAAGTAAAATGAAAATTGGCTGCTTAAAATTGCTGCGACAAGACCTTGTGTCCAAGATCAATATGAAGATCAGAGGTAGGATATTACACCATGGAATTGAAATACTTTATAATCTGAACTTGACTGAAATGCTTGCTTGACCTGAAATTGACCTTGAAATAAAAGGAACAGCTAAACCTTAATAGATCAAAAACTACCACACAAAGGCTGCATTGCCAAGAACAAGTTACAACCACAGTGATTTATTAATCTCAACTTTTCAATACATGGATTAACCTAACAAAACATTCAATTTACTAATAGATTTTTCTTCTTCTTTTTATGTATAATTTTTCTTAGGGAAGAAAAATATATAGAAAAAAAAATCCTAGAAAATAGAGATTCTTTAGTGAACATTTTGGGAATCTTATGAAAACAATAGTGTTTTGCCAGAGATTGCATTTTAGAAACTATACCAAATTTGCCTTGTAAATTGTATAAATATATGTTATGATTATTTTTAACAAGTCTTCAGTGCTGGTAAGCACCCCCCTGTTTCTAATATGACTAAGTGTGTTTGAGTATATGTTTGATTGTCTGTGGTTCATTGTCATTACTCAGGTCCTTTGAGGTCTATAATGAAAGATCTGCATTCCGATGACAATGAGGAGGAATCTGATGAAGTGGAGGATAACGACAATGACTCTGAAATGGAGAGACCTGTAAATAGAGGAGGCAGCCGAAGTCGCAGGTGAGTGTCTTGGAAGGAAAGGGGTTGCCTGTGATGAAGTCAGACTCTTTCACAAGCCCTGCTGGGATGATCACAGCAAAGGTGTAAAACACCAAAAACGGCAGTAGATGGTCACATTCATTTGATGCAGGGTCTCCTTGGCATGCCTACACCTGCTTTACAGGGAACTATTTCTCCTTTTTCTCAGAAAGAGACTTTTCCTCTAAAAATTTTATAGGAAAAAGTCACATTAGATGTCCTTGTCCTTGGAAATGTATGCCAAGTGGCATGACTGACTGTTGAACTAAAGTCTGTTTTCATTTGAAGAGTTTGTGTCGATCGACTGCTGGAGATAGTCTCAGAATTTAAAGAAATGTGTTTGCTGATGGTAGTTAGAAATACATAATTGGCTCTAGTGAATTATGTGTGTGACCTAATTAAAACTAGAATCACCTATGTGTTTTCCAAAAAATAAATTCCTTTTAAGTGTGCTGACAATTAGGTGCCTTAAGTAGCTTTAATGCTGAGAGGCATAAGTCCGTGTTATAAGATGGTAGTTCATGTGACTTATAATTAATAGTCAACTTGAAATTGCCCTGAGGATTTTATTTCTTTATCATGAGGAAAACAAATAGGCATGCTTACTTTAATTTTTCTTGAGTGGAAAAAATACAATCTACTTGAACTTAAAATCCAATTATATTTATAATATATTGCATTAAATCTTTCCCTATTATCCATTACTGTGTGGAAGACTCTAAGATTAAAAAAAAAAAAACAATGCAGTCTTAACTCAAGCTAGAGAGACGATGATTCCTAATTGCCAATGCTTTGTCCTCTGAAAAGAGCCTCCTTAGGGTGTGTGCCCCATCAGATATCTCAGTGACTGTTTTTTATGGTCGTATTCAACCCCTGTTTCTCTCCTTGTCTCTCAGACTTACCTGTCAGCATTCCTTTTAAATAGGAGAATATAACCTCTTTAATATGACCATGGCCTTATAACATTTCCCTTTAGAAGTCTTTTGTCTGATAAAAAGGAAACTAGTAGAGGAAAAAAGACCTCAAAATGACTGAAAATTAAAGTAGCTTACTTATACCAACCAAAATCCTGACCACTGGCTGCTCTCAAATTTAGCTGATGAAAACTGCGTGACTTATTTAGATGATTTCCCAAGTTGTTGTTTAGAAGATCTGGATATTCTGTGATTAGTTGCTGCCCACTACTTATTGCTCCAACCCCTGAGTCCATGTGGTCATCATATAGGCTTGTGAGTCATCTGATACAGATATACATTGTGGGGGCTGCTTTTCTTGTTCCCTGCCTGACATGTGCTGTGTTAGCATGGCAGCGCCAGTGTGACACTTGATCTTCACTGCACTTGTGAAGTCTCAACTGTTTAATCAGTTTAAATACTCAGCCTTCCACTTCACTCAAGAAGCATTTTAAAACAGCGCTTCAACTGAACACTTCATTAATGTAATTTAGTTAAGAAAAACACGTCCTATCAGTTTTTGCTAAAAGGATGTCCCAGTGTATCCTTTTCATTTCCTATCTTGTATCTTGTCTGTCTGAATACGTTATAGAGCTAGAATGTGATTGCCTATTCAGAGTGAAAGAAAAACTATCCTGATTTCTAAAACAGTTTCTGTTTCTGAGAAGCATATTACATTAGGTACTATATAACCGGAGAGATGGGGAGCAAACACTGAAAGAGGACATCTCTGAGGGAGGACTACATTCAGCACGGTAGAATAGAGAAATCTCTCCTATTGTGGATAAAAGAAAATTCCATTTTCTTCTGAAAAAATGGGGAGGAGGTGGTGTGTATTGTCTTTATTGTTTAATTTTTAAAAGATATCATTGTAGTTTTCCAAAGCAGTTATTCCAAACATACCATTTCTTTGTGTTGTTGTAGCGTATTTCCAATGAATTGTTGTATCAGTGTTGAGAACTGGAGACAGCCTTGAATAATGACACAGTAGAAATGATTGGTAGTGGTTCTAGCACACCGGGCTCCACATGTTCAATCCTTAGATGTCACTCTGTGCTGTCAGTGGTGCAGGGCTGTTTTCCACATTCTTTATGAAGTTTCGTTTATGTAGTTGCTTCTTCCCCTGCAGCGTGTATTCTAGACACGTTTGTAACTTTTTCATCTGTAACAGAGAGGAGGAAAGGAAAATAAAGGTAGTAATCTACACACTGTCTTAATTTTGCTGATCTTCTGTAAGCTTGAGTAGCATGCTTGATCATAGTAGGTGCATAGAGCAGGAGAAGGGAGATGAATGAATAAATGACCCCAGTAAAGTATAGTGGCTGAGCACTAGCTTTGGGCCACATTGCTTGTATTTGAATTCCAGAGCCACCTTATATTTGAATTCCAGAGCCACCATTTTTACCTATGTGACCCTAGATGAGTGACCCAGTCTTTCTAAGTCTCAGTTTACTCATCTGTGAAACAGGAGATCATGAAAAGAGAAATGGCAGGTAAAGCACTTAACACAGTTCCAGTTACAAAGTAAGTACCAATACATGTTAGCAGTTGTGAGTTAAAATGAACTTGTCAAGGGTTAGTGTTTGGATTCTGTGCTTTCCACGCCTATTTCTATGGGTATTTCAAGAATCATCTGTTTGTAATGATGTTCATAACTTGTCTCTTTCTTTTCAGAGTTAGCTTAAGTGATGGCAGCGATAGTGAAAGCAGTTCTGCTTCTTCACCCCTACATCATGAACCTCCCCCGCCCTTATTAAAAACCAACAACAACCAGGTAAATTGTGGGGTTTGCACTTTGCAAGACTCTGCAGAGCTAGGTGTAATCATTTTTACAAAGCATGCAAAACTTTCATCCCTGAATTTTAAACAAACTTCCTCTTGTTACCAAATAGATGGTAGGCCACAGCCTTTGGAATAAACACATAGTTAGGGTAAAAGAAGTTCTGGTGTCATGAGAAAATGAATGTGTTCCATCCGATGGGTTAATTAAGTTGGTACAATAAGAGAGGGTGACAAAAAGTATTGCCAATTTACCGTTTACTCCTGATTTCTATATACTTTACACCTCAGTAGTAAGTAGGTGCCTTAATTAGGAAGAATATGACCTTTGGGGCTAGTATAAAGCCTGGTTCTTTACCACGGGTAATTTACTGGTGGGAAATTAACTTTTAGCTTTTGATTCTCAGTTTCGTTATCTGTAAATGACATTAACACTACCTTTTAGGTTATTGGGAAGATGACAGATAATATATGTAAAGAGCAAAAGGCAGTGCACAGCCCCTACTTGGCACTCAGTTGATGGTAGTTTATTATTATAGGTGTTTGGCCTCAGTTTTCTCGTCCAAGATAAAAGGATTATTACTTGGATTTTAAGGAATAATTAATAAAATGCTGAGAAAATAATGGTCATTATCATTGTTACAACTTGAGCTAAAGGAAAGCTTATTAATTTGATAGTCAACTCAAAATACAACTATTTGGATAAGATCTAGGCAGAACTTTGAAGGCTATGATAAAGAGCATTTGTTAAATAAATTAAATTGGGATATTTTCTTTACCAACTAAAATGAACTATTTTCAGTATCATGAATAATGTAAAAGCCTCATTGAGCATTGAATTGATACTCTCATTATCATAAGTTTTTCTTATCTTTTAGTGTCAACAGATTTCCTGTGACCTCTACAATAACTGCTTAATTCAAGTTACTATATGAATAGTAACTTGAAAACTAAACAACTGTGTTTTTCTGAAAATACTCTGTTTCACAGGTGTCCTTCAATTTTAAATAGTCTTGCCCTTAAATGTGTGGTCTTTGTGTTACTTGTAAAATGTTAGTTTATAGCTGAAGACTTTTTCTTTTTGCATTTTATTTAAAGCACTGGCAAAGATCTCTTATAGTTTAAAATTCCTCATTTATAAGGTTTGTCTATAATGCATATCCATTCTTGTTAAGTAGGAATAATACCAGTACTCTTTATTTTACCAGTTACAGTTCAACTGCAATTTCTTTGTGTCCTACATAAAAATCAAAGTCCAGCCTCAGTAACTCTTATAGATGGGTTACTCAGTGAGTTATTCACTTCTTTTTCCATATCCTGGCTCTTCCCCATCTTCAGGGCCAGCCGTACTCATGGCCCAGGCGACTTTTACCTCTGGTGTAGATGCCTGCCACCACAAGTCAAGTATTTCAGAGGAAAGTAAAAAGAGGAAAGACATACACATCATGGCCAATCAGCTGAGAACACTGGACTGGTTAAATAGATAATTTGGGATCCTTTTGTAAATTTGTGCTTCAGTGAGAACTAGCATTAGGATAGAATTTGAACCTTGGTGAGGTTTTTTTTTTTTTTTTTTTTTTTTTTTTTTTTTTTTTTTTTTTTTTTGAGGCAGAGTTTTGCTCTTGTCGCCCAGGCTGGAGTGCAATGGCGCAATCTTAGCTCACTGCAACCTCCGCCTCCTTGGTTCAAGTGATTCTCCTGCCTCAGTCCCGCAAGTAGCTGGGACTACAAGGGCATGCCACCACGCCCAACTAATTTATGTACTTTTGGTAGAGACGGGGTTTCACCATGTTGGCCAGGATGGTCTCGATCTCTTGACTTCATCATCCGCCCACCTCGGCCTCCCAAAGTGCTGGGATTACAGGTGTGAGCCACTGCTCCTGGCCAATGATATTTTTATATCCAACTTAAGCCTATTTCAGCTTGATTTCTGTATCCAGTGGGTGGTGTATGAGAGCTACAATACGTCATGGGCACAGCAGTGGCAGGGCCAGGAGTGTAGGGCATTAGGCTCTGCTTTTGTGCCCCTCACTAATCTCCTTCAGTATCTCTCCTAATCATAGTGAAAAGTGGGCTTGCTAGGGAATGCAGCTCCAACAAGCCCCTTCATGCCCTTCAAACCTTATGGCTTCCCTTAAGCCCTTCCTGAATGGGCAGTCTTGAACCGACCTTGGCTTTAGGGAAAGGTTTAGACTCTTTGTCAGACTGTTTTTTACCTGTCCAGCAAAACAAAACCAAAAACAAATAGTGTCATCTATCTGGAGAGGGTAAAAGTTACCTTACCTGATTAAGTAGCATACCCCTGGTTCCTTGGCATGTTTATTTGGCAAATGTCGCTTCACACATATGAATCATCAGTCTGCCAGTAATACTCTATTATGTGTCACTTTCTCCATGCACCTGTAAGCATGGTGAGAAAGTTCATATGCTTCCACTGGAAATATATATACCACGGGAGGGCTTGCCTCCTTAGAGCTATGTCTTGGAGCCAAGAGGACAAGAAACGGTTTCTTAAACCTTGTTTAGTATTGATTTCCTAGCCCCTCAAATCACTTGCACTGGGGTCAGATGTGATGCTATCTCTTTCAAGTCAAGCTTCTGGGACTTAAAAAAATTACTAGTATATCTTAATTCTCTAAGTTGATGATGTAAGAGAGCAAAAATTTCTTTAAAATCTAGAAGTCAACTAAATTTCACTCTGGAATGACTTTTTAGTCATATTTGAATGTGTGTGTATGTGTGCAGGAGGGAGGGAGAAAAGTAGGTGGAGAGAGACAGGGATAGAGAAAGTATGAATCTGAATTTTCACACTAAATAAAGAGTTGAGAACATACTTGGAAGGACTAACTCCAAAATGGGAACACTCTGAGTTTCCTTCTTCCATACCCCTCTCCTGTTCTCTCTCTATGAATTGAGAATGATCTCTGAGTTTGGTAAAGTACCAGGCAAAGCTGAATTGTCCATTGCCTTTTCTCAGATCTTCCAGGACTGGAGAAGAGGGGAAGTACTAATGGAGTCAAACATTTTCATACTGAATAAAAGTGAACATAGAGTTGCACGTCAACCAAGCAAGTAATTAACCTGAGTATTGTTGGGAGCTACTGTCATTAGCATGAAAGATCTATCAGTAGAGATTCCATCTGTGAATAACTGAGTTGTCATTCTTCATAAAGGGTTACAGAAAAATATAATCTTGAAAGTTTGTCAAGACATTTTCTCAGATTAAAGACAAAAGTGCTACTAAACCACAATTCTTCTATTTTCAGAGACTGCTGTATCTATAAATGGTGTAGCTAGGCAGTCTGGGTGGCTCTGCTTCTCTCAGTACAGTTTAATAGGGAATAATAAAGAGTGTTGCATCATTTCAACCAGAGATGGTTTTTTCACTCCAAACCTCCCATATGTGAAGTTCAAACAAAAACAAAATACCACATCTTTTTTAGCCAAAAGCTTGGCAGGGAAGGAGGGGAGAAAGGACTTGAAGGAAGGAAGTGATCCATTGGACCCGAGTTAATATTCAGAATATCATAAATCACCTATCAGCCTGCAAGGCATGTTGAATGAAATTAAAAAGAGTCTATCCAGTTAAACTGGTTTAAAATAAGCCTGTGGAAGACAAGGTGTTGTACTTTTTTATTCTGGAGTTGTTTCCCTAAAGATAAGAAATGATCATAAATAAAACAATTGTCTTCAGCAGGGCTCAGCTCTCTCAGAATGAGGTTTTGACAAAGCTGTTTATTTTGGAGCAGGGAGAGATCAAAGAAGGAAGATTAACTGAGCCCTCTCTGGGCAGCCACTCAGTAACTTGAGGCGGGTCACTGACACCCAGAGCTTTTGTTCCTGCCACTGCAGCTTCAGAAGAAAGAAACTAGGATTTCAATGTATTTTGGCCTTCTGTGCTGTAGCACTTATGGAATGTGCGGGGTGGGACTTAAGCGTCCAAATGTTCTATTTTCTGCTTTGAAGAAAAGGTGGCAGAACTCTCTAAACCTAGTTAGCAAAGTTCTATTGCAAATACAGCGTCCTCAAGTCACTTCAACACCCAGAGTATAGGAGTTGGAGGAGGGGATCGTGGGAGGCAGCGGGATATGATGGGAACAAAATTCAGTTCTGTAATGCACAAGGCAAGCAGGCAGGGACTTTTTTTTCTTTCTTGCCTGAAATCTCAGCGGATTGTCTCTGCATGCCCAGCCCAGTATCTGAGTTGGCGAGGAGTGCCATCTACTGACCTAGTTACTCTTAGGTCTCAGCGCTGATTTTTCCCTTGAGGTCTCACTTCCAACAACAATGGAGGAGGACATTCTGAATGTAGTGGAGTATTTGGTTTCCTTTACAGTGGAGCATGTTAAAAATGATTGCCTTGCCTCTGCTAATAAGTAATTTCCCTGTGTTGCCAAAAGTATTGTATTTTAAGTTAGCCTGGTCAAATTAGTCTTTTGGTTATCTTCATAGTAAAAATGATGAAAAAAGCATGATTCTCAGGAAAGACTGTTAGAAAGACACTTTTTACCCATGCATTATTCTCAATTAAAATAAAAATTTGCCCTTTCAGAAGTATTTGGTCTTTTCCGGGATGTCATATTCCTATCCTCATCCAATAAAATGTTTATTAGTAGTATAAAATGTTAAAACTGAATGGGAATCTGGGTGTTATCTTGTTCATTTCTCCCATTTCATCCTTTGCAGTCCGAAAATATTAAATGATAAGGCTGAGACTTGAACTTGGGCTTCTGAGCCTAATCAGTTGCTCTTGTCGTTACAGATTAAAAGTGGACTTATTCTTAAAATCTTTATGTTATGGAATGTAGTAAACTCGTGGACAGAACTGTTACTAAGTTAGGGCAGAGAAGGGTAAAGAGAACAGTAGGAATATAAAACTTCTTAAGATAAAGTAGGTCCTTTATTTGGTATTTTCCTCCTTTAATATTAGTCCCCAATTATAACAACTCACTTCATAATGAGTTATAATGGAAAATACAAATTACTTTGCTTTTTGTGTTTACACACATTTGTAAGCACTCATCATTTATAAATTTAGTGGTTTCAAGCTTTTTCAAGTGAGGGCCATTTAAAAATACTTACCTTTTAATCCTCAGTTTTGAAGATGCTGTCGAAGAAATCAGCTGCATTTATTAAATAATAATTTGCTTCTCCTTTTTATTAAATAGAAACATAGCTTCCCACCAAAGCTTCTATACAGTACGTAAAACTATTCATAACTTAAGTTGTAATCAGTCTAGATAAAAGGGAAAGCACTTGGTGTTTTACCAAGGGTAAACATATCATTTCTTAAAACACAGAAGATAGTCCTATCTCTTTATTTCTTGAGTTGGAGGATCCCAAATTGGGAGCAACTAGTATAACTCATGGCCATCTTCATTTCCAAAGCTGCATCAGTTTTGTGCATGTGAGTAATTTTAGAATGTGAAAGTTAGGTACTAAAAAGGGCATTTGAGTATTTGTTTTTATCATCCCTAGCATACTGAGCACTAGTAGTCATGCTGAAACAGCAGAATGAATAGGAAAAAAATTCTTGCCAGAGGGAACTATAATCTCAGTATAACTCAGCTGCTATACATATGGTGAGAGTGTTGTCGCAAAAGAGAAGCAGCCTTGGAAGCTTAGATCAATTTCCTTATCATCAACTGTTTTTTTTAGTTCTACTCCTCTGACTCAGCATTTCAGATCTAAGTAATTTATTTTCCAAGGAAAATAAGATTAGAGAGAAGAAGGAAAATGTATAGAAAAGAAATGCTATTTGGAAAGTAAATGTTACTGTACATTTCATTCAGTGAGTGCCTTTGTTTATGTGGCTGGTTAGCTAAGAGATGTTTGAAATAAAATTTAACACAGTGTTCTCTTTGATCCCTAGATTCTTGAAGTCAAAAGTCCAATAAAGCAAAGCAAATCAGATAAGCAAATAAAGAATGGTGAATGTGACAAGGTAGGTTTCCAGTCTGTTACTAGCAGAGCTCCAACACTGACAAGCCTTCTGTTTCTTTGTGTTCCCCTTGATCATCCTTGCTGGTTCTCCTTTCATTTTCTTTATCAAAGTGCCCAAGATGCCCTAATGATGAGTATTGAGTCCCAGTGCTTTGTAGTATGTTTTCCATGTGTTGTTTATATCTTCAGTATTAAGCTTGGCCTTATCTGTCATATGCTGTGTTGCCTACATTGCCAAGGGATTTCAGGCATATTGAATTGGGAAGTAAGAGAATTGTGGTAGAGGTAGCAGGTTAAGGAATCTCAGATGTAGATGAGCAAGACATCTGATGCTAGTGCAGTTTGCTTTCCCAGAGTGTGCATCATGCTTCTGAAATCTGACTACAAGACCTAATGGGGTTAAGTTACCTGGTTTGGACAGGGCCCTAACCCTGCTTTGTAGGGCCAAGGCAGACCTCTGTAATGCTTCACGAATCTTTCATTTGCCTTTATTGCAAATGGTGCTGGGGGCACCCATGCAATTATGCTAACAAAGACTCGTGAGTCTGAGCATGTGGAAAGAGAGGTACCCCCTCTCCCCTTTCAGGGGAGCTCTTCACAAATCAGATGACAATTAGTGATCCCTGTTTTTCATAATACATTCTTCTGTTCTTCTGTCACTTGCTGGCATTGCTTACTGCAATGTTTGGTATGACCAGGAAGCCTTTTTAAAACAAAAGCAAAACGAACAGGAAAACCCCCACAAAATTGCCCTGACTTAATTGGTAATGTACATTGTTGTTTCCGTATTCAAACTTAGAATTTTTTTTCTCTTAGAAACCTTCTGAAATTCAAGAATGGAGAAAAAAAATGAAAGTAGCCTTTGTTAACATGTTTAAGCTCACAATTTAGCATTGAATTTCCCTACCTTTTGTAGAGATGTTGGAGGAAAGTGAGTCTACTGACTTGAATCTTCATAAGAGCAATTAAGTCCAAGAATTCCCTCCAACTCCCTTTTTAAAGTTGGTGTGATAAAGGTAATGGCTGCTCTGAGACTGGCTTGGTCTGCAGAGGCCTTTGGGCACTGAGTGCACGCAGCCTGGGCTAGAGTGGTGTAATGAGAACCTCCAACTGCTGCTGTTTGTGTTGTTTTTACTTACATATTCATTTATTTTTGAACTACTTTTTAAAGTGCTTGTCCTTTTGGGGGACATTCTTCTCTTTCAGGCATACCTAGATGAACTGGTAGAGCTTCACAGAAGGTTAATGACGCTGAGGGAAAGACACATTCTGCAGCAGGTGAGAAATGCTTTTTAGCACAACCCTTTCCAGAAACATCAAGACTTGGTTTGTCCTGCAGTAGTGTGATAGCACCTGGAGGCCACTGCAGCCCCACACTATCAGAATCTGGCGAATGCCACCTATAGATGTATTTGGGAAGGGTTCTCATTTCTGAGGCCACCTAGAAGTCTGCGTTGGAGCTCTATGGCAATTATTCTCCCTCCTCTAGTGCTGTGGATGATGAGATCTGGGCAGTTTGGGAAGTGATGCTGGATTGTAGTGATCCCTCAGCTGGCTGGTGTAATGTGGGCTGAGGGAGGGGACAGTAGGAATGCAAAAACCTTTGGGGCCAGGCTTCTGGTTTCATGGGAAAACGGTGATAAGAATTTGAGTTAAGTGTTGTAAACATTTGTGATTCAATTTAGTAACCTTTGCCAGTGATATTCTAAGGAAAGTAAATATTTTCTTCATTTCCCTTATCTTGTACAACATACATTCTATTATTATGAACTCAACTGTGGAATACTTGTAGTGGAATACTTGTAAATTGGGGAAACTTCAATTAATACAGTTTGATGTTTTAATAAAATAAGAAGGATGGTTTTTCATTTTCATCCAGTTAATGATGTACGCCTCTGTTGCAGCTATTGGTAATTTTTTTAACACCCAAAGAGTAGAATGTGTGTTCTAAATTCCAGGGCAGATATGTAGATTGTTTCACTGTTTGAATTTCTTTTTTTTGTTTTACTACTTTCAAATGACTTGACATTAATATTTAATCTACCCCAGCTGTGTGTGTGTGTGTGTGTGTGTGTGTGTGTGTGTGTGTGTGTGTGTGTGTGTTTTTAAACATTTAGTGGCTGGGGGTCACATTTATATTCTGTGTACATTTTTGCTTACATCTCTAAATACATAATCTCAAACTTGCCAAGTTTCCTGACTGGCCTGATAAGCTTTTTAACCCTTGTAGAGTTTTAGATTTGAACAAAAGACTATAGACCTATGATTCTTAATTGCAGATAAGTTGCATTTCTTGCAGTTTCTTTTTAATTAGTATGGGTAAGGAAGCAGGACTTGAGTGGCCTACCATAAGTGGTGGTCTAGTACTTTGCTAATATTCTTCTTAGGCCTCTTTTGAAGAACCAAACGTTGTTTTACCTGTCACTTACCAAATATTTGGGGCTGGCATAATGCTAATTGCAGATCTGTTGCATGATCTTTCTCATCTCTTCCCAAACACCAGCTCCGAGGCACTGTGGAGCAATTGTCCAACGAAGTTATTTATACCCAAGCTGGGCCCAAATAGTAAGTCTCATAGGAGGTGGGACAGATGTTTGTGCAGGGTTGGGACATCTTCACAAAGAAAGCCTTGCCAGTGAGTCAAGGATACTAGGCCATTGGGCAGATCTTACCTTGGGGTGTCATTGGCATTCCCAATTTAATGTTGTCCTTTATTTTGACCTTATAAGAATTGTGAAGGAAGGTGGCTTACTGGAGAATTCCATCCAAGTGGATTATTTTAGTATTCTAGAGGGAGAGAGTAATATCTATGAATTTTTAACCTGGCATAAAGGCACTCCAGGGCACACAGCATTTCACCCTAATTGCATTCCCAGGCCGGTTGAAAGCTCTCAGTCTTTGGCCTTTTGCCTTGTAATGCAGCTGAGGCTTGTGATTATGATACCATGATGCATGTCCTGTCACGGTTTACTGCTTAATTAATTCCTTTTGTAAAACATAGCACTATTGAGGACTAATGTTATTCTCCACCTTGAGGGCTGCTCATCTCATGGAATGCATTCCACAAAGTCTACGTATTCTCTGCCGTGCAGACTTGAACACCTGAAGCAGAATTTCTAGTGGGCCCAGGATCACATCTAGGTCCTTCCCTGTTAAATGCATCCTATCCAAAAATCTGGCCTGACGATTTTATTTGGCTCACAAAAAGTGGTTAATAGCTTTGTTTTACTCTGGGGGCATGCAGTCCTGGCACTCGGCAGCTAGTTTAATGAACAGACAGCATTGGATCAAGGAGCCTGTGTTCCTAAGCCACTTTTTCAAAGGGTGTAAATACAATAGAGTAGACACAGTCAGATCAAGAGAAGTGATTACCTAGGACTGATGAATAATTTGATTCCTCTTTAAACCACATGTTCCACATTTATTTAGAAAGTGACATTGAACACATCTAACATCCCCAGCAATTCGCTCTAAGCCTGGATTTGCATCCACGTTTGGGAGAAGAAAATTCTGTGGGAAACCAGGTTTCCTTAGAGGAAACTAAATTGCTTAGTTTAGCAATTTAGAATCCAGCCATCATTCTTTTCGAATTGTCTGCAGGGAATGGGGAATCCGTGGCATATTAGAATATTCCTTCTAAGAACCCAGAGAAGCCTCCCTGAGAAGTGTTCTGCTGAAAATGATGTTCTCCATCCTGGGAAATAACTTGTCATATATCAGCACCCCTTGTAGATTTGAGCCTGATGGCCTACCCCTTAACCAAGGGTAGGGCACACATTTTTATGCGGTGGGAGTCAGCGCTTTCCAGACCATAGTAGAGGCCATTCTATGGGAAGACCTATGTTATCCCAGACCTGGCTCTACTCCATAGAGAAGCAGTTAAAGTAAAGCCTGTTCATTACTTCTCACACAGAGAAGAGGCTGCTTCACATGGAAAGAACCCTGGTTTTTGAAACTATAATCAGACTAAAATCAGTGCATTTACCTTTGTATAATTAAAAATTGGGGAAGGGAGCCACAGATCTGACAAGTGGATCTCACCCTGTTTAAAGCAGAATGAGACATCCAACAGCCTGCGTAGTACCCCTTGAAAGGCTGATGTGGCAGGAAATAACCCATCATGAATGTTTTCGCAAAAACCGTCATCTGAAGAATGAGTTAAGCAGTTTACACACTCTTCCTTTTCCACTACCCATATGTACCCGATTGCCTGTTTTTCTTATCTGCAGTCACTCTATCTACTATTATTATTATTTTGGACAGACATTAATTATTGTACTATGATGCAGAAAATGACATCAAGGTCAAGCCACACTGCATCAGCAAAGAGGGTATTCCTGTAGAAAGGCAGAGTGGAGTTCTTCAGGCACTCGTGGGGTATGTTCAGGCTTTGTGGCCTGTGTCAATGGAATAAAGCATGTTAACGTTGTTTCTGATCTGACTATCGGGATTCCTGGAAAGGAATGCACACTTATTTTTCTTTATGGAGCCCTTACTTAAATGAGGATGTGGGCACATGCTCTAATAATTCAAATCATTAATGCTGTTCCCTTTGGCAAATAATTCCCAACTCCCCAACTGCTGCCACTGCTACTACATTAAGGCTGTTTGTCTGCATCTACCTTGATGTATTCTTGTGGGCTCCCATAAAAATGTGGGGCTCATTTAGTTAGATTTATCAGATCCCCTTTATATCATTGTGCATGTGTGGCTGCAGGCCGGGCACAGCATGCGCATAGAGGAAGTAGGGGTTGGTGATGGAAATACTGGAGATCTGCAAGATAGCACAATGCATGAGAAATGCCCGGGCTCAAGTTTCTAGTAGGCAAAAGTGTTTATATGCTTTAAAATTAAGCAGCTTTTCTCTAGAAGGGATTTTTTTATTGCCCAGTTTTCTATTTGCTGTTAAATAATTAGGGAACAGCTATATTGGGTCATGGAAAACTGTTTTCTTAAAAGAATTAGTTACAATTTTTTTTTATTCAAGCAGGCCTTTCTGAGTTTGTTTCTGCATTTTCTTGCCTTAGTTATTTTAGTGCTAATGGAATGGCTAACACTCATTGGGGGCAGGAGGAAAAAGCATCAGGTCTGTAATTCATGTGCAGTTTAGTTACCTCCCAGATAATTAAGGATCAGTTTATAAGGTAATCATAATCATGTTATCCTGACTTAGGTAGCAATTTACCATTTATAAAAAGCTTTGCTTATGATATCTTATTTGATCATCTGCCCAAACTTGCACAAGTAGAATAGGTAGCGTTACTCCCATTTTCCAGATGAGGAAACTGAGGCTCAAAGGTTATGATGTTCTAATACCATTGAAAGAGTGAGCAGAGTCAGAACTTGATATGCCAAATCTAGAACTCTATTCTAAATGCTTTGTCAAGTACCTACTGGGCAGCTGGCTGGGGGAAGGAGTCAAATTCTGGTCAGCTTGTTATTTCCATTGTATAAATTTGAAATTATAATAGCTCTGAAGAGACTACTTGTTTCCATCCCAAAATTTACACATTTTTCACTAGATCCATAGTATTTTTGCATAAAATGGCAAAACTAAAAATGTATTCCAGAAAATACATAGTCTTAGTTCAATCGATGTTAATTATATAGTAAGTATATGATTGAGCATAGCTGTGTGTTTGTGGTTCTGTATGTATGTGGATATGTATGGATGACTTGCTGAAAGTTCTATTACTAATAACTAACAAAACAAATGAGTGTCCATTTTAGATCTTTTAGTGTTAATAAGATCTTGTTGGATAAATTTTTACATAAATGTAGCACTTTAACCACAATTGGGTATACCCCTTCTAAGAATTTCTTGATGCATGTAACAGAACTTTGAGTCTAATGGTTTAAGCAAGTAAAGTTTTCTTCTGACTCCCTCCCCACCTAAAACAGTAACCATCACCTCTGTCATTTAACATTTTTCTGAAAGTTGGAGCCAATACAAGAAGAAATGAGGTTTTCCAAATTATTAACAATTGTATAATGATAAAGGAAAATGATTTTATATATGGGGTGTGTGTATGTGTTTGTACTGAAGTAAAAGTAGTTTTGTTATTTCTAGGCTGGATTTTTCTTATGTTTATTAAGTATAATCACTGTCTGTTGAGTCAGCAACTAATTTTTAAAGGGGTCTTGAAATGTTATCTCCCCCTAACTGCTCACTCACAGTTAAATATTCTGTTCACGACTTGAAAGCAGGAATGAGTTTAAAGGGTATGAAAAGCAAGACAAGTTCTCACTGGGAATTTCTAAGGCTTAATATACCTTTGACTTATCAAGTTGACTGAGACAATTTAATGCTATTCATGGTATGGGACCTTGTTGCTATAAATACGCATATTTATCACTTGATTCCATATTTGATCGCCCCTCTATTACTCTCTCTTTGCCTTTTGATGTTTGCTGCTTATTGCCCAAACTTTCTCTTCTTCACTCCTCTAGATCGTGAACCTTATAGAAGAAACTGGACACTTTCATATCACAAACACAACATTTGATTTTGATCTTTGCTCGCTGGACAAAACCACAGTCCGTAAACTACAGAGTTACCTGGAAACATCTGGAACATCCTGAGGATATAACAACTGGATGCATCAAAAACTATTGTGTTTTTTTTTTCTTTGGTTGTGATTTTTTGTTGTTATTGTTTATATGAAAACACTCAGAATGATGCAACCAAAAGGGAAAAAATAAAAATCAAACAACCTTCAGCTTTATTTTTCTTTAAAGCCAGTCATCATCTCTTGATAAAGGAGAGGTTAAAGCAAACCAGCCTCAGCGGACCACTCTTCTCTCCAAGGAAATCCCCGGGAAGAGTTAGCCTGGATAGCCTTGAAAACAAACAAATCAAACACAACACAAGAAAACTCAAAGAATGTGTATGGTATCATGTATCTCTCTGTGGTGGTTCATTCCACAGGACGAACGCATATTCAACACACTGCCTTATTACATAACTGATCTATTTATTATCGCATACAGATATTCTAAGTCATTGAGGGAATGACACCATCAGACATTATAAGTACTTGGTCCCGTGGATGCTCTTTCAATGCAGCGCCCTTGCCATCCCAAGCCCAGTGACCTTACTTGTATACCGTGCCACTTTCCACCAACTTTTTCCAAGTCCTTTAACTCGTTGCAGTCTGTATTTTCCACCTTTTGTTTTTCCAGTTCCAGGACACAGATTATCGACTGGGGGGACCAAATAGCCACCTTGATTTTCTTCTTTGTGGTCTTTTTCCTGAAAGTTGGGGCCCAGTCCTTGGCTGTATCCATGTAATGATCTTGGACCATGGTAGAAAATGCACCAAATAGGATCATATGAATTGCTGTCTAGCCTTAGTCAATAAACTTGTAGGACTTTTAAACAAAAGTGTACCTGTAAATGTCCTGAATCCAGCATTGTTGAGCTGTCATCAACATTCTTGTGTCTGTTTTACTGTTATAATACTAGGTAAATATGGAAGTAAAGGCATCCCGCAGGATCATCATTTAAAAAAAAAAAACAAAACAAAAAGCAATTCTGGTCCTGTTTTCTAAAAGAAAATGTAGAAATTCTTAATTTGGAAATTTGGATCTATTTATTAGTAAGAGTTTCAGCTTTCTTCAGCTGCCAGTGTGTTATTCATCTTTATCCTAAAAATCTGGAATCAGAGATTTTTGTTTGTTCACATATGATTCTCTTAGACACTTTTATATTTGAAAAAATTAAAATCTTTCTTTGGGGTAAAATTCTTGGTTATTCTACCATAACAGATTATGTATTAACTTGTAGATTCAGTGGTTCAATTCCTGTTTAGTCGCTTACTAATATTTCCAGAAGGATTTCTTGTATTGGTGAAAGATGGTTGGGGATGGGGGGATATTTTTGTTCTTGTTGTACCCTTGTTTTGAAACTAGAAATCAGTCCTGTGGCATGCAAAAGAAAGCAAATTATTTTTAAAAGAACAAAACCAAAGTACTTTTGGTGTCATTATTCCATCTTCTCCATAAGTGGAGAAATGAAAAGTAAGAACAGCTCATCTTCCAAGTTTTTACTAGAAATTCAACTGAAAAGAAGAGAAATGAAGAAATACTTCTGGATCCAAAGGTTCGTCACTGGATCAGCCTTAAGAAAGTCTCTATGTGTGCTAATAGACCAGTATCTCCCTTGTTTGTTCCCATGCCAGATGCTGTCTTTTCATACAGAGATTAACTCGTGTCTGTACAGAAAATGGTCTTTCCAGACCCATTCTTTTGGGCAGTTATATAAATGCAGATTGATAATGAGTTATTTCTGCATTTTAAAAAGGGGATTTTTTACACTGTTTCTTTCTATCCAAAGAAACTATTTTTCCTTTAAAAAATTATAATACAGCCATGCTCCTTGTAAATTATTTCTCTGAAGCGTCCTCCCAGAGGACAAGTGTACTTTGTCAATAATGTTATGATTCTTAATGATGATTGGCATGAACCGTACTTGAAGCATTTGTTGTATTGTCCACTTCTCGATGTGCAGAGAAACTTTGAGTCATTTTCGACATTAGGTGATTGATGAATTGTGTGGTTTCAGTTGTGTTTTGTTTTTAACTTTATAGTTGGAAGGGGAGGGTAATGTTTATATGGAAATGTTGCAAATTTTTAAAAATATTTTAAAATTTCTAACTGCTTACATATTCTCATCAAGGCAGAGGTTTATGTGGTTTAATATATCTGTGTAGTTTAACTAGAAATGTGTATATGTAGTTTGGGCCATTTTTATTTCTGTAACTAAACTGTGGGGCAAAAAACATGATTTGCCAATGTAAAATTTTTTTCCCTTAAGTTGCTAACCAAGAAACTAGGTAAGATAAGAAATGACCAAACAAAAAGGATGATAAGTAGGGCAGCCATTATATGATAAACTTTAGACTTGAAAATTAGGGAATAAAGTTAATTTCTTCAGAATATCCTAAAATGTAAGTTCGTAAATTGATAAAATTCAGAAAAACTTATCCATCTTCTACTCATCAAGATAGCAAAATAAGTTTTTCACAAAATTAAGAGTGAGAGTTACGTTATTTTTTTTGAAGTGATAATCTTGCTCTCATTTGTAAATGCAGAAATAAAAAGATCCCTTTGAATTAATTTCAAGTAGTTATAATACCTCTCTTAAAGTAACCCCTTCAGTTCTGTCACATTTATATGCACCCAACTTTGAAGCCTATTAAGAATATATTTGATACATGAGTACCCTAACAGTGGCTCTGGTTTCTTAAGCACAAGGGGAAAATGGCAGGGTTTAATTTCTTTGGTGTACATATATAAATAGATGTTTCAAATAAAATTAATTGGGCGAATGTGAATATGGTTTGAACCAGCCAGAGTATGATAAACTTTAAAAATTTTTTTCCTCAGTGATTAGCCAGGGGAAAAAACATATGTACAGAACTCCTGCCCCTATACCCCCTTATAACTTAGCTTTTGCCTCTGGTTTTGCAGCAGGATGTGTGTTGGTGGGTTTGGGGGTCCTTCTGTCTTTGGATGTAACAGTCATATTAGCAACAATATTTTGCAGTTATTTCACGATCCTCACCATAATCTGCCTCTGTCGATCTTAATACAGACAAATGGGTATTTCTATATGTGCGTTCATATAGTATCAAGGTAGGGAAGACTATAAAAAATTCAGATCAGGAGACAAAAACTTTAGGAAACAATATCTCAGAGAGTCCTAAACGTTTTAAATTGTCAGGCAAATCTCTCTAATCTGAATATTCACCTTTTGGTGGAAAGAGCCGATAATATTGGATTTCTTCCACTTTAAAAAGTTTCTTCAACCAAAAAAAAAAAAAAGTGTTTTTTGCCCATGTCCTTTACAGACCCACCTAATCTTTAAAAAAAAAAGAGAAGAAACAATTTTAGGCCTGTATAACATCCCATTTACCACTTCAAGCTCCACAAATGTAGTTAATATACTTGTTAAGAGAGACTTTACTCTTAAATGTTTTAACTCTGCCTACTTAATGGAGTTGGATGTCCAGTGTTGGAAACAGTCAGTGTCTATTTGGTGGCTTGTGTTTATTTTTGTCACTGTAGAAGTGATCCGCTCTGGAGTAATTTGCTGTATGCTTATTACTTTCCACCTTTAGCTTTTTGTGTACTAATGCTATGTACTGCTCCTATATTTATATATACATATATATATATATATATATATACACACACATATATATTATCAGAGTAATCTTGCTTTGGACTGTTGCTCTAAGCTATGATGTAGAGACTACTACAGCTGCAGTGAATGTTAAGGAGTCTGTTCCCATGGTTTAGTCTAGTCTTGGGCTGGAAGTCTACATCTTTTAACCTCTTTTGTTTTATATGATGCTTTTTATTATGTAGGCACTGCCATCCCTGAATATTCCTTGTAAAGATGCATTGAAGAAGTCAATTTAAAAGGAAGACAAAGCCACCGCTGTCTGTAAACTGTAAATATGTATTTTGGCACTTGTACTCCAGTATTCTGAAAATAGAGTTATGATGGAAATGCTGACAGATCCTTAATGGTGGCCAGAGCTACCATGCAGTGCAAAAATAAATTAAGTGAAAATGTATTATTGAGATTAACAGTGCAAGGCCAATACCTTTTATAAATCTGTCAGTATCTTTTTAATGGACTGTGTATGTGTAGTTATGTTGAAAGACACACTGTGTATGTGTACATGCTTTTGTGTGAATTCAAGGCACACTAAGATGTATTTCCCTTCTCTAAAATCCATGTTGAAATGTAAGTACAGATTGATAGAAATAGGTGTTTTACTTAAACTCATATAATCTTGTTGCAGCACCGTTTTTAAAATGTGTAATTGTACTGATTTGCTAAGAGTCATTTGACCAAAGTTTGGCTTTATTTTGCATAGAGGAAAAATTAGCCCTTAGCCTTTTCTCAAAAAGTGATGCTGTTTCTAAAGAAGAATAGATGGGGAGATCTGAGGCATCCAGAGAAAGGACAATGTGTCCAAAACCAGCTGAAGGCAGAGAGTCCACGCCTCATTCATTTTAGGAGTCCCTCATGTCTAGCACCATCTTCTGTGTCCTAAAGCCAGTATATATATTAATTTTTTAAAGCTCTGCAAAGATTGGAACAAGAAGTGGTGGGATGCATTCTTGGCATAAACTGGGCTATGTATGCATGATGTTTTTTCTTTCTTCCCCATTTCTTTGGAGGGTTTTGTTCAGGAAAAATGTGCTATAGCCAGAGACAGTCCATCTTACAAAGTCCCTGCATTTACTTTCACAGCAGGAACTGCTACCTTGATTAGACAGGAAGAAGAGCAACTACAACAAAGAGAATAAAATACATTCAGTTTGGTAAATAACCAAGGAATTGGGTGTGATGCTCTTACTTAATAGTAAAGAGATTTACATCAAATTTGAGAAACTGACTTTATCTTCATTCAGGCTGACAAGCCATTTAGGGGATTAGAGGGGACTGCTTTGTCTCTTGTCAGCCCGAGACTGATTTTAGCTGTGGAAGCATCAGTCCCAGATGGGCTGGGATGGCAGTAGAACTTTCTAATGGCCATACTTGGATTGGACTAATCTGTTCCCTTGTTGCGGCATAGATACTCATTTTTATTTAAAATAATGGCCTTCTACCTTCTCCAGTGTATAGAAAGGGTCAAGAGCAGCACCAGGCCCTGCTGAAGCACACTCACCCAGGGGTGCACTGCACCACATGGTTTTCCCCAATAATTTGTTCCCTGTCTCCAATTTATGGCCCCATTTTGATATGCAAGGAAACCTGGAGAGAGATGACAGATAACCAAGCCTGACCCCCAGACCTCTCTGGTTGGTAACTCAGGGAAATAAGTCTCCAAAACTAGTGGTCTTGTTTTATTCTGATTAGTGGAGCAACTAAGGGTATTTTATTGGTTTCCTTGCCAGGGATACCACCCAAATAGAAAACACAGAGCACATTTCAAAGCTTCTGCTTTCTCTGCCAGGTAATAGTATCCATACCTTCCTGTTTATGCAGTCCCCTTCTGTAGAGGTGCTTCCAATTTTTTCCAGAGGTTGTTAAATTGCCTTTGGCTCTCAGCTTAGCCTCTTGGTCTTAATTTCCCCTTAATTAAAGAAGGGTAACCAATGTGGTCCCTAGGAGCTAGTGAGAGTAATATACGGCACAAACCAAAAAACACTCTGATAATGATAACTGGGCCCTATGGCTCTTAAATAACAGCACAAATAGTCTACCACCTGAATGAGAAGGCTCCTTGAGTCCACTTTTATAACAATTCAGGGTGACTACTGGGGTACTGGGTAATCCGCACGGAACAGGAGGTGCCCACAGGGAGTGGGAGATAGGTGGCGAGTAAAGACAAAGTTATTTGCTCATTTTCCCCTTTTAATCATGTCTCCCACCCCATGCAGTCCCCACCACAGAGTTCTGAAGCTTCAAAAGGGTAGAAAAGGATAAATCCAGGCCATTAAAAGAAAATAATCAAAGCTATTGAAAAGATAAAACAAATGAGTCGCACTAAAAGGGCCGTCTGTGCAAGTAATAAGGTTGAAATACTGATACTGATTTCCTAGCCGAACAGCATTCCTCGCACATGTGGTTTGTGTATCCGTGTCTGGGTGGGTGGTCTGGTGAGAAGTGCTAAACGCAGCAAGATGGCTTAGTTTTTGAGCAGTGGAGGGAAACTCTGGGACAGGCTCAGCCCGTGGCATCTATAGTCCCTGCAACATAAAGAGGCTTTCCTTTTGCTTTGTTCCAGGATAGAAAGTTTTAACTTGGCTTATTCATTTAAATGTGAGTCTCTATTCTGCACAGAACCAATCAGAGGGTAGGAGTGTGTATGTGTGAGTGTGTGTGTGTGTGTTTAAGAACCTTCTTGTCTCTCACCGCCCCAGCCCTACGGGATGGGATGTGTGGCATAGAATGTATAACCCTTTATTTGTTGGAATGTATTCCCTGGGTGCTAAGCACCTATTAACATCTCTTTTGAAAGGGACGCTGTTTTAAGTAACACCTCAGTTTAGCTAGGACAGGAAATAGCATTAAATTAAAGGTACATATGAATATGGTCCACAAACAATCCAAATAAAGGTAGACCCCCCCCCCAAAAGCACATTTATACTCATGAGAATGCCAAATGAAGCACACTCAGTTCAAAGGGGGAAACTTGTTAAGGGAAGCTTCTTTCATTCAGGAAACACGATGCCCAGCGATAGCTTTTGAGAGACACAAATCATTGCCAAATCACATCTGAAGACAGGCTGCTTCATGAATATCCTTCAGAATTGTTAGATGTCGGGAGTTTTGACTTTAAATCAATTGGAGGATAAATCATTGTTTTCCAAATTACAATATTTACTTGTTTCTATGTTTATTATCTGTCTCCGCCACTAGAACAGAAGTGCCTGAGGCTAAGAACTTTGTTTTGTTCACTGCTGATCCCAGGACCTAGAACAAGTCTAAGACATACGAGACACCTGTATTTATCAAATGAAAATGTGGGAGCATTTTGTGGAACATGAACCTCTTTTGACATTTCATGAGAAATGGTTTTGCATTTAAGTGTGGAAACATTGCCCAGTATATGACCCTCTTGGCAATTCATGACATGCTAAAATATTAAATCTTTGGAAAGCCACATGTTCTACCAATAGTCAAACTTGTTTAACTTTATTTAATGCAATATTTCCTAAACTGTATGTAACACAATAGTAGTTATGCAAGATAGTAATAGCGGTTTGGCATTTAAAATAATGTTTCTTTATCAAAATAGTTTTTAAACTATATTTCATTCTTCAAGGTTTATAACATAGTTTGGGTAGCACAGTTTCAGAGAAGGACAGCACAGCTATTACTATCTCTAGAAGTGGGTTTCTGGATTAGCTAATCATGTAACTTTTTGACCAAACTGGATTTTTTTTTTTTTTTTTTTTGATACAGGATTTCTCTATGTTGCCAGGGCTGTAGTTCAGTTGCTATTCACAGGCACGTCATAACATGCTATGGCCTTGAACTCCTAGGCTTAAGTGAACCTTCCACCTTAGTCTCAGAAGTAGTTGGGACTACAGGTCCATACCATCAGATCTAGCAAACTGGAATACTTTTGAGAAGGAAATGGGACACTATTAATAATCATCCCAGGACAACATGAATAAATCAAAGCTGTCTTTGGCAAATCAGGGCATGTGGTCACTGTAGCTTCGAGGAAAACACTTTGGGACATGTGGAACTGAAAGTATACCTTCAGATTTCTCTTTCCATCACTTTTATCATATGCACTTACCATGCATATGATAAAAGGTGTTTGGTTGGGCTGTGTAGGGTAGAAAAAAATATTTCCTCACCCATTGCAAGGTTCATGGCTGACACCCCTATATTAAAAATAGATTAACAAGAGAGAAGCAGAGCAGATTCATTGAACCAAAGTTTTATGTGACATGGGAGCCATCAGAAATGAAAGTCCAAGAGACCTAGAGGAAGCTCCATTTTTATGCTTAACTTTGATGAATGGACAGTCATGCGAAAGTATCCATAAAGGAGGTATGACATAATGGTAATAAACTGGGGGCACTTAGCAAGGCCTGATTGTTCAGATTCTTCTGGCTTCAGGGTATAGGGCAGGACTCCTTTGGAATGAATATCTTTTTGACCTCCTTTCAGGTGAGGTAAGTCAGAATTTTTTTTTTTTTTTTTTTGAGGAGTCTCGCGTTGTTGACCAGGCTGGAGTGCCAATGGCCTGATCTTTGCTCACTGCAACCTCCGCCTCCTGGATTCAAGTGATTCTCCTGCCTCAGCCTTCTGAGTAGCTGGGATTACAGGCATCTGCCACCATGCCCAGCTAATTTTTTGTATCTTTGGTAGAGATGGGGTTTCATCATGTTGACCAGGCTGGTCTTGAACTGCTGACCTCAGGTGATCTGCCTGCCTCAGCCTCCCAAAGTGCTGGGATTACAAGCGTGAGCCACCACGCCCAGCCCGGAAAATTTTTTAAATGACCGGTCTTCATGGGAGAAATGTGGGGAAAAGAGTGATCTTTCTGCTTCTGAGTTTTGTCAGTTTTCTTCAGTTTAAAATACTCAGTGTGCCAAGATGCCATATTTTGGGATATTGTGTTCTGAACCTTGACAGCTGCTGTTTTGTGGTAACAATTGAGAATCTCCCTCATAGTAAGGGTAGGCCCACAGGATCCAGGGTTAAAGGGCGTTATCAGTGTTGCTGAAGAGGCTTTGCGGTTGATGTGGTCTCCAAGCCAGCCCTTCCTTCCTCACCCCCGCCCTTGTGTTAGCCTATCAGTTGAATAGGTGAATAGGCTCGTATTGAACGTAAGTCCTGCATGCAAGGGCGCATTCCATATTTGGGGTCTCTGGCCCCATTTCCTGAGCCTGTTGCACGTTGAGGTTGTGTTTGTTTTCCTCACACCTGACACCTTTGTTTGATATGCTACCTCTTCATTGTCACCTGCCAAGTCACTCTGGCTGCCGCTGCCACGTCCTGGTGGAATTGCTCAGCTGGCAGGTCCTCTTCCTGTTAGAATATGTTCTGGAATTTTGTAGGTTCTCACTCTGTCTCCAAGTCCTACTACCTGATACCCTTTGATATTTTGGTGATTCCAAGTTGTATGGGCACAATTCCTAGCATAGACCAAATGCTCAAAAAATGATGAACCAATAAAATAAATGGCTATAAATAAATATCTTCCTTGGCTTGCAAGTAGGTTGCTACCTTGATGGCAATTCTCTGCTGCCTCTTTCCTTAAAAGTATGTCTTATTCTGCTACTATATTAAAGGTAGTATAACATTAGAGGCAGAAAGGTTTGGTTTTGAATGCCAGGTCTGTCTCTCCTAGCCATATAACCTTAAAACAGCACTTTCCCAGACTTTGGTTTTCTCATTTGTGAGATGAGATGAACAGTGGACCTCTGTTTTAAGGCAATTGTTAAAATTAGAAGTTTGTAGCACACTTAGCACACTGTGCCTGGTCCACAGTAAAGTGCTTAATAAATGGTAGTTATGATGCTGTTGGAGTCTCATGAGACAATTCTCTCAGTGAATTCTCTATTCTCTTGTTGGTGGATAATTTTGCCAATATGTAGTATTACACTGGTGCTGTTTGCCATTCAGCCCCAAGTGTCTTCAGCCCGTTGTAATCATTGCCCTTCCTCAGGTGCACATTCTTGCAGGGCAGTCATCAGCTGTGTAACTGACTGCTGCTCTTTCAAAGCTGTTTTCAGCCCGTTAGAATGAAAGGGAGCCAAGTCTCTTGACTCAGAGCTGGGCCACATAGAACAGATAAGAGTTGAACACATTTCCACCTGATGAGCTCAATTGCTAGAGGTAACACTGGTGAAACTGAGGTCATAGGTTCAAGCCCCTTGTGAACCCACTGGTTTGCCCCCTGGCACGACTACACACTTCCTGAGCTTATACAAACATGTCATGAATGGTGTCCTGGATCACAGGAAGGACAGTGTGAGAGCATGCCCTTTCACACATGGTTGCGTAGTGCCTTCTGGAGAAGTGTGGATATATAGTATGAGCATCACTGTCATCTTTACGCAGCAGTGGCTTATCACTTTGGCGAGTGGTATTTGTGTGGGAAGCCATTCTCTAGAGAGGGTTGGGCATTCACCTGGAGTAAGCCCAAGTTGTGATCTTGGTTAGCCAGACGTTCTACTGATTTATTTACCATGTACAAGACCTTAGAATGATGTCACTTTTTCTTAAGGAACATATGCCACATAGAAACGGCCATTGTTATTGTATAGTCTGTGATTTGATTTATAGCAAGCATCTCAGTAACCTTTGTTTCACCATTATACTCTTAAAAGCCACACCACAGTTTTGAAAGGGATATGGCTGGCCACATCATCTTATAGAGGATACAAATGTAGCCCTTTGCTATGTTGAAATGCAAAGAAAAACTAATTTAGTCACTATTACTCTCCAAATTATTTTTTTCTCTTAAATATTGTATGATATGTTAGTTTCCTATTCATGTAACAAATTGCCATAAACTTTGTGGCTTAACACAAATTTATTATCTTACAACTTCAGGGGTCAGAAGTGTAAAGTGAGTTTCACTGGGTTAAAATCAAACTGTCAACAAGGCTGCATTTCTTTCAGTGTCTTTTCCGGGGGGAGAATCCATTTCTCTACCTTTTTCATCTTCTAGAGGCCACCTGCATTCCTTGGTTCATGGCCCCTTCCTCTATCTTCAAAGCTAGAAACATAGCTTCTTCCACTCTCTCTGACTCTGAACTGTGTCTGTCTTCTGTCATTTTTTTTTTTTCTCCTGAGGCAGGGTCTCGCTCTGTTACCCAGGTTAGAATGCAGTGGCATGATCATAGCTCACTATAGTCTTGAATCCCTGGACTCAAGCAATCCTCCCACCTCAGCCTTCCTAGTAGCTGGGACTATAAGCATGCACCACCATTCCCTGCTAATTTATTTTTTGTAGATACAGGGTCTTGCCATGTTACCCAAGCTGGTCTTGAACTTCTGGCCTCAAGCCATTCTCCTGCCTTGGCCTTCCAAAGTGCTGGGATTGCAGGCTTGAGCCACCACGTCCAGTCTTTCTTTCGTCTTTGACTGAAACTTGAATTACCTTGGGACACCCAGATAATCTAGGAACATTTCCCTAGCTCAAAATCCTTAACTTTGCTCATTTGCCAGGTACTGTAACATATTCACAGGTTCTAGGGACTAAAAAGTAGTCATCTTTGGGGAACCATTTTTATGCCCCACAGATAGGAAGGTGCCAGCTTTGAAATCTCCATCCTTCAGAATGTTTAAAGTCTATTTAAATATCTAAGCAGAACTTATTTGGCCCACATTAAACCAATTTGCTACTAGTTCCAGTTATTCATAGTACAGTTATTCATAGTATCATAATTTATGATGATGACTATGGTGGCGATTTCTTCAGAAGTTGGAGACAAATCCACAGTGAGACATCTTAAAAGACTCATGCTTTATCCATGGTAATGGGAGTCATTCATGAGATATTTACTGAGTGCCTACCATGTGCCGACCATTATCCTGAGGACCCTGTGAAAATGTAGCTGCTGTGTGTGGAGTATTTCCTTTCCATTTTGCTGGTAGTAGAATCTCTTCACTCCTGAGCAACAATGTCATCATGTAGTTAGAACTTCTTTGAAACTATATGGAAATCCTTAACTGGGACACAGACTGAACACCGTTTCTGGGCTCCCAGCCTCCTTATTCCCATTACAGAAGGGACACTTTCTAATTTGATCTGAATTTCACAGGCTTTTTAGAGAGACCTGAATCAATGGTTCAATTTAAAGTTATGCACAGGGAGCAGCCTGGAGCACCAGCCCAGCCATGTGTGCCCCAAAGTCGATGTATAGTTGCTTTTTGCTGCTCTGGTTTGGAGAATAAAGATTAAAAGCTGATGACCCCAGCTTCATCTTAAAACACTTAATTCAGTGTTTTCCATATGCTGAACTGTGGTCTGTTTTCATCACCTAAGGAGCTTTTACAAACTACTCCTCTGTGAGAGGTTCTGAGTCAGTTGTTTTGCATGAGGCCTTGAATACTGGTATTTTCAAATGCTCCCCAGATTATTCTAATATGCAGTCAAGGTGGGAGTGTAAAAAACAAAGTCCTGGTTCCCACTGCCAGGGATCCTTATTCAGTAAGTCCTACTGAATTGTGAACGTTCCTCTGGTGATTCTAGTGTGCAGCTATGTTTAGGGGTTACCATCCTAGCAACAATCTTTTGGCATTTTTAGCTATCAGGATTCTGTTTTCCTTGTCGCAAATGTAGATTCCTGAGGGCTCTCTCCATTCCAGGCTTTCTGACCCAGACTCTGGGGGCTGTGCCTAGAAAACTGCAAGCTTAACACACATGCTTCAGGTAATTCTTATCAGGGAGTTGTAGGAAACACTGTGTAGTGGAGCACTACAAAGAACTTAGAGCTGTGCCTTTACTTACTTAGAGCAAACCCGCATTCTCAGTTCCAGCATTTGGCTGATTTTCCCTTATGGCCAGTATTCCTGAGGCTGGGTTGGGAGTGTATGAAGGACAAGGTTATATACTGGTGGCATGGAATGTTTTGGTCCCTGAGTGATTCTCGTCAGGCTTTCTGTGTGTTGATGGCTGCCTGGAAAGCAGATGGAGTTCCCTGTTAGGTTGTCTGGTAAGTTATCAATAAAAAAAGATGAAGAAGTTCTCTAAAGCACTGTATATAGGAAAGAGTCAAATCAAATGCAACTCAATCTGGATAAAAGTAAACCAGAAGAATGTACCAGTCAAATTTTATCTGAGGAAGACAACTATTGGCACTGAAAGCTTTAGTCTGTCCTGATTCAGCAAACCCACACCAAGTATAAATTTTTCAAGTTTCTTTTACATAATCAAATTTGTAGCAATTCTAGTATAAGAAAACTTTTTGTTCTTGTTTCAGTGTTGCCTTTTTAATTTAAAAATATGTATATATACTTTTAAACATACAGAAAATAGAAAAAAATAGCACATTGAACACCCATATACACACCAGTTAGATTCATTAACATTTTGCCATATAGGCTTCATGCGCATTTTGCAAAACCATTTGAAAACATTTTAAGGGACACTATAACACCTCATTCCTAAATGAGTATGCAAATGAAGGCATTCTTTTATAAACTACAACATCCTTCTCACAGCTCATAAAATTAGCAATAATGGTCTAATATTCAAAATCTAGTCCATATTCAAATTTTCTCAGCCCCTTAGGTTTAATCAAAGATTCCACATTGCATTAGGTTATGATGTCTCTTAAGTAACTTTAGAAGAGTTACCCTTTCCACTTTTTTTTTTTTTTTTTTTTTTTTTTTGCAACACTGATACTTTGAAGCAATGAGGCCAGTTATCTTCTACAACATTCTATATTCTGGATCTGTCTGATCATTTCTTTAGTGGTGTCATTTAACTTGTTGCTCTATCCCCAGCATTTCCTGCAAACAGGAAATTAGATCTAAAGGCTTGACTAAATTTCAGTTAAAGTTTTTGCCAGAGCACTTCATAGGTCATAGAGTGTACAGTGCAGTATGCATAGGTCATACTGCATCACAGATCAGAAAATGTGTCTGTTTTTTTCTGACTACTAGTGATGTAAAATGTCATCAGAGCCTAAGGAACTCTTTCTTGTAAAAGTATATTTTTTCCACACAACCAACCAGTAAGTTTTTGGTGAGGTAATACTTTGATACCATGAGAATTCTAGTAGGGATGTAGCTCAACCTTTTATCTAATAGTTTTAGTATCAAAATGTCTTTAATACTGTTTTATATTAACCCTTTTCAACTTTTTAACATTTTAAATTTAAAAATATTCAAAAACATTTGTTTGCCACAAACCATAAAGTTTTACAAAAGTAAGATTCACTTTTATAATAATGGCATATTTACTTATTAATTGGAATGTGAGCACCCTCTCTCTTTTTAATTTTGCCTCAACCCTGTATAATAGCCAGTATGCTAGCCACTCATGGACCAAGAGATTAGCATACTTCCTAAAGCATTAATATCATAAAGAAAATCTAGACATGTGGGAGGTGGTAGGGGAAGTTTTGGTGGCCCAGAAGGAAATGGAGGCAGCAAGCATGATAGGAAGTGGGGCGGTGTGGGTGGTGGGCTATTGAATTTTAGACCTGACTTGGCTTTCCTGGTCCCAGAATTCCACGGAGTAGCACTCAATCTTGACTTTTGTTTTCATTCTCTTGAGCATTCTGTCCTATATTATTAGCTACAGAGGTTGAAGAAAGTAGATCAGACAGATCTGCTCCTCTCTATTTCCATATCCAGTGTAAACCACAACACAGCTTTCTCTCTTCATATCAATTGAAGCAATGGTAGCTGGGTAAATGCAGCTGTCTTCTGACCAAATGGCAGAACATTTGTCCCGAACTTTCTACTACTTCAAGAAAGTTGCAGTGTTCTTTTCTTGGCTTTTATTCTTCTTAGTAGGTTTTCTACTAGGCATGCTTTTTGGTTTATCTGAAATTTCGCAAATGTCATCAATCTTTAGAGCCTGTTTAAATGAAGCTACAGCTTTATTATCCACTTTTATCAGTGCTGTAGCATCCCAAATGTCAGAATCATCACTCTGGCCTGTGCTGCACTAGAACTACACCAAATCTTCCTGCTCCAGGATGCCACAGCCACTGCTGGCACTGCCCATTGCCATCATAAGCCTACTGCCAGTTTTACCTTTCAACGAATGCATTATTTCCTAAATACTTACTAACCACAGTCAAAAATTGTTTCCCTGAGATGATATAGCCTTCTCCTTTGGTGGCATATATTAACTTTGTTAGTCTCAATATGACTCACAGTTTGGATTTTCAGGTTCAAGAATGTTTGTGCAGATTCATCCAAGACCTCCCTACAGGTGATTTTTTTCAGCACATTTTACTTAGTCAAATCATCAAACTATTGATCATGTCCCCACACCTAACCGATTTATAAAATTCAAAGCCATCTGCCCTGTAAGGATACTCCATAGTCTTGATTACAGAGTTGATTTATGACCTAAAGAAAGAGAGATTTTCGCTTAGCTTTTGGAAATATTCCCTTCTGTAGATCAAAGATGCTGGTGATTTTCAGTAAGTTGATTGAGCAGGAATAGAACTTTTTAAGTCATCCTAGTTTTATAGGATTCAAGGCATTTCTTTTCCAAGGCTGATTACTAATGTTGCATTGAAATCCCTCACAACAATAAGCCTGTTGCATAGAAACAAACTTTTGATGAATCATCAAATCATCAAATATTTTCTCTTTCTTCAAAATGAAGGGCATCCATGTTAAGTTACTTCTGATTTAAAGGTGTTTTAAAAGGATCACCAAACATCTCCACTTGATGTCTATACTTTGTAAGAAAGACATTTTCTCTGATAAAGTATAATTGCTGCCTTCTCTGAGCATTTCTTTATGTAAAATGTGATTGGTTTCACTCCTTGAGTGATCCCTAAGTTGATTTAACTCTGGGTCAGTTTGTCAATTTTAGTTGATAACAAATGGGGAGGGAGGCAGATTTCCTGAAGGGCATAAAAATAAGATATTCATTTTAAAATCCCCTCCTCTTTCTCTTTGAACTGATTTGATACACCAGGAAGGTGAGGAGAACTGATATATAGGATGGAAACCTGAATAATTTTGACAAACCATGTGGAAGCGTTTCTTTTGTTTTAATGGAGGAATTTTGAGGATGAACCCAATTGGGAGGTGTAGGCAAATTCATAATTCCTTGGAATTTTCTTGCTTGTCTGATGGCAAACTTAGGATGAAATGTAATCCTCCATTGTGACAAATATGCTTGCTGTTTGGCAGATGTGCTTTTTCATTCTTCCATGTGGGTTTTACTTTTGTGTGCGTCCTGAATGTAGGTCCTTTTGTTGTATACTACCTATTATTTCAATAGTGTGATATAAATTACAGTTAAGACAATAAATAATTGTTTCTCCTTCTGGCAGGTCCATCCCACAGTTATTCTTTCGTTAGTTGTTGACTGAAGTGATTTGCCAGACTGCGAACTAGCTCTGAGGATCCCAAGTTGAAGAAGAGGCTCAATACAGAGCTTACAGCTAGAGAGGTATTAGACAAAGAAACGAAAGGTTATGAGACAGGTGGACATGTGGTATAAGAGAGTTGAGAGGACAGTGTAAGGATTTGAATGGAGTTCTACAGAGCACCAAAGATGCTTGTAACCGAACCCGTACAGGAAGGCATTCTAGGCAGAGGGAACAGTATGGACAAAGGGAAAAGCATACAGCATTTGGGGCAACTACATGTAGTTTGGTATGACTTAGAGATGGAGTGCAAGTGGTAGGAAAGCAGGAGATAAAATTGAGGAAATAGGCAGAGGCCACATGATGTCAGACCTTGTTGCTAGGGTAAGGAACTTGTGCTTGATTTAGTGGATAAATGGGCAGCTATAGTGGGGGTGGAGGTTGGAATAGCATGAACAGCTTTGCATTGTGAAGTAGGATCCCATACTTCTCCTCCAGAGAGTATCTACTGTAAGTATCCTATGACCCCAAGCTTTGGACACATTTAACATGAATCTTTGCATGTGTATCTCACTAAGTTTTCATTACATTTTTAATATATTGTGTTATCTATTGCTGTGTAACAAATTGCCCTCAAAAGCTAGCAGCTTAAAACAATACATATTTATTATGTCACAGTTTCTGTGTAATCTAGATATGGCTTGGCTACATCTTGCAGCTCAGGGCCTCTCCCACGGATGCAACCAAGATACTGGCCAGCTAATCTCAAGGTTTAACTGGGGCATGGTGTTTCCAAGTTCACTTAGTGATTGTTGGCAGGATTCAGTTTTTTTATGGGCTGCTGGATTGAGGGCCCCAGTTCCTTGCTGGTAGTTGGCTGAAGGACACCCTCAGTTTCTTGCCACCTGGGCTTCCCAAACTGCCAGATTGCTTTATTAAAACCAGTAAGAAAGAGAGTCTGCTGGCCGGGCGTGGTGGCTCACACCTGTAATCTCAGTACTTTGGGAGGCTGAGGCAGGCAGATAACGAGGTCAAGAGATGGAGACCATCCTAGCCAACATGGTGAAACCCCGTTTCTGCTAAAAATACAAAAATTGGGTGGGTGTGGTGGTACCCGCCTGTAGTCCCAGCTTCTTGGGAGGCTGAGGCAGGAGAATCACTTGAACCTAGGAGATAGAGGTTGCAGTGAGCCGAGATCATGCCACTGCATTCCAGCCTGGTGACAGAGCAAGACTCCATCTCAAAAAAAAAAAAAAAAAAAAGTCTGCTAGCAAGGTGGAAGTCATAGTCTTTTATAACCTAATCATGGAAATAACATCCCATCACTTTTGCCATATTGTGTTCATTGGAAGCTAGTCACGATGTCCTACACTCACTCAAGTAGAGGTTCCCTGTGTTGCCATGTCAGTAGGAGGAATCTAGAATGTCATCTGGACGGCTGTCCACTTTGAAGACTGGCCTTCCTCCCATTAGGAGTTTGGTGGTTGGATAAGGAATTATATTGTTTCTTGAACCAAAAGTTTTTGGATACCTGAAGACACTTCCTGATATCCCAGACAGCTGGACAAACCCAAGGAAGCAGGGGCACTTGTGGAAATTTTGTTCCTCAGTGGGGCTTCACTTTCCCCACTGAAGGGAAATACGGCAGAGCTTTGAGGCCTGCATGAGGCAAAAAGAAGAGATTATATAGAGGAAACGTCTCAGCTGGAATTTTTTTAGACTGCCTGTTTATGTCTTCACCAATTCAACTTTCTGGTTTTAAATCATAGCCATTTGTCTTTCCCTTGGGGATGGTTTTGTTGTTGTTATTGTTTTGTTTTGTTTTTGAGACAGGGTCACATTCTTTTGCCCAGGCTGGAGTGCAATGGCATGATCTCAATTCATTACAACCTCTGCCTCCCTGGTTCAACCAATTCTCCTGCCTCAGTCTCTTGAGTAGCTGAGACTATAGGCACCCACCACCACACCTGGATAAGTTTTGTATTTTTAGTACAGATGGGGTTGTAGATACAGGGTTTCACCATACTGGCCAGGCTTGGTCTCAAACTCCTGACCTCAAGTGACCTGCCCACCTCAGCCCCCCGAAGTGTTAGGATTATGGGTGGGAGCCACCGTGCCTGGCCTCTGGGATGTTTTTAATGGCTGGAGAGCAACCCACCTCCTGACTGGCTGTTTGGAGGATACATTCCAACAACACATATTCCCTCCCAGCACTGAGGTGGCAGATTCTGCTCTTATAACAGGATATTCCATGCAACTATATACTTCATTTGTAAAACTTTCCATTGGGATTATGACTTTCTTTCAGATGTAGCTGACCCTCCCCTGGCACTGTTTTCATACAACTGTGTGTCATTGCCTGGCTCAGAAAAGATGCCACTATCCAAATCTGCTCTTACAGACTAAAATTTCATTTCCAAAGATATTTATCAATTCAATAACATTTATCAAATTCCGACTATAGGTCATTTGTGGTGCTAATCAGGGAGAATATAGCACAGTATCTACCCTCTAGGAGTTTACAGACTAGTGTATTTGAAGTTGATTTGTGTCATTTTATATAATCTTTTCCCTTACACAAACATTTCATCTAGTAAATGGTTCCAAGATACTTAACAAATATTAATAGCAGTGTCACATTGTTCCCCAAAATGTTGACAAATTTATGTGATCTTATCTGTCTTGCACTTTAATGCTATGGTGTATATTTAATAAAGGATTGAATTTGGTCAATGTCAAGAGTGAGGTGAGGAGAACCTACATGAGTGAGTTTGGAGTAAGTTTGGAGGAGTGTGAGTGTGCATAGCAGACTCCAGACCCAGCTTCCTGGTGATTTCTTGTTCATCTTGTTCCATCTCAGCTTCCCATTTTGGTCAAATCACCCCCAACTGAATGATCGTGGCAAAAACATTTCCCAAAAAGGCATTTTGAAGTTGGGAATAGCGGTTGGTGAACCCATAGTACTATTTGTACTTACTGGCTCTAAGACCTTAGTTAACCTCCCTAAACCTGTTTCTCAACTGTAAAATGGAGATAAGAAGAATACTTTAATGCATTTATTTACTAAAAAATGTTTTATTGAAAACACCATTCTTGTAGGTCCTGGGGATTTAAAGTGAATAAAAGTCCTGTCCTTCTCCAGCTACTTTCTAGTTGGCGGAGATGGTAAACAAATATGTAGCAGGTTGACAGTGGGGGTGCAATGAAGAGAATGTGAGCAGCGAATGGGATGTAGGGTGGAGATGGGGTACAATGTACATTGGGCAGCCATCTTCTCCCTGGGAAGACGACATTTGAGAGTAAAAAAGACAAGCATTAGGGGAGAGAGAGGAGTTAGTTGACAAGTGAGAGGAACAGCAAGACAAGCTAGAGCGCAGAACTGAAAGGTGATTCTCTAGAAAACACAACTGGAGAGCTCACAGGGGCCTCATGACAGCCCGCAGTAGGGATTTTACTTTTCCGCCGAGTGAGACAGCCACTGGAGAGTTCTGTGCTGAGAAGCGTCATCATCTGACTTCTGTTTTAAAGATCATTCTGGAGTTTGGGGGTGGATCAAATGAGATAATGCCTGAAAATCAGGAAAATGCCTGGAACACGGTAAACTCACAATAAAGATTAGCTCCAGGGAAGAGGGGCCTACGATTACACAGCATCAAGCCTTTGGGAACATGTTTGCACATTTCTGTGTCCTTCAATCATATAGATTTGAATCTCAAGAAATGGAGTTTTTTTTTAAAGGATGTTCACTCAAAACCAGCAGGGTTTACCCACTTTCAGGGATGGCAAGGGGCATAAATTTTAGAGAAGGCTTAGCTATTTAGAGACTCAAAACGATACCATGTTTAAGGATACCTTTGGAGCAGCTCAGAGCATACCCACAGAAGGCCAAGGGGCTGCCCTCTGTGCATTTTTGCTAACAGCTTTGCATAGACTGGGTTTATGAAGTGCCACCCCATCTGCTAAGCCCCATGGGGATTCAGAAAAGCCAAGGCTGATTTTGATGGTGTGGAGGCGTGAGAAAACAAATTGGAGATTGATGCACGGATGAAGGTGGGTGCTGAGCCACTGTGCCAAATTTAGTGTCAACACTGAACCGGAAGGTAGGAATGAGTTTATACTGAGAAATAGCACATGAGAGCTTGCTCAAGAGGTTTGCTGAGAATAAGTGCTTCTTAATGGATTAGGTTGTGACTTGAAATTGAAAATTAATACACAGAAAGAGTCAAGCTCAGAGAAGGGCCACCTGGCTGCTCAACTCTGGCCTGAGAGATGGTCATGGGGGTTTGGGTAGAAGATGATTCCTGTTTGCAAGTGTGAATAAATTTTGAGTGGAGGAGGAAGTGTCTTGGAAACACAATCCTTCATAAGTATACATCCAAGGTACCCGTTACAGCAAGTTCTTGAGAACAGTAGGTCCCAGGATCCACCATGTGCCCAGCAGTTTCTCCGCAATCTAGGAAGCTAGGCAATGGGGCTTTTTCTCTCTCTTATCTGTGGAATAGAAAGGATCCATGGGGCATCACAGAGCGCCGAGTTCTTTCCAGCCACGTTGTCTCTTTTAACAGCATTTGCTTCAGTGGTGGTTTGACAGACTTGGGTGTTTTAGCAAATGTGCAGGGCCTAAGGTCAAAGAAAGCAGGCCAGGGTGCACCGTGTTCCCCATTGTTCCCTTTTCCCTTCTTGTCTTCATTTCTGTTCTCCCAGGTTTCCCTCAGGTCTCTCCTCTCCTTCCTTTTCTCCTGTCACTCATTGTTCTCTCTCATTTGCTTTCTTTTCCCGCCATTCTTTTATGCCAGATTTCTCTTCTTTAATCACCGCTGTTAGGCATTTGAAGCAGTGAGTGATGTGTGTGTTCGGCTGCAATCGTTCCAAACATTGGTCGTTGCCATAGTGTTCCTTTAGCATGAAGCCAGGGAAGTGTAGAAGGCTTTTGTGTCTGCCCTGGGGAAGGAGGACAGCCTCCTGAAGGGGTCTGAGTGCAGAGCAAGAGGTGGATAGTAATTTAGAAAGCAGGAATTTGCCATCAAAGCTTTGGGGAGGTTTAGAAGAGGCTATTTATAATCCATCAGGGGATTTAAAAAAATAGGCAGGTTCTGGGATATTGCTATAGATCACCTAGACAAGATGAAAAGATAAAGCAGCTCAGGAAATGTGTTTACAGATAAGAGGCAAGTTTTAAAAGCAGGGCCATGATCATGGGGACTTTGACTGATTACACCTACTAAATAATGTATAAATGAATGTTATTCAACAACTACAGATATTGACTGACAAAACAACAGTGGGCAAATGGAGGCAAAAGCATAAGCCTTAGCAATAAATCTCTGTAGTCCAGGCTCCGCGCATGGTACTCCCTTGTGGCCATGGCCTTTCCCTCTTGTCCTCCAGCTAGGCTCCTTGCAGCTAGCTTTGGGGGGAGCTGATACATCATTCACTTGTGCGTTCATTTATAGTCACACATTTGAGTACCAACTCTGGGTCAGACTGGATGCATTTAGGAGAAAAGATTCAGCCTCAGCCCTGAAGGACCTCATGGGAGGCAGACAGGAAACAAACCCAGCTAACAAAAATAAGATAATGAAACATGTAGAGATGTAAACAAAATGTATTGAAAACCTAGGAGGAACACCTCAGTATCAGAAGTAACTCAGAACTAGGACCTGATGTTTTTTAACTCCAGTGGAAAGAGTCTTGAGATATTCCTAAATGGCATGGAGAGAGAAAAATCCAGCAATCTTTGACTTCCCTCTTTCTTAGGATTAATTATAAATATCAAGAATGGCGTACATTCCAAGTTCACTGAGGAACCAGAAGTGAGTCTAAAATGAATCCAGCCTTCGTCATTTATTTCCCCCAATTCTCAAAATAAGCTGGTTTTGGTTTTTTGGTTTTTGTTGTTGTTGTTTGTTTGTTTGTTTGAGACATGGTCTCACTCTATCACCCAGGCTAGAGTACAATGGTGCGATCTCGGCTCACTGCAGCCTCAACCTCCCAGACTCAGGTGATACTGTAGGTGTGCACCACCATTCCTGGCTTTTTTTTTTTTTTTTTTTTGTAGAGATGATGTTTTGCCATGTTCCCCAGACTGGTCTCGAAATCCTGGACTCAAGTGATCCTCCTGCCTTGGCCTCCCAAAGTGCTGGGATTACAGGCATGAGTCACCATGCCAAGCCAACATAAGCATTTTTTTTTTAGTTCTTTGAGATAAAAAGATCCAAGTAGGCCAGACAATGGAGAGTTTGTTTCTTTTTTGTTAGATGGAGAGAATGAGAATGTGGCAAATTTGGGGAGCAGATTTTTCTATAGTTGGAGAAAACCTTGTTGATGACAAAGGCCTTTGGATTACAGTTGGATTTAACCATGTGGGTTGCTTCTATGAGTCAATACTCTTAAGGTAATTCAATGCAAAGACAGTGGGTAATATCTGGAAAATGGCAAGGACAACTGTATCTCACAGTAAAACATACCCTTCTCTTTGGGGGTCAATAAACTCTAAGCCACCGATCTTCAGTGTTGTGGGAAATTCTTAGAAACCTCAGAATTATTTCATGAAGACCAGATGGCATATATTAGTTTCACTAAAAGTAGCAGGCTTCTATTTGGCACAGAAGGTCTCCTTCATCTTCAGATTTCCATCTAGAGAACTAAAGATGTCCAGTCATCAAAAGTCTATGGGTCATTGCTAAATGGCGTCAAGGAGGAAACGCAGGGGCTGTAGTAAGCCAGGCTGGGAGTTTGGTTATAAGCACTCACTCTCTAAAAGCGATTAGCAGTAATATTATGAAGCCTAGCAAAGATTAAAAGAAAACATTGTCCCAACCAAGAATAATTAAATTAGAATCTTTGGTGGTGAGGTGCCAGGTACCAGCACTTTTTCAAGCTTCTCAGGTGATTCTAATACGCAACTAGCACTAAGCATCTCAGCCCTCGGGGCTGCTAATCTCGGACAGATGTGACTCAGTAACTGACATTCAGCATAATTTTCAAGGTGAGAGTTGTACATGTTGCTCGATGCAGAAAACATGGAATTGGGTTACTCTAAATTTGTTAGAGCAGGGTCCCCAAATGTTACCTTTTGCTAGAAGTATGGTTGGGTTACAACAAACAGATTGCTATGGCAGAAAGTCCGAGTAGAATGCAAATGAGCACAGGATGCAATCAGACTACTGGGGCTCACTAGGCCTTTCTTAGCTTCTGTTTTGAAAGTTCAAAATTGTTCTCATCCAGACAGGCATTTGAAAGGACTGGAAAGATTTGGATAGGAAGCCCTAGAGAGATAGACATTTGCTGAGTTGAAGCCAAGGATCGAGTCTCATGCGTGTGAAAATCTAATACAGGTAAATCTCCAACATATGGCAGCACTAATTCCTGAGAAAGGTCATGAGTGAGCACCATAAGCATGAACAAAGCCTTCAAGCCCAAAGCTTTGATTATGCAAAATAGCTATTTGTGGCACTTAAGTACAGTGGTCACCCTGGATTTTCCAGAGTGGTTTAGATTTTGGCTCCATTATCAGTGTGTTATATCAATGTCCCATTTTTTGAAATCCCAGTACCTGATGCCCAGTGAATATACACTCATGTTGGTTGAACTGAAGTCCATTTCCCCCTCCAAGTTGCCTGTCATACACAGAACCAAACTCTAGCCCCTGAGTACCACAGACACCCAATGAGCTGAGGGCAGGGCACCCCAGGAACGAAGGTCATGCCCTGTGGCAACCTCACTGGATACGCAAGGTGGAAACTGGCTTCCTGCTGGTGCATAAGCCATTCCCTGCCTTCCCTTCAGATAGCCCAGCTCTAAATCTACCTTTTCCACTACTGGAACTTCCTTTTTGGGTACTATGACTATATCTCAGAGCAAAGATCTAGGCATGGCTCTCCCATTCCTATTAATTATGAGCATTGACATCTGCTTTGGGACCCACACATCTGGCTCCAAGCAATACTACATCCCCACTCCACAGCTGTGGTTCCCCATATGGCCCCGCCATCCCTATAGGATACAAAAATTACCTTGACAGAGCACTTGTTTGCATTATCCCTCTGGAAAACAGGGTGCATTATTCACCCATATATTTTGGGGAAGAAAAGCAGCTGTTTTCAGCTAATCTAGTTGTTCTCAGCCCTGGCTGCACCCATGCCTATACTCCACACCCCTTCCCACAACCTTTTGTGGCAACCTCAGCTTAAGCTTTTGTCACTGTGTTGAAATTACACCACTAGTGTTTTGTTTTGTTTTGTTTTGTTTTGCATTTCCGGTAGGATCATTAGCTCATACAAGGGTCATCAGGGAAGGAGCCATCAGTTCCCATCTCTTTCTGTGGAGCTGCATAATGACTGTGTGCACTCATTGCAGGGAGCCTCAGGCACTCAGACCCACAGGGGACTGGTGTGAAGCTCCTCATTTCAAATGCTCCACTCTGTTGCTCTATCTGAACATGAGGACCTTCTCTTGGCAGCTTAGATCCTCTGTTACGGCAAAGGATTGGCTCCAACCAAAGGCTGCCAGTTGCTGGTGGAAAATACGATTACCAACACAGAGGCAGCTGCTGTTGCTCTTTGTTTTTCTAACTTTCAAAAGTGTGGAACAGTAGTTAAAGCCTCCAACAATTTTATTCCTTTCTATCCCATTTCATTTCACCAAGGGTTCAAGATAGCTACACTCCAAGTAACATCTTAAATGATCATATTCAAAGCATGATGCCACACAGGGATAAGAATAGCAATTTTTTTTCGGATCAATATGCAAACCTGACTCCTCCATTCAGGGTTACAGCTCTCCAGTGTTTTGGCCTCTCATCACATGGCTCCGATGTGTGGATCTTCTGTATAGAACCTCTTGGCTGGTGAAAGTCTGAACTGAAAAGGTACCAGTATCTGTTAAGACAATCCTGTTAACCTGTTATTACCTGCCAATTACATTGTTCCTTGTTTAGAAATCCAGTTGAAAGAGGCACGCTAAGAACTTCATCAGAAGTAGCTGGTGTGGGTTTTTGTAAGTATAGGTAGAGAATCTGCCTACAGCAAGTAACACCAGTGCTGGCATGCCCAGAAAATTCCAGCTGGAGGTGGGAGTAAGTGGCACTTGGCAAAGTTGCCCTCTTGACCTAATTGTTTAATTTGGATGGAAAAATGTGTTTTGTTTATGTATTTTTTTCAGGGAGCCATTATGGTGAGTCTTTCCAGTATAATTTCCACTGAGACCTCTCTTATTTAGTCCAATTTTCTCTTGGGCTGAGGCTGACAGAGGCATGGTTGGTGGGAGAATCTGTCACCCTGTGGAGCTGAACAGTCTCTTCAAGATAAAGCTGCCTGCTGGCCTTTCACACCCAAATTGCCTGAAACTTGGTCACGTCCCAGCCAATGTCCTCTGCCTTTTGATGCGCTCCACTGTGAGGGGAGAACTAGAAACCGTGAAGAGTGGGTCCACTTTTTCCTACTGTGCAGTGAGATGGGAATTTGGTTACATTAAAAAATCCATCTGTATTCCTTTTATCACGCAGATGAAGTAAAAAGGAGTATATAAAATAAATTTATAGTTTTGCATTTAAAAGAGACACAGACAGAGAAAGAGAGACCTTTGGCCTTTGTTATTTGTTTAACATCTGCAGTCCTGCTGGACCACTAGCTTGGCGAGGGCGGCTGGTAGGCACGCCTGTGTGCTGCTGCAGCCAAGTCCCCAGCACAGCTCAGAGTAGGGGCTCAGTAAATGTTGAATTAATAATTAATCTCCGTATCAAATTTCCTCTTTGTCCGCAGTCGTGAAATTCATACGTGTCTTAAGTTTCAAAGCACTGAGTGAATATAGCTTGCCCTAAAGCAAACAAACAAAAATAGCATTGCTTTGAAAGATCTCGTTTAGCACCTTAGTTACCACAAGTGCTCATTAGGGCTTTATTTTTCTCTTGAAGGTGTACGTTTGACTGAGAGTGTGTAAGTGGGTTATGTGACTAGCCGAATGCCTTCTCTCTTCTGTACTTGAAGCCCTGTTCTCCCAAGCTGAAGAGTAGATGACTACAGGGAAACTGTGACTCATAGCAAGTGTTCTTATTAAATCACCTTGAAGTGTCTCTTGTAAAAGATAACTCCCTGCATTGTAGAAATGTCTTTGACAAGAGAGGATTAGGGTGAAATTGCAATTACCTTGACATAAAGGAATGAATTAACTTTCCAACTTGCATTTTTGCAAGGCATAGATTCAAGCTGCTTGGAATATAAACATTGAACACATTCACAATAGCTTGGGGCACTTGAAAATTGAAAAGATGGGCAAGGAGCCCTAAGATGCTAGGCAACTTCAGAGGTATTTCTCACCACAGAGGGAGTGCCTGCCTGGACAGAAACCGCCAGTGCAGTTGTGCAGTGTCTGCTCATGTGTCAGCAGGGTTAAGGGGACTGTCAGGACAAATACCTCCTGGAGCTGACGCCTGCAGGGTCTGCCTGGAGGAAATAGAGAAATGCTCTTCCAAGATTTGACTTCCAAAACTACCCATTCACTTGACTCAGCAAATATTGACCAAGCACTTACTATGCGTTGGGCCATGAGTTCAGGCAGTCTTGGCTGTCAGGGACTTGGAAAAGTCAGACGTTAAACAAATCGTGTGAGCATGAACCTCAGTCAACAATTCATGTGCAAAAATACACACTTCTGTTTGTTTTCTTTAAGTCAAAGCTGACTCTAAGCTTTCATCCTGCCAGGGCAGCAGGAAATTCCAACTCCTAGGTTTGCACCAGAAGCCCAGGGCCTTCACGAGGATTCTGAAAACACAGGAAGGGCCTCCGGTTTCTGGTCCATCATAGCTGCTGCCAACATCTCTATTTTACCTCAGTCTCCAGATGGGCAAGCAGGCCAAGATGTGAGGCAGCTCTGCGTGTTCTGCTGTGTCAATGTGACCTGTGGGCATATGAATCTCCACCTGAGCTGGAAAGTCCATGACAAGGCCCTGGCTTCCTCAGGTGCACACCTTGGCCATCTCTCTGAGGGCTATTCACAGCTCCCTAGGCATGCTTCTGTTGGAGACACAGGCAGGCTCTATCCAGGGAGGGGAGGTGGTGGTCCACAGAATAGGGCCTGAGCCACTCTTGGATGATAGTGGAGTGGGTACTCTTGTCCAGCTTCTAATAGGAGACTGGGTACTTCTTGTTCAACTTATTTCCTCTATCATCTGTCATATTCTTAAGAGAAGCCATGTCAACCTATGACTTAAAATTGTTAAAAAGCCCAGCACTTTGGGAGGTCAAGGTGGGAGGCTCTCTTGAGGCCAGGAGTTTGAGGCTCCAGTGAGCCATGATTGTGTCACTGCATTCCAGTCTGCGTGACAAAGCGAGACACCTACTCAAAAAAAAAAAAAATTGTTTAAAAGGCTGAATTTTTAGTAAATGTGTTCAGGGGAAAAGCATTCCACTAACCCTTGGCTACATTTCAGTCTGGTCTCTGCTAAGCTCAGCATCTGTCTACCGTCATCCACCTTGAGAATTTCTCTCCTCTGTCTTCCTGCCATTGAAGGAAGTCCTCTGCCCTGCCTGCAGAGGACTGGGTGTTTTACATGAAGAGCAACATCTTCCTTCAGCTTCCACTTGCCCTCTGGAAAAATCCCCACAGCAAAGGAATAGAAAGCCAGGCACCTGGTAAAAATGCAGAAATGGAACAACAGAACATCCAAGAATGAACAGCTCAGCAGGCTGTCCCACCAGGCCCCAATTGCAAAGCACATGAGGATAATGAAAGAGGAATTGTCTGCAGCCAAAGGGCACATGGTGGGCTGGTCTGAGGGGCCAGAGAAGGCCTCTTGGAAAATGTGATGACTAGGATAAGATCTCAAGGATGAAAAAGAAGTTAGCCAGGGAAGCAGGGTTAGGATGTTTACAGGGCCAGGTCTGAGAGGGAGAGGGGGAGTCAGAGAGGGAGCAGGCATGGCCTGAGATCTGAGCAAAATCCCAAAGGGCAAGAGAGGAAATATCGATGGTGACACAGTGGTTGTTGAGTCTGTCCTTGTCCACTGGGTCCCTTACAGAAGGGTTTTTCCACATGTGGTTTGTTTGTATGGGGACTGTGTATTTAGGGACAGCACAGATAGAGGCGAGAAGGAATCAGAATGGAACCTGCAAAGATGGAGGGGAAGGAGCCACAGCCCCTAGAGCCACCACATGTGCAGACCCAAGACGGAATGGAGCTCGGAACTGGCACTCTGGAGTGAGTTACTGATATTCTCACAGTCTCAGCATCTCTGTTTGTAAGATTAGAACAGGAATTCTCACATCCTAAGTTGTTGTGGGACTTTAAAAGTCTGGTGCACAGTGGATATTAGGCCAGGCCTGGGCTGCTTGCCCTCATCTCTGTTCCCTCCCAGTCCTTGCTCTCTCTGTGTGGCAGGAAGCCATCCCTGCAGTCTCCGGTGTCAGCCAGATCCCTGGCCAGTGGAGGCCTTGGCAGGAGATTGGATGGTGGGAGGAGGGAGGAAGCCCAGCTATGTCTACCCTCTTTCTCTGCTCCTGCCTGGTTCCAATTTCCTCCTAACAGAGCTGCCATGGTCCTCATTTCCACTTAGTAGGTGACCCAGGCCCCAAGTCTTGCCTAACCCTGACATTCAATTTGTCTGTGCAATTGAGGCATGGTAGCAGCTTTCTGTTCTTGCTAATCTCTGCGTTGTATGCTGTCTCCTGTTTGGCTTCTCAGCCTCCCTATCACCTGTTACCTCTTCTCTGCACCAAATCCCCTCTGCTTTAAACTCCCAGCATGATTTCTGTTTTCCTGGATGAATGATAAGCATTGCAGTGAGTAGCAGTAGTTCCTCTTCCCTTTGAACACAGCTGTGGGTTGAATTGTGTCCTCCAAAAAATACTGAAGTCCTAACACCTGGTGTCTGTGCGTGAGACCTTTTTGGGAATTAGATCTTTGCAGATGTGATCAAGTTAAGATAAGGTCGTTAAGGTGGGCCCTAATCCAATGACGGAATCCTTAGAAGAAAAGGGAAATTTAGACAGAGGATAGCACCCATGGGAAGACAGAGACACACAGGGAGATCCTCATTTGATAACACAGGCAAAGATTGTCATGATGCAACTGCAAGCCAAGGAATGCCAAGAATCGATGGCCACCACCAGGAGCCAGGCAGAGGCGAGGAAGGATTGCAGGGAATAGACTAGTTCCTGAGACAGCAGTTGTTATAGGTGAGCCCAGCCCCTCTTGCCTGCCTCTTTGTGTATGGCCACTGGCCTTTCTGCTCTTCCACCGAAAGGTGAAGCAGCCCATGGCCCTCACCAGAGCTTGGCAGATGTCAGTGCCATGCTGTCGGACTTGCCTGCTAACAGAATTGTGAACTGAAACAACCTCTTTCTTTTATAAATCACCCAGTCTCAGGAATTCTGTTATAGCAACATCAAATGCATGAAGGCAGAAATGAATGCAACAGCCACGGCAGATTATCTGGGGGAGCCTCTTACATTCTGCTCTCCCTCCCCTCCTCTCCACTACCACTTTGAGCTGCCCTAAGTACTCTGGTCACCCACATGTAATAGACATCCTCTCCCCTACACATGACTTGGCTTTGGGGAGAGGTTTCGAAGCTGATCTCAAGCTTGATAGCAGTTACTTTGGCTTCACCCATATTCCTCTGTTACAATCAATAGGAGGTTGGGATTTACAGTGTTTTCAGTGTCTGTATTGGTTTTGATGTTTTAATTGCAAAACAAAACAAAACAAAAAGACTGACAACCTAGAAACCAGTCAACTTGGCTTAAGGAAACAGAAAAAAAAAAAAAAGAAAGAAAGAAAAAGGGCATAAATTCTAAGAACCCAGAAACATTTCACAAAATATAAAGGCACTAATGTAACTGTGCCTGTGGCGGGGATTAGAGCCAGAAACTGGAAGCCTTCTTTGACTGATTATTCTCTTTTTTCTTATAGAGGACTGGATTTTTCTGCTGCTGCTCTGATTCACAGCTCCCATATTTATGTCTCGTATTTCCAGCCACATAGAGGTTGACTTGGCTCAAGTTCAAGTTCCAAATTCCTAAAGAAGAAAATCTGATTGGATCAGCTTGAGTCAGGTGTCCACACCTTATCCAATCAATTGTGTTTATGGTGGTGGAGGGAGCACACAGGACCAGGATGGTTGCTGGGAGCCCACCTCTATGGAAAGGGAGATTTTAAAATATGAAGGGCAGGGGTTATTGTAGGGTTCATTCCCCAAGAATAAAGATGTGTTCTGGGTTGGACGCCTTCTGGGCTGAGGCTGGGGTATGAAATATGGCTCTAGGCTAGCCCCTGGCTCTCACCTAACAGTCAGGACCCGCAGAGACTCACAGGTGGCCTTCACCAGACCTTACCATCTGGGTGTGCGACAGAAAGAGTAATGAGAGAATTCACTCTATCTTAGTTAAACCTGCAAATCAAACCTCCCACTTCACTAAATGATGTGTGTTCCTGTTATGTAATCCATGTGTAATAATAGCTAACATTTACTGGACACCTACAACAGGCCAGTGCTAAGTGTTAAGAACATTTTTCTAATGCTCATAATTCCACAAGATTGATTTTGTTATTCAGTGTCATCTCTGCCCCCACAACTTCCCCATCAACACACATCCTCATCTCAAGCCACAGTGTAAAATGACTATGATCTTCAACTTTCTGCCTCGTAGTTGGTTTTTAACAGGTGATGCAGGAACATGGTTCAGGTATGTGTAAGTCTCCTTCCCATCCCTATGTTTCAACCATGTCCTTCCTTCCTCTCCCTAAAGGCAAACACTGTTACTGGTTTCTTTCCTTTCTTTTTTTTTTTTTTTTTTGAGACAGAGTCTCGCTCTGTCACATAGGCTGGAGTGCAGTGGCGCAGTCTCAGCTCACTGCCAGCTCCGCCTCCCAGGTTCACACCATTCTCCTGCCTCAACCTCCCCAGCAGCTGGGGCTACAGGCATCCGCCACCATGCCCGGCTAATTTTAAGTGCTGGGATTACAGGCGTGAGCCACTGCGCCTGGCTGCTGGTTTCTTATATATACAAGCATAAATGTGTGTATCCTTTTGTTTTTCTGGAAATGATAGATTACTTTTCACATTATTATAAAAAATTGTAACACTGTATCTTGGTGGTGGTTAGCACAGAGAGCAAATCTTCTAATGGTTTCTGCTGAACTATTGTAAGGAAATGTCATTATCTATGAAACCACTCCTTTACTGATGATAACTTAGGTTACTTCCACTCTTTGGCTAATATAAACAGTGCTGCAGGAATATCTTTGTGGCTATAACTTTAAGCACATGTGCCAACATATCTATAGAATAAATTCTCCAAAGTAGAATATCAGGGTAAAAGAGTACATGTGCTAGGGCTGGGCGCGGTGGCTCACACCTGTAATCCCAGCACTTTGGGAGGCCAAGGCGGGCGGATCATGAGGTCAGGAGATCAAGACCATCCTGGCTAACACGGTGAAACCCCATCTCTACTAAAAATACAAAAAATTAGCCGGGCGTGGTGGCGGGCGCCTGTAGTCCCAGCTCCTCGGGAGGCTGAGGCAGGAGAATGGCGTGAACCCGGGAGGCAGAGCTTGCAGTGAGTTGTGATAGCGCCACTGCACTCCTGCTTGGGCGAAAGAGCAAGACTCCATCTCAAAAAAAAAAAAAAAAAAAAAAAAAGCTATACATTTTTATATGAGTATTCAGTTGCTCTGCACCGAGGTTGCATCAATTTATAATCCCAGCAACAATTCAAGTGAATAGCTGTTTCTACTCTCCCAATAGTACTCCATTCAAGGATTTGATATTTGATAATTTGAAACGTAAAAAGTGTAGTTTATTTGCTTTCTTTTAAATGTTGTTTTAAGTGTTTTAAATCCTTTTGGAGTGTGTATGTGTTGGGGGAATGTGTGCCACAGAGAGGGACATTTCCATCCAGGTCCTTTGCCCATTTTTCTGTTGTGTTTTTGGCCTTTTTCTAATTGATTTTTGGTGATTATATATATTTAGAGAATGAGTCCTTTGTTACGTATATTACAAATGGTATCCCAAGCATGTGGTCATTGTCTGTCTTAATTTTGTGTGTTTCTTGTATGCAAATTTTAGTTTTTGTAGAGTTGTATACATTTTATTCTTTATGGTTCCTGGTATTTTTTTCCTCACACTTAGGTCTTTCCATTTCTAAGATTATAAAATATTTTTCCGTGTTTTTCTAGTGACTTACACCCATCAGGAATTTACTTTGGTCTGATGGATAAATTTAGTAATCCTGCTTTATTTTTTTCCTAAATGGCTACCTAGTTGTCTCAACACCATTCGCTTAATTATGTGTTTTTCACCACTGATATAAAATGCCACCTCTGTCATATTTTACATTCTCATATGTTTTGGAGTCTGCTTCTGGATTTTAGTTTTTAAATCAGGTCCATGATGTTTTAATTACTCTAGCTTTATGTTATACCAGCTGGTACATCCAGTCTGTCTTTCTTACTTTTCTTTTTCAGAATTTTTCGAAATATTCTCATTGCTATATATTTACCATATACGACTTTAAAATCTGTTTAGTGAAAAAAAGTTCTGTCAGTGTTTTCATTGAAATCACATTTCTGAGATTTCTGGTTATTTTATCCTTTAGGTTGTTGTTGGAAATGGGAACTGCTCTACTTTCCAACTGATTGTTGTTTTGATATTTGAGGCTGTTGATTTCTTTTTGACACTAATTATATATATAGCTTACTTTTTAAGTTTTCTTACTCATTTTAATATTTTTTCCTACTCTTTTATTATTCCCCATAAGCATGTGATCATATCACCTGCAAATACTGATAACTAGACCTCCAGGTGAGTTCTGAATTGGTGAATTCCTTGTCTTTCCTAATTGTGTTGGCACGTATCTCTAGACTAGTGTTAAAAGGTAGTAGTGAATATGGAAGTCCTTTGTTTTGTTGCTGACTTTAATGAGAATGTTTATTATGTCTGCCCTTTAAGCATGGCCCTAGTTTTTGGGATATGATATATATATTTTATTTCATGGAACTTCACCAATATGGCCTGCTTCCATGCCTTTGCATATATTAATTCCTTTCCGCTATGTGGGAAAACTGTCCTTATCCTTCATGACCCTTTCCAATGCCATTTTCTGTATGCTGTCTTCCTCATGACTCAAGCTATTAGTCATCCTCTCCTCTGTTTTCCCACAATGCCCAGCCCATACTTTCATTATATATAATACACAATACACTGTTTTCTAGCCATCTGCCTGTCTTTTCTTAGGTTGTGAACTCCTTGAGAGCAGGACCTGTGTTCAGAGCTTGATAAGAAGTGGACCAGTCAAGCAGCTTCTGGAAGCATTGATCTAAAAAGGGATACTAATACATCAGTGAACTTTGAACTTAATCTCTGTCTACACTCTCTTGGCCCATGGCTTTTAAATACTGTCTATGAGAAAGTGATCCAAATCTATATTTCTTGCCCTGACCTGTCCCACTGAGCAAGTACATCCAGCCACCAACTTGATATATACAGATTCAGGCAACACCATCTCATAGATCATGTCTAAAACAGAACTCTTGATTTCCTGGGCTTCCAAATCTGTTGCTGCCTTCCCACCCACCATTTTCCTCTCTTGGCTAATGGTCCTGGAGTTCTTCTCAACTCTAGTCTTTCCCACACCTTATACCACAGCACAGCAAGTCCTGTAGGCTCCACCTCCAAAACATATTCGGATTCCAAGTGTTTCTCTCCACCTCCACTGCACGATTATAATCATCATCTAAGCCACCCTCATTTTTTGCTTAGATTCCTGTGGTATGTTTCAAGTATTCATCCAATTCCCATTCTTTTTCTCATAATAATCTATTCTGTACATACTAATTGGCAGAATCTCTTAAAAGGGTAAATAAGATCATGTTATTCATTTTATTAAAACTTTTAATGGTTTTCTGTTACATTTAGAATAAAATGTAATCTTCTTATCATAGCCTGTAAAATCTGCCTCTCTTCTCTGCCCTTTCATTCCCTTATCATTTACCTGGGTGCTCCACTGCAGCCCTGCCTGCCTTCTGTCTGTTCCTCGATGCCACAAGCTTATGTGGGCCTTTCCATTTGCTGTTGCCTTTGCCTGGGCTGCTTTCGCCCCCAAGTCTTTGCATGGGCAGTTCTTTCTCAACAATCAGATCTCAACTCAATTACAAATAAAAATCTAACTCAGCTCCCCCTATCATAATCAGAAAATGGCATATGTCTTGAGCTCTTGAATACCCAGTATGCTTACTCTTTATCACATCTTCCTATTTGATTTCCTCCATTGAGCCTATCATTATCTAAAATTAATCCATAGATTTGTTTAGTTGTTTATTATTTTTCCCTACACTCTAATAAAATGTAAACTTTATACAAACAGGGACATTATCTATTTTGTTCTTTGAAATAAGCTCAGTAGTTGGAACAGTCCTGGTACATAGTGGGCACATAATAAATATTTGTTGAATAAATGAAATAATACATATATAACAATGTATATGTACCAATTAACTCATTTACATGGTATTATTCCTACATGAAGGGCAAAACAGGAATGAGTTTTTCTCTTGCTGTAGTTGATAGCACCCTGGAATGAAAAGCACCTCTTTCCAGGGTCCAAGGAACATTGCAGAGAGTTTTTGTGACAAGCTCATGCAATTTGCAGTGAACCAATGGCCACAGTCCCCTGAGACCACTCAGGGGACTGTGGCCTGAAGGTATCAGGTAGTCGGTCACAATTCTGAAACCACATAAGGCTGGTAGAGTGTTGTTTATTGGCAATTATTGAATTATTTTATTGCCTAAACTTGAAACTCTTTAATATGTTTCTTTGTCCAAGAAGTGGTCTGATTTAAAAACAAACCACAATTTAAAACAGGGAAGAAAACAAGAGCTCTAAAAATGAACATAAGTTGTTCGAACATTTTATTTCAACCAATGGAGGTAAAGTAGGTAAATTTACTGCTGCATACAATGATTATTAAAGCATTTACTTCCCACCATCACTAAATAAATATCTAACAAAGAACTAAAGAACATTCTTTTAAAATAGTACTGAATAATTAGGCTGCTTGGGATTCTTCATCCACTGGCCTGCCCTGAGCTTGTCTCATTCATCTTTGTTTTCCCTGTTTCATCTCCCAGAGTTGCTGATAAGGCCTGGTGCACAGTAAAGTTTTCTGAAATGAAAGGGGGCAGGTGAGAGTCTTGAAGATTTCCTTGGCATCCAAAGAGCTGAGAGATATTTGCACTCTCAGCACAGAATTCTCTGAAGGGATCCATCCAATGTGGAAAGCATCCTCTGTTCCATACGGCCCCTCCAAGAGTTTACAGCAGGAAGAATCGTATACACAGAGCCCTGCCTTGTGTTTATATTATCCCAGACCAACAGAATAATGTGGCCCGACTTCATTACAGCCTTTATTCCAAGGCTTGAAATCTTTAAAACATCTTTCTGGGTGTATTGGAAATCTTCATGTATATGCATTTAATGTAATTAGATTCAGCCAGCCTTGGTAACTCTGGTATGTGTGATGTAATTAGTAAAGCAACTAGTTGAATGCATTTGTACAGCCTCTCGCCCCATTTGGGAGGAGGTGAAATGCTGACACACTGTACAGAGACTGTGTAGCTATAAACATTGTCTAGGTTGATTGTCAAAGGAAGGCTTGTTCTAATTAAGACTGTGAAATGGCTTCTCTTCCTCTGGCAGAGATGTTCTCAGTAAATTTTTCCTCTGGAATGGAACCTTTCATGTTTGGGCTCCACCCAAAGTGGAATTTAACTTTCTCTAAGTCTTAACATTGTGGAGGTGAAAAGGGGTGGAACTCTGAAGTTCTTCCTTCCAATGCAGGAGGTTTAAAAAAAAAAAAAAAAAAGAATTGAGCATGTAGAGTTTACAAAATGAAATAAATATTCTTAAGGGTTAGGTAACCCAAAACTAGAAACACCTGGCTGAGTGTTTTGGATACTATGAAGGTGGTGATGATAGTGACAACTTAATAAGTGAGGCAGTAAATCTTATATACCATAAAGTTGTTGCCAAGAGATGGCTGCTCAGAGACAGACTGCATGTGTTAGGCAGAATAACAGCCCTCCAAAGATGTCCACATCCTAATTCCCAGGAAGTGAGTTTGTTGGGTTACACGGTGGAGGGGCATTAAAGTTGCAGGAGGAGTTAAGGTGCTAATCAGATGAGTTTTGATTAGGGAAATTATTGTGGATTATGCTTTTGGATGACATGTAGATAGCAAGGAGAGGATTACCCAGAGTTAGCAATGGCAGTCATGGGAGGGGACAGACAATAGGCAGGGATGGTGGGAACAAAGATGATGTACTTGAAGAAAAGATTGTGGGGAAAATGGGTACGTTGCTAATGGCAATGGCTGCTTCAGTGGAAAGGCCACTAGTCAAAGGCCAGAAAGTCTGCTTTGGAGTCTTGGTTTTACCACCTCAACCTACCCCTGCACACAGCATTAGAATTCTCATTGCAAAAGAGAGATGGTAAGACTTACCCTGCCTCCCAGGGTTGTTAGGCTCAAGTGAGAAGCAAGCCTCAGTTATTTGTAAACTGTGATTTTGAATGCATAGCATGATGTGATACCGCAAACGCAGTTTAAACCTCTGAGACAAGCCAGCTGTTTTCCCTTTGCCTAAAACTTCCTTGAATTCTGGCTGATATATTTGAGGGCAACTTTGGAGCCACCATGTCTGACTCATAGCTAGCACCACCTAACCCTTTGATGAAGACTCCAAATCCGATCTTGCCGGCTGCTTTGGTCTTGCTTCCCATAGAACCTGGCATGGCTGGCTTATTTATAAAATCAGCAGAAAATGCATCCCAACTGGGAGACATCAATTCCCTCTAGCCAGAACACGTGGGTTCCCTGCAGAGGCGAGACTTGCTTCTTTCTCCAAAGCACTTGGTGTTGGGTCTGAAGTGCCTCCTTCCTCAGTAGGAACTCAGGTAAACATCTGTGAAGCTGGACACTGGGACACCAAGGCACAGTCTTGGTCTCCGAGGCTCTCTGCCGTCTGTCGTGAGGAGAATATGAATGGCTTTCTGACTAAAGCCAATGGTGGATGTGGATGATTGTAGCGCTGATGGTGAGTTATGATGTGATAGAAATAAAGCCACCTATCTCTGTAGCCTTGTCTTATATGCCAGCCATCCTGACCTTTCTTTCTCATCCTCTTCTCCGGCAAGCTTGTTCCAGATCAGGGCTTTTGCACCTCTGCCTGGTGTACCCCCTGTCCAGAATGCTCTGCCTCTAGATCTTCATGTGGCTGTCTCTTTCCCCGATTTGCACCTTGGCTTGAATGTCATTTCCTCAGACACAGCATCTCTGACCACTCTGCCAATGGTACCTACTCCCATTCCTGTTACTTGCTTGCATGATTTATTTTCTTTAGGATCCTTACCACTACTGAAATTCTTCATTCTTTATTTCTTTCCAACCAACCTTGTCCATCCTTTTCATAGCTATAGCCCCAGAGTCCGGGCATTATAGATCATCAAAGCATGTTTGTTGAATGAGCACCTTGTGCCACTCACCACGTGCCAGGCACTGCATGCAGTGCTCTATAGACATTCTCATGGGCTACTCCAGATACTTCTGGGAGAAGGAGTTTGCTCTCCTTGTTTTACAGATGCACTGACAGAGGCCCCAGAGGGCTGAGTGATCTGCTCTAGTTCCCACAGCTGGTAATTAGGGGACCCTGGATTAGAACAGTGCTCCAAGTGGTTGCAACATTTAGAGTGGTAGCTCCCAACTCTGAACGTAAGGAGCACACAGCTGAAGGATCCACGGCTTGCAGTCCAAGATGACCGCCTGATCACAGTTTTGTTTTTTTTTTAAAGTAGTGCTTCTTGAGCTTTAATGTGCATTGCAAATCACCTGCAGGCTTTGTTAACCTGGAGATTTGGATTCAAGGGTGCAGTTGATCTGTTATGGGGCAGGGGGTGGGTTGTGGCATGGGATAAGGTGCTGAGATTGTGCTTTTCTCACAAGCTCCCAGGTGCTGCTGGTGGCCACGATTTAAGAGCCAGGGCTTAGAGGTTCCTTTGATTTGAGAACTGGATCAGCTGTTTGCAGAACAAAGGCAGGATGAGAGGGACCTGGTAAATCTTGTAGTCAAATCAATTGCTGCAGCTGAGCAAAGACAGCCACGGTCCCTCCTTCCCTGGGAGAAGCGGATGTTATCCCAGCACCTTCTGCAACCTGGTCAGGGACTGAGTCCCGGAAACTTGGGTCTAGTATGTGTCTCTGAGCCTAGATTTGGTTTCCAGTTGTGTAGCACTTGGCTGAAGACCAACAAAGGGGCCGAGCCAACTATAGAAAGTCATCTCTTTAAGCAGTGAGTATTTCCTGTCGACCCCTCATTCCTGGACCCCAAGTGTAGTTGTCCAACTCTAAATGACAAGCTTGCCTGGAGTTTAGGAGTTTCTCACAATGCCTACAATTTGCTGGAATTTTCTTATTTAGAGGATAAGTGTAAAGTATCTGCTCTGCTTATATTAGAGGGTTGTTGTTAAAGTGTTTTGAAAAGTAGAAAGCAGCATTTCCCAAATGTGGGTGGAATTGGTTTTCAGTAGAACAAAGTCCCAGCATTAGAGAATACTAATCACAGGGTGAAGAAGTTATTCTCTCTTCAAGTTTGTTTCAGCTACTGATTAATTTATAAGTCTCACTCCAGGGCTACTATATTTCAAACACTTCTTTTACATGTCCCAATTTCCCTTTTTTTAAAAGCAGAGAAATAGGCAGCAAACAGCTGTACCTAGCTAGAATTTAATAATAATTTTTTTGTGTGTACTTTTTTATGATTACCTTCTATCTGTGGCAAATGATATAGGTTTTCCATTTAAGATAATTATATAAACTTTCCTTTTAAAGATCAATGTAAACAAAACATTTAAGATGATTTAAAACATAGTAGGTAAAATTACAGGATGAATGCAGATATGGTAGAAATTGTGAGGGTGATATGCAGATGAGTCAGTCTCGGAAAATAACGTAAGGTCTCTAATCCCAGCACTTTGGGAGGCTGAGGTGGGCAGATCACTTGAGGTCAGGAGTTTGAGACCAGCCTAGCCAACATAGTGAAACCATGTCTCTACTGAAAATACAAAAAATTAATCAGGTGTAATGGCACACGCCTGTAATCCCAGCTACTTGGGAGGCTGAGGAAGGAGAATCGCTTGAACCCAGGAGGCGGAGGTTACAGTGGACCAAGATCACGCCTCTGCACTCCAGCCTGGGTGACAGAGTGAGATTCTGTCTCAAAACAAAAACAAACAAAAAAAGAAAATAACATTAAGAACTGTAAAGGGGTGTAGCTATGGTATTATTCATGGGATGACACAAAGACACCCAACACAGCCCTGCCCAATCAGTGAATGTGCCACCTCCCTGGCTCTGGGCTGGTAATCCTGCCAGAGGGTCCTCAGGCAGGACATGATGGTGGATATCAGCCCCAGGCAAGAATGGGCAGCTAAATCTCAGCCACAGGTTTGCAGAAACCTTTGGGTCTTTCTCTATCTGTGAAACCTTTTGGGAAAAAAATAAGCAAGACAGCTATATAAAGGCTCAGCATCTTACATTTGCCTGTGGTAGAGACAAATCAATTGCTTTGCTTCAGGCCTTGCCTTGCATTTGTTGTTGTTGTTGTTGTTGTTGTTGTTCGCTACGGTTAAAAGAACTATAGTGATTGTAAATAGAAGTTGCCAGTTTTGTGGTTATTTCCTAAATCTCACTGGAACAAGCCAAAGGAGTTAAAGAATCTTTATGAATTCCAAGGCAACATGGGGTAGCTTCCATCATCACAGAGTTGTGTCAGAATCCTGGTTCAGCCAGTGCTGTGGGCTGAGTTGTGTCCCTATCCAATTCATATGTTGAAGTCCTAACCCCCAGTACCTCAGAATAATGTGACTGTATTTGGAGATAGGGTCTTTAAAGAGGTTAGTAATTTAAACCGAAGTCATTGGGGTAGGCTCTAATCCAGAATGACAGGTATCCTTATAAAAAGGACACAGACACACAGAGAAAAGACCACGTGAAGGCAGAGGGAGAAGATGGCCATCTATAAGTCAAGGAGAGAGGCCTCTGAAGAAACCAACCCTGCCCACAACTTGATCCCAGACTTCCAGCCTCCGGGACTGTAAGAAATGCATTTCTGTTGTTTAAACTGCCCAGTCTATAGTACTTTGTTAAGGCAACCCTGGCAAACCAGTTCAGCTATTTGCCATTGGGTGGTCTTGGTTAATTGCTTGACATCTTGGAGCCTCAGTGTCCTCATCTATATATTGGGATAATGCTATTGACTTCACAGAGTTATATGCTCAAATATGCTGATGTATGTAAAATACTTAGCACAGTCTGTGCTACACTGTAGATACTGAATATGGATAACTATTTTTATTTACTTAGATCAGTCTCCCTTCCCCTCCCATTTCGAAGAGTTTAAGACAAAAATGACAGCTATTATTGCTACCTCCTGACCTTAATCTTTTTAAGATGTTAATTGCTATTATCATGAAGCCTTTAACAGATATGTAGTCATCTACACTGACTCTTTTGTAACTATTAAAATGGCATTACCAGCCAGGCGTGGTGGCTCATGCCTGTAATCCCAGCACTTTGGGAGGCCGAGGCGGGTGGATCATGAGGTCAGGAGATCGAGACCATCCTGGCCAACATGGTGAAACCTCGTCTCTACTAAAAATACAAAAATTAGCCAGGCGTGGTGGTGCACGCCTGTAATCCCAGCTACTTGGGAGGCTGAGACAGGAGAATGGCATGAACCTGGGAGGCGGAGGTTGCAGTGAGCCAAGATTGTGTGACTGCACTCCAGCCTGGCGACAGAGCAAGACACCGTCTCAAAAAAAAAAAAAAAAAAAAAAAGAATAAGAAGATATTACCCTATTTGGTAGAGTCCACTTTCTTTAATATGCATGTCTTTAAATAACTTTGTGCTAAATGGTGTTTTCCATATCCAATCCACTCTCCAGTGTGGGTATATGAAGTGGGGAGTCATTTAAGTAGTTGGATAGGGGCATGGCATGATAAGACTCATTGTGGGCTGGTGGACACCGAGACTGGCAGTAGGGTTGCTGGGCAGTTACTGTCATGACCCAGGTGAGCTTGTACGTGTCTCTGGGATCCCACCCAGGAGTATGTCCTTGCTCTGCTGCTTAATATCCCTGAGACTTTAGGCAAGTTACTTGTTTTTCCTCTCTCTAGCTTGGTTTCATCCTCTGTAAAATAAAAAGAGTGAAAATAGAACAGGTCTGTCTCGTTTTATATAAGGATTGTGTTCCTGGAGACCCAGCATAATTCAAACAAAATGTACATATTTAAATCAGGAGTAATTTACCTACAAGAATGAGCATATACTGGATTTTATGTTTATTCTGATGGGTAAAGTAGGCTTTGCATTATTTTCATACCTTTAACTTTGTACCTTTCTGTGTGATTGAAACTTTCCAAACTTACACGTGTTTTATATAAAATACAAATGAGAATTATTTGGCTGTTAAGTCTTTTTTTTTTTTTAAAGAAAATTATCTCTATCTCTGTATTTTTTAGCACTTTAAAACAATTTTGAAAATGTATTTATTACAATGCACTCTTTCTAAATATCTCCTTTACCCTTCAAAAAAGATCACTCAGGCCAGATGGTCAGTTTTCCTCTGTGCTTTATAAGCCCTTTGCAGAAAGCACTGTGCAGAATCTGCTGGGGCTGTGGGACGGGAGTTTAGGAAGGGGGCTAGGGGTGGGTTGGCAGTGAGGGACAGAGCATCCAGCAGTGAAATAGTTAACCTGCCTGCCACTGAAGTGGAGACACCCAGCTTGAGGCAATCCTGTGTGAGGCAGCAATAAATTCAAGCCAGGTTTTCAGAGTGGAAACTGAAGCTAGCCTCTTTAATCAGATATTTCAGAGTCACTCAGCATAAAACCCAAGACTAACGAATTCATACTAGGAACTATTTTATAGCTATGTCATGAAATGTAGCTGAGATTCTCAGTAGACTTGGATATACCTTATGTGGTCACTGTCACTTAGGGACCATAAGGCTGAAAGTACTTCCCAAGTCTTGCCCCATCCAAACCCCCAAAGCATAAGATGCACAGCACCCACTGAGCTGGGAGCTCACTTCCCTGTCTCCATGTTAGCTTCAGGTAAGATGTAAAGACTAGGAACACAGTGACGTTTTGCCGCTAGGGTGTCCCTACTTCAGAAGAGCATTGCCTGTGTCTCTAATAAGAATAAAATGAACTCTTCTGATGGCAAAGTTCAGTTAAATTTCAAGATATGGCTACAGTCAGGTGGAGGAGAGACTTCTACTCTTGAAGGGGGGAATAATTGGGCAGCTAAGGGTTGGACGATCTTCAAGGCTCTGGTGCAAATGTCTCTTGCTTGATTGTTGTAGCAAACCTCCAGTTATCTGAACTATCCCTGGCTGTATGGGCTGGGGGCTATCATCTTTTTGTGGCCCTTAAACTATGTTGTCGGATCGTGGGAACTAGATTACTTCATTCTGCTCCTGGGAAAGGGAGCAGAGTTGTGGGATTTAAAATGAATACATTAAATTTGTTGATTAACAAAGGGAAAAATAGAGAAAAATAAATAAACTCTTACAAGATCTTGGCTGAAGTACAGGGGCCAAAGTTTAAATCCTTGCTCTCAGCCATGTTAGGATTTTGTAAAAGACCTTCTTTTCCCTCCCAATTCACTCAGGTGGGAGGAGGGATGTACCCTTTGGAGGCCCCTGTTTCCCCTTGGGATTCTTTTTTAATGTAAATGGAAGGGTAAGCAGAGGGATAGTAACTGTACTCCCATGATGCATAAAAAAGGGCAGCAGCCTTATGATGAATTTTTCCTTTCTTTAAAAAAATAATAAAGATATATCTATGTATCTTAGTAAAAATTTTTTTTTAACAGTGTGGTAAGATGGATATTGTCTCATGCAGGTAAGAAGGTAAAGTGGTACTCTTTAAGACATAAGTTTAGCAAAATACATCAGATACTCTAACAAGATTGAGACTTCATTCATTTCTCTTTTAGGAATTTATCCAAAGGAAATAATCTAAAAGGTGCACAATTATCAATATGCTATCACTGCATTGTTTACAATAGTGAAAATCTCAACCTCAATGTTGACCATATGGGAAATAATTGATTACATTAATGTTGGTTCAGCCCTGCAATGGTATCCTCCTTGGCAATTAAAAATAAATGACAACACCACCAAAGGCACAATCCATGAAAGAAATAATTGAAAAGTCAGACTTCGTTAAAATTAAGAACTGCTCTGTGAAAGACATAGTCAAGAGAATAAGAAGACAAGCCACGGTCTGGGAGAAAATATTTGCAAAAGACAGTCTGATAAAGGACTGTTATCCAAAAGAAAAGTATAAAAAAACTCAACACCAAAATATGAAAATAACCTGATTAGAAAATATGCCAAAGATCTCAACAGACACCTCACCACATAAGATATACAGATGGCAAATAAGCATATGAAAAGATGCTCCACATCATCTGTCATTAAGGAAATGCAAATTAAAACAATGAGATACCATTACATACCTATTAGAATGGCCAAAACCCAGAACACTGACAACACTAAATGCTGACAAGGATGAGAAGCAACAGGAGCTCTCATTCATTGCTGGTGCCAGTGCAAAATATAACAGTATGGCCATTTGGGAAGACAGTTTGCCAGTTTCTTACAAAACTAAAAATATGCTTACCATACAGCCCAGCAACTGAGCTCCTTGGTAGCTACCCAAAGGAGTTGAAAGCAGTACAAAAACCTACACACAGATGTTAATAGCAGCTTTATTCGTAATTGCCAAAAACTTGGAAACAAGATATCTTTCCATAGGTGAATAGATAAATAAACGGTGGTACGTCCATACAAGGGAATATTACTCCGCATTAAAAAGAAATGAGCTGTCAAGTCATGAGGAAACTTTAATGCATATTACTAAGTGAAAGAAGTCAGTTGTAAAGTCTATATAGTGTATGATTCCAACTTCATGACATTCTGGAAAAGGCAAAACTATGAAGACAGTAAAAAGATCAATGGTTGCCAGGGGTTAGCGAGGAGGAAGAGGTGAATAGGCAGAGTACAGAGGGGTTTTAGGGCAGTGAAAAGTACTCTGAATGATACTATAATGGCGGATACATGTCATTAATACATTTGTTCAGACCCATAGAATGTACAACACCAAGAGTGAACTCTAATGTAAACCATGGACTTTGAGTGATTATGATATGTCAACATTGGTTGACAGTTGTAACAAATGTACCACGCTGGTGGGGGATGTTGATAATGGAGGAGGCTCTGCATGTGGGGTTGCAAGGAGTATGTTGGGAATCTCTGTACCTCCTTCTCAATTTTGCTGTAAACCTAAAACTTCTTGAAAAAAAAAAAGGCTTTAATTTGTTTTAATGTCTTTATCTCTTACTATGATACCCTGAGCATTTCCCCCAATGTCTTTAAGTGAAAAGAAGCTGGAAATAAAAGGGTAAATGGTAATGACAGCTTTGTGAAATTACACACATAGAAGGAGAGAAATGCAGCAAAGTCATGTCTAGGTGGTAGGGTTATGGTTAAAATAATTATTTTCGTTTCCATTTATTTCATGGTTTTCAAGATTGAACCTATACCATTTTTATAAGAAAAAAAGAAATGTACTCCCCAAACAACAATGGATGTGAAGTCTTTGTCAGTCTTCAGCCCATGAGACAAAGGGGGACTAAGAGCATGTTTACTTGCTTGGAAGGTAGGACTTTTAACCAACGTTTCTTTCATGTGCCGAAGGCTGAGAAGCCGAGAAGATACTGGAGGTAGAGCAAAGAGTGTGCCTTTGTGTTTTTGCTCTTGTTTGCTTGGGGAGCAATGTGCCTTTGTGGCCTCTTCAGGTGGGAGAAGAGGTAAAGGAAGAGCTCCTCCAGTTTTTAATCTCCTCGCCTAATCACCAGACCTTTCTTGTGGTTTTACTGGGACTCTTTTTACTAAGTGGATGGATTGACACTGTGTGTGTGTGTATGTTGTACTTGGATTATGCCTTAAAGTATCGTGATGATGACAAAAGGGTTTGCAACAGCAGGCAGGCAAACGTCCCTGCTTTTAATAGAAAGCACATTCCAGCACTTTATATTATCTGTAACACATAGAGCTGCTTAGAACAAAGCATTGCCCCTAAGACATGGTCCCCAAGAGTCTTTAATAAGTTCCAGACCTCTGTGAAGGTATTAATTAAATATTTTAAACAGAATGACTTTAGCTGGCTGGGGCATTTTTATGAGGGAAGGGAGTATATTTAAAACCAGGGCTGTTTCTGTAACAGGAACCTGTTTTGAAGGAAATGTTCTTGGGTGGGACTCTATGGGTACCAGGCTGTCAAATCTATGAGCCAACTTGATGTCAAAAACAGACATTTTGGATATTTCAAACAATATTTGGACTGGGTCCTTGCTGTAGAATTTGGACATAATTCTAAAGCATGATTTTAGCACAAAGGGGAGAATAGTAAGAGTCTATGGGTATGCCAGGCACTGTTAGAGGTAGTTTCTCACAGTAGTTCCAGGATAAGGGCTTTGACAAGGCCATTTTATAGAAAACAAACAAAACCTAAGTGACTATTTTTCAAGTCACAAAGTTTGATGGAGGAGCTAATACCAAAACTCAATTTAAAGTCTGTCCAATAACTAAAAGATAAAATTGGATTGTTTGTAACACGAAGGATAAATGCTCTAGGGGATAGATATCTCATTTTCCAAGATGTAATTATCATACATTGCATGCCTGTATCAAAACACTTCATGTACCCCATAAATACATATACCTACTATGTACCCACAAAACTTAAAAGTCTGTCTGCCCATCTATCCATCCATCATCTGTGTATTTATGTATACATTTTTCTACCTATCCGTCTTTTATATTTCAGAATACTCTTTCTCAGGAAGTACTAGAAATAAAGATAAGCTTAAAACGCAGATCCTGGTCCAATTGATAGATATTTCCTGAATTCAGAGTCATCAGAGTTATTGAATACTGTGTAGCGTCTAGAAGCACAGAGTTAGCTGATTTTTCTAGGAGGCAGCATGATGTAGTGAAAAGAGCAATGCACTTGGAATAAGAGGTCTAAGTTTGGATCCTGGCTCTGCCGCTTGTGGATATCTGTGACATTGAGCAAGTCTCTCCCTGAGCAAGTTTCTTTGTCTTCAAAATTAGAATTGCATATAGCATTGTGCCCAGTAGGTGCCCAGGGAAGGCAAGTTAAAGCTGAATTTGGTCCTAGTAGTAGGGGTAAGGAATAGGGAGAGGATTGTCCTTGAGTCCTTTGTGGATCACTCTGGGTCTTCAGGAATCAGCAATCCAATGGGTTCATAAAGAACCTCCCCTTCCTGGCTAATGATAGCCAAAGTAAAAAGCTGGGGTGAAAACACTCCCAAATGGGACATTGGAGCCCCCTCAAAGGAGTGATCACGCTCGATGGGCATCACAAGCATGGCAGGAAATGATTGACACTGCTTTGGCTTCTTCCCGGATTCACTTCATTCCAGAGCCTACCAATCCACTTCTCAGCATGAACAGCCCTTCCTGGGACCACCCTTAGTGTATTCCCACCTGCTCAAGAACTCTATCCTCCTTCATGTCCCCAAGCTCCTTTCCCATACGCTATGTTGCCTCACATATGGAACCTTTGAATCCCTAAATAAAATATGCGTTCATGTCTGTGAAGATCTTTTGTGACCTGGGACCCAGGGCTGTGTGCATGAAAGGGCTCATTTTTATTATTCCTTTAATGGGCCTGCTCTGCCTGCTCCTGCTCCCTCTCTGTGAATCTTTAGAAGCCTCCAAGCTTTCCTATCTAGCCATTCTTGCTTATTTATCTTAAGACCCCCATATTGTCCTTCTCCGCTTTATTTGGGGAATGACTTTATGGGACTGTTGTATATACATCCCGACCCCCAAACCATCTCTCAGACCCTCCATGTCCTCTAGGATCCTCCCTGTTCAGCACAAGTCTGTAGATGAGCTATTAAGAACTTGGAGTCATATGAACCTCTGTCTGCCCCAACTAGCTGAGTGGGCTCCGGTAAGGAGAAGGGCAAAGGAAATGAAGAACGTAGGGGATAACTCACTACCTTTTCACCTCTCTCCTGCCGCTCACCTCTCTTACCTCAGATCCTCATGTTTAAAATGAAGATAGTAGTTGTATCTTCCTCAGTGCTGTTTGGAAAGATTAAATGACTTAGTACATACAAAGCACTTAGTGTAGTGTTTATCCCACAGGCTGCTGCTATTACTATCAAGGCTGCTAATAGAAATCATTGGAAACATGATTTGAGATGGAACATTGTGTATTAGGAAGAACATATCTAGTTTTAAATCTAAGCTCTCTCACTTCAGTGTGTATGAAAATTAGTCTTTCTGGACCAGGTGCGGTGGCTCACGCCTGTAATCCCAGCACTTTGGGAGGCCAAGGCAGGTGGATCACCTGAGGTCAGGAGTTCAAGACCAGCCTGGCCAACATGATGAAACTCCATCTCTACTAAAAACATAAATATTAGCTGGGCATGGTGGTGGGTGCCTGTAATCCCAGCTATTTTGGGAGACCAAGGCAGAAGAATTGCTTGAACCCGGAAGGTAGAGGTGCAGTGAACCAAGATAGCTCCGCTGCACTCCAGTCTCGGTGACAAGAGTAAGACTTCATCTCAAAAAAATAAAAAAGAAAATCTTTCTGAACCTCAATTTCCTCATACTCATAATGGACATAATCATCACTTGCTCACAGATGTGTGGGAATGCAAAGTCTCTGGGACTGTGCCTGGCACTGTCTGAGCTTCATGGGAATCAGTCACCCAGTTCTGTGGCTGTCATGCCTGCTGTTGCTACCTGTTCCAGAGCACTGGGGCTTGCTGCTTCCTTACGGAGTTTGCCTCCACCAGTGCTTGGAGTGGGAGCATGCGAGGCAAGCAAGCCGAGGAGGGTTAAATTCAGGGAATATTGTGTACTTGAACTGACAGTGATTCACAACATGTCTGCACAGATTGCTCAGAGTCTAGGCATTTGCCAAAGTTGGGGAGATGGTGGGTGGGGGTAGAGCGTGGGGCTGTGAGCAAAGGATGTTCCGTCCCTGGGAGTATAAACACAGCACTGTCTGTAACCTAAAAAGGTTTGGTTGGGAGGGCCATCAAAGTCTGCTGTGCATTATTTGGACTGTGCTCAGCCTCCTCAAGGAAGCGCCCACGGATCCACCCGTGTTGCATCTGAGAGCTGTCATAGGCCAGAGTCAGCAGTGCTGGACTCTGCACAGGATTCCTGGCAGCTGCCTAGGTGGGGCCTGCCATTGCCATGGGTCTGTCCCAGACTTGCCACTGTCCCTGAGGCAGGCGGGTCCACCCATCTGGCCAGTGACTAATCAGAATGAGACCCTTTCCTCATTTACAGTCCACGTGCCAAACCCTTCCTCAGAGTCAGTTTATACTCCCTCCTCCCATCCCACCTTCCCCTGGTTTCCATCCCCTTGGCCTTCAAACTGCAGCCTCGTTTCCTGTTTACCACCTCACCTTGATGCCTGGATTCTGCTTCTTTGGTCTTTAGGTCTGGTTTCTCTCCTTCATTGGAATTAATGTGTAAAATGGATGATGCTGATGTGGTATTTTGGATCCCAAACTGGATTTTGAGGCTCAATCTATAACCTTCCCTTCACGTTTTCCTGGAGCATAGTAGCACCTGGACAGTCTGACTGGCACTTTGGTTATGAGGATGTTCTTTGGAATGGGACAGACCTGGGTTTGAATCCTTGCTCTGCCATTTGTTGGCAGGTTTAGGCCATAATACCAAAAGACACAATTCCAAACACCATAATCCTGAATGTTGAAGCCCCAAAAGATCAAAATTCCTGGTCCAAAATCCCCAAAATATAATTCTGTAAAAAATAAAAATTCTTTAAAATAAATTTATTTACATTACAAAAGGGGAATTTATTTGAGAAGCATAAAAGAATGACAGCATACTTCATAGACTGCTTAACACAACAGACTAGTTAATAACATACTTATTTTTGCAAGCATGAATAGTCAGATGTACTAACAGTCATGGGGGCATAACAGTTATGAGCAGATGAACTGTATACATGAAGGCATAGGTCAGAAAACGAAATTTATAAATGCATACCACTACGGTTGGCAATTCTGTGCATCCAGCTTTGTAACTGTGGTCATCTGAAATACCATGATGGACAACCTAAATCTTTTGACAGGAGCAAACCAAAACCACAATGGGTCACCACTGCATATGCAGTCACACAAAGAATTGGGATCTCAAGAAATCATATCTTTCACAAATGCAGATGTACAAAGAGAGGTATTTTTTATACATCTGCATTTGTGAAAGATAAATTCTTTACATCTTCATTTACTGAGGAAGTTTCAATATTTTTTACATGCATGCATAGTGCTTACATACAACGTCAACATTGTAATAAAGCACTTTCTTGGTGTCAAATTTTAAAAAATGTCTAAAATGAATTAGAACTCTCTAAAAGTCTTTGTGCAATTTATGCCGCCAGTACTAGAAATGATGCAAAGATAAAACACATAGCATAGCCAACTGGTGCTATGTGTGAAGGGGCAGAAGTTGTATACAGTTGAATAATTTGACAGGGGAGATTTCCTGTGTTTTTCATTTGTTTTCACATCTATGAGTTTGGAAACACTCACTGCACTTTTATTTGGAGAGTGGTTGTGGTCTACAAATTTCATAAGTATATGCTGTCCATCTGAAAGTCTGGTTATTGCTTGGCTATTGCAATTAGGTGATTTTTCTGCTTTTGCAGCACCAATAATAATCAATTTTAAACTTTTATCTTTCACCATTAAGTAGCCTCAAACACTTAAATTAGAGGGAATGGTTTCACAGATCTCTTCCATTATGTTGTAAGGAACGCAGTAAGAAAGAATGATATCTGATTTCCCCAATACAAAATCTGTATTAGGGTTCTCCAGAGAGAGAGAACCAATAAGATATAGATTTAGATATATAAGAGGAGATTTATTGGGGAATTGTCTCACGCAATTATGGAAGCTAAGAATTTCCATGACAGGCCACCTGCAAGCTGGAGACCCTGGGATGCTGGTTGTGTGGCTCTGTGCAAGTTCAAAAGCCTTAGAACCTAGAAAGCAGATGGTGTAACTCTCTGTCCAAGGTCAAAAGCCTCAGGACCCAGAGTGCCACTGGTGTAAGTCCCACAACCCAAAGCCTGAATTTCTGATGTCCAAAGCAGCAGAAGAAAAATTTGTCTCAGCTTCAGTAGAAGACAAATTCACTTTCTGTATCTGTTTGTTCAGGGCCTTTGGCTGATTAGGCAGTGCCTGCCAACACTGAGGGTATATCTTGCCTGCCTAATTCATTCACACTCACACACTAATCTCTGGAAACACCCTCACAGACACACCCAGAATAATGATTTACCAGGTTCCTAGGTATTCCTTAATTCTGTCAAGTTAGTACTTAAAATTAAGTCCACAAATCCACTCCTTGTCCACTTGGCACCCTTAAACTATACTTAATTTCCAAACAAAGACACTAACAAGATAATAGTTCACCTAAGATGATTGAACTAATATGATGCAGCTATTCTGTGTACAACTGAAAATGTACTAATCCCTCCCCTAGGATTCTGCTTTTGGGATTTCAGCATTTGGTATTTTAACCTTTCAGGATTATGATTTTGGGGATTTTAGAGATTAGGGATTTTAGATGTTAGGAATTTTAGACTTCAGGGAATTTGATCTTTAGGGATTTCGACATTCTGGATTATGGCATTTGTGACTGTGTCTCTTGAGGTTGCAATACACACTATATATTTGTATATGTGTGTATATATATGCACAGATCCTTTTTGTGGTTTTATCTTATTATTTATTTATTTATACCTGATCTAAAATGAGTGTGCTTAGTAAACGACAATTTGAGTTTTGCCAGTATTTGAGCAGAGTGGTACCAATGTGACCTGAGGTTTGGGGAAGGAAGAGCTCAGGCTTGTAGGAACATGACCTTTGATGTTATAGCAATGCCACGTGGCCATTTGTACTGTGCTTCTGTCACCAACATGCACTCATGAGGTTGGGGATGGTGCCTTATTTTTCTTTTGTCTTTTGTGCCTGAAATGTAATATTTGCCAGCAAATATTTATTGAATTAAACAAACTTCGTTTTCAATTAATACTGTTTTTTTTCTTTAAGGAAATCTCTAAGTGATTTCTGATGTCTTTAAAAGAACTGAAGGGCCTATACTCAAGTTTTTCTCTAATACAGAGTTGTCATTTTCAACATATATCTTAAGAAAACATTGAGACACAGAACTGAAGAATTGGGGCTTTGAGGGAAGAGTTTGAATTATTTCTGAGACAAGCAAGAATGCCACGTTTCCCAGTATGCAGCAGCAGCTCTGTCCAGGCTGGTTAGCTGAGTGGAGCAAGCTAATGAGCTTGCTTCATGGGGAGCTGGGAAGCAACAATCAGCCCCTTAGAAATAATTCCTTCCTGGGGCGGGAGGTATTACAATATTACCATTGTCACCACAATGAGTAGTCACATGGAGAAATGTGGCAGGGCTGTGCCTGACTCATTCGCATGACTTCTCTGCATTCGAGAAAGAGGGTCTATGGGAGACTAGGCCAGCAGGGTGCAGCCTACAGGTATGGGGTCTGTATTGCATTATAGGGTGTGACTGTGCCTGGGGTAGCAAGCTGCTGATGTGCCATTCCAGGAGGGAAGCAGGTGTTTCAAAGTCCAGGAAACAAAACAAGAAGATGATGGTCTAAGAGGAAAGATGGCACAGTGGAGGTCATGATGAGCAAATGCACGAGCAGTGAGAGTCATTGTCAGGGTAAAGATGGGCTGGCCAGAGATGCACGGAATGGGAGTCAGGGCCTCATTCTCCATGCTTGGGGTGTCTTCCACAGCATCCTTGTGTAGAGCCTGAGGACTTGGTTGGCTTACTATGTGAAGTTAAATGGACTGATCCCTAAGGGGGTGGGAGTGGACATTGTACTAAAAAAAAAAAAAAATGTCTTCAAATATCTCTAGGAGGACCCCTTGTAGAAAAGCAAATTGACAACAGAAAATAGGAGGGTTGGTGAAGGGAAGGTATTCTTGACAACCTCTGGAGTTTCATAGTGAGTGTCATAGATCATAGGAGATGAGCAAAGGATAACATTTGTGTTTTTGTGCAGAAACCCCACTCAGTGAAGAGTATGTGCATACTTGAGCCAGAAGGCAAGAAGGCTCTGCCATCCCCTTTGACCAGAGTGATGGTGGTAATAACAGTGCTTCCTTAGGAATACCTCAAGGTAGGAGAGGATCCAAATGAGCCCCTGGGCTTTTTTGGCCACAGCCAGCCAATCTTGCAGTTAGGATTTGACCCCAAGGACCAGTCATAGGGGTTCCCTACGTTGACACCAAATCCATTCTGCCTCCCTGAGAAGTTCCTAGAGTGGAAACCTAGGTGTGAAGAGATGAGAGAGGTCAGGGAAGGAGTCTCTTAGATGAGGCCCTCTTTGGGAGACAAACCTACGTTTCTGGGAGAAGGAACAGTGAAATGTGGGAATGTTAGGTGTTGAGTTGTGTCCTCTTACAAAGATATGTTGAAGTCCTAATCCCTAGTGTCTCAGAACTTGATATTATTTGGAAATAGAGTTGGTGTCGATGTAATTATTTAAGAAGAGTTTACACAAGAGTAGGACTGGTCCCTAAACCAATATGGCTAATGTCCTTATAGGAAGAGTCAGAGAGACACAGGGAAAATGCCATGTGAAGATCAAGGCAGAGATTGATGTTGTGCAGTGACAAGCTAAGGAACGCCAAAGATTGCCAGGAAACCACCAGAAGCTAGGAAGAGGCAAGGAAGGATTCCCTTACAGGTTTCTGAGAAAGCATGGCCCTGCTGATCCCTTGATTTTGAACTTTCAGCCTCCATAACTGTGAGACAGGGCCGGGTGTGGTGGCCTATGCCTATAATCCCTTTGGGATTTGGGGTGCCAAGGCAGGAGGATTGCTTGAGCCCAGGAGTTCGAGACTAGCCTGGGCAAGGTGCGGAGACCCCATCTCTACAAAAACTAAAGGAATTGCCTGGGTGTGGTGGTGCATGCCTGTGGTCCCAGTGAAGTGAAAGGATCACTTGAGCCTAGGAGGTCAAGGTTGCAGTGAGTTGTTTGTGCCACTGCACTCCAGCCTGAGTGACAGAATGAGATGTTATCCCAAAAATAAAACAAAACAAAAAATAGAACCGTAAGGCAACAAATTTCTGTTGTTGAAGCCACCCAGTTTGTGGTACTTTGTTACAGCAGCCCTAGCACGTTAATACAGATAGCTAAGGGAGAATCAATGTGTTTGTGTTTCTGAACCATTTATTATTTTATTTTAAGTTCTTAAGTGAATTGGAGACTTAAGAAGACGTATATGTGTCTTACCTCATCTTTTCTCCCTACTCTTCTCTTCACCTTCTTTTTTCCCTCTCCCACATTTCTTTCTAAACAGATAAAATCTTATACTCAAAATGAGACTATTAGTGGAATAAAGATTTCCATGAAAGTGATTGATTTTGTAATAACATTCCAGTCTGATGACTTCATTTCTGCTATTCCCATTGTATCATTGCCCAGAAAGACACCAACTCCCTGGTAGACAGATGCACTGCAGTCAGTTTCCCCCTGCACAAGCAAGTCGTTTTTTGATTGACTGACTCCGGCATGGTGTCAGTAACTTCTGCTGTGTTGCGGTTGGGTGTATAGAAACACAGCACCCGAGCCTTTGCATCCAGGAGCCCAGTGCAGGCTGGCAGGACTTAATTCTGACAGAATTCAAGGATTTGACCCAATTTTCCACCAGACACCCTTTCTCGTCTCCATATTGTCTTTTGAATTGGCCCTACTTTTCCTTCCTGCCTCCTTTACTCCCTCCATTTTCCCCACCTGGAGCATAGCATCCTATTCAGTCCTGCCTTGTTCCTCTCCAATCCTTCCTCCACTGGGTGATTTTCCTAGGTGCATTCTGATCGTGTCACTCTGATCATGAATTACGTCAAAAATGGCCAGTGGCTCTTCTTGATCCCTAGATCTGCTACAAAGTCCACATCTTTGTTACATTCAAGATCCTCCATAATTGTCATTCAAGATCCTCTAGAATATATCCCCAAATTATTTTAGTGCTCCAACGTCCAGGAAACAGAACAAGAAGGTGATGGCACAGTGGAGGCCATGATGAGCCAATGCACAAGTGGTGGGGGGTCATCATCAGGGTGATGATGGGCTGGCCAGAGACACATGGAGAGGGAGTCAGGGTCAGAGCCTCATTCTCCATTTATGAGGTGTCTGCCACAGCATAACTCTTATGTGGAGCCCAAGGGAGATGTGAGATGTCATCTCTTCCATCCACTTTAAGCTCCAGACAAATTGGACTATGGACTGTCCCATTACATGGCCCTGATGTCCCCTCTGCCATTTCTTTGTTCATACCTCTCTGTTTGAAGTGTCTTTGTGTACATTTCTCCTTTTCATTTCAAATGCCATCTCTCTCTGCAATCCTTTCTTGATTTCCCCAACCAGAAGCATGTTCTCCTCTTTAAATCCCTTGGCACTCTGTTTTTCTATTTCTTTCCTGGCCCTTATGCTCTCCTATGTTTTCCATGTCCACATGCTAGCCTTGCTTGCTCTCAGTTGCTTGAGGGCAGGCATTTTTCACTTATTTTGTCCCCCTACTTCTCATCATGACCTCCCTATGCTCCTTGGAGCTCTTCCTCTGTTCAGTGTTGATATGTGTGGTTGCACATGTTGTTTATTGCACAAGGACCCCTGGTCAAGAGGGTGAGTGGGGCTGAAATCCAGCCTATGCCCTGCTTGCTAGGTTGTGTACCTTGGTGCAGGGCTACAGCCCCAACTTTAAAAAAATTCTTATGAAGATGCCACGTGGGCCAATGCTAGGTGGTCCAGTCCTCTTGAAATCAGCTGTCCTCTGCCTTATCTGTGCCTTCTGGCCACACGGTTGCAGTGGCCTCCGTGGACTCCATCCCTTGCCCAGAAGAACCCCACTTCCATTTCTGCCTCTGCCTTTCCCCAGAACCCTGAAGTGTGCCTGCACTGGACTTCCAGAGTTTTCAGATTGTATTCCATGGTAGCTTGTGGGCATTTCAGGAACAGCTCTCTGTAGCATCAAAAATGATTTGTCCCTGCTCTTTCCCCTCATCCCGCAGCAAAAACCTGCAGGAGCTGCAGGTGGTGGCGTCACAACAGCTTAGGATCCAAGAGACTCATTCCAGCCGCTAAAGCGCTAAGCTTTCTCTGTGATCACACATTTTTGCACCAGCCAGAGCTCACACATGCCTCTACAGACCCGTGGCCAAAGGCATGTGGATATCAGCGACTGCTTAGAGAAGCCGGCCAAGGCTGGCCTGACGAGGGGCGAGGGAAGGAGAGCCCAGATTACAGGCAAGATGAGATGCATTTGAAACAACTGACAAGAAACTGTACATCAGAAATCAGAACAGCTGTGGGCTCCTCAACATGGCAGATGGGTATGCGGGGAATGCTGTGCAGCTTTAATCACATTTAACACGCCTGTCAGAGAATTGGGTCCATCTCAGTATTAAATCGGGTTTTCTACATTGTTTGACAGAGTTTGGCCTTACCCTGCTTGCTGCACTCAGTATGGCTAGAAAGAAATTGATTTCTCTTCCTTGTTTTCAGCAGAGAGTAGCTAGTGCCACTCTGCTGAGCTGGGGAAGTGGTAGGTTTGTGTTTGGGTTGGGTGCAGGGCGAAGGGACCTGTAAGCCGGGCAAGAGCTCAGCCAAGGTTGCGGCAATAGTCCTTAAGGAGTGGGCATCCCAGTCCTGATTTATGAACACTGTGTGATGCTACAATGTGTGTGTGGCTCTGTGTATAAATTCTGAATTTTCGAATCCTTCTATGAATGGGAGATTCATAGAAGCAAAGGAAAAAATTCCAATTTTTCCATTCTGTGCCAACCCAGTACACAGTTTCCATTTAGTATTTGCCAAAGAAAATCAACCCTGCTAGTTATAAGTCCTAAGTGTGGCATCCTGATATAACAGGAGGAGGCATTTTGGGCCCAGTGGATGGCAGTTCAATTCATTTGTTCATTCATTCATCCAGGAAATGTTCGTGGAGTGCCAGCCCTGTCAAAGTCGCCGGACTGCTGGAACCACAAGACAAAAGAGCGCCTGACTCTGGGCCTGACTTTGTCTTAAGTGCTGCTTGTGTAGTTAAACATTCAATAAAAATTCCACAAAGTGGTACTATTTTCATCTGCATTTCACAATGAGAGAACTGAGACTCAGAGAGGTTAATGACTTATCAGAAGGCAGGCAGCAAGAAAGGGGGATGAGCCAGCATTCAAAACCTGTACTCCTTTAATTCCTCTTAATAACTCCACTAACTCGTGTCTTGTCCCCATGAAGAAGAAGGTATGATTGTGGATAAATTGCTTTGTCTTTCTGTGTCTCAATTTCCTTGCATGTGAAGTGGAGGTGATGGCAATAATTTATTGGTGAAATGAAAGAGTGCAAGAAGCAAACTCTAAAGCAGGACATAAAACTTAGTTGTTACCATGTTTCTGTGGTTATTGCCAAGAAAAAAGCAGCAAGCATTTGCATGCTGTTTCAGTTACTATGGCTGTATAATGAACTGCCCCCAAACTTAGTGACTTGAATTAATAATGACCTATGTTTTGCTCACAGATCTACAAATTGCTTAGGTCTCTGTAGGGACAGGTTGCCTGCATCACTTAATGTCAGCTGGGGTGACTTGAAATCCAGTGACTGGAATTATCTGAAGCCTCACTCAGAGACTGGTGGTTGCTCCAGCTGTCAGTTGAGACATTCTCTGATGCTGTCAGCTGGAACACCTCCATATGGCTTCTTTATGTGGCCTGTGCTCCCTGCCAACATGGCAGCTGAACTGTACTGAGGATCAGCATCCTAAGAGACAGCCAGAGCTAGGCAGAGAGATAACCTAGCCTTGGAAGTTGCATTGTGTCTCTTCCACTGTATTCTTTCTTTTTTTTTTTTTTTTTTTTTTTTTTTTGAGACAGAGTCTCACTCCATCAGTGGTACGATCTCTGCTCACTGCAACCTCCACCTTCCAGGTTCAAGTGATTCTTGTGCATCAGTCTTCCAAGCAGCTGGGACTACAGGCATGTGCCACCGTGCCTTGCTAATTTATTGTATTTTTAGTAGAGAGAGTTTCTCCATATTGGCCAGGCTGGTCTCAAACTCCTGGCCTCAAGTGATCCATCTGCCTTAGCCTTTCAAAGTGTTGGGATTACAGGCATAAGCCACTGCACCTGGCCCTTTCCACTGTCTTCTATAGTTTGGAGAAGTTACCCATTCACCCTCCTCTGCCCCCCTGCCATGCACTCACCCTCTAGATGCAAGAGGAGGGAACAGGCCTTACTTCTTGGTGGGAGGAGTGTTGATGCCACCTTATAAGAAGAACACAAGGAATGAAAGGCTTTGGAAAATACAAACTGCCATATAAACCCTTGCATTACACCAAGTCTGACCTTCCCCGGCCTTGAGGTTCCTACAGGTGGATGCAGAAAATACTGATGTTCTAATGTATACTCCCCTGTCCCTGCCCAAGTGATGAGCAGATGATGGTTGCAAGTCACTAAGTACTGCTTTTCCTTGTTTCTAAAACTCATTTCTCTCTGCATTTTCAAACTCATGAAATTTAGATGCATCTTATGGTCTGGAAATTTTAATGTGTGTGTGTGTGTGTGTTTTTTTTCTAACTCCTCCCTTCCTACTCCCAACCAAAAAAAAAAAAAAAGAGAAAGTGTTATCAAATTGTTTGTATACCTTGCAATCAATGTGTGCAAAAATTGAGAAAACTTTGTAATGCTTGGATTTAGAGCATTTATTTCTTCATATGTGCATTTAACGGATATTTGAGTATCAGCCAATACCAGGGAGTTTGACTTGGACCAAGGGAGTATGGTATGAACTGAGATTGAAGAATTAACTGGAAGAGGTGGAGAGGTGCTTTTGGCACTCTGTAAGGGCTTAGAGCTCTGGAGGCTTCCTTCAGATCAGTGGAGGCAGTGTGTTAAGTATGCATTCACCAGTGAGGTTCTTTGATGTAGGATTTCCCTCACTGCTCAACTGAAAGCTCTGTGAGGGCAGGTATCTTGTGTATTTTCTCATCAACATATCCCTAGCACTAGGTCTCTGACACAGAGTAGGTGTTAAAAAACTATTCATTATATGAGTGAAAAGTCTACACTTGCTCCCTCTTATTTGGGTATTTTTTCTAGAGGCTACCAACCCTCTTGTTCTGTGGTTATCAGAATAGAGCTGGTTTCCGGCAGCCTACCCCACCTCACCTCAGGGGAGTTGATAGGCTCAGCATATAAGTTACCTAGGCAGGAGTGGGGAGAGATACACCTCTAGCCATTGGGCTGCTTTGACCCTCCCACAGCCTTGCACGGGTCGGCTCACCTTTGCTGTCTCCAATGAGATGAAGGTTTGCCTGGTTCCCAGATTCCCTAGGTAACGCGTAGTCCTTATCAGGAGGACCAGGTCCTGCAAGAAATGTCCCATTGTCCTTTTAAACTACTGAGTCACAGAAGTTGAATAAATGTCATTTTTCTCCTAGTTAAAGCATGGTGGAGGATTTTTGCTTATTTATACAGGTTTGGTTGTCTTAAAACAATGTTTCCTGGAATGCAGCTCACTGCATCAGACTTATCCTGGCATGTTTATTTAGGAAGCAGACCTCCAGGTCTCTACTGTAGACTTAGTGAATCCAAAGCCCTGGGGTAGGGTCAAGGAATCAGTATTTTTAGCAAGCACTTTAGTGTTTCTGAAGCAAATAATCTACATCTACATCCTCATAATCATAACATTCTAGTGCAATTGTTAAGGAGGATGAGTGTTGGAGTAAGAGTTAGCAGGGTTGGAATCCTCAATGTGTCCTTGGAAAATTAACTATCCTTTCTTGGCCTCCTCTGTAGTGCATCCAAACACTTTGTTCAGGAGAGTCCTGTTTTATGCCTGCTGTCCTGGCATTATTATCAATAGCATCCCCTTCCCCAAGGGTCATGACTTAAATAATAGCTGATGTGTATAATTTATCCATACTCATCCATGCAAGGTGAAGGTGGCAAACACTGCTGCTGCCTGCTAGTAGTCATTCTCTCCTTCTCCCTCAGCTCTATTCTGCTAAAATAACAGATCTCAGTCCCCCTTACAGCATAACACAGAGCAATCTAATGGACTGTAAGCAGGAGTTCTGCTTTTCTGTAAAACCTTTTTTAAAAGAGAAACTGAGTTGTCCTGTGCCTTTTGCTCATCATCCTTCCTATTCTTCCTACCTGAAAATGAGAGATGGAGTTATATTCTTGTTAGTACAAGGAAATAAGCATAAGAACAAAAGCCATGCATGAAGGACAGCTAAACAAAAGCTTGATGGAGCCTGGGTATGACAGCTGCCACATCATCTCCCTGAGCTGCCTCATAGCCCTGGTCTGCTTTCTTCTGCACTTAATGAATATGAGAAAAATAAGCCTTCATTTGGTCAAGTCATGGTAGCTTGGATTTTCTATTATGTGCAACCAAACCTATTCCTAACTGATACAAAGATATGCACACCCACCTCTGGACAGTGTCATGAGGATAAATGATGGCAGTGGGTGAAAAATGTATAGTTCAGTGCAGGCATAAGTTCTTTATACATGATGGTTTGCAGCAGGAAAGCTGTTTTCTCTTCCTTCCTGGGAAAGGGACTGTGCTAGTCTGCTCAGGCTGTTATAACAAAATACCACACTCTGGGTGTCTTAAACAACAGAAATTTATTTCTCACAGTTCTGGAGGCTGGGAGTCCAAGATAAAGGTGTTGGCAGGTTTGGTTTCTCCTGAGCCTCTCTCCTTGGCTTGCGATGGCCATTTGCTTGCTGTGTCCTCACATGGCCTTTCCTCCCTGCATGTGCTTCCTTGGTGTCTCTCTGTGTGTCCCAGTCTCCCCTTCTTATAAAGACACCAGTCATATAGAATTAGGACCCCACCCTTATAATCTTAATATTTGAACTTTACCTTTCTTGTGATAGTTAATTTTGTATGTCAACTTGACTGAGCCCAGAAATTTGGTCAAACATCCTGGGTACATCTGTGAGGTGATTTTGGATGAGATTAACATTTAAATTGGTAGACGGAGTAAAGCAGCTTGCCCTCTCTGATGTCAGTGGCCCTCGTCCAATCAGTTAAAGGTCTAAGTAGAATAAAAAGCCTGACCCTCCCCCGAGTAGAAGAGCATTCTTCCTGCTTGACGGCCTTGGAATTGAAACATCAGCTTTTTTCCTGCTTTCAGACTCATACTGAAACATCAATTCATCCTGGTTCTAGGCCTTCAGCCTTGGACTGGAATTAAATTGCCTTCCTTGGTTTCCAGCTTGCCAATTCACTCTGCATATCAGTGTCTTGCCAACCTTCATAATCACACAAGTCAATTCCTTATAATAAACCTCTTTCTACATATTATATATACATCCTATTGGTTCTGTTTCTCTGGAGCACTCAGACTAATACAAGGCCCTATTTCCACATGCAGTCACACTGGGTGTTAGGACTTCAACAAGAATTTGGAGGGCAGCATGATTCAGTCTGTAACAGGGATGTTTCTATCTATTTCCTTGGGAAGAGGTTTCCTCACATGAATATGACGTGCCACCTCCTTCCCACCCTGCTAGCTCTGGCCTATTGTTTGTGTCATTTTGGCCTGCTGGTAGTAAATATTAGGTAATCCTTACACTTAACATTTAAAAACTGCTCATAGAATTATATTTGGCTTGCTTGAATTGCAAAGGCAATAAGAAAAAAGCTGCTTCTCAAACAGTATCACTGTAGTTTTTACATCCTTAAAATTCCCTGTAAGGTAAGGCATTTACAGAAGCTGAATATCTTTTTTTTTTTGAGACGGAGTCTCGCTCTGTCGCCCAGGCTGGAGTGCAGTGGCCAGATCTTGGCTCACTGCAAGCTCCACCTCCCAGGTTTACGCCATTCTCCTGCCTCAGCCTCCCCAGTAGCTGGGACTACAGGCGCCCGCCACCTCGCCCGGCTAGTTTTTTGGGTTTTTTTTTGTGTGTGTATTTTTTAGTAGAGACAGGGTTTCACCGGGTTAGCCAGAATGGTCTCGATCTCCTGACCTCGTGATCCGCCCGTCTTGGCCTTCCAAAGTGCTGGGATTACAGGCTTGAGCCACCATGTCCGGCCAAAGCTGAATGTCTTTAAACATGTACATACTGTCCCCAGGAAAACAATCCTTTTGTTTCCATTTACTAGGGCCTAATCAGTGAAGGGAAATAAGATGGGAGAGGCTGAGGACCCCATCCTACTAGGCTTTTCATCTGGCTCCTCGAAATCCAGGATTGGATGGCGCTTTATTGTGTTTGGTTGTCTACTTGTGAAACTCTACTAGTTTCAAAGCTCTTGCAGGATTTCTCAAACTCTTCAAAAGAAAAATTTTATCTTCTTTAAAAAAAACCTCTTCTTGGCCGGGTGCGGTGGCTCACGCCTGTAATCCCAACACTTTGGGAGGCCGAGGCGGGCGGATCACAAGGTCAGCAGATCGAGACCATCTTGGCTAACACGGTGAAACCCCGACTCTACTAAAAATACAAAAAATTAGCTGGGCGTGGTGGCGGGCGCCTGCAGTCCCAGCTACTCGGGAGGCTGAGGCAGGAGAATGGCGTGAACCCGGGAGGCGGAGCTTGCAGTGAGCTGAGATCGAGCCACTGCACTCCAGCCCCGGGACAGAGCAAGACTCTGTCTCAAAAAACAAACAAACCAAAAAAAAAAAAAAAAACCTCTTCTTTTGCTATGTAGTTAGAATCCTGCTGGGCAGAGATGTTGAATCTTTAGTCATTCGCTTGACTATACCACAAAAAAATGTGTTTTAAGCTTATTCACATGGCTTAATGAGGGGTTGAACTATGACAGCTCAGAGATTTCTCTGCAGTTATTAAGATAATGTACCTGAGGTGGGCATGGTGGTGCATGCCTGTAGTTCCGGCTGCTCGGGATGTTGAGGCTGGAGGATTGCTTGAGCCTAGGAGTTCGAGGCTGCAGTGAGCTGTGATCACACCACTGAACTCCAGCCTGGGCAATAGAGTTAGACCCCATCTCTTTAAAAAAAAAAAAAAAAAAAAACCTGAAAGCGCATTTGAATTATACAGACAAACAAAAGCTTCATGTGAGGATCACCAGTGATTTTGACTTATAGGATCAAGTCCTTGGCTGTGTGTGTTACAGGTAGTTAGGCATGAGCGGGGCAGGAGGGGGCTCTCCCCAACCTACTAGAAATGTCGGGTCATGGTTCGGCAATTACCGTATTGCCTCTCTAGAAATGATAATTCGGCAGCCAGGTAGAGACAAGTCACTTATGATCCACACCTGTTAACATTAAAAATGTTCATTGAATGTAGAACCCAGGGAAAAGCAGCTTCTTGGGCATGCATGTTAAGAGACAAAATGGTGAAGTAAGACATTCCAGGAACACACGCCACCGGAAAAAAGAAAATGCCTCAGATGGGCATGCGTATAACTCCCTAAACACAATTCCAGAGGGTAAGAAAAGCACAGCGCATGCGGGAATCCTATGCTTTTTTGTGGGAAACAGGCGAGCCTATAAAGTTCCAGGATTAAGATTAAAGGACCCCGTCTCTACTAAAAACTTCAAAAAATTAGCCGGGCGCGGTGGCGGGCGCCTGTAGTCCCAGCTACTCGGGAGGTTGAGGCAGGAGAATGGCGTGAACCCGGGAGGCGGAGCTTGCAGTGAGCCGAGATTGCGCCACTGCACTCCAGCTCCGGGACAGAGCGAGACTTTGTCTCAAAAAAAAAAAAAAAAAAAAAAAAAAAAAAAAAAAAAAAAAAAAAGGATTAAAGGCCCCCGTTCCCCCTTTTTTGCTCCTTTCTCCCTTGGACCTTCAGGTGCCCACTGGGCCTCTTCCAAGTGAATTTTCCTTTCTTTCCTGTTCTAAAGCCTTTTAAAATACACTTCCATTCTTGCTCTGGAACTTGCCTCAATCTCTTTTTCTGCTTTATGCCCCTCAGTTGAATTATTTCTTCTGACGAGGCAAGGACTGAAGTTGCTACTGACCCGTATGGATATTGCGGCCATAACTCCGGGTAATTCAGGTCTCTTTCACTACTAACATGTAGAATTGTTTGCTGCTTCTAGGTCTGGAATCTGCAAAGGCCCGACTGGAGGAGGGCAGTGATGATCAAAATCTAGAGTCCATAAGAATTGCCAGCAGAGCTAACAAAATTACATTTCCTCCCTCCAACCCCCATGCAGGGATCATTTTAGGTAGTCTGAACTGGGACTCAGGAATCTACCTATTTCCTATGCACATAAGCATTCTAATGCAAGTGATCCCGAGAGCATTCGTTGAGAAATGCCGACATCCCAATGGACAAACACACACGGCCAGTAAGTAGATGCTCAAAACCACTGGTATTTTAAAAAGTGTAAATTAAAATAATACGATTTTTTAGACCTATCCGATTGGGAAATATTTTTCTAAGTGGTAATATCCAGCATAGACAAAGACACAGCGGATGACCACTCTCTCTTGCTAAGGATAGGAAGAAGCTGTGAGTTATCTGGGAGATGGGAGGGAAGGAAGGAGGAGGATTTGACCATCTGTATTGCCAGTCTTAACATGTTTCTATCCCTTTGACTCAGGAGAATACTTGGAGGAATTTATCATAAAGAAATAATCAGAGGTGTGTGCAAAGTTGCAATGATACAGATGCAAGGTTCATTGCTGAGTCATGTATTACATGAAAAATAGAAATAGTTTTACGTGTCCAACATGAAAGATATTTGGTTTAAATATTATGGTGTATTAACTTATGAAAAGGTATGTAGATGTTAGAATAATAATGATCAAGAGTATATAGTCATGAGGATGTTATTATAAGTGATATTGAGTAAAATATATATATAAAAAACCATTTCTTCATGCTTTTCTATATTTTTCAAAATTTCTTAATGAACATGACTTTAATTTTAATAGTTAGAAAGATACCAATTCATGTTACTTCTAAAGATGGGGATGCGGGGTTGCCGTTGGCATCTGTCAGGCCGGAATTTGCATTTCTTTTTTTTTTTTTAAATTATACTTTAAGTTCTAGGGTACATGTGCATAACGTGCAGGTTTGTTACATATGTATACTTGTGCCATGTTGGTGTGCTGCACCCATCAACTCGTCAGCACCCATCAATTCGTCATTTATATCAGGTATAACTCCCAATGCAATCCCTCCCCCCTCCCCCCTCCCCATGATAGGCCCCGATGAGTGATGTTCCCCTTCCCGAGTCCAAGTGATGTCATTGTTCAGTTCCCACCTATGAGTGAGAACGTGCGGTGTTTGGTTTTCTCTTCTTGTGATAGTTTGCTAAGAATGATGGTTTCCAGCTGCATCCATGTCCAAACAAAGGATGCAAACTCATCCTTTTTTATGGCTGCATAATATTCCATGGTGTATATGTGCCACATTTTCTTAATCCAGTCTGTCACAGATGGACATTTGGGTTGATTCCAAGTCTTTGCTATTGTGAATATTGCCGCAATAAACATACGTGTGCATGTGTCTTTATAGCAGCATGATTTATAATCCTTTGGGTATATACCCAGTAGTGGGATGCCTGGGTCATATGGTACATCTAGTTCTAGATTCTTGAGGAATCGCCATACTGTTTTCCATAATGGTTGAACTAGTTTACAATCCCACCAACAGTGTAAAAGTGTTCCTATTTCTCCACATCCTCTCCAGCACCTGATGTTTCCTGACTTTTTAATGATTGCCATTCTAACTGGTGTGAGATGGTATCTCATTGTGGTTTTGATTTGCATCTCTCTGATGGCCAGTGATGATGAGCATTTTTTCATGTGTCTGTAGGCTGTAGGAATGTCTTCTTTTGAGAAATGTCTGTTCATATCCTTTGCCCACTTTTTGATGGGGTTGTTCGTTTTTTTCTTGTAAATTTGTTTGAGTTCTTTGTAGATTCTGGATATTAGCCCTTTGTCAGATGAGTAGATTGCAAAAATTTTCTCCCATTCTGTAGGTTGCCTGTTCACTCTGGTGGTAGTTTCTTTTGCTGTGCAGAAGCTGTTTAGTTTAATTAGATCCCATTTGTCAATTTTGGCTTTTGCTGCCGTTGCTTTTGGTGTTTTAGACATGAAGTCCTTGCCCATGCCTATGTCCTGAATGGTACTACCTAGATTTTCTTCTAGGGTTTTTATGGTATTAGGTCTAACATTTAAGTCTCTAATCCATCTTGAATTAATTTTCGTATAAGGAGTAAGGAAAGGATCCAGTTTCAGCTTTCTACTTATGGCTAGCCAATTTTCCCAGCACCATTTATTAAATAGGGAGTCCTTTCCCCATTTCTTGTTTCTCTCAGGTTTGTCAAAGATCAGATGGCTGTAGATGTGTGGCGTTATTTCTGAGGACTCTGTTCTGTTCCATTGGTCTACATCTCTGTTTTGGTACCAGTACCATGCTGTTTTGGTTACTGTAGCCTTGTAGTATAGTTTGAAGTCAGGTAGCGTGATGCCTCCAGCTTTGTTCTTTTGACTTAGGGTTGTCTTGGCAATGTGGGCTCTTTTTTGGTTCCATATGAACTTTAAAGCCATTTTTTCCAGTTCTGTGAAGAAACTCATTGGTAGCTTGATGAGGATGGCATTGAATCTATAAATAACCTTGGGCAGTATGGCCATTTTCACGATATTGATTCTTCCTATCCATGAGCATGGTATGTTCTTCCATTTGTTAGTGTCCTCTTTTATTTCACTGAGTAGTGGTTTGTAGTTCTCCTTGAAGAGGTCCTTTACATCCCTTGTAAGTTGGATTCCTAGGTATTTGATTGTCTTTGAAGCAATTGTGAATGGAAGTTCATTCATGATTTGGCTCTCTGTTTGTCTGTTACTGGTGTATAAGAATGCTTGTGATTTTTGCACATTGATTTTGTATCCTGAGACTTTGCTGAAGTTGCTTATCAGCTTAGGGAGATTTTGGGCTGAGACAATGAGGTTTTCTAAATATACAATCATGTCATCTGCAAACAGGGACAATTTGACTTCTTCTTTTCCTAGCTGGATACCCTTGATTTCTTTCTCTTGCCTGATTGCCCTAGCCAGAACTTCCAACACTATGTTGAATAGGAGTGGTGAGAGAGGGCATCCCTGTCTTGTGCCAGTTTTCAAAGGGAATTTTTCCAGTTTTTGCCCATTCAGTATGATATTGGCTGTGGGTTTGTCATAAATAGCTCTTATTTTGAGGTACGTTCCATCAATACCGAATTTATTGAGAGTTTTTAGCATGAAGGGCTGTTGAATTTTGTCAAAAGCCTTTTCTGCATCTATTGAGATAATCATGTGGTTCTTGTCTTAGGTTCTGTTTATATGCTGGATTACGTTTATTGATTTGCGAATGTTGAACCAGCCTTGCATCCCAGGGATGAAGCCCACTTGATCATGGTGGATAAGCTTTTTGATGTGCTGCTGAATCCGCTTTGCCAGTATTTTATTGAGGATTTTTGCATCGATGTTCATCAGGGATATTGGTCTAAAATTCTCTTTTTTTGTTGTGTCTCTGCCAGGCTTTGGTATCAGGATGATGTTGGCCTCATAAAATGAGTTAGGGAGGATTCCCTCTTTTTCTATTGATTGGAATAGTTTCAGAAGGAATGGTACCAGCTCCTCCTTGTACCTCTGGTAGAATTCAGCTGTGAATCCATCTGGTCCTGGACTTTTTTTGGTTGGTAGGCTATTAATTATTGCCTCAATTTCAGAGCCTGCTATTGGTCTATTCAGGAATTCAACTTCTTCCTGGTTTAGTCTTGGGAGAGTGTAAGTGTCCAGGAAATTATCCATTTCTTCTAGATTTTCTAGTTGATTTGCGTAGAGGTGTTTATAGTATTCTCTGACGGTAGCTTGTATTTCTGTGGGGTCAGTGGTGATATCCCCTTTATCATTTTTTATTGCGTCTATTTGATTCTTCTCTCTTCTTTATTAGTCTTGCTAGCGGTCTGTCAATTTTGTTGATTTTTTCAAAAAACCAACTCCTGGATTCATTGATTTTTTGGAGGGTTTTTTGTGTCTCTATCTCCTTCAGTTCTGCTCTTATCTTAGTTATTTCTTGCCTTCTGCTAGCTTTTGAATGTGTTTGCTCTTGCTTCTCCAGTTCTTTTAATTGTGATGTTAGAGTGTCAATTTTAGATCTTTCCTGCTTTCTCTTGTGGGCATTTAGTGCTATAAATTTCCCTCTACACACTGCTTTAAATGTGTCCCAGAGATTCTGGTATGTTGTATCTTTGTTCTCATTGGTTTCAAAGAACATCTTTATTTCTGCCTTCATTTCGTTATGTAGCCAGTAGTCATTCAGGAGCAGGTTGTTCAGTTTCCATGTAGTTGAGCGGTTTTGATTGAGTTTCTTAGTCCTGAGTTCTAGTTTGATTGCACTGTGGTCTGAGAGACAGTTTGTTATAATTTCTGTTCTTTTACATTTGCTAAGGAGTGCTTTACTTCCAATTATGTGGTCAATTTTGGAATAAGTGCGATGTGGTGCTGAGAAGAATGTATATTCTGTTGATTTGGGGTGGAGAGTTCTATAGATGTCTATTAGGTTCGCTTGGTGCAGAGATGAGTTCAATTCCTGGATATCCTTGTTAACTTTCTGTCTCGTTGATCTGTCTAATGTTGACAGAGGAGTGTTGAAGTCTCCCATTATTATTGTATGGGAGTCTAAGTCTCTTTGTAAGTCTCTAAGGACTTGCTTTATGAATCTGGGTGCTCCTGTATTGGGTGCATATATATTTAGGATAGTTAGCTCTTCCTGTTGAATTGATCCCTTTACCATTATGTAATGGCCTTCTTTGTCTCTTTTGATCTTTGATGGTTTAAAGTCTGTTTTATCAGAGACTAGGATTGCAACCCCTGCTTTTTTTTGTTCTCCATTTGCTTGGTAGATCTTCCTCCATCCCTTTATTTTGAGCCTATGTATGTCTCTGCATGTGAGATGGGTCTCCTGAATACAGCAGACTGATGGGTCTTGACTCTTTATCCAGTTTGCCAGTCTGTGTCTTTTAATTGGAGCATTTAGTCCATTAACGTTTAAGGTTAATATTGTTATGTGTGAACTTGATCCTGCCATTATGATATTAACTGGTTATTTTGCTCATTAGTTGATGCAGTTTCTTCCTAGCCTCGATGGTCTTTACATTTTGGCATGTTTTTGCAATGGCTGGTACCGGTTGTTCCTTTCCACATTTAGGGCTTCCTTCAGGGTCTCTTGTAAGGCAGGCCTGATGGTGACAAAATCTCTAAGCATTTGCTTCTCTGTAAAGGATTTTATTTCTCCTTCACTTATGAAACTTAGTTTGGCTGGATATGAAATTCTGGGTTGAAAATTCTTTTCTTTAAGAATGTTGAATATTGGCCCCCACTCTCTTCTGGCTTGTAGAGTTTCTGCCGAGAGGTCTGCTGTTAGTCTGATGGGCTTCCCTTTGTGGGTAACCCGACCTTTCTCTCTGGCTGCCCTTAAGATTTTTTCCTTCATTTCACCTTTGGTGAATCTCGCAATTATGTGTCTTGGGGTTGCTCTTCTCGAGGAGTATCTTTGTGGTGTTCTCTGTATTTCCTGAATTTGAATGTTGACCTGCCCTACTAGGTTGGGGAAGTTCTTCCGGAGGATATCCTGAAGAGTGTTTTCCAAGTTGGTTCCATTTTCCCCCTCACTTTCAGGCACCCCAATCAGATGTAGATTTGGTCTTTTTACATAATCCCATACTTCTTGCAGGCTTTGTTCATTTCTTTTTCTTCTTTTTTCTTTTGGTTTCTCTTCTTGCTTCATTTCCTTCATTTGATCCTCAATCGCTGATACTCTTTTTTCCAGTTGATCGAGTCGGTTACTGAAGCTTGTGGATTTGTCACGTATTTCTCGTGTCATGGTTTTCATCTCTGTCATTTCATTTATGACCTTCTCTGCATTAATTAGTCTAGCTATCAATTCTTCCACTCTTTTTTCAAGAGTTTTAGTTTCTTTGCGCTGGGTACGTAATTCCTCCTTTAGCTCTGAGAAGTTTGATGGACTGAAGCCTTCTTCTCTGATTTCGTCAAAGTCATTCTCTGACCAGCTTTGATCCGTTGCTGGCAATGAGCTGTGCTCCTTTGCAGGGGGAGATGCGCTCTTATTTCTTGAATTTCCAGCTTTTCTGCCCTGCTTCTTCTCCATCTTCGTGGTTTTATCTGCCTCTGGTCTTTGATGATGGTGACGTACTGATGGGGTTTTGGTATAGGTGTCCTTCCTGTTTGATAGTTTTCCTTCTAATAGTCAGGACGTTCAGCTGTAGGTCTGTTGGAGATTGCTTGAGATCCACTCCAGACCCTGTTTGCCTGGGTATCAGCAGCAGAGGTTGCAGAAGATAGAATATTGCTGAACAGCGAGTGTACCTGTCTGATTCTTCCTTTGGAAGCTTCCTCTCAGGGGTGTACTCCACCCTGTGAGGTGTGGGGTGTCAAACTGCCCCTAGTGGGGGATGTCTCCCAGTGAGGCTACTCAGGGGTCAGGGACCCACTTGAGCAGGCAGTCTGTCCATTCTCAGATCTCAACCTCCGTGTTGGGAGATCCACTGCTCTCTTCAAAGCTGTCAGACAGAGTCGTTCGCGTCTGCACAGGCCTCTGCTGCTTCCCCTTTTGTTGTTTAGCTGTGCCCTGTCCCCAGAGGTGGAGTCTACAGAGACAGGCAGGTTTCCTTGAGCTGCTGTGAGCTCCACCCAGTTCGAGCTTCCCAGTGGCTTTGTTTACCTACTTAAGCCTCAGCAATGGCGGGCGCCCCTCCCCCAGCCTCGCTGCTGCCATTTCGGTTAGATCGCAGACTGCTGTGCTAGCAATGAGGGAGGCTCCGTGGCCATGGGACCCTCCCGGCCAGGTGTGGGTATAATCTCCTGGTGTGCCCGTTTGCTTAAAGCGCAGTATTGGGGTGGGAATTACCCAATTTTCCAGGTGTTGTGTGTCTCAGTTCCCCTGGCTAGGAAAAGGGATTCCCTTCCCCCTTGCGCTTCCCAGGTGAGGCAATGCCTCGCCCTGCTTCAGCTCTCACTGGTCGGGCTGCCGCAGCTGACCAGCACCAATTGTCCGGCACTCCCCAGTGAGATGACCCCAGTACCTCAGTTGAAAATGCAGAAATCACCGGTCTTCTGTTTCGCTCGCGCTGGGAGTTGGAGAGTGGAGCTGTTCCTATTCGGACATCTTGCTCCGCCCCTCCTGAATTTGCATTTCTATCACTGATGGAGTATGATTCGGGGCATTAATCTCTTGCATTTCAGATTTCTCAACTAGAAAATTGAATAAATGCTAACAGTGTGTAGGTTTGTCATGAAAATTAAAAGAGATAATTATGTAAAATGCACTTGACCCATAATATGAATGTATAAATATTGGATTTTGTCTCACTTTCAAATTTTTGAAATCAGAAAAAGTGCTCAACTCTCTAGCCAGAGATGAATAAAAAAAGAATTTATTTCTTTTACACAAATCATGGAATTTTAACTTGTTTCTTTTGGATCCTTTTCTGGGAAAAGGTTTCTTGGGGCCTATTAGATACTGTTGGAAATGAAAACTGGAATTTGTAGTTGGCACTGTAATTGGCTAATTGCAGCCTCTGGTCTTATTTGTTTTCCCTTTTGTCAGTTTTAACAGTTTGGGATATTTAAATAATCTTTCTCCTCCTATCATGTTAATAAAAGAAAATTTTAGGATTCTTGTCTAGAAAGGCAATAAAGCTCAGGCTATTAAAATGTTTCATCTCCTTAAAATCCCACAGAGTCCCTGTGCAATTTATAATAGCATCAAAAATATAAAACACTAAGGAATACATCTAATGAAAAATGTGCCAGTCTTCAACAAAGAAGACTACAACACAAGATTGAGAGAAATTTTAAAAAGACTTAAATAAATGTATGTTGTTCATGTTTTGGAAGATTTAATACTGTAGAGATATCAATTTCCCCAAGATTATTCTATATGTATGTTTGCCAAAAGCTATAAACTAGAATTTTTATAGTAGCACTATTTGCAATAGCTAAAAATTGACAACAACCCAAATGTCCATTATTAGTAGAATGAATGGATCTACTATGAGATATTCCCCAAATCAAATACTATACAACAATGATGCTGAGCAGTTCATTACATGTAACATTATGGATAAATCTGACCAACACTATGTGGCACAAAAGAAGACACACATAAAAGAATATATACTGTATGATTACATTTATATGAAGTTTGAAGATATGCAAAGTTAACTGATGTGATTAGACATCAGCATCATGGTTTTTCTTGTGGGAGAGTAGTGACCGAGAAAGGAGTACGTGGAAGTTTCTGGGGTGCTAGTAATGTTCTGTTTTTGATCTGGGTGCTGGTTACATGATTGTGTTCAGTTTGTGAAAATGTATCAAGCTCTATCCTAATGATATGTGCATATTTGAATATATGTAAAAAGTATATACTTCACTAAAAAGTATAAAAAGTTTATAGTTTCCTTAAGAAGTATAAATAAGATAAAGAGTGCTGTTGTAGTTGTGTTTTATTAAAAACTTCATGCTTGGGCTAGGCCTGGTGGTTCATGCCTGTATTCCCAGCACTTTGGGAGGCCTAGGCTGGAGGATCGCTTGAGCCCAGGAGTTCGAAACCAGCTTGTGCAAGATGGTGAAACTGTCTCAACAAAAAATACAAAAATTAGCCCGGCATGGTGTCTCATGCCTGTAGTCCCAGCTACTTGGGAGGCTGAGATGGGGGGATCCATTGAGCCCAGGAAGTCAAGGCTGCAATGAGTCAAGATAGTATCACTGCATTTCAGCCTGGGTGACAGAGAGAGACCATTTTTTCCTCCAAATGCTCTAGGGAAAATTCTATTCCTTGTCTCCTCCTGCTTCTGGTGGCTCCAGGTCTCCCTTGGCTTCTGGCTGCATGGTCTGCATCTTCACATGGCTGTCACCTCTGTATCTGTGTCTTCTGTTTCTAATAAGGACAGTTGCCATTAGATTTAGAGCCCAACCAGATAGTCCAGGGTGATCTCATCTTGAGATCCTTCACCTGGTTATGTCTTCTAAAACCCTTTTACCAATAAGGCTACGTTCATAGCCTCTGGTGTTTAGGATGTGGACATGTCTTTTGGTAGCCCACAATTTGACCTAGTACAGGGACCCAAGTTCATAAATGAAAACAAAAAACAAAACCATAAACCCAAAATCTGATGTGACTCCAGTACCAGAGATTTTTTTCCTCTTTAGTAATGATGGTCACCACTGATTCTTGCACAATCATTCAGGGCAACATCTGAGATGCCCAGCTCAGACCTCCCTTACCAGGCTAGTGCCCCCTGTGATCTGGGGCTGTATTGGCTACTAATAGCTCATGGCACCCTTTTCTGCAGAGAATTGCCTGTGGTCAGATGGAAGCTGCTTCGATCTAGAGGTTATATACCCACCTCCTCACCTCCAAAGGCCAATGACTAACAAGGGGTAAAAAAAAAAAAAAAAAAAAAAAAAAAAAAAAAAAAAGGCAACTTGCCTGAAGATAGGACCACCTCTGTGGTGTAATTTGTATCCCAGGGCTCCCTGTGGGATCACACTGGAGCCATCTGAGCCACATCGTTGTTTAACTTTCTTCCGAGCCCCATTTAGCCTTTTTGCTCCCTTTCTCCTAAGCTCACTCCCCTAATAAACTACTTTTTCAAGATTCCCCATCTCAGACTCTGCTTCTTAGGAACCCAAACTAAGACAATGCCTCTGCCATTGGCAATAGTCTATTTTTCCCGCCAGACCCTGCTGCTTAGAATCCTTCATTTGTTTGGCAGGGGCATATATGTGAGAATTTTAAAGATGGGACCATTCAGTAAGCTGAATCTCAAAGTTCTGATCCTCAGTGGTTTTGCTGACAAATTTTATAAATACTCAGCTTAGAAGATCTATATCATTTATATCAATGAGAGTGTGTCCCTGAGACCTAGAGACCTGCTTATGACCAGCTATGCAAACCACTGGAAGGAACACTTGTTTTAATGGTGGAGGTGAAATGATCAGTTCAGTAACCCAAGGAAAATTTTTCTACCCCTTAAGATGTAATCTTATCTTCCTAATTATGCTTTACACAAGACAGTAAGAATACAGGATCCCTTGGCATTTAATTCTACAAGTCAGGTAAGCTATTAGTCCAGCAGGACGGCTGTCCAGACTTCTTGGTTAGACATTGTTGATGGACTTGAAATATCATCAACATAGCTTTTTAAAAGATAGCCTTTATTTTTATTTTTGTTTATTTTTTGAGACAGAGTTTCACTCTTATTGCTCAGGCTGGTGTGTAATGGCGTGATCTCAGCTCTCTGCAACCTCCACTTCCTGGGCTGAAGTGATTCTCCTGCCTCGGCCTCCTGAGTAGCTGGGATTACAGGCATCCGCCACCATGCCCAGCTAATTTTATGTTTTTAGTAGAGATGGGATTTCACCATATTGGACAGGCTGGTCTTGAACTCCTGACCTCAGGTGATCCACCTGCCTTGGCCTCCCAAAGTGCTGGGATTACAGGCATGGGCCACCATGTCTGGCTGATCTTAAATAAACAATATATGCTTATATGATTTGACTGTGTCCGCATCCAAATCTCATCTTAAATTGTAGTTCCCATAATCCCCATGTGTCTTGGGAGGGACCTAGTGGGAGGAAGTAAAATCATGAGGGAGGGTTTTTTTTCATGTTGTTCTCATGATAGTGAATAAGTCTCATGAGATCTGATGGTTTTATAAGCAGGTTTTCCCTATTTTGCTCTCATTCTTCTCCTTCCTGCTGCCATATGAAGAAGGACATGTTTGCTTCCCCTTCTGCCATGATTGTAAGTGTCCTGAGGCCTCCTAAGCCTTGTTGAACTATGAGTCAATTAAACCTCTTTCCTTTATAAATAACCCAGTCTCGGGTATGTCTTTATTAGCAGTGTGAGAATGGACTAGTACAATAAATTGGTACTAGTAGAGTGGGGTACTGTTGTAAAGATACATGCAAATGTGAAAGTGACTTTGGAACTGGGTAACAGGCAAAGGTTGGAGCAGTTTAGAGGACTCAGAGGAAGACAGGAAAATATGAGAAAGTTTAAACTTCCTAAAGACTTGGAGGGCTCAGAAGACAGGACGATGTGAGAAAGTTTGGAACTTCCTAGAGACTTGTTGAGTGGCGTTGACCAAAATGCTGATAGTGATGTGGACAATAAAGTCCAGGCTGAGGTGGCCTCAGATGGAGATGAGGAACTTGTTGGGAACTGGAGCAAAAGTGACTCTTGTTGTGCTTTAGCAAAGAGACTAGTGGCATTTTAACCCTGCCCTAGAGATCTGTGGAACTTTGAACTCGAGAGATGATTTACGGTGTCTGGTGGAAGAAATTACTAAGAAACAAAGCATTCAAGAGGTGTCTTGGTTGCTCATAAAAGCATTCAGTTTTATTGATTGACAAAGATCTGGTTTGGAGTTGGAACTCATATTTTAAAGGGAAGCAGAGCATAAGAGTTCAAAAATTTTGCAGCCAGATGTGTGATAGAAAAGAAAAACCCATTTTCTTTTTATTTATTGATGTATTTAAAAAAAATTGTTTTATTATACTTTAAGTTCTAGGGTACATGTGCACAATGTGCTGGTTTGTTACATATGTATATATGTGCCATGTTGGTGTGCTGTACCCATTAACTCATCATTTACATTAGGTATATCTCCTAATGCTATTCCTCCCACCTCCCCCCTCCCCATGACAGGCCCTGGTGTGTGATGTTCCCCACCCTATGTCCAAGTGTTCTCATTGTTCAATTCCCACCCATGAGTGAGAACATGCAGTGTTTAGTTTTCTGTCCTTGTGATAGTTTGCTCAGAATGATGGTTTCCAGGTTCATTCATGTCCCTACAGAGGACATGAACTCATCCCTTTTTATGGCTGCATAGTATTCCATGGTGTGTATGTGCCACATTTTCTTAATCCAGTCTGTCATTGATGGACATTTGGGTTGGTTCCAAGTCTTTGCTATTGTGAATAGTGCCACAATAAACATACATGTCCATGTGTCTTTATAGCAGCATGATTTATAATCCTTTGGGTATATACCCAGTAATGGGATGGCTGGGTCAAATGGTATTTCTAGTTCTAGATCCTTGAGGAATCGCCACACTGTCTTCCACAATGGTTGAACTAGTTTACAGTTCCCCCAACGGTGTAAAAGTGTTCCTATTTCTCCACATCCTCTCCAGCACCTGTTGTTTCCTGACTTTTTGGTGATTGCCATTCTAACTGGTGTGAGATGGTATCTCATTGTGGTTTTGATTTGCGTTTCTCTGATGGCCAGTGGTGATGAGCATTTTTTCATCTGTCTGTTGGCTGTGTACATGTCTTCTTTTGAGAAGTGTCTGTTCACATCCCTTGCCCACTTTTTGATGGGTTTTTTAAATTTTTTCTTGTAAATTTGTTTAAGTTCTTTGTAGGTTCTGGATATTAGCCCTTTGTCAGATGGGTAGATTGTAAAAATTTTCTCCCATTCTGTAGGTTGCCTGTTCACTCTGATGATAGTTTCTCTTGCTGTGCAGAAGCTCTTTAGTTTAATTAGATCCCATTTGTCAATTTTGGCTTTTGTTGCCATTGCTTTTGTTGTTTTAGTCATGAAGTCCTTGCCCATGCCTATGTCCTGAATGGTATTGCCTAGGTTTTCTTCCAGGCTTTTTATGGGAAAAACCCATTTTCTGAGGAGAAATTCAAGCTGGCTGCAGAAATCTGCATAGGTAATGAGGAGCCAAACGTTAATCGCCAAGACAATGGGGAAAATGTCGAGGGCATGTTAGTGGACTTCATGGCAGCCCTTCCCATCACAAGCCAGGAGGCCTAGGAGGAAAAAATGATTTCATGGCCCAGGTCCAGGGCCTTGCTGCTTTGTGCAATCTTGGGATTTGGTGCCCTGTGTCCCAGCAGTGGCTAAAAAGGGCCAACATACAGCTCAGGCCATTGCTTCAGAGGGTGCAAGCCCCAAACCTTGGTGGCTTACACATGGTGTTGGGCCCATAGGTATACAGAAGTCAAGCACTGAGGTTTGGGAACCTCCGCCTAGATTTCAGAGGATGTATGGAAATCCTTGGATGTCTAGGCAGAGGTATGCTGCAGGGGCAGAGCCCTCATGGAGAACATATCTGTCAGGGAAGTACAGAAGGGAAATGTGAAGGGGGAGCCCCTACACAGAATCCCCACTGGGGCAGTCCCCAGTGGAGCTATGAGAAGAGGGACACCGTAATCCAGACCCCAGAATGGTAGATCCACTGATAGCTTGCACCACATACCTGGAAAAGCCACAGACACTCAATGCCAGCTGATGAAAGCAGCCAGGAGGGGGGCTGTACCCTGCAAATCCACAGGGGCAGAGCTGCCCAAGACCATGGGAACCCCACTCTTGCATCAGTGTGACCTGTATCTGAGACATGGAGTCAAAGGAGATCATTTTGGAGCTTTAATTTGACTACTACACTGGATTTTGGACTTACATGGGGCCTGTAGCCCCTTTGTACTGGCCAATTTCTCCCATTTGTAATGTCTGCATTTACCCAAACCTGTATCCCCATTGTATCTAGGAAGAAATTAACTTGCTTTCTATTTTAGAGGCTCATAGGCAAAGGGACTTACCTTGTCTCACATGAGACTTTGGACATTTTGAGTGAAGGCTGAAATGAGTTAAGACTTTGGGGGACTGTTGGAAAGGCATGATTGATTTTGAAATGTGAGAACATGATATTTATCCAGGGACTGGGGCAGTGGATATTTGTCCAGGGTCCAGGGGCAGAATGATACGGTTTGGCTGTGTCCTCACCCAAATCTTATCTTGAATTGTAGCTCCCATAATCCCCACGTGTCATGGGAGGGACCCAGTAGGAGGTAATTGCATCATGGGGGTGGTTTTTTCCCATGCTGTTCTCAGGATAGTGAATAAGTCTCACAAGATCTGATAGTTTTATAAAGAGGAGTTCCCTTACACATGCTGTATTTCCTGCCACCATGTAAGACGTGCCTTTGCTCCTCCTTCACTTTCTGCCGTGATTGTGAGACCTCCCCAGCCACGTCACACTGTGAGTTCATTAAACCTCTTTTTCTTTATAAATTACCCAGTCTTGGGCATTTCTTCATAGCAGTATGAAAATGGACTAATACACATGTAGAATTTTAAAGATGTCGATCACTATAGCTATATCTCAATCAACATATCCTTGGAGTAAAATGAGATTGTTTATAAACTTGCCCTGGATATAGAGACATGAGGAAAAAGACCTCATCAGAACTGGGAGGTGAGTGGGTGTCTAAGAACGGGAATGTATGGTACTATCTTAGGTGTAGTCTTCTCGGTGGTGGCCTGAAAGCCAGACTAGCTGAGCAGAGGTGGATATTTCTAAAGCCTAAACATTTAGGAGCAGATGCCACTGTATCTATACACATTTTGACAAAAAATAGAACCACCAGGCCTCAGGGCAAGGTAATTCTAGGAATTTGAGTGGAAGGAGTTTGTGATTTTTCTTGCAACTGCTCTGGCATTAGTGTGAGCAAGCCATTTCCTGTGTCCTTCATAGGTACCATGATATTCAAGGCCTCCATAATATTCAAAACGTCTTTTCTTTTCTCTGCAGGTCTGCTCTCTCCTCACTTGTTTGCCACAACCCCTAACCCAGCTCTATGTCTATGTTTACATTTAGCTGCAGGCCCCACTGCTGAGAACTTCTTGCTGTTGTTATGTCTTAGTTCAGATGCCAGAAGAGGAATCCTATTGGCTGTGCTCATCTCTTCCTGCTGGGTTGCATTATCATAGCTCCCTGGCCAGGCCTCAGGTATATTGCCTTGAATCAGGAGTCCACCCCTAATCCCGTCATCTAGGGTCTGGCTGAGGTGGAGATTGAGGGAGAAAGTCATGCATCACAAAAGGCAGCTGCTAAGGGTCACCTCTTCCAGCTGGACGTGGCTGGGAAAGGCACAGTGACTGACATCTAGTACTACCACCCAAGCTTCTTCACCGTGGCATGCTTATCCCACAGTGCAGGGAGGGGCCTGATAAGGGCAGAGTTTCTTCATCCCCAAGAGATCTGGGTGGATGAGGAAGCCATGGTCCACCATTCTTGGGGGACAAAGAAGGACAAAGCCTCTTCTGTTATCATTGTAACGTAGTGAAGATAGCCCAGGCACAAGGAGGGAGGCCTGGCTCACACCTCAGCCTTCCCAGAACTGCAGTGGTTCCTTCACATCTCTGAGCTGCTTCATAGTGTTAGAATAGATCCTTTCCAGGGTTCCCTTTACTTGTGAACTCTGACTCCACAGTGTAGTATCGCAGTTGGGAGAGACCTGAGTTTAACAATAGTCCGTCCTCTTTTTCCCTTGTACCTCAAAAGCTAATTCTCAATCCAGCAGCCAAAATTACCGAAGTAAAATATTAATTGGATCAGGACACTTTTTTGATCAAAACTCTCTAAAGAATTGGAATCAGAGTTAAAATCCTTCATGTGAGCTAGAATGCGTTTCATAATCTTGGCTCCTCTCCTCTTCCCCCACATAGCCACATGATCTCCTCCACAATCACTCTACATAGAAGAGCAGGCCCCCAGCACTTCTGGTTCCCCTCCCCTGTTTTGGTAATATCCATAGTCCTTGAAACCACAACAACTGGCATCATTATCTATTTATTTGTTCATTATCTACCTCCTACCCACCCACACACTAGAATATAAGTGTCAGGAGAGAAGGAACTTTGGCTTATTCTCTCTTATATCCTCAGTGCTCAGAACACTATCTGGCACACATCTGTTGATTGAATGAGTGGAGACATAAATCACTAGATATTGGGGATGACGGAGAAAAAGTCGTATCTTTCTCTCATCCATCACAAGTCTCATGGCTGATACCCATTACAAAAGAAAGATTAACAAGAAAAAAGCCTAACAAATTTATTTAAATTGTGTCTAACATGAGAACCTTCAGAAATGAAGACCCATAGGTAAAACTGTCTTTTTATGCTTAGGTTTGATGGAGAATGGATAGTTGTGTAAAAATATGATTGAACAAATGGGGGTAAGGTTTAATATTAATAAACTGGGGAAACTTGGTGTATTAGTCCGTTTTCACACTGTTAGTAAAGACATACCTGAGACTGGGCAATTTACAAAAAAGAAAGAGGTTTAATTGGACTTACAGTTCCACATGGCTGGGGAAGCCTCACAATCATGGTGGAAGGCAAGGAGCAGTCATATCTTATGTGGATGGCAACAGGCAAAGAGAGAGCTTGTGCAGAGAAACTCTTGTTTTTAACACCACCAGATCTCATGAGACCCATTCACTATCATGAGAATGGCATGGGAAAGACTTGCTCCCATGATTCAGTCATCTCCCACCGGGTCCCTCCCACAACAAGTAGGAATTATGGGAGCTACAAGATGAGATTCAGGTGGGGACATGGAGGCAAATCATATCACTTGGGATGCTGTTTGTTCAGATTCTTCTTGGCATCTCTGTGTCTTTGTTTCTTTTCTCTAGGAATAAGACAGGACATCTGTTGCATGAGAGTTTTATACTTACTTTTAGGGTAAGCAGGTCAGAAAATTCTTTTATGGCTCACTTTCACACAGTAAGGTGGGGCAGGGTCAGAGAGTGACCTTTCTGCTTATGCTGTTTCCTCAGTTTCTAAGAAGCCATATTTTTGGGGCAGTGTGTCCTGTGCTCCATCAGGGACAAGCATCATGGTTTTTGGCTGTCCACATCCTCTCTTGGGTGTGGTATTAGTTAGACACATAGTCTGCCTCACACTGGGGAAGTCACTGATGATAGATCCTCTTCTTCCCAGACCCTCACAGCCTGGATGTGGGCATGTGACCTAGGCTTGGCTTGGCCAAATGGATCCTAGGCTGGGATCAGGATCCAGTAAAGAACACACTAAGGGCTCTTAACCTTTACTTGCAGCAGTTGCAATGTGCTAAGGACATCACCACTGGGCTCCATGGAGAATCTGCTAGCGCTGTTCCTATTGGCTTCAGCTTCCCATGCATTCTCAGTGGGCCTCTGATAATGTCCTAATAAACCCCTTTTTTGCTGTAGGGGGCCAGAGTAGATTTCTAGAGCTGGCAACCAAAGGAACTGTGACTGAAACAAGAGCTGCTATTACTTTTAGGCTGCTATGCTTTCCTTCTTTTTGTTGTTTTGAGTTGCCTGATCAGTCAATTGGTTCATTTGAAGACTGGTTCATATGAGAGTTATATTACAGAATATGCGGTTTTCATTTCTCAATTTTCCGACTTGCTTTGGGGGGATGATGACCTTATTACAAAATCATCTCTTTCAGAGAGGAATAGGGTCTTGTTTAGTCTTTCAGCCTTCAGGGTGTCAGGGTAGTGTCTAGAATACTACCTAGTACTCAGCTTACATTTGTGGAGTTGGAATAAAAAGTTAGGGAGGCTGAGCTAAACACACTTGTCAGGATGAACTGCCACATTAAGGGACAGGTCGAACTATGAGACTCTGAAACAGCAATTATCTCTGGATGATGGTAGGAATGATCACAAAAATCTCCCTCTGACATCTGTTAGAGCATCTTGATGTTTGCTATACTACTGAGCCTCTCTTGGGCGGTCTCAAAAATGACTTCATTTTCTAATTTTATTGCTAGTGCTTCTCCCAAATTACTGGTTTACTCTTTAGTTTTTAACTTTTAGCCTCTACAAATTATGCACATCAGCCATTCTCAAAGGTGTATAGTTGGCATTTTGGGCAGGACAATTCTTTAGGACTCTTAAGCATTGCAGAATAATTATCCTTCCTGACCCTCACCCACAAAATGTAAGAAATAGCCCAGAGTTCTTGTGAAAAAGTGAATGTGACCTAATAATTTAACCTTTCCTCCTCCAGATGGGTGGCATCTCAAGCTGACCATGTTTTCCTCTTTGCTTTGGCCATTAGGTAGCACAGCACCAAATCTAATTAAGTACACATTTTTTCAATATACTTACAAATGGATAATCTAATTTTCTTTTTTTTTTAAGTTGAATTTCTTTGTCCTTTTTTGCTCCTCTTTATATATTATACGCATTTTGCAAGGTCATTCAAACCTTTCTTTAATAACAAAACGGAGTCCAAGTAAAATAAAATAAAATATTTGGATAGTGTGTGTTGTTTGTAGTTGCTTTAAAAAAAAAATTCAACATCTGTGCCAGTCTCTTGCTTGAGCTTTTCTTTCCTAACATGCTTCAGGAACAAAATCAGTTGCAGAAACACATCTGATATCATTTGTCTATTGCACCTAGCAGTGCTGTGAGTGAGAGAGACCTTCTGTGTGGTGATAATCTCAGTCATTTGTAAAGTGATTTCTCAGAGATCATCTGTGGAGTATAAGCAGAAAAAATAAAAAAGGAAATCCCATAAAAGAAAGCAACAGCAGCAGCATAGATCTGGCAAAACCCACTAGCCCAGGAGGAGAGGATGAATAAAGACACACAGTCTAACTCTTGAAACTGCAGGAGAGCATATTCTGGGTGGGATGTAACTCCCCAGACATCTGTTGGTGACATCTACAGTCAGACATGCATCATTGAAGGGATCTGTAAATTATATGGGGGACAGTTTAATGATCTACAAAGCAGCACATCCAGCCAGCACAGACAACATCCTCGAAATAGGGCAAGAGAATTAATTTAGATGGGAGAGGAGAGAGTGCTGTGGTGTGTGAGTGCAGGAAAAGCTCTATGGGAGCCCTTTATGGGAATGACCCCTTGGAGACAGTAACCTTAAAGCAAGAGTAAGATAGAATGAAGAGGATGGTGCTGTCTTGTGTATTTCAGGGAGGATTAAGCAGGAGACAGGAGGCTAGTACAACCTAGGGAACAGAGAAGAAAACAGTCCTTTTAAAAAGGAAGGAGATAAAAAAGAAAACTGGATTCCAAAGAACAAAGGCAAGTTCTTCCCTCTGTTCCCCATTTATTTAAGAAGACTAGGCAGGAATAGTAGAATTCTAAATGCCTTCTGAAAAACATTTGAAGACATCAGCTTTCAAATTTTATTGTATAAAAACATTTTTGTTTTTAAAATGAAGTTTATGCAAAGTTCCCTTAGAATGTGAACTCCATGGGTTTTTGTCCCATTGTTAACTGTTAAATCCCCAGAGTCTTTCTCATAGCAAGCACTCAATAAATATTTGTTGAATGAGTAAATGAATGAATGAATGAGTGAGTAAGTATGCCATTGGGCTGGGAAAGATCATTACCTTTCTAGCAGAGACCAGAGCTCCTTCAGGAAAGCACTTTATTTTAGGGAAATACCTTGCTAAGTCACCTTCAGGGAGAAGGCAACCAAGAAACAGCTAAAGGCTTTCTGTAAGTAATAAACTTGAATTTGATGGTGGGGATGGGTAGCAAAGAGAGAGGAGGAAGAAGGATGGAGAGGCTGAGTAACAGGGCTTGTCATGAATAGTTATGACTAATTCTCTTAAATTACATCCTGTGAGGTACACAGGAAACTCCTTACCATTATTCCCAACTCTACAGTAAAGTTATAGCCTAAACATCTCCTTTATGTGTGAGATAGGGAAGGGTAGTGCTATGGTTTGTTTATTCCCACCAAAATGCATGTTGAAATTTGATTCCCCAGTGTGGCAGTGTTGGAAAGTGGAGCCTAGTGGAAGCTGTTTGGGTCATGCAGTTGGATCCCTCATGAATAGATTGGTGCCCTTCTGGTGGTTGTGAATGAGCTCTCTCTCTGACAAGACTGGATTATTTTTTGCAGGAATGGATTAGTTCCTCCTAGAGTAGGTTGTTGTAAAGCCAAGATGCCCCTCCGGTCTTCCCTCTTCACACATCTGCTTCCCTTTTGAAATTCTCCACCATGTTGTGATGCAGCATGAAAGATCTTGCCAGAAGGCAGGCCCATGCACCTGAACTTCCCAGCCTGCAGAACTGTGAACTAAATAAACCTCTTTTCTCACAAATTACTCAGGCTCAGGTATCCCATTATAGGAACACAAAACAGACTAAGACCAGGTATCAAGAGGAAAGGGGTCAAGTCCTTTGTTTGGGTCAATGCCAAGAAGAAGATAAAAAACAAAAGCAACAAAGAAGCCATATGACTCAGATTGACAAATGTAGTAAAAACGAAATATGATATAGAGGTGACTACCAGAAGGTAAGCCTTTAAGAAATTGAAAAAAAATCTTGGTGGGGGTCAGGGGAACAGGTCGTACTTCTTGGTTGTAGAATAGGGGTTTGGTTTGCTCTTACCTGGATATTAAAGGCCATCTGCTACCAGGGGTACATAAAAAGCAGATGAAACAGAGCTGCTGGGAATGAAGAGAAACACCCAGAACACTCCTCCTTTCACTCGTGCCCCTTCTCACTGTACCCCACCTGCCTTTGAAGCTTTTACTTGCTGAGAACAGAGAAATGAAGTTCAGGAGAGTCATGGGTGGGAGGAGGAGATGAGCTGAGGAATGAGGCACTGGGGATTTGGATTTAGACCCATGGTATAGTAGGGATATTCCTGAGATAGCCATATCCCCAGTTTCCAACATCATGGATGCATTTCCTTTTCTTACCTATACAGCAGGGATAAAAATACCTGCCCTCCAGCGTGCTGGAAAGATTCATATGCATTTATATTAAGGGAGAGCCACAAAACTGTTGAGATTTTATGCGTGTCTAGACTCCTCCATGGCTAAGACTCCCTCCTGCACACCAACTTAGGTGAGGCATAAAAATTCATGCTTCAGGCAAAAAACAACTCCCACCCCAGAAATCCATTGAGGTCACTTTTAAATTGTCAAAGCAGCAAATATTGCATCCTTAACTGCCAAATTGTACCTAAAAATACTTCTTAGCAACAATAACAAAAATCCTTAGCTGTAAAAGGGTCCATAGTGGATTCAACTCTTGTTAGCTAGCTGTTGAAGATGATATCCTTAAATGTTGAAAACTGAATGTCCCAGAATGGTACTCCCTTAAGAGTTCTCTTTCATAGTTCCTCCACATACATACCATTTATTTTGGGTCAGAGACTGCCTACAATGAGTTGGGACAAATGGGAAAATATCTGAACTGAGTATATTCAAATGGACCCTGGAAAGATGCCTGAATCCTTTACATGAGAGGCAAGCCTGAAGAAGTAGATGTCTTAGTCTGTTTTCTGTTGCTTATAACAGAATACCTAAAACTGGGCTATTTAATTTATTTGTCACAGTTACAGAGGCTGAAAAGTCCAAGACTGAGGGGCTGGATCTGATGAGGGCCTTCTTCCTGGTGGAGACTCTGAGAGTTTTGAGGAGGTGCAAAGCATCACATGGTGAAAGAGCTGAGTGTGCTAGCTCAGATCTCTCTTCCTCTTCTTATAAACCCTTCAGTCCCACTCCTATGATAACCTGTTAATCCATTAACCTATTAATTCATTAATCCATAAATAAATTAGTCCATTTACAAGGACAGAGCCCTCATGACTCAATCACCTCTTAAAGACCCCATCTCTCAATACTGCCAGATTGGGAGTTAAGTTTCAACATGACTTTTGGAGGGGACATTCAAACCATAGCGGTGGGGCATAAGGCCTGATGTAGAGGAAGAAGACCATGGGACTATTGACTTTGAGGGAGCGCCCTCTCTGCTCCACCCTATGTTCAGCTTTCAATGCAGTGTCAACAACTCACACCTGAGCTTGAAAGGGAGCACATCCCAAGCCCTGCTTCCCGTATCAGTGTTAATCTTCTTAAGCTAATGTGGCTAAGGTAGTTCACTTGCACCTCAGGCTACTCATTTCCCATTCCCTCCTTCTGGCAAAGGAGCTGAATAGCAGATAATCTGGCTGTGGGGGAGGAAGTGCATGAAACATCACGAGGGAGAAGAAAAGTAGGGGCCAGGCAACCCAGTGGGATGGGGAGGTTAAAGGCAATTGAGAGAGTTTGAGGGCCCCATTCTCACTTCCTGGCACCCAGTAGGAAGGGCCAATGAGAAAGCTCAAAGTCGTTTACTCTTTACTCAGTTGACTCATTCACTCACTCTTCTTAGGTCCGTGAACCAAGCCCTCTATAGATTCTTGACACACAAAATTAAAAAAAAGAAATTGTGTTTCCTCTTGGCAACTTCATAAATGAGAGGCCAACATTCTCTAAATGGAATGTAGTCCTGCAATATGTCAAGTACAATTTGTTCATTACCTACTATGTGGGAGACACGGTGCTGGGCTTGGGGAATGTGCACTCAAAAAGTGTTACCAGAGCCCATGAAAAGGTGAAGCATCCAATGCCTCCCCTTAGGGTCTTCCCTGAGCACCTAGGCTCTGTTAAAGGCTGGAACCCCTTTTTCAAAGTGTTATTCTTCTCCTACCACCAAAAAGCCTGACAGGAAAGTGTAGCTGTGGGGTGGTGATGGCAGTGGGGAGTCCTGGCCAGACATGCACTAGGAGATACCAGCATTCTGAGCTCACTGACCTGAAGGTGAGTTTTCAGGGGGATCTGGGCAAGCAATTGCCATATTCTTATTCCAAACTTACCAGGAGACCTGAACAAATTTGAGTTGGTGTGGGGGTTAGAGGGTGGGATGGTGATGGTTATTGTGAAAACTGGATTTGCTATATGATGTAAATATCTTTGTGATTAAAGAAGCCATTTAATTTAATATCCACTTAAAATATTATAGGCTGGCATTTTCCAAACTGGGTCAGAAGAACACTTGTATCTTTACAGAAATTTGTTTGAAAAATATTGTTTTATGATAATTTTTATGATGTTTTGTCAGTTAAACCAAACTAGCTTTTTTTTTTTTCATTTTTGTTTTTCATTTCTTAAGAGACAGGGTCTTGCTCTGTCATCTAGACTGGCCTTGAACATCTGGGCTCAAGTGATGCTCCTGCCTCAGCTACCCAAGTAGCTAGGACTACAGATGTGTTCCACTATGCCTAACTGATTATTTTTGTGGAGATGGGGTCTCATTCTGTTGCCCACGTGGGTCTCAAACTTCTGGCCTCACGTGATACTCCTGCCTCAGCCTCCCAAAGTATTGGAATTACAGGCATGAGCCACTGAACCTGGCCTAGCTTCCTTTTAATTATAGTACTGCTCAGTGTCTTGGCTATGTTAAAGTGCACTGTGAATCTCCAAGGATGCAGAGATTTTCAAATTTGTTTGTGTAGAACCTAGACTCACTTTCAGAAAACTAAAGGTTGTGAAATGTAGCTCTGATATTTCAGCAAGTTTTGGGATGCCATTGTTTATAGTTTTGTGTGTCCCCTGAATTTTCCTGGAAAGAAACATTTATTAGGTGCTTATCAGATGTGCCAAAAAAAAAAAAAAAATTACCGAGGTCTTTGTGGAAACTAGAAAAGCAGTTGTCAAAGGGATTTTCGTGGCCTAAGAACTATAACTGTGAGAAGAGCAGTCATCTGGAGAATGAGTTAGGTCTTGGGCTATAAGGAACACCCAGAGACTGGGCAACTATTCTTCAGCTCCCTTTTATGACAGTCAATAACCTGGGCCCATAGATGCCCTGCTTTTGCCAGGAATTCACACAGTAGACTGTGCCTGTTCACCCACTGCTGGCTGCTCTGACAGAAGCCATAGATGTCCTTTCTTTCTAATCTTCACATGATGAGGAAACCTCCAGAAGTGCAGGCCATTGATATGGATCTCCCGCTGTAGCCTGCTGCAAGAGCAGAGCCATTTGGCAGGAGGCTGCTTCTCCAGCTGGCCTGGATGTTTCCTCAGGTGGTGAAAGACCCTTGTTAATAGACCCAAATGTACCAGGGCCGGGAGCATGAGTGAATCCTAGATAGGCCTCTGTGCTCATTGCCGGAGTGGCTTAGGATTCTCCAACAGTCCAACAGTGACTCCTGCGCCATCCTGAACTCAGAGATTACGCATTTTAGAACTGATAGACCTCTGGAAGGCATTAATACCACCTTCTCTGTTTTACAGGCATGTTGGTTTTTACAGGGATTAAGTAACTTGCCTAACTCCTTTAGGCCTCTGTTTTCTATAAAATGAAAAGTTTAGGCTCAGGAAAAAAAGAAACAAATATTGAGCACCTATATTTTACCACAGGTTATTTTTCATATGATCTCAAATATCACAAGGACACTATATGATGTAGATATGATTGATTGCTCTCATTTACCAGAGGAGGAACCCAAAACTGAGATTATCTTTTGTCCAAATTTCCATAGTTAGTAAGTGATGGACACAGAATTGAATGCCAGTTGTGTTTGATACTTCAGCTCCATCTCTTTTCATGCCACCATTCCACCAAGGAAAGATTTGTTTCAGAAGTTCTTGACTTGATGTTTTCTTATGGAAAATCTTTGGAGAAGGGCAAATTCAGCTGCAGCACATGAAGCAGGAGCGGCTGCCCTGGCCTTTGGCCTTTTGGTGACCCTGCCCACTATGGATGAGATGAACTGAGTTATCTGAGAAAAGGGGATTACTTTGTTCAAAGTACTTTACAAACAGGAACTCATGTAATCCTCCTCTCAAGGGAACTGTGAAGTAGAAACTTATGCTAACCTTATAGGTGTGGAAACTGAGGCGCAGAGAGGTTGTGTCAGAACTGACATTTCAACAGAGGTGTTTTTCCTTTAGTGTCCTTGCTCCTAACTGCCTTTGTTACACCTGAGCATCTTCTGGGCTCATGCAATGCCTTGTGTTGCTTGGGATGGGGGCCCTCAGGGCTGACTGTGATAGATGTCAAATTGGCAGGAGGAAGAGGCATTGGGTCTCTCTCGTCAAGAGCTAGTTATTCCAGATACCCGGGCCAGCTCAGAGGCGCAAAGCAAGAAAGGAAACCATCCAAACTTCTGAGCAAGAGAGGAGATTGCATCTGCCCAGCCAGATATGAAGTTCATGTAAAGCCTTCACTGTGTTAGAGCCTTATGAGGGGATATCCAGGAGAGCACAAGGGAGAGGAGAAGCAGGTTTGCTTCCTGCAACAATGGAAGTGTTCGGGGTGGGCTTCGTCCCAGGGCACCAAGGAACATTGCAAGTCTTCCAAATGGAGCATATATTAATAGGGTAAAGTTAGTGCTAGCTACTAGCACTGGCTACTACAAAGAGCATCATTCATGTAAACACGTAGGGCATGGTGATTCAGGACTGCTATTCACAGGAAGCACAGTGTGAAGGTGCCCCTGGAATTTTGCCAGCTTCCTAATTTTTCACTAGAAAGCATGTGAAGAATCCTTCCCTGATGGGTGCAATGGTTCCCGCCTATAATCTTTGCGCTTTTGAGGGATCAAGGTGGGAGGATTGCTTGATTCCAGGAGTTTGAGACCATCCCTGGCAACATAGTAAGACCCTAGTCTCTACAAAAAATTAAAAAATTAGCCAGGTGTGGTGCACACCTGTGGTCCCAGTTACTCAGGAGGCTGAGGTGGGCAGATTGCTTGAACCCAGGAGGTGAAGGCTACAGTAAGCCATAATCACATCACTGAAGACCAGCCTGGGCAACAGAGTGAGATCCTGTCTCACCCCCACCCCCACCAAAAAGAAAAGAATTCTTCTCTCTCAGTCTCCTCCACCCAGGTCCTGATTAATTTTATTGCTGACTATCCTTCCAGGTTAACCTCAGAACAAACCAGTAGTGAAGAAACAAAAATGTGCACATGAATTTTGAAATGGGTTAGGTACAAGAAACACCCAGTGATAGTACAGGTGTAGGCTCCAGTGGATTGAGGACAATTCATAATTTACCCATTTCGTTTATCCACCCATTTATTCCACCCTGATTTATTTCTTCCCTCAGTGAACATTAACTGACATTTACCAAGTGCTGCTCTGCCAAGCCTTGGGAAGAATAAAACACCGTGGTTCCTGTTCTCAAGATTAGGAAAAAAAGATTCAAAACCAACCCTGCAGAGTAGAAAGGCACACATGGCAGTGGAAAAATGTACTAACTTCAGTGGAGACACCTAGGAGGGCGTGACGAGGGGCAGAGAGTAGGAAAAGGATGGGTGAGAACATTCCGGCAAAAGGAGTTCATTCAGGGAGCCAGGGAGAAGCAGCCAGATGGCAGATTCTAAACAAATTCAGCTTGATGGTTTCCATTTTATACAGGCTGGTGCCCAAATATGAAATGAGATAATGCTCATGATAAGGTTTCATAAATGGAAAATAAGCACTTCTCCAGTTGTAGATATTAGATGGTTATTTCTGGGCTGTGCTGAGGTAGATGTGCTTCTCATGCAGGCAGCAGGGCTATGGTTAGCTCTGAGGTGCCAGTGGCCAGTAAAGCTGCTAGGAATCCTGAAAACAATTCTGCTGGAGAATTCCTGAAAAAATTACTTGTGAGCCAACAATGACCGCTTTCCTTTACTGGACACTGTGCTAGACACTTGGTCTTCAGTCCTCATGCACAGCCTGGAATAGGTCTGATTATTCTCATGTTAGAGACAAGGAAACTTCGGCTGCTGGGAGTAACTCATCTGCCGGGGTCACATAGGTAGGACATGCCAAAACCAAGATTCAACCATGTTTGTCCAACCCCAGTGGAACCTGTGATGTCAGTTTTATTTATTTGCTTACAAGTAAAACTCTGAGTAAGCTGGAAGCAAGCTTGGTCAGAGGGTAATAGTATTACAGGGTTATTTCTCTTTTGGGGGGGCTGCCTTTTCCTATCTCTACAGAGGAAATGTAACATGTTAGCAATGTTGTCTTTTGTTTATAGAGTTACTTAAAAAACGATTTGGTGGCCGGGCACGGTGGCTCACGCCTGTAATCCCAGCACTTTGGGAGGCCGAGGCGGGTGGATCACGAGGTGGGTGGATTACGAGGTTGGTGGATCACGAGGTCAGGAAATCAAGACCATCCTGACTGACATGGTGAAACCCTGTCTCTACTGAAAGTACAAAAAATTAGCTGGGCGTGGTGGCGGGCGCCTGTAGTCCCAGCTATTCGGAAGGCTGAGGCAGGAGAATGGCGTGAACCCGGCGGAGCTTGCAGTGAGCCGAGAATGCGCCACCGCACTCCAGCCTGGGCAACAGAGCGATACTTCGTCTCTAAATGACAAAAAAAAAAAAAAAAAAAAAAAAAAAAAAAAAGATTTGGTGTTTTCTACAAGTTTTCAAAATGGCCAGGCTTTACTTTACCAGTGGAAGATAGTAAACTTTATAGAAAAACGAAAATACAGTTATGATAGTACTGTGGTTTAAATGTATCCCCCCAAATTCACATGTTGGAGACGTAATCCCCAATTCAGCAGTGTTGGATGGTGGGGCCTAACAGGTGGTGATTGGGTCATGAGGGTGGTGCCCTCATGAATGGATGAGTGTTGTTATTGCAGGAGTGGGTTAGTTTTGGAGAGAGTGGGCTTTTATAAAGCAAGTCTGACCCTGGCACTCTTCTTTTTATACGTGCTTGCTGGCCTATCCTAATTTTTGCGCTTCTACCATAGGATGATGCAGCCTGAAGGCCCTTGCTAGATGCCAGCCCATTGATATTGGACTTCTCAGCCTCCAGAACCATGAGCTAAATACATTTCCATTTGTAGAAAATTATGAAGTCTGTCAATTATTCTAAGTGAAATAACTCAGTAATGGAAAACCAGACATTATATGTTCTCAGTTATATGTGGGAGCTAAGCTATGAGAATGCAAAGGCATAAGGATGATACATTGGGCCAGATGCGGTGGCTCATGCCTGTAATCCCAGCACTTTACTGCTAGGCTGAGGCGGGCAGATCACAAGGTCAAGAGACCGAGACCATCCTGGCCAATATGGTGAAACCCTGTCTCTACTAAAAATACAAAAGTTAGCTGGGTGTGGTGGCGGGTGCCTGTAGTCCCAGCTACTCAAGAGGCTGAGACAGGAGAATTGCTTGAACCCAGGAGGCGGAGGTTGCAGTGAGCCGAGATTGCACCACTGCACTCCAGCCTGGGTGACAGAGTGAGACTCCATCTCAAAAAAAAAAAAAAAAAAAAAAAAAAAAAAGAATGATACATTGGACTTTGGGGATTCAGGGGAAAGGGTGAGGGGTGGTGAGGAATAAAGGACTACACATTTGATATAGTGTACACTCTTTGGGTGATGGGTGCACCAAAAGCTCAGCAATCACCACTAAAGAACTTATTCATGCAACCAAACATCACCTGTTCTCCACAAACCTATTGAAATAAAAAATAAAAATAAAAAAATAAAAGCAGTGGAGATGGAAAAAAAGAAATTATGAAGTCTACAGTATTCTGTTATAGCAGAACAAAATGAACTAAGATAGATAGTATTTTAATTCTGACGTATATCATACGGATCTCTACAAAATGAAATTGAAAATTGATATCTAATTTTATTTAGCCACCTAGAAGCTAAGATCTCTAGTGTTACAAAAGGTTGCCTACACCTCACCTTTAAAAGTTATTATTCCCCATTAACTTTCGTAATTAGTAAGTTTTCTTTTGGATGACTGGCTTCTTAGTCCATTGTTGCTGCTGTATCAGAATACCTGAGACTGGGTAATTCATAAGAAACAGAAATTTATTAGCTCCAAGTTCTAGAGTCTTTGAAGTCCAAGATTGAAGTGCCAGTAATTGGCGATGGATTTCTTGCTGCATTATTCCATAGCAGGAAGTGGAAGGGCAAGAGAGGGCAAGAAGGGCTAAACCAGCCCTTTAAAAATGGCACTAAGTCCACCCATGAGGTTGGAGGCCTCGTGGCCTAATTGCCTCTTAAAGATCTCACCTTTTATTTATTTATTTGTTTGTTTGTTTTTTTGAGATAGGGTCTCACTCAGTCACACAGGCTGGAGTGCAGTGGCACAATCATGGCTCACTGCAGCCTCAACCTCTGAGGCTCAGGTGACCTCCAACCTCAGCCTCTTGGGTAGCAAGGACTACAGATGTGTGCTATATCACCTACCTAATTTTCATATTTTTGGTAGAAATGGGGTTTTGCCATGTTGCCCAGGCTGGTCTTGAACTCCAGGGCTCAAGCAATCCTCCCACCTTGGTCTCCCAAAGTGCTAGGATTATAGGCATGAGCCACTGCGCCCTGCTAGGTCTTACCTCTTAATACTGTTACAATGGCAATTAAATTTCAACATGAGTTTTGGAGAGGCCAAACATTCAAATCATAGCTACTGGGGACTGTTTGGATCTGAAGTCTCTCTCCAGAGGCTTGAGATGATTAATACTTGAGATGATTAAGACTCGAGATGATTACTGGGGACTATTTGGATCTCAAGTCTCTCTCCAGAGACTTGAGATTATGAAGTTTCAGTTAATGTCTCTGACTCTGTCCCAAACAGTAGGCATATAACTCATTCATTGTTTGAGGAGCTTCCAAGGGTTTTTCTTCAACCACTGCTCATCTCCTATCTTGGCTGGGCAGGGTAGGGGGAACGTGATAAATATATTAAAAACAAACTTTAATTTTTTTTGGTTAATAAAATTTAATCCTCCCACATAGTAGTATGATTAAAAAGAATTTTCTCTAGGGCTGGGATGATGTGATTTTATCAAAATAGTTATAGTAATATCTGTGTGCATTAATTTTCTATTGCTGATGTAACAAATTACCACGAATTTTGTGGCTTAAAATAACATAATCTTTTAATCTTACAATTCCGGAAGTCAGAAATCTAAAATGGGTTTCACTGGGCTAAAATCAAGGTATCAGCAGGGCTTCAATTTTTCCTGGAGGCTCTAGGGGAGAATCTGTTTTCTTGCATTTTCCAGTTCTTGGAAAAAATTCACGTTCCTTGGCTTATGGTTCCTTCCTCCATCTTGGAAGCCAGCAGTGTTGCATCTCTCTTACCATTCTTCCAAGGTTTCATTTCCCTCTGACTCTCTCCTTCTGTCTCTCTCCTCCATGTTTAATAGTCCCTTTAACCACCCAGATAACCCAGCATAATCTCACCATCTCAGAGTCTTTTACTTAATGTTTTAGTTAGGGCTTTCCAGAGAGACACAATCTGTAGCATGGATGGATGGATGGATGGATGGATGCATGGATGGACGGACAGACATTAGATAGATAGGTAGATAGAAAGATAGATAGATAGATAGATAGATAGATAGGAGATTTATTAGGGAAATTGGCTTACAAGATAATGGAGGTTGAGAAGACCCGTGACAGACCATCTGCAAGCTGGCGAACCAGAAAAGCCAATAGCGTGGCTTCATGGTGAAATTATTAGTCAGAGGCCAAAGGCTAAAAGGCCCACGGGCTTCTGGTGTGAATCCCAGAGCCCAAAGGTCAGAGAATTTAGAGTGCTGACGTCTGAGGACAGAAGAGTGTCCTGGTTCCAGAAGAGAGGGCAGGAATTTGCCCTTCTTGTACCATTTTGTTCCATCCAGACCCCAATTGTTGATTGGCACCTGCCCACGTTGAGGGCGAATCTTCCTCACTCAGTCCACTGACCCACATGCCAGTCTCCTCTGAAAACACCCTCAAAGATAAACTTGGGGCAGCCCAATCATTCTAATCAAATGCCAAACCACCTGTGTTTCTCTTTCAACACAGGAGGGATAGGCTCTGTGCTTACCGAAGCATTGAGAGTAATTAATGCTTTACCAGCTATCTGGGTATCCCTTAATCTGGTCAGGTTAACAGCCAAAATTGATCATCACAGGTATTAATTTAATCATATTGGCAAAGTCTCTTTTCCCATGTGATGTAACATATCACAGTTCTGGGTGTTAGGACTTGGACATCTTTGGGAGTCATTATTCTCCCTACTACATGGGGTGTGTTGGGGGGGGGTTGGGGGAGGAGTTTAGGAAGAGGAAAACTATAATGCAAAAAGGTTTTAAGGTAAGGACACTTTTGATTTATTCTCAGCACTCACCTTGCTCTTTGTAGTTAGGTCTTAAGAATCTTTTTGGACAGCCCCCTTTTCTTAGATATTTACACACAGACTCCATGAGCTAAGGGCCCATGCCAGTGTCATGGAAAACACTGTTTCTGTATGGTGATGTCAAGCCAATGAGCCCACTCATTTTAGAAAAACCAGAGGCCCAGGGAATGGGAACCGTTATTTATTGAGGGTTTGCTATGTACCAGGTCATTTCCATATATTATTTTATTTAGTTGTCATAACAAACTGATAAATTGGGTACTTTTGCTCTCATTTTACAGATGAGGAAGAAAGAAATTTAGAGATGTTAAAGAAACTGGCCTAGTTAATAAAAGTCAGTACCGGCAGATCTGGGATTCAAACTCCACTCAGTCTGGTTTAAAATCACCTCTCTTTTTGTACTTATAAACATGATTCTTTTCAGAGCCCCAATGCCACACCATTAGTTTAAGGCAGGAGCTTAATCCTAACACCAATCCTAACACCAATGCCTTTTCCTTTCTGCAGTACTAATGCATCTGTTATGATCAGAAGGATTGGGACCACAGATGTAGAGTTAAGTCAACTATAGAAAAAGAAAGTGCACCAGGACTTTCAATGTGACTGAAAACTATAAAGAGGTAGATTTTAACTTGGGACCTTGAAGTTTCTAGAGATTGAGTGTTTATCCTACTTTTTGGAGTGTATTTGTTCCTAAATCTTTGAGCCTTAAAAAATATGTTTTAATATTACGATGTATTTGTCACTAATTGCATTTGGGATCAAACCAGTCTGGCTGTATATACTGCTGAACAAGGGACTTTGGAAAATTTCTAGGCATTGGGTATAAGCTGAAATAGTAGACCTCAGAAGACCCACAACCAATTTAAAAACAGATTGATAGTGCCTCTCATTTACACAAGCTGAAAGTGCTGAAGTCTCTAATTCTCTGAAATGACTAAGCTTTCTGTAACCAAAAGCAAATACAGGAATCTTTTAATTGTGCAAAGAGAATAATACTGGCTCTGCATGCTCATTCACCTTAGGTGTGTGTATGTGTGTGTGTGTATACATGCTGGAGTTTTATTATTGTTTTTTTCTTTTTGGTTTCGTTTCTTTCTACCCTTGGGACCATTTCATGCTCAATGGGCATGGCAGGAGCAAATAAAAAGAGTAAAAAGAACTACAAGTTTGCTTGCAATTCATTACCTCCAGAGGTTGCTTCTGCTGTCTAGGTATGGTAGATGAATCATCTCCAGGGTATCAGAAAGCCCTCACTGAATGCACAGTCCTACAAAATCTGATCCCAACCTCTCCCCGAACCTAAGAACTGCACAGTTGGATTGGGAATCCTACAGCATTTATAATGATTGATGGCAGAGCATGTAAGGATTAGAAAGGTGAAGAAAAGAACCCTTGGGACAGTTACCCAAGAGGTAGCTGTAGGGCAGGAAACACAATATAGAAAGGGCAAGCCCCAGTTGGTAACTGAGAGAAGAAAAAAAACATTATGAAGTACAGGCCCAGACACTACTTCCTGAAATGATTGGTGAAGTCTTGGCAGGACTGTCTGCCTTCATTGTGTAGCCTTCGGAGTTCTTTAATATTCCCAGAAGAGAAGAGGCTTAGCAGGAAGGACACATTAGAGCAGAGTTGGTTGCAACTAGAGGTCTCACATTCTACACCTTTTTTTTTTCCCCCAAGCCATTAGTCTTGAACTTCCCTTATGCTTTTCATTATGAACTACCCTAGCAAATACTATGGTTTGAATGTGTCTCCCCAAAGGCATGCTTTGGAAACTTAATCCCTAAGGCAACAGTGTTGGGAGGTGGGGCCTAATGAGAGATGATCAGGCCATGAGGGCAAAATGAAATAATACTGTTATCACAGGAATGGATTTGATATGAAAGGATGAGTTCGGAGTCCTCTTGCTTTCTCTCACTCTCTGCCCTTCTACCTTGGGATTATATAAAAAGAATGGCCTCATCAGATGCCAGATCCTTGATCTTGGATTTTCCAACCTCCAGAACTGTGAGCAAATAGATTTCTGTTCATTATCAATTATCCAGTATGTAGTATTCTGCCATAGCAGCACAAATGGACTAAGACAATAAACAGTTGGAGCTGGGCTCAACTTGCTTCACAAAACAGAAGAATAGTGTGGCCCATTAAGTATGACCATGAATTCTTTGACACACTTTCTATTCCTTTTAACCTGAGTGTGTTCTATGACTGCATTGACCAGTAGAATATGACAAAAGTGATATCGGGCCATTTTCTAGGACAAACTCTAAAGATCTAAGCAACTTCCACTTGCTGTTTCTTAGTTTCCACTCACCAAGCTGTGAGGAAGACCAAGCAGCCTCTTAGAGAGACTCACATGGAAAGGAACTGAGGCCCTGGCTGACAGCTACACCTGAGCTCTCAGACAATGTGAGTGAGTCAACTTGGAAGTGGATCCTCCTGCCTCAGATGAGCTGCTCCAGATGATGCCATGTATACAGATATGAGCTATGTCCTGTGTGAGCTCTGCCCAAACTGCAGATTCACAAGGAAAATAAAGAACTGGTATTTTAAGCCACTAACTTGGGGGTAGCTTATTGTGGAGCAATAGAGCACTAGAACAAAGGAGATTGGGCAAAGTCAGCGCTGGAAACTATACTGTTTAATGCCACCCCATGGCAAAGCTTTTTATCTCACCGAGCCCAGAAATCTTATTAGCAGTACTCTAGGCAGTCATTACCAGTGGATCACAGATAACATGTAAAATGAAACCATTTGTCATATCTCAGCTAAGTGGTAAGTAATTAAGGATGATGGCATAGATATTAGACATGCTAAACACTGAACTTTGGTCACATTTCATTCCAGAGAGACAGAGTAACAGCTCATGATATGGTTTGGCTCTGTGTTCCCAACCCAACTCTCACCTTGAATTGTAATAATCTCCATGTGTCATGGGAAGGACCTTGTAGGAGGTAATTGAATCATGGGGGTGGATTTTTCCCATGCTGTTCTCATGATAGTGAATAGGTTTCAGGAGATCTCATGGTTTTATAAAGGGGAGTTTCCATACACATGCCTCTTGCCTGCTGCCATGTAAGATGTGCCTTTGCTCCTCCTTCACCTTCTGCCAAGATTGTGAGGCCTCCCCAGGCATGTGTAACTGAGTCAATTAAACTTCTTTTTCTTTATAAATTATCCAGTCTTGGGTATTTCTTTATTAGAAGTGTGAAATACAACTCCCATCCGGGAACCTGCTTGGAATCTGATTGTGTCATGAAACTAGAAGTTGTCACCTCTGCCTTTTTCATGAATCCCTAAGTGGTGGTCACAATGGACTTAGTCTGGGTGCCCTCCTGGTCAAAGATGAATGCAGTTACCATTCTCCTCCCTTCACTACCTGAAGCAGATTAAGAGAGGTACGACTTGTTACACACAGTGACCCTACCGCAAGTAATTGCCTGTATTCTTATCAGTCTGCTAGGGATATCCTACCCCTGCATCACCCCACACAGTGGCTGGCATGTGTTGCTATTGAACACATTTGTTGAATGGATGTAGCTGAGGGATATCTATTCCTAGTACCCAGCTCCTAGCACAGAGCCTGGAACACAGTGAGTGCTAAACAAATGCTCATTACATTGATTTTGATGGCATTATTTCTAAAATAGCAGCTTGATGAACAAGTAGAGTCTCACCCTCCCTAAGAAACATCAACTCCAAACAGAGGCATAATAGAACCAGAGCTCAAAGTAAGAATTATTCACAAATTCCAAGTGCCTCAATCCATGGGTTTTAATGAAAGTCATTCTGCAGTTGAGAATGTTGTAGTAATTACAGGCAAACTAATATCTCTGCCATATGGTTTGAAAGCAGGTCTGAATTCTGAAAGCCACTATCAGCAGTTTTATTTTCTGCTTCTGCTTCTCTGCACCCCACCCCCTGCCTGTCTTTGCCTCTCTCTTTGCTTTTATCTCTTTCTTTCAACCTCATATTCCCTCTCTCTGACACCACTCTCCCTCATTGGTCCTCTTTACCAATCCCAAGTCACATTTTTAAAGCATTTGGTATGAAGCATCCAGTGGTTCTAAGAAGTAATTGCAGTGCCCAGAATGGCTCATGACATACACCTGACCCAGGGCCAAGAAAGAACCAAGGATGCTCTGACCCCCATGTGAATTGACTGTGTCACTCTGTCCTCCAAGTGTGGTTGCATGACTGAAAGAAAAAGAATCCAATTAATCTCTCTGCTACTGGATCACTCACATGCAGCAGTTCACAACTCTGGCTGCACAGAGAATCACCTGGAGAGCTAATAAAAAGTACTGATGCCTGGGTCCCACTTCCCCAGAGATTAGATTCTGAATTAATTGGTTCAGAGAAGGGTCTGGACATCATATTTTGTAAAAATCTCGAGATAATCCCAGTGCGGAGCCGAGATTGAGAACCCTGCCCTGGATCATTGGCCTTGGATAAACAATAGTGAGAATTGGTCTCTCTCTTTTTGTCTACCTGTTACACTTGGAAGTAAGATGGTACAAACTATTATTGAAGTAATGCCAAATTACAAGGCATCCACTCACCTAGATGCAACTGTTTAATAAAATAACTACACATCTGTTGAGCTCAAAATGCATTCATGAATGCTTTGATAAAGTCTTGTAAAAACTCTGGAAAGTGAGCTGGGCTGGAGTTAATATTCATATTTTGTAAATGGGAGCTTAGGTACTAAGATCATATAGCAGGCATGTCTTCTCCCAGGTCAGAGTTCTTTCTACTGCATGATAATATTTTCTTTGCCCCGCTTTATAATAATTAAGAACAGGGTCCTAACCATCTATGTCCCAATAGTCAAGACTTCTCTCCAGCCTGTCCTAAAATTCCCACTATAGGGGTAATTGCCTTGGGATAGGCAACAAAAGTGGGTGCTTTGTTTCTAACATGCCATTGTTATTCTTCCCTAGAAAGGAAGAGCCTGGAGCCTTTCTTTAGCAAATTGGTTGATGAGATTAACTAATGATCCCATTGGAAGGTCAGAGAAGCCTGAGGCAACAAAGAAAGGGGAGCGGTCAGGAGCTTGCAGGGAAGCACCAGCTGTTTAGTTAAGCATAACAGACAGGAATAGAGTCTGGAACCAGAAGGGGTCCTAGAGTGTGAAAATTTGAAGTGGGGATCCTATGTTCTTTGGAGACATGCTTGCTGATTTAGAATCAGGTGTTGAGAAGGAGCAAGGGGATAAAACAACAACTGTCCATTGGTAGTAAAAAGCAAAACAAAACCAGTTCAATTCATCCAAACCTGAGTTTCTTACCATCAGCCTGCTTGAATCTCAATATCCCTATCTGTAAATGAAGACAACAACACCTTGCCTGATGTTTCATAATGTTGTTTTGGGAATCAAGTGAGATCATGGTGTGTGTGTGTGTGTACTTTGGAAACAAGTGCTCTATTCCTGTTGAGCATTTTTATAGTGAAAGTCACACGGTGTAGTAGAAAGACTGGTGAACTAAGCGTCAAAATGCCTGGCATCCTGTCCCACCTCTATCTCTTGCTTGCCATGAGACACCAGACATAGTGCTCAGCTGGTTCCTTTTCTGTGAAATGGGATAATAATTATAGTGTCATCCCTGAAAACATGAAATACCAATGGGGAAGTTTGCAGGAAAGTACAATACAAATTATGAATTGCTATATAAATCTAAGGCAATATTAGGAATAAAACTCATATGCCTTTCCAGACATACCCTTTGGATGGAATATTTGTGGACTCTGAGCCCTTCAAAATGAGCTTTATAATGATCTTCTCATTGTTCATAGCAGTCTACTTTCATTTATAATGTGAACACATTGTCTTGTAGTCCTTGTGGCCGGCTTCCCAACGTCTGTTCCAACTGAAATAATTCTCTCAGGTTATTCATGGAGATCCTATTCCCTTTGACAGTGATTGGTCTAGGAATGGGCAGGAGACCCAACTCCTCGCCAGTGAAGCATGTGGCAAAGTCTGGCTTAAGCTTCTGGGAAAGATGTCTTGTTTCAGTAAGGATACAGAGGCAGACCAATCCCGTTCTACCTCTGGACATTGTGGAGCATGGCTATAATATCTGGAACTGCAGCAGCATCTTGAGTCCATGAGGGAAGCTGACTCATACAACTGATATGTTGTGGATGACAGAGGGATCCTGGAGAATCATTGAGCTGTTGAATTAACCATCCCTGGAACCATCTTAGAAGAGGTTTACTTCTAAATCTCTGGTTTCAAAAAAGATTTTTTTTTTGTTTGAACCAATTGGAGAAGATTTTAAAAAATTGCTGCAGCCACAGGTATCTTAACTGATATACCATGTAACTTGACCAGTTTATTACATAATTCTTGATACTTACTTTATGTTACTAATGCTTTCTCTTTGTGAAAAAATAGCTCCCATCCTCCCTATTAAAAAGTGATGATTGTTAATGATAGTAGACTGAGCAAACATGGAAAAGTTTAATGAAGAAAATGCAAATTGTACATAGCCTCCCTACTTAGAGAAAATTATGGCTAATAATTTGGTTATTTTTTCCTTGGTGTTAGCATAGCTTTAATCTGAGTTTACTTGTTTGAACTGTTTGCAGAGAGGAAGAGAAAGCTCATGAAGGAATTTGCTAGACTCATTCTGCTTCTAGAAAGGATGCTAAAAAAGGGATAAGAGTGGTTGGGGACAAACCTGGAGGACCTCATTGAGAGGAAATACCTAAGAGTACACGAGGCTTGGGAGGAGAGAGTAGTAGAGAAGTAGAGAGAAAATTCTCAGAGACAAACGTAGGCTTCAAGATTTTCCCAAAGGTTGGTTGTGTGTCTTTTGCTGGCTTTCCTTGTCATATAAAGGAAGATGTGCTTTTCCTTTTTCACTGCCTTCTTCTCTAGGCTGAGCCCAGCAGAGACTAACCCTGACCCCTCTGTCTGGAGGAAGCAAACACCGGAGCCAGCTGGCGCCTTGCATATTTTGAGTAGCTCATCCAAATGCATCTCAGTGATCTTTTGAGTAGCTCATCCAAATGCATCTCAGTGATCTAATTAATTGAGGTGAGAAGTGTGCTTCCAGGAATCAGGCTGTGAAGCTTACATGGATGCTCAGAATTCAGAGAATGGCAAGGATCACAAGACTTGGTTTACAGTTAAGGTTGCAAACTGATGGTGTATGTGACCCATATATTCATTCTGTTTAGGCTGCATAGTATTAAATAATTGGGAAATCTTGGATACCATGTAGATTTTTGATTTCTCTTTCTTTTTTTTTTTAAATTAAGATATGACAATGTTGAGCTTTCACTTCAACATAATAAAACATTAGCTGGAGGTGAATCGGCTGTTCCTTAATCCATGACATAGGCTCTTGTGTTCAGCACACTCACATGAGGTGTGCATCGGTACTGACATTCCCACTATTTTACTTCTATCCATGACCAGCCTGGCTCCTGCTATAAAGACCTGAGTTTTCATTCTTTAAGGTCTAGTGCCTAAGCAACAGAGAGATTTTATTTCACTTGCCAGATATGATCAAGTGGTAATGGCTCCTGAAGGGTTCTGTTAAAGAAGACTCTGGGGCTCATTAGGAAAGAGCCACTGTTGATTGGTGATGTCTGCCATGAGCACCAGCTGGGGGATCATTGTCATTTGCAATCTAAAGGTCACCCACTAAACATTTTGAGGAGAAGACCTGTAGGACTTCCAGAATGATTTTGGAGAAACAGTGGGCCAGGCCACCTGAGTTCTAATTCTAGTTCTACCATAGCCTAGCATGAGCAGGATGATTGATTATTCTAGTCTCCAGTTTCCTCACCTGCTAAATGGGCTTAGTGATCCTTTCCCTATCTACATCACAAAGCTGCTATGGGAATTAAGTATGTTGCTATGCATAGAAAGACTGGGATAATCATAATAGGTCTTGCTATTGTTCTCATGTATTGACTTGTTTTAAAATCCTTGTCTGCTCATTATTTAGCAAAAATTGAAAATGATTCCTTCCCAAGACAATTTATAAATGTAAATTTTCTTTGTTTTAGATTATTATGAGTTACTTAGGAAATTGTACATATTTTCTTTTATTTGAATATGAAACCAGGAGGAGAATCTATATAGATGAGTCTGTGTGTAAGGCTTATTTTCTGGGCCCAAGAGGTCAGTGTTGGGAGTCAGCTCAGCTTCTGTGACAACTCCTTCCTCATTTCCAATTATAAATAATAATAGTCATAATTTTAATAATAGCAGATATCATTATTCAGTGCCACATGACATTTCAGACTATCTTTTTTTTTTTTTTTTCCCAGACAGAATTTCACTCTGCTGCCCAGGCTGGAGTGCAGTGGTGCGATCTTAGCTCACTGTAGCCTCTGCCTCTGCCTCCCGGGTTCAATCAATTCTCCTGCCTCAGTCTCCCAAGTAGCTGGGACTACAGGAGCTCACCACCACGCCCAGCTACTTTTTTGTGTTTTTATTGGGAGACGGAGTTTCACCATGTTGACCAGGCTGGTCTCGAACTCCTGGCCCAGGTGATCCACCCGCCTCGGCCTCCCAAAGTGCTGGGATTACAGGCATGAGCCACTGCGCTGGGCCCAGATGGACTATCTTATTTAATCCTTATGACAAACCCACAGGTTAAGTATTATCGTCCCCCAGATTACAGATGAGAAAACTGAGGCTCAGGGAATTAAGCAAACTGTCCATGGTTCACAGCTATACAGTGGCAGAGCTGTGATAATTATAATCACAGCTAACATTTATTGAGCACTCACCATATGCCAGGCATTGTCCTAAAGTTCAACAGGAACTATCTCAATTCTCTTTGAGGCAACCAGGTTAGATATATACTTTACCATCCATGTTTTTATCCCGTGAAAAATTGAGGCCCAGAGAGATTAATCAACTTACCCAAAGTCACACAGCTTGTGTGACTCATAGGCAGGCAGGCTGATTCCAGAGTCTGCTTTGCTTCATTGTCTTTGTCTTGAGAACAAGTTTGGCCAGCCTGAGCCTCTGCTCTGTCCACTGTGCTCCCTGACCTGTGCAGGCTGTGGTCTACATTCAGTAACTTCCAGGGGGAGAAAGGGAGACCAGGACCAGGAAGAACCATGAACATATCTCTGGAGGAAACAACTATTTAGAGGATCTCTTATTGTCCTTAAGAGCCCTGTAGGAGCTCTGCCACGTGGGTGCCCCAGAGAAATAAATGCTAACAATATAGCTGTACATTGTCAGGATTTGCAGTTGGATAATTACTCTGTTCCTGATAAGATGGAAAATGAATCCTTAGAATTCGATTTGTGAGGCAGAGCTGAAGAAATGTTCTGGTGTAGACTGAATGTGGCCCCCCAAATTCATATGGTAAAGTCTAAATCCCCAATGCGATGGTATTTGGAGGTGGAGTCTTTGGTGGGTAATTAGGTCATGAGGGTGGAGCCCTCATTAATGGGATTAGTGCCCTTATGAAAGAGACACAAGAAAGCCTGCTCCTCTTTCTCTGCTGTCTGCCATGTGAGGACACAGCAGGAAGATAACCATCTAAAAACCACGAAAAGGGCCTTCACCATAAACTAGATCTGTTGGCGCCTTGATTTTGGAATTCCCAACCTCCAGAACTGTGAGAAATTTCTGTTGCTTAAGCAACTCAGCTTATGGCATATTTGTGATAGCAGCCCAAACCAAATAAGATGTGCTCTATTTTTGAAATCTTTCTTTAGCACCTGTTAGGGCCTTGAGCCAAGGCAGAAAGATTCTTGATGTACAAAATCCATGTTGCAGATCTGGTGGAAGCTCCCATAAGGGTTCCTTGCATTCACTATCGGTGCCAGCTGCAGCTGCCTCCCAAAAAATCAGCTGTTTGGAATAATCCATTCCAACTCAGGAATCAGAAACTATATCTCAGAGGGGTTGAGTTTATCAAGAACACACAGTTATCTAGCGGGAGAACTGGCACTGGAATCTGGATTTTCTGACATCCACTTTCATGCTCTTTGTTTTATACACGTGTGGACAGACAGGTGGATATAATCAAGAAATATTTATTGAGGGCATTCCATGTGCTCTAAGCCCTTTGTATGTCATAACTCAATTCTCATAAGCATAGCAGAAGGTATTATTATTATTCCCATTTCACAGATAAAGCAACTAAGACTCATAGAGGTTAGCAGCCTTTCCCAAGTTTACACAGTAAATAAGTTTGAATTCAGACTCATGCTCTTAAACTGTTATGCTGTGTGGCCTGTTGGTTCTTTGTGATGGTTGCCTGAAAAAGCTCCAACTCTGGAAAACAGTTGATCATGAAAATTATGAAAGTATCTTAGTCTGTTTGAGCTGTGATAACACCATACTATAGATTTTTGGCTAACGAATAGAAATTTATTTCTCACAGTTTTAGAGACTGAGAAGTCTAAGATCAAGGCACTGGCAGATTAAGTGTCTGGAGAGGGCCTGCTTCCTGGTAGACAATTGATTTCTCACTTTAATCTTACATGCTGGAAGCCATAAGGAGTCTTTCTCAACTCTCTATTATAAGGGCACTAGTCTCATCCATTGGGGCTCCACCCTCATAATTTATCACCTCCCAAAGCCCTACCTCCTAATGCAATCACCTTAGGGTGAGGATTTCAACGTATCAATTTTGAGAGGACATGGACATTCAGACCACAGAAGTGGGAGAGGCAAGACTGGACTGTATGTGCTTGGAGTTCTTGGTGAGGGTCTGTTGATGCTTACGTAAGGATGATACTACCATGGGATTTGCTTGAAAAGAGAAAAATCTGTTGGTTCTTCAGTGGGTGGAGATGTCAGGAAATGCCCTCAGTTAGGGCATATATTCATAGAAATGCCCTTTTATGCCACTGCTGAAGAATATTTTCAATATAGAAACCTGTGAAGATTTCATGAGATAATATCTGAAAGTAAGCAGAGGCACTTAGCAGAAAGTGCTATCTAAGTTCAAGATACAAGTTGTCTCACATGTTATTTTTCTGTGAAAGGAGTCTCACTTCACAATAATGCAGCACACTGTATAACGGTCATGTAGCACAGAAATAGATAGGGATCCTGGTGCTATCTCCTTTGAATAGTTAAGGTAGAACAAATCTCACTCAGTAGCTGTGTTGGGGCTGGCAGCAGAGATAGGGTGGTGGTGGCAGCTTCAGGTGGGACTGGTGTAGATGCAAGGAGCCCTCACAGGTGCTCCTGGCAGGCTACATCTGGGCCTGGCTATACATGTGCCTGGCTATACAGGCAGACAGTACAACTGCAGTTGCTGAAGGATTCCAAGGCCCACAGACCAGGGCAGGCCAAATGTCAGGGGCTTCTCCCTTCCTTCCCATGATCTTGAACTTTATGATTGAATTTTTTCCCTCTTTTCTTGAGGGAGATCTGCATTCTGTTGGCCTGTGAGTAACTTGTTATTACTGTAGTCTTATTAAATTCTATCAACACAAATGACTGAGATATATTTATTTTATTATTTCCCAAGCCAACACATGTGCTGAATGGATCATAAAATTAAAATTAACTCTTTCTTCCTGATTATATGTTTATAGGGTACTTTGCTTTAAGAAAACCCAATATGGGTAATTCTGAAATTGCAAAAACAGGTACTTACAGGATGAATTATTTGTTTTGCAGAAGGAGCTATCTCTGAGTTAAAGAGTATGTGTTCAGCTGTGTGATAGAAATTTTTGCTTTACTAAAATTTGATGTACCTATGCTTCACATGTGAGTGCTCCATAAATATTAATATTTAGATGATGCTAAAACTCCAGCTCTGATATAGCATCAGGTACAAAATAAGTGCTCAAGAAATAATATTTGTTGAATGAATGCATCTTTCTCCGAGTGCCAGACCTATATTCTTAGCTATTTATTAGCAATCTCTACCTCGATATCCTGCAGCAACCTCAAAATTTATATACACATGATCTTATTTCTTCTCCTTACATAGCATGTTTCCTTCTCTGTGAGCAGTATACATAGAGAGTTCTGGGGAGGTTGGACAGCCTGTGTTCAAATCCTGGCTCCCCCTTATACTAATTGGTGACCTTAGGCTGTTCACTAAACTTCTTTTGCCTCATTTTCCTCACCTGTAAAATAACTATAATAATAGTGCCTAATTTATAGGGTAGTCTGGAAGGTTAAATAAGAAGGATTAGCATGGATCTAGATATAACAGCACACAGTAAAAGTTAGCTACTGTTATCTCCTATTTTAGCCAACTGCTCTTCTGACTAAGTTAAACTTTGTTGTTAAGTTTACCATCTACTTTTTCTCTCCAGATCCAATGAGACTTCATCTCTTCCTGCATTTTGTTCATCCTAATACTTCCATAGTCCAAAAATCTTGATTCCCTTGTCATTCTAACACAACATCTGAAGACCAAGGTGTTCTTTCTAAGCTCTGCTTATTCTCCTCACCGTGGCTTTGGGGTCTACCTTCCTTAGCACAGCAATCCAAACCTTTGATGAATTGCTTCTGACTCCAAACCCACACTTCCATTCCATCATTAGCCATTCCTTGCCACTCCCAGTCACCATGCAGTACCCATACTGGACTCCTTACTGCTTCCAGAAAACATCATAGATTTCCACCTCTCTTTGGCTTTGTTACTTCTCTCTGGGATCCTCTCACCCGTCTTGTCTCACCAATACCATCTAGGTGTAGGTTTCCTTGATACAGTCACAGTTCTGCAGAAAAATTGCTCCTTCATGGGTAGCCCACGAAACTTGATACTTAACTCAGTTATAGCACCTGCCACTTGGTATTAATTACAGGTATTTGTTTACTTGCCCTCTCTACCTTCTTCTCTCCTCCCATTAGATATCAACTCCTTGAGGGCAGGAACCATGGATTGTAAGATCTTTGTCTATTTTTATGTCACTAGGGCCTACCTAATGCATAATCACAGTTCAATAATTTTTTAAATTTTTTCCTATTATAATATATTCTCATGTCTGCTAAAAAACCTCCACAGGAATACATGACTTAGGATGTGACAATTTCCTGTACTTTCTGCCTCTAGCACTAACTCACTGAAAGGTTTATGTACATTATTTCAGACATTTGTAAAATGTTTAAAATGAGATGTGGGCAAATAATGATGCTGACACTCTATCAAAACCACAGATTTTTTTTTTTTTAAATAAGAGAAGTAAACATACTGCATTGGATGAAAGCAAGCTACATTTCTGTTTTAAAGAAAATGTAGAAAAAATTGCTCCTATAAAGACGCAATACTGTTATTGTATGATACCTTCTGTTTTTACAGGATGCTTCCACATCGTAATTTCCCTTTTTGCTCGAAAAAGGAAACTATGAATGCACAAAGATGGTGAGCAGAGTAATTTCTCTTTTGAACCTAAGGGAAAAGCACATACATCTACCAAACTTCCATTTAGCTTTGAAGGCAGAATGATTTTTCACTTGGAATCCAACAGAATTTCAAAGATGTTCGGCACTGGTGCCCCTCTTGGAGTGGTGCAAAGGCAAGCATAAATCTGACAGATCTGAGGGCTGCACGCATGCATTTCACAGGGGGCAGTGCGTAGGGGCTGGGCGGGTCCTCTGCCTGGCCTGGGGGTGAGGGCCATCTGGTCTCTTTTATCTCTCAGTGCTGGCTTAAAGGCTCTCTTTCTGATAATACTCCCTTCTTCCTGCTCTTTCCAATACTGAAATGAGCATCTTATTTTTCACTTGTTCCCACTTTCCTTAATTGTCTCCTTGGGATCTTATAAACTCATTTTAGTGTCTGGCTCATAGCTGTTTAAAGGCACACGTTTTAACCGGATAGTTTATATTTTCTTTTCTTTTTTATCTGAGTTCATTTTTCTTCAATACTACCTTGGATGGGCTGCCAGAGTCAGAGATGCTCCTTGGAGGCTTGGAGCCTCTCAAAGGAATTAGTCCAAAGTGGCCCTGACTCTGTGGATTAACTTAAGCCATCCTGCATGGGCTGCCCTGCTGAAGCCAACACAGTTTCACAGGCTGGGACAGCAGCCAGACTTCCCGTTTGAGTTTAGAAATCCCCGCCTGACCATCACCCCCTCCTCCACTCCCGCCACTCCCTTCCTCTTGAGGTCCCTCCTTCTATCCACCAATAAAACAAAGAAACCTGAGAAATTATCTCAGAAAGAAGAGACTTCTCAGGCCTTGACTGTCACACTGGCCTGGAGCCAAGCCACAGCCTGCCTCAAAAATGGACCCATGAGGCAAGCTACTGGAAGGCAGTCAAACACACCCAAAAAGTGAGGTCATTTAGCATCTCCCCCATTGACCACATCTCATTTGCTCTGGTTTCCTTTTATTTTAAAGGAAAAACTAAAAGTCTTCGAAGACATTCTCTAGGCTGATAATAAAACTCTAGAATGCCTTGTTCATATATATAACAAAACTGAGAGCAAATGGGTGTGTACGTGTGTGTGTGTCTGTATGTGTAAGCATGTTACAATCTGGGCTAGTAAAATTACCTCAGATTGAAGATATCCTCAAATACTGAAGATGATGCTTATAATTTTCAAACATGCTTTAATATTTTTACTAATGTATATATGTATCCATTATGTACTGTTTAGTATGCTGCAAATTTTTATAAATAGCATCTCATTGCATGTATCAAATATTTCATAAATAGAACCACAAAAACAGAATGTGGGAGATGGTATGTCAGCATTCTGCTTATGTGTTTTTCTGATTATGATAGTCTCATGAAAAGAGGATATTATGCATTCTCACTTGAAATACAGCAGATGCCAACCATGAGGGGAATGAAGGTGCTAATTTATAATTTTTTAAAAATTGTGCAAAATGAAAGTAAAAAGAATGTAAGTGCGAGCTTAGCAATAAAAGGAGTAGTAAGAACACCCACAATATGGGGGGTGGGTGTGGAGTCCTTTCCTCTGTAACCAAGGAGGTCTGTAAGAAACCACGGAAGTTTCTACTAATTTGAAATTCCACCAGCTGAGAAATAAAACACTGCTGGGTTACTGAAGAAAGGTCTTGGCACCTTATGCACGGGAAATGAAACTTTTCATTTTGCAAGTGGCTTGTAGATTGGTTATTTAACCACCACCCATCCCCCCAGTTTTTCAAAGGCTGAAGAACAGGCTGGAGTTAGAGATGTGGTTTGCATATATTGCCTAGTTGACAGCAGTAGATCAACAGTGAAAGATTAATTAACCAAATTGAAGACAGCAAAGAAATAAGGTTTTAGCAAATGACAAAGCCATTAATGGAGCAATGTTTCCTTCCACTTTAGCTAAGCTCTCTGTTTTTAATTAGCATTAGGATGTTTTTACCGCAGCTATTTAGAGGAGGCTCTTTCCCATGTCAGGTGTTGCATCCCGGAGTCAGAGCTGGTGAGAGAAAAGAAAATCCAGCACATCCACCCTAAGCTGGAATTTCCAGGAGTGTCCTCATGGTTCCTTCCCCTCCCTGCACTCACAGCCTTGAAAGCTGAGGCCCTGACGTGGGAACAGCTGTCTTCTCCCATTGGACCACCATAGTCAGTTGCTGATTTGGAGGACAATTCTGAACATATGAAGCACATTACTGGAGCCAAAGCTCTGGATTTCCTTGTTTGCAGTTGATTGATAGGAAGCATTCAACCTTGGATGTGATCAAATCAACCCACTAACCCAGCAGTGCACTGAGTAGGAAGCCTTTCCTCTTTAGTTATGTATTTTAAGTGGTGTTTCTTTAGCCCTATTTCTCAGGACTCCACAAGCCTTTGTAATTTACAAGTCTCCTATCTAAATGGTCAGAATGCATGCTTTTATTTTATGGACTGGTAGACTGAGGCAAAGAAGTGTTTTAGTCAAGTTAATATTGGGAATTGTTGGGGGCAGGGAAAAGAATGTCAAATCTCCTGTGGCTTGGCCAGCAGCTGCCAGAGTATTGGGCCAGCACCTGCTGGTGCATTAGTCCATAGGATGGCCATGGTGGAGAGGATGCTCAAAGCAGGAAATGGTTTTGGTGAATGAGGCTGGCAGATCATTAGAATTTTGAGAAGATTCTAGAGGAGAATGAAAAGGTGAACTTTAAAAGTGGTGGCAGCTAGATTTGCTTTAGAGAGGACTAGGCATTGGTGGAAGTGAAACAAGGTGACGATTGATGTTGCAGCCATGTTTTTTAGAAGCCATAATGCTGTCTTGCATCTCTGCTCCTCCTCTTCCTTCAGCTTGGCTAACTCCAAACTGATAATCTTCCCAGGTTTGGCTTGCACCCCCAAGCTCTTCCCACTCCTCTCTCCTCAGCCTTAGGCTGGGACTACTGGCTCATGGTCCCTTTAGCACTGTGGCACACCTCTCTCCTAGGACGGATGGCAATTTATTGTCTATCAAGGCTGTAAGCTTCTTGAGGACAGAGATCATGTAATCCTCCTTGTATCCTCTGACCTACTTATTAAACAACTTTTCTGTGCCAGACACTATGGATGAAGGCTTGATAATTAATCCTCACAACAGCCCAATTAAGTAATACTCTAATAGTCTGTATTCTGAGAGGTCTAGGCTTATAGGGATTAAAATCACCTTTAAAAAGTCACACAACTAGTGTGTGGTGGGGTCCAGATGCAGACATAGGCGATGAGCTTAGAGCCCATCATTATGTTACCTGCTTCCCTAGTGGACCCTCAACAAACACCTACTGAATTGAACTGGTAATTTGTATTGTGCTTATTTTATTACACGTAGTAGGCGCTTAATTATTTGACTTCAGAACTCACTCAGATTTAAACTTTCATATAAGTCTATGGGAGTAATTTCTTTTGGGTCCTAATACGGTGAGTATAAGAAAATTTCAGTGTTAACACCAGGTGGGCACTAGATGGGTGTCTTTGCAGGTGTCGGTAGATTCTGATGACACGTGGTTTTCATTGGTAAAGGTACCTACATTTTATTATTTCATATCACATATTCATTACTGTAATTTAAAACAGAATGAGAAGTGTTTTCTTTCAGGAGGAGAGTGGATCTGAGGGAGAAGAGGAGGGAGGAGAAAGCCTCTTCTTATGAAGTTAAGACTCCTGAAACTGTGCCTCAATTTATCTGTGTGTGGCAGAGAATCTATTGATGCAGTAGCCCTTCAGGGGCAGAGACTGTGATGGGTTATGAGAGGCCTTCCCAGGTGCAGAAGGGGCTGGTGAAAGTATTATGGTCACATCGACCAACAGATTTCCATTTGTACTCTAGGTAACCTCTTCTTAGAAGCCCTCTTCCTGGAATTTCCCCCCCTCTTTGCTCACCCTAAATGCAGTACCTCTCTAGGCTTAGGGCCTCAAAACCCCCCTGAAATGACCAACCTCATAGGCATTTCAGTTGCTAGTCATTTAAAACCCTACTACAATCTGTGAAAGAAAGGAACCTCGGTGCCAATCTTAGAGTTCAAAAAATTCTACTCCCACGAATACACCATACACCCAAGTTAAAAAGGAAGCTGCTTAGTTTGGCCCCAAGCCAGTTTGCCTTCACCCCCTACTTCTTACTCTTGACTTTTAACAAGGGAAACACCCTGCGTCAAATCCCACAGCATGATGCTTGGGAATGAGACTGAAATTGAGAGAAGAGTCTTGAGCTTTCATGAGGTTCCAAGTTCATTTATATCTTTCCTCCAACACTCAGCACTTAGCCTTAGGGCCAGCTTCCTTGGGTTCCCTTTGTGTGTATCCTCATGGCCCTGAGTTACAACCCATGGGATTAAGTTCTCATCTAGGCAGGCTCCTTTCAAGATGGAAAAACAAATAGGTGAATTAAGAGAATATTTACATACCTCATAGCATCTTCTGCCCAGGTAGTGTGGCTGCTCTGCTCTCTCTACTCCACCTCTCCTTCCCTGCCTTCTTGAAAAGGACAGTGCCTCACCTATGCACCAGGCCCCAGAGACATATGAATAACAGTAGGGGAGAGGGAGACATATCAATTCATGGGCCAGAAGGGATCAAGTTCTCTGTCTCCTCTCATGGAATGCTTAGCCTAGTCTCTCTCTCTAAGCTTCCCAGAAGGTTACCACTGGACAGGGTGACCCCTTCCTAACCCATTCATGGGCAAATTGAAATACCTAATAACCTCTTCCAGTTCACAGCTGGTGTGAATCAACTCCACAAAAAAAAAAAAAAAAAAAAAAAAAAAAAAAAAAAAAAAAAAAAAAAAAAAAAGAAGGCAAGGAAACTCAAAGCATTTTCATACCATAACTCTTTTTCTTTGACAATAGAAGCAGTTGATATTGAGACCTACTATATGTTAAGCATGGGGATAGATTTCTCACAAATATTATTCCATGTAAACCTCTGTTTTACATACAGTTCAGGTAACTAAAATTCAGAGAGATTAAGTAACTTGCCCAAGTCTCATGATGGATCCTGTGTCTCTTTATTCCTAAATTCAGGCTCTTCACATGTACTCCTTTCCAAGTTATCTGCTACCAATACTGCCTTTAGGCCCGGGCAAGAGAGGCTCTTTTTCTAGGCCTCAAGCCTAAGAGGGCCCCTCCCCATGAGGTAAAGAATCTGGGGAACAAATGGAGGTGCCTATCCAGGGGCCAACTCTCCCTGACCAGGCCCCCTTACACAATAGACAATGCTCTGAACACTGAGGTCCCTGGAGCTCCCTGACCAGAGCCTCAGTTGAGCCAGATTTAGCAAGCAAAAATACAGGATGAAATAGAGGGTGCACAGTTAAATTTGAATTTCAGATAAATAGCAAATACAATTTTATTATAATGTCCCATGCAATGCTTAACACATAGTTAATACTTAAAAAATTGTTCATGATTTATCTGAAATTCAAATGTAACTGGGAATCCTGTATATTTTCTGGCAACCCTAGCCTCCGTCCACTTGCAGGACCATGCGAGCTTCTGCTCAGTGGCTATTTGGATAGGATGTTGTATTAATCAGCTCAGACTGTTTTTAACAATGCCATAGACTGAGTGGTTAAACAACGGAAATTTATTTTCTGGAGGTTAGAAGTCCACAATCAAGCATTCAGCCAATATAGTTTCTGGTGAGAGCTCTCTTCCTGGCTTATAGATGGCTGCTTTCTAGGTATGCCCTCCCATGGCCTTTTCTCTGAGGTCACTAGGAGGGAGGAAGAAGAGACAGGAGTAGGGGGAGAAGGCGGTCTCTCTTTTCCTCTTCTTATAAGGCCATTAGTTCTATTAAATTAGCACCTCATCCTTATAACATCATTTAACCTTAACTATCCCCTGAACTCCTTATCTCCAAATACAGTCATGTTGGGGGTTAATACTTCAACATATGAATTTTGGAAGAATACCAACATTTGATTGATAACAGATGTACACAAAGCTAAGACATGTATACTGGCGTGTCCCAAAGCATGCAAACAAGGCCCCTCACAGTGCTAGAAGCAGTCCAGAGAGGGAGAAAATAGGAATTGACTGGGAACTTCCATTTATACTTTTGTTAGGGATGCACCTGCTCCCCAGGCCCCATTTAAAGCATTGATTGCTGTATTTTCTAACTTAATTTTCAATCATGATTTCCTTGGTCAATTCAGTTCATAAAGCATGAACCCCTTTGCTTTCTTTCCTTCCAACTTGATCTGGCATGGTATTGTGGGTGCTAGAACAAGTTACTCAGAGTTCCACTCTAATGAAAATTTAAGTGTTGCTGCAGATGGCTAAATTGGTTGCTCAGCCTGTGTGTGTGAAGGTCAGAGTTGTTGGCTTTACTGTGCAAGAGGTGCCTGATCATGCATAAGACACTGCACCTCTCTGTGGCCCATTTTTTAAAATTCATAATGTGAAAAATACTTTAGCCTCTTAGAGTGGGTGTGAGGGTGAAATGAAATAACACGTGAAAGTATCAAAGTACTTGGCAGGTGTCAGGCCTCGTAAATGTAGTTGAATCTGAATAAGCAGGAACAGACCTGGGCTTTTGCTTCTGGGCAGGCTCAGCTGGACCACCCACATCAGTTTCCAGCTCAACGGTCCTTAAGTCTTCTGAGAAGCCAAGATGACTCCAAGTCAGGAGCTCCAAATTAGGAGGTGTGGTTGTCACCTCTACCCAAGCCTTCTGGGACATTTCAGTAAATGAAAACAGGGATATGGCCTTCCAGAACTATCTGACTCTAACTCTGCAAACTCAAACCCAGAATGGATGACTCAACACTATGGAAATGAGGAGACTACTTCTGTCTAGAGGGCAAGGAGGACTCTGCCTGTGAAGATAGGGCTAAGAAACCCACCACAACAGCGGCCTGAATTATCCCTCTGCACTTTATTAAGACTGCTAAGACCAAGTCTTACTAAGAATCATTAAAAACAAACAAAAACTGGATTGCTTTCCAGTGCCAGGTGAGTCCTCTTTCTTGAGCATGAATAGCAAACATGAAAAGAGAAATGCAGATCATTCCCAAGTCCCAGATGGCACGCCAGTGTGCTCAGGGCTTCTCTAACCTTCTCTAGTCTGTGTCTTCAATATCTTTCCAAGTTTCTTCCTTTCTTCTTTCCCTAGCAATCCCTAGGAACAGCTTTGGTTTACTTTGATGCAGATAGCATGAATGCTAGTGTCAGAAAGACCTGGGCCCCAACACCAGCTCTGCCATCTTCTGGCTATGTAATCATGGGTAATGGATGTAACTTTTTCCAGCCTGTTTCTTTTTTGACAGTGAATTTTATGACCTACCTTTACCTAGCACAGTGTCTGCCCCTAGAAGGTGCTCACTAAATGGTGGTCATTATTATCAAAGATGATGCGTACTATATGTAATACATATAAAAGTATGCTTTATGCTCAAGAAGAACAAACGAATGAATGAATGAAATAGTATCTAAAAGTTTCCCTTTGCAAATTTTCCAGTTTTAAAAAAAGCAGAAGATAGCCAGAGTAACCTGGAGGTTCCATCTTGCCCTGAGCCCCCAGATTAGATGCTCTTTTGAGTCTCTGGTATTTGTGAATCAGGCTCCAGCTTAGCCTGACAGTATGAGACACACCTGGCTTCCGCTTGCTTATTGTGCTTGTCTGTCCCCACCCCCTCCATCCTTCATTGATCTGGGTCACGTTTTGCTGTAACCATCCCTGATTTCCTGCAGGACCAAACAAGTAGGCAGCAATAATTAGCAAATCACAGGCACATACCTTTTAGATAGCATAATCACCCCCAGGTCTGGTACAAGTGCCCCGACAAGCTTGCTGCTGTAGTCCACTATGCAAACAGTTCCACCCACTGCAGGTGAAAACAATTCTACTTTTCAGGGCTGGGGAAGGCTGATTTTATGCAACAGAAGGCGTTTAATTATTCAGGATACTGGTGTCTTTTTTAGTTCAATTATTCAGGGGTTTCTGAGTACACGATTGTAAATTCAGCATTTGCTGGTCCTAAAGCTTGGACTTGATTGGTTTAGATCCAACCTGCTAAGTATGTCTCTCAAACATGACAGTGAACATGGACAAGATAAATAGACATCCCTTTGACAGAGAATCAAGTACAGAGGAAAATTTATCTTTGAAAAATGTTGATTCACAGCTTCTAGTCAATACAAATGGAATGCTTACTTTCATGATGGCCTCCTCCCTTTCAAACCAACACTCACACAAAGATTTTTGGAAATCAATAAACAGCTGTTTCTGTATAATGAAGGACATTTATTTTAGATAGATTCACCTCTCTATCCCCCACTCAGATAGTATTGTATGTATCTGTCTTGAATACTTAAAATTAAGGGCTGCTTGCTTTCCTGTCGGGGTGCCATGTTTTCCTATCTCAGATGAGAAAACAACCTAAGGACAAAGTACCAGGGATTCCATGTTCTCTTTTGGAGAAATGATTTGTTTAGCACAGAGACACATGTTACTCTAAGAAAGTAGATCTTGACTGCTGCTGATAGATATTTTATTCAAAATTGACCACTTATCTCCTTTGCTGTGCTGGGTTCTAATGAAAACTTCTATAAAGTGATATCTAGTTATTTCTCTTGGACTATTTATTCATTCAACAAATAACCGTTGAGCTTCTACTATGAGATATTAGGTTGAATAATGGGGGTACCACAGTATATAGATCCCAATTCTTGTCCTTGGAAAGCTTACAGTGAGGCTCAAGACAAACATTAATTTTAAAAAAGAAAGAAATAGAAAAATAATCACATAAAATATAAATGAATATACTGTGATAAATGCTTTGATGCAAAAGTAAGAGTAAAATGAGAGCCTGTGATAAGGGACCCGAGACTGGGAAGCTCAAAGGAAAAGTTGACAAATGCATGGATTGAGTAATGTTATTTTTTGTATCCCCAGGCCCTTGCTTAGTGCCTGGCACATTGCACTCTATTGTATAAATGAAATAGTATTTTATGAGACTCTTTTTACTCAAGAGTCTCTAATTTTAACGAGTAAAAGCTTGTACACACTATCTACTGAGTGTTTAACACAGACCAGGCACTGTTGTAAGTTCTTTATATATATTAGCTTATTCACTCCTCCTTCAAAAACTGATGAGGTAGATACTCATACCATACTTTCCTTATATAGAGAAGAACACCAAAGCACAACAGGTCAAAGCCCTTGATCAAGGTCACACTGTTATTAAGTAGCAGAGCCTGAATTTGAACCTCAGGCATCGGACTTCAGAACCTGTCTTCACTGAGCTACACTGCTTCTCAGGAAGAAATGAGCTTTCCATTAGGCTGTAGGAACGTGATGAACTGTGACTAATGGAACAAACAAATGGAATTAGAAAACGGATTGCATATGTTCCCTCAGGAGTCAGCACTCTGGGGGTTTCAAGGCAGCAAAATAGAAATAACACAGTTATGTCACAACTCACACCCTGCTCCCAGGCAGCAGCACCAAGTCCCTTTCTTCCCCCAGAGGCCCTTGTTACCAGAGGTGACTGGTCCTTGCTGGTGGCCTTTAGGACTTCTGGAAGACTCTGCACCCTGCAGCCACCACCATTTACCACTGTCTGTGGTACCACATTTACCATTTATCACCATTTACCACTGTCTGTGCCCCTTCTACAGATTAAGCAGCTTTAGCTCTCCTTCCTCGGCTGGGAGCTCCAGCATCTTCTGCTTCTCTCTCTCCTTCCTTTTCCACATGCTTTGAGACACACATGGAGTAGGAAGGCACAGGTTTTAGACTTGGTGCCACATTGGTTGTACCCTCCTAAGGGTCATCACAATCTTTGCTTTTTCTCTGGGACTTGACCTCTTCCTGGATTAGAGACAATGGGACGTTCACCCTTCTTCTCTCTCAGGGCAATAGCAGAGAACTTCTGAAGAAACTCACTCCAATGCACCCACCCTGCAGCAAACCAGTCTACTCCCTTCCACTCAGAGTCACCTTCACCTCCCCATTTTCCATCTTCATATTTGTTCCTCTTGGATTCTTTTTTAAAAGACAATTTGGGGTGCCAACTCTCTTACTTGGGAATTCATGCTCCATCATCAATGTTCCTTCTCTGGGTGTGTACCTAAGTGCAACTGGGAGCTGACAGTCTGTGACCCCCACCTCAGAGTGCTCTGTACTTTTGAGTGAGAGCTGGAACACAGCTTACGTTTTGAAGAGGAGAAGAAAAGGAAGTTCAAGAACTTTGACCTTGATCCCTGATTCTTGGAAACCACTGTCTAGAGTCTCCTCTACTAAGAGGAAATTTAGGTCAAAGCAATTCCAAATTCCATTCTCAAATCCTGTGATTAAAAAAGCTCTATAAAAATAATATTTGAAATTTAGTAAACTGGGAATATGCAAGTGAAGAATTGTGTCAATTTCAGACATTCTAGTGTTTGTGTTATAAGGGGTGAGGATTTGCGGAAAAATAGAACCTGTTTTTAATGGAAGAATGACCTCAGTGGACCTTTTGGTTTTGCAAAGAGAAAATGAAGATTCTGTTCTGGAGGGAAGAGAGTCCAGACTTGGCCTCCAAGAAGTTAAACTGAAACAGATTGTTTTCATTGTGGATGGAGCAGAATTTCTGTGACTACATTTCCTTTGGGAAAAAAATATGTATTTCAGACTACCCAGTCTCTGAATATTACTGGTAGTTGTTGGGAAATGTAGGTGTGTGACCTTGTTGGTGGCAATTATCCCAATAGACATGGGAAAACTTTAGGCAATAACATTAGAGATTCAGTCTTTAAGCCTGAGCTCTGGTGGCTATTGAACATAGTTGGCTGCCTAGACTGTTCTGAAATGCCCCAAGGCCACGCTGATAGCAGGATATAGAAGGGCAGAAGAGACACTATTTTTGTTATATTAATAGGACATTACAGAAACGTAGTTGCCTCACAGCTCCAGTTATCTTCAATTCAGTCTGCTTATTATTATTATTTTTTTTTTAGAAATGTGTGTTTTCTTTAGTCATGTGTATGATTATGCTTTTAGTTCTCCATGAGACCTTTCACTCACGTGGTTGAGCTATCCTTAAATATTCTTGAGGCCAATTGGGTGTTAAAACACCACAAAGATGATGCAAATAAGTTCGAACCACTTGCCAAGTTAGTACAGGATCATGGCCCTGAAGAAGAGTGAGGTTACACACCATCACATACCAAAGAAACCATAAACAAATCAAAGATTTTCATTGGCAAACCATAGTTAAAATATTTCATTGACTCCAGCAGCAGAGTCAACATATCATATTTATATTTTAAAACAATTGACTCTGTGTGTCATGGCAGATAGGAAAATCTGACCGTTTTCAAAAAGGCAACCTTTCAAGGCCATTCAGAACCAACAAGAGTATAAACAGTCTAAAAGGGATATGTTACTAATGTTGAGATAAAGTTACCACCAGTGTTTGGATTTAGAGAATGAACAATGCAATTAATCCCTTAGAAAGGATTTGGGACAGACAAGGAAGACAGGAAGACAGCTATTCAAGTATGTCCTTACCATTAGGTTCCTCCCTGTTCACACAAATCAGAACAAATACTTTAGACCTAAATTATTTCCCTAATGTTAGTCAGAGCCTACTTCGCTGGCTGGATATACCTCTATTTGCAAACAGTCAGGTTTCCCCATAGGGATTGTAATACACACTCATGATTGATAGAGATTACAAAAGTTGCAGAGGCCCATGCAATATGTAAACATATATCTGTAATGTATTTAAAATAAAGACAGATGGAAGAATGTGCCCACTAGATGACAAGACAGGAATATGAATGTGTATTGTTTCAGGTCTTCATCAGGTATTGCTCCAGCTCCATGTCAGGTCTATATTATGGCCAAGAGAATATGTGCACACATACACCCAAGGGAGCCCCAAAGAAAGGAAATTGCAGTAGGCACACAATTCATCTCTAGCCGCCCACCTGCCAAATGTTGGCAGACTACTCAGGGTCACAACCCACATATTGTGAACCACGGTTTTACCTCCCTGGGTAGCATGTGGTTTTGAAGGTAAAGGCTGTGAGTTTACATTCCCAGATGCCATATGTATGCAGTTAATGGACAACTATGGTCTCTTTATACCTACATGGCCACAAATCATTACAGACTGATGTCTGGCTGATGGACTTGATCTCCTGCAAATTTCCCATATGCTTCACCTTAAGCCAAAATGAGCTGGAAGAAAATACATGGTTTTTGGATGCTTTTGACAGAAAAATGGGAAGCCTTTTCTTACGGAACTATGGTGTGTGGAGCTACAATGGGAGATGAAAGAAGACTAACTTTTCCTCAATTTCCTTGCATATTCACAAAACAAATAGTAAAAAAGAAACAACCCGCAGCTAGAATATAATTGGCTGCTGGAACTTTCTCCAATGTGGTTAGTTCTGATTCATCCTTAGGAAATGAAAGGAAACGACCATCTCTACAGTTTCAGGGTTTTCATTGACAAACTGTATGATCCCATTTCTTTTCTCCTTCACTTTCACTTTCCCTTTGTTCATTCTTTCCTCTCTCTCTTCCTCCCTTCTTTTCTCCTTCCTATGATGTACATACTATTTTTCTCACTTTCCAAAGGATTTGAGAGAGTAAACAAGAGGAGCAAATGCTGTGAAACAATATCCTCAGACCCGTGGCCATTGAGAGCACAAGCTAACCATAAAGACTCATATGGTTTATTATTATTAACATCTAACATAGTTCTCCCATAAGTATCTTTGGAATAAAGATCAAAGGAGGGAAATACAACTGACATATTTTCTTATTATCAAAAAGGAGGAAACAAATGACTTCCTCATATATGTGTATTCCACAGGAGTGCATCAGGGAGATAAGTGGAAAGGATTTGAGTGAGGATTGAGAGCTCTCATATCTTGCTTTAAATGAAATATTTTATATATATATATAGTATAGAAAATATTACAAACACTTAATGTACCCACTCACTTCCTAGCTTTAATAAAGTCAGATTTTTCCACATTTCTTAGAAAAATTATAAAGACAATATTTTAGATACAAGTGAAAATTCCTGCATATCCCCTTTGACTTTCATTCCCTTCCTCCTCCCCAAAAGTAATTATGAGAGTAGGATTTATTATTTCCATACCCACCTATCCATGCTCCTACTGATAGACATTTAGACTCTTTCTGAGTTTTTACCACAACAATGTACATTGTTATACATGTTTCCTTGTGCAAATTTGCAGGATTCTCCCTAGAGAAGAAGCATTCAAACTTCTAAAAATACATTTTACATTATAACTCAATATACCTACACAAGCACTTAAAAATATGTACCCTTCTTTCTTAGGTCAGGTTCCCTAGCAGCAAAGCCTGAGACAGATTTTCTTGTGCTAGGGAAAACTTGTAAGGAAGAAAGGGGAGCAGGACAGAATAGAGGAAAGAGCTAAGCAAAGATGTGGTTTCCGCTGAGGTCTAGCCTCAGCTTGATCCGTCAGGAAATTGTGGAGTAGGGGGCCCCCAACTTTCGTACCTCTTATTTGTCAGTCATTGGCTGCTTGGTGGGGTCAAGAGAAGAGTGTAAGCTCCCAGACATTTCTAGTTGAAGTAGCTCCCATCAGCCAAGGGCAAGCTCTGGAAATGAGGGCAGCTGTGAGCAGTTAGCAGCTAATACAGCAGTTGGGGGTGAATCCATTAGCTCCACGAAGAAGATCTGGGCAGGGCACCAACAGCATCGACACACCTTCCAACTGGTGATGCATTCTGCTATTTTTTTCTCTTTCCTCCCTCTATCCCTCTCCTTCTCTGCCTTTTCGTCCCCTCCTCTCTCCTGTCCTCCATTTCCCGCTAAATTGATTTCATTATCTGTTAACCTGCAGTTTTAAAAACACTATTCTAGGATTTACCTTGAAGGTGACTTGCTAGAGTATGAACTTCTACATTAGTAGATGTAACCAATGGCTCTTCAAAGTTTAATCAATCTATTTTTTCTGCCAGTAGTGTATGGAAAGTTTGGTTTTATGACTTCCATGTCAATACTTGTCAGTGTTTTCAGGCTTTAATTTTTGCCAAACTTATGGTTATGATTGGATGTGTTATTACTGTTGTAAATTGAATTTCTCTGATACTATTCAAATTGGGCAACTCCTCATGTTTATGGCTCAATGAGATTTCCCTTTTGTAACTAGATAAGAAATCCTTATCTAGCTTGAAGACATAAAGACATTCTACCTTGTTTTCTTCTAAACATTTAAAATTTTTATTTTTCATATTTATGGCTTTATTCATTTCTGAGGTTTTCTTGGCATAGAAAAGGTATTGTTTGGCTCTGTGTCCCCACCCAAATCTCATCTTGAATTGTAATCCCCATGTGTCAAGGGAGGGACCAGGTCTGAGGTGATTGGATCATGAGGGCAGTTTCCTCATGCTGTTTTTTGTTATAGTGAGTGAGTTTTCATGAGATCTGATGGTTTCAAGTGTTTGTTAGTTCCCTCCTTGCTCTCTCACTTTCTCTCTCGTTTCCACGTGAAGAAGTTACTTGCTTCCTCTTTGTCTTCCGCCATGATTGTAAGTTTCCTGAGGCCTCCTCAGCCATGCAGAACTGTAAGTCAGTTAAACTTCTTTTCTTTATAAATTACTCAGTCTCAGGTAGCTCTTTATAGCAGTGTGAAAACAGACTAATACAGGTATATAATTTTGTTTTGTTTTCCACCTAAATAACCCATTATTCTAGCATCATTTATTAAATAATCATCTATCTTATCCTCACCAATTTGCAAGCCACCTCCACTATATATCCATTTTTCCCATGTACACTGGTCTGTTTTTAGGTCTTTCTATCCTAGTCCATTGATCTATTTGTTTGTTCACCTGCACCAATAGCATACTCTTATAATTGCTAAGCTTTATGATAAATTATGATATTTGATAGCACCGAACTACTCATTTTGTTCTTCAAGATCTTCTTCCCAATTTTCTTCCACAAACGTTTTAGAATCAGCTTTTTAAATTCCATGGAAATTTCAGCTGGGATTTTTTGTTGTTGTTGCTATGTTGACCAGGCTGCTCTTGAACTCCTGGCCTCAATTAATCCTCCCACCTTGGCCTCCCAAAGTGCTGGGATTCGAGGTGTGAGCTCAGCCTGTTGGGATTTTTATTGAAAATGAATTTATATATCAATTTGAAAAGATGATTATCTTTATGATATTGGGTCTTTCCATCAATGAATGTGGTATTTATGTACATTTATTAAGGTCTTTTTCTATGTACTTCAATGCTGTTTTTAAGCCTCTCCCATAAAGTTATAGTATATCTTTTCTTAGATTTACCCCGGATGTCTTTTACATTTTATTGACGTTTTGAGTGGCATCTTTTTTTTGTCTATTACGTTTCCATTTGGTTATTGCTAGACCACAATCAGTAGGAACACTACTGATTTTTGTGTATAAACCTTAAACTTTCTTTTTGATTTTAACTTTGTATAGACTCTTTTTTATTTCCAAGACAATCATATCATCTACAAATAAGTAGAGGTTTGCTTGTTCCTTTCCAAGTTTAATGCTGCTTTTTTTCTCTTATTTAATAAGTTAGGACTTCATTACCGTATTAACGTGAAGCAGTCACAGCAGGTGAAATGCTTTATTAAGATAATGCTTGCTGTAGGCTTATGGTGTTAAGGATTTGTAATTCTATTTTGGTTATTTATAATTCTAGTTTGCAGAGATTTTTTAAAAATCTTGATAAATATCACATTTCATCATTTTTTGCATCTACTAAAATAATTATATACTAATCTCCTTTAATCTGTATTTAAGGGATATGGCATAGATTTTCTTCTATTGAACTATTCTTATATTCCTGAGATAAACCTCGTTTGGTTTTTACACTCTGCCAGATCATTTGCTAGTACTTTATTTAAGATTTTGCATCTGTTTGCAAATATATCCTTTTCTTTTAACAGTTTGTCTAGTTTTGAATCAATGTGACACAAACATTGATGTAAAACTAGTTGGAAATTTACCTTGTCTTTCATTCTCTGAAACAGAAATTACCAGATGGGATACCAAAACAAAATCTAGTTTTAATTGCCTAAAACACTCTCAATACTAAACTTTGTTTTTTATTAGGTAAGCTTAAGTACTTACATTGATTATTTTCTGCTATCTTTGAGTTTATTTCTATCCTTTCATTTTAGGTTTTCTGTTGGCCTTCCTTATTCTTGCTTATTTTTTTGACTTCCTTTCTTCTGGTGAACTAATACAGTTTCTACATTCTTTTCTCCTTTCTCCTGTTTCATAAGCTAGATTATTTTCCTACTATTTTAGTTGTCACTCCTACATGTTTAACAAAATATTTAACCATACATTTTTCTACCAATGTTTCATTATTTAATATTTATATTTTCTTGCCAGATATAACAGGATCTTAGCCTACTTTTACTACCAATGAGCAATGCCGCCACTCCCAGCTTTTTGTTTAGAGCTTTTGTTGTATCTTCAAAAATTCAGAATACTAGTTATTTTTATTTTCTGTGCCCACTGTTTCATTTCTTGGTTTCTGGGTTCACTTTTCTTCTAATTGAGGTAAATCATTTAATAATTTCCTTCCTTCCTGTCTGTGGGCAATAAATACTCAAAGTCTTTGCTGGGTAGAAAATACCTTTATTTTGTCCATACAGTTGAAAGACTGGACATGAAATTGCAGGTTGACAGTTACTTCCTGTCAGCACTGAAGATATTATTCTGTTATTTTTGGCACTGACTGTAGCTAAGGAAAAGTCTGCTCTCTGAGAGCTTTAAATGTCTTCTATTTTCTTTGATGTTCTGCCTGTTTCTTACAATGTATCTAGATGTGGATTTATTTTTATATATTTTGTTCAAGGCTTGAGGATGCACTTCCAATCTGAGAACTTACATTTTTTCAATTTTAGATAACTACCATTTAGTGTGGTTTTAAATCTTCCTTTTCTCCTGTTTTCCCCACTAACTTATTACTCCATACCTTCTCCTCTTAACATCTGACAACTCCTCTGTCCTCATCATTCAAAACAAGTTTTGTTTGTTTGTTTGTTTTCACCTAAATTAGTTTCTTTCATGGTAACTTTGTTTTCTTTTTTTCAGATTCAACTCACCAACAGTCCTGTTGGTTCTAACTTAAAAATAAGCCCAGAAAATGGCCACTTCTCATCACCCTTACTGCCATCACTCTATCCTAAACCTTCTGCTTCTACACTTGTCTTCCACAGTCTATTATTAGTGTTTACAACTTCAAATTGCACCCCCAACCCTGACACTCCCTGTCACTCTTATCTTCTCTATGGTACTTATCACAATTAGCATGATATCTTTAAAAAATGTTTTCTTCTTCTTCTGATTCTGCTTCTGATTATGTGCACTATCTCTCTCACCACTCTATAAGCTCTGGTGATGAGATAAGAATAAGAATGCTTAGAAGAATTAGAATTTTTTGCATATTTTGTAAACTCTGTAGGCTAAGCACCTAGAACAGTGTCACACATAGTAAGTATTCAACAAATTTTTGGTAAAAGAATACGTATATTTTAAGAAAGAAGAATAAATTTTGCTTAGGTTAATTGAGTATTGGTCATTTCCTCTAGAGGTGAAAGTTGTTTAGACTTGATATTTTTCATTTAGGTAGGTGACGGTTGGGGAACGCAAATAAATGAGAAATACATCTCAAAGAAGAACTGTAGAGAATCAGCACTCCATCCTGGATCTTAGCATTCATGTGTTTTTAAAAGTAAGGCCACCATGACAGCATTCTAAGTTAGGAGATGAGACATGCAGAAGGAAAAGAAATAGGAAATTCTGCCACCAACTGCCCAAGTGAAGGCTAAATAAACAAACAAACCAACCAACTGCCTTTCTGGGTTTATGATAGAGGTGCTGGAAATCACAGGAGACTTCCCTGGGACATGTGTTGTGTAACAAATCCTGACAAATACATGGATCATCAAAGAGATTTCTATTTTATATACTGAAAAGCTTTCTGATCCAGGAAGTGGTCAGGCCATCTGGGATCTCCTGCTTACCCATATGGAGCTCTGATTGAATATGTGAGAATAAGAGGAAAGCTCAATTTTAGTGAACATGAGCTGTTTGGAGTCAGCACGGGGGTGCATCAGAGGTTGTGATGAAACAAAGGTATTACTTTTCCACCAAGCCCTTTTAATGAGGGCTGAAAGTGGTCAGAGTCTGGGAAGATAGAATGACAAAGAAGGAAAGGACTTCTCTGTGTGACAATGTTATAGAATGTGGTCATTGACCTACACAACCAGACATTTCCTTGGGATGGGAAATCAGTGAGAAATACTCGTAAGCCATCAATCACATTGTGAGGAGAAAAAAAATTAACTATAGGAATCAGCATGTAAAAGGAATTATTCTTTAGTAAATAATACTGAACTATTTATTCAGTAAAAGGAATAATAAATTGCACTTACATAGCATGTCACGCTTTCTCAAAACATAGAAGCCACATCATTAGATATTTTCAACCCTGTATGGTAGATAGGATAGACTCTCCAAAGCTGGAATTCAGCCATAGTTCTTTAACTATCCTCCTTCCACAAACAGAGCCTAGTCTAGTGCTGGATATATAAAGAGTACTTACTCTTAATATGAATTCTAATTTTACAGTTGAGATGGAGAGAAATTATGAAATTGTTTATTGACAAACAAATGTCACAGGGCTAATTGTGCTACAGCTGGACCCGAGAGCAAGTCTAGTAAATTTTCAGTCTTGGGCTGTCAATATTTCATCATGTGCCCTGCCAAATGTGCTACCGTCCAAAGGCCACACAGGTGCAGAACAGGAAACACAAGTGTTCTGAGTAATTATCCTGTGCCAAGGGTCATTGATCTTCCTGATGAAGAGCTACTGTTGATTCACCTAAAGTTTAATAATCTACCAACAAAGGCACTATTAAGAATTGCTTAAGATAAGTGCAACCTGCCAACTAGGAGAAACTTGGCACAGAATGGGTCCATTGAACTGAGGACATTTTATTATAATCTCCAAGATTGGCCTAGTCTTGAGGAAGCAATACCAAAGTGGCTGGAGAAGTACAGTGCAGCCCCAGGTGATTTACTCAGAAGGTCTCACTCTTGGCTTTCTTTTAAAGTCAGTGTCCAACTGTAGCACTGGCATTGGGAACAGATCTCTGTGCTGCAGACTTCTAGTGCACTTCCCACATCCCAGTGGAAGCCTGTGTTAAACTGTGAGCATCTGCCTGCTGGTAGGAGTCCTCCCTCAGCTCATTTCACTAGCAAGTATGCACAGTCTTCTCCACACCCTCTGCTGCATGTGTTAACAGGGTCTCTCTCTGAAACCATCCACTAATGGGAAGGCTGAGGGCCACCCAACTCCATTGAGTAACTCAAAAATAGGGGATTGTACATTTACTTCCTTCTCTATTTCTCTCACCCTCACATGCAATGACAGAATATTTCCCTAATTCTTGTCCTTTCTCAATCCTCTGACTCTGTCATTTTGTTAAAGTGAATTAAGCCCTCAGCACTTTATCATTAGGATCACTGCATACACAAAATCATTCTCCTTGGGTTCCCAATGACTCTGAGCCTCTAATGAGACTGCACTCCTGGCAGACACCTGGATTGCAGCCTGATGAGACTTGGTAGAAGAGAATCCAGCTAAGCTTGGCCTGGTCTTCTGACCTATAGAAACTGTGAGATAATTAATATGTGATTGATTGAAGCTGCTAAATTTGTGGTGATTAGTTACATAGCAGAGAAAACTAACATAGTTAGGCATTAAGAGGTATGGGCACCTTTCTTTGGCTCAATCCTGTATGAACTTGAATAAATGACTACCATATTCAACATCAGAACTAGAACTTCGTAGGACATTAGCACTCCAAAGAACAATCTTACAACAATTACCCTGTTATAAATTTCTAATTCATAAAATTCAAGTTTAGAAACCCCTCCCTTAAGAACATTCTAGATATAGAGTAGAGCCTCTTCCAGGGTGATTTTTAGTACTCCCATCACAAGGACACATATCCCAACACAAGCACACACACATGTGTGTGTTGGTTGTGGTCATGGTGAAAGTGTTTTATGGAGCCAGAATGGTTGGATGGAGCACTAGAATTCCAAAGGATTGTAGGTTAGAATAGAAAAGTCTAATTGTAGACCAGTAACATAGCAAGAGTTCTTTTACAGGGGTAAAATCAAAGACTCAAATGGCTGGATAGACAATGTGAGGGACAGAACCCATGAATATTTTGATGTGACAACCAACAGGAGCAAATAAGTGGATGAATCTGGAGATCTAAGTTCTGATGATGGTAGCTTGCAGTGCCTTCTTAGTTCAGAATGAATTTCCTCTTTTGTACCTTTTGGAATCTCAAGACTCAACATATGTGCATGCCTTTTCCTTTCTGTAGGCACTGCTCTGTGGAAGCTAAGAAAATGGTTACCCCAATCCATAGATCATACCCAAAGAAGGCAAATAACTTGCTTAAAGCCAGAAATGAATTTGGGGTTTCTAATGACTAGTTGACTATTTTCTTTGAGTTCATTGGAAAATGCATATAACTGGTTTAACGAAATGCTTGGAGGATGCAAAAGTGAAAGGTGTTGAAAGCTCCAGTGAAGATAGAAAAGCAATACAAAAGGAAACTGGAATCAGGAATATAGGCAGGAGATAGCCAGATGTGACTCAAATTGAAGTAAAGGAAGCCAAAACACATGGGGAACAATAATTTGAAACAGATATTCTCCAGGAAAAAGCAATCTGGAAAGCAGTAGTGTAGTGAGAGATTTGGGTAGCACTGTTAAGACAAATGGGGTCTCTAGTGCAGTTTCAGGCTGTAACCAATCTCTTTGTTTACCGCCTCCCCGCCCACCCCGTGTTCAAATTTTATCATGGCCTGTGTGTGCCATAAAATAAAAAAGGGTGGGACCCATGGGCCTGGAAGACTAATCTGCTCCCAGCACCAGCTTGTTCTTCATTATTGCTCCCGTCAATTAAAAAAACTTACAACAAAATGCTGCATACATGCAGAGAAGAGCACAAATGATAAGGTTCCAGACTGATCAATTATACAAAGGGAACACATCAGTGTTGCCAGTACCTGCATTAAGATGGTGAACATCACCTGGACACCAGAAGTGCCACTACCCTCCTTGTAATCTCTTTCTAATCACTACTCATCCCCTGCAAAGGTAACTACTAAGCTAAATCCTAACAGCATAGATCAGTTTTGCCTGATTTTAAATTTTATATATGTGGAATCATACAGTTGGCAATGTCTACGTCTGGCTTCTTTCACTCCACATTGTATTTATGAATATGACGTATGTTGAGTGTAGGTACAGATTTTTCATTCTATTGTTGTATGGTATTCCACTGTGTGACTATACCACAATCCATTTATTCATTCTATTGGTGATGGGCATTGCGTTGTTTCTGTTTGGGGATATCACAAACATTTTTCTTCTTGACTTTTGGTGAGCAAATGCACACATTTAATTCAGTTCTAACCAGCTTTTAAGAGTCTTTTGGGACAAACTTCCTCCAAATTCCCCTTATACGCCTGAACCCTCCATAGGTTTAAGACAGATTTAATTATATTTTTTCTCTCTCTGCCTTGGGAAAAAGATGGAAACAACCAATCGTAACTATAACTACTAATCTCAACTAAGGCACACTGAAATATTTGTATACTTCTCCCAGAAATATATTTTACTACAAGTGAAACATGTAATGCTTACAAACATTCACTGAGAAACATTTGTTCAAAAATTGGTATAGCTTTCTGTTCATTGATACTAACAAAGAACAGAGTGATAGTATCTGTCCATTTAACCTACCACAAATGAGACACTGGATATCATCACTACCCCAGGAGAGATAATAAAAGAGAGTCAGAACCCACGATTGAGACCAGAATTGTCTTTTGAAAGCCCCCAGATCACCTATCATACTCCTTTTTATTTTGACACTTTAACAGAAACATCTAACAATTCTCTCCTCTCTGATAAAGACAGTAAAAGCTTTATTACCTAATGGGGTCCTAGATTTGTATAACACAAATATCTTAAATATGCCTATTTCCCAGCTCCCTCCAATCATTTTCTGCTTTAGAAGAAATTCATTTTCCAAGGGAGAATATGTATGTCCTCTAGCTCTTATTTGGAAGAGGAGACAGAGAAATAAACCAAAATTAAGTTTAATCTCTGACAGGTCATCCTTTTCATCTAGTGCCGGTATTTTTCTAATACAGCGCACATTTTCCTGAGGCAAACAGGATACAACATGGTGCATTATTTAGGAAACACATTTTGCATTAGACTGACTGCCCAAGGCACCATTGATATTAGGAACTAACATTGCAAGGGAAATAGAGGAGAAAAAATCCTCTTATTTTGTTTGAATGGCTTTATGATTTATCAAAAAAAGGTAGATCTATTAATTAACAGGTTTCCCCTGCTGTAAATAACAGAAGGAGACCCAGGCTGATTTGAACAATAAAAGGATTTATTGAGAGGCTATTAGGAACATCACAGACTTGAATTAATGGCTGTACAATAAGACCTCAGGATTGGGAACTAGCATGAGACACTTCCATCCTTTCTCTCTGGGTGATGGACTCATCTGTTTTGGCTTAGGGCTCACTCCTTAGACCAATCATAGTGACTGGAGCCAGGAGTAGTCTCACAGACCCAGCCTGCATCATGGGTTCTCTACCTTAGGGGTGGGTCTGTTACTATGAAGGGTCAGAGGAGGTGCTGGCAGACAAAAGCCATGGCCTTGTACTACAAGGGTGACAGCTGAAGTCATCAGCTTACTGATAGAAATAGTACAAGAAAAAAGGAAAGGTGGTCTGGTAAAGGTGATAACATTGGTAAGTGTATATAAGAAGTCCTGAGCTAATGACAGGGCTGGAAGATACAGGAAAAGGCTTTACTTGAGCACATATCATAATCAAATGCTACATTTGTTCAGGGTATTTGTTTGCTATAGCTAGATTTTTTTTTTTCTGTTAAAAATTATTAAACTTTTTTCAGGAAGGTAACTTTGTTCTTTTGAGTCTTCTCATTCCACCCGTTGAAAGAACTGTTTCATAACCTAGTTCTCAATAATATGAGGTTTCTTAGTGCTGTGCCTGAATGTTTTTATCCGCCACAATATTCGTACGTTGAAATGCTAACCTCCAAGGTGATGGTATTTGAATGTGAGACCTTAGGGTATGATTCAGTGAGGCGGACAGAGCTTTCATGACTGGGAGTAGGGTCCTTATGAAAGAGAATCAAGAGAGCTAGCTATCCCCTTCCACCATGTGAGGACACAGTGAGAAGGCACCACCTACAAATCAGGCAATGGACTCTCTCCAGACACTACATCTGCCAACGCCTTGATCTTGGACTTCCTAGTGTTGAGAACTGTGAAAAATAAATTGTTGTTTATAGTCCACCCAGTCTGTGGTATTTTGTTATAGCAGCCTGAATGAATGTACATATATATGCATTAGATAGGATTAGATGTAGAGATATATGAATTAGATAGGTTTATCTATATACATAAGTGAGACTGGACTGTAATTTTTCTGTTATATTATACTGTGGTCACTCCTAGTGTTCTAATTCCTTCAATCATCTGTTTATTGAATTACATTTATGTGAGAGGCTTTATGTGAATGTCAGTTCTAGGAATATGGGGATGCTTACGGTGAATACAGTCCCTGTCCTTGTAGTGCTTGGAATTTAGTAGGGAAGACAAATGATAACAGCAGAATGTAACGAACTTATTATTATCATTTTATTGTGATAAGAATAATTAACATGAAATTTACCCTTTTAACCTTTTTTTTTTTTTTTTTTTTTTTAAGACAGAGTCTTGTTCTGTCGCCCAGGCTGGAGTGCAGTGGCGGGATCTCAGCTCACTGCAAGCTCCACCTCCCAGGTTCATGCCTTTCTGCCTCAGCCTCCCGAGTAGCTGGGACTACAGGCGCCCACCACCACGCCCGGCTAATTTTTTTATTTTTTATTTTTTTATTTTTAGTAGAGACGGGGTTTCACCATATTAGCCAGGATGGTCTCCATCTCCTGACCTCGTGATTCGCCCGCCTCAGCCTCCCAAAGTACTGGGACTACAGGCGTGAGCCACCGTGCCCGGTCAACAAATTTTAAGTGTACAAAACATTGCTGACTATAAGTGCAATGTAGTACAGCAGATCTTTACAGCTTATTCATTTTGCTAGACTGAAACCTTATGCCTACTGAATAGTGGCTCCCTACCTTCCCCTCCCACAAGCGTCTGGCAATCATGATGCCACTCTTTGATTCTATGAATTTGACCAGTTCATTGAACTATTCATAGTAGCCAAGATGTGGAAACACCTTAAATGTTCATTGACAGATAAATTAATAAATTGTGGTATATACATACAAGGAAATATTTTTAAGCCTTAAAAAAAGAAAATTCTGCCATTCACAACAGTATGGATGGACCTTGAAGACATTATGACAAGTAAAATAAGTTAGTCACAGAAAAACAAATACTGCATGATGCCGCTTACAGGAGCATGTAATAAGAGAAATACAGGGTGAAATGGAGATACAGTGATATAGGTCATAATACCTACCTTACAGGGTTGTATGTCAGGGATAATAGATAAAGCACCTAGTATAAAGTAGAACACATAATAGGCACTACAAATATTATTACTATTTTTGGCAACTTTTCCCAATTATTTTCTAGTTATTAGTTTATATACATTTTTAAGTTCCTCAGCAAATTGTGGTAATATCTATTTTTTTTGAGAATATTGTTCACTTTATTATTAACACAAAATTGTACAGAGTATTATTCAATTTAAAAAGTTCCATGGCTGTGGTTATCTACATCTTCTCTTCCAAATATTTATTTTCTTTTTCAGATTAAGGGGAGAAAGTTGATCAATTGTAATAACTTTTAAAAGTATTATTTTATGCTTGAATATACATATTTATTGATTTTACTTTTTTGGCTTGTAAGTCTTTTGTGTTATCCTTTTATGTCTTTTATGTAATCCCTTATGTTTTAAACTTATGTTTTAAGTCTTTTATGTCATCCCTTGTATCAGTTTTTCTTACAATTTTTTGGTTCTTTTCTGGCTTCTTAAACTTAATGTTTAGTTTATTATATTTTGTCTTTCTTAATGAAAATATTTAAGAATATAAATTTTTATCTGACGTAATTTGACTTCATCCTATAGGTTATGATAGTTATTTATTTTCTAAATAATGTGTAAATCCAGTTTTTACTTTTTCTTTAAATGAAAAGTTGCTTAAAGGAGTGTTTTAAAACTTCCAAATGGGTGGAATTTATTTTCTTTTGACTTTTTATTTATTTTAAGTTCTGAGATACAAGTACAGGATGTGAGGGTTTGCTATATAGGTAAATGTGTGCCATGGTGATTTGCTGCACTTATCAACCCATCACCTACATATTAAGCCCAGTATGCATTAGCTATTTTTCCTGATGCTCTCCATCCCAGCCCACACACACCCTCCGTCAGGCCCCAGGGTGTGTTGTTCCCCTCCCTGTGTCTACGTGTTCACATTTTCAACTCCCACTTATAAGTGGGAACATGCGGTATTTGGTTTTCGGTATTTGGTTTTTATAAATATGTGTATTTACACACATTTTATATATATACTCGTTTTTGTTATTGTTTCACGGGAGCCAAAAATATTATACATAGGCTATAATGTTTCAGAGATATATCTATAGATAATTAGTAAATCACTCATATTTATTGTTATCTTTCAGCTCTCTTATCTCCTTATTTATCCCTGGCATTACTGATCTTTCTAAAACAGGGTTCTGGTTTATTTACCAATTATATAATATATATACATAATATAATATAGATGGACATATGCCTCCCAAGCAGCTGGGATAACAGGTGAGTGCCACCATGCCCTGCTAATTTTTATAGTTTTAGTAGAGATGGGGTTTTACCATGTTGGCCAGGCTGGTCTCGAACTCCTAGACCTCAAGCGATCCGTCCGCTTTGGCTTCCCAAAGTGCTGGGATTATAGGCATGAGCCATCACGCCTGGCCCCAATCCTATTTTATTTCTGTCACTTTCATCTCATATTTTATTTTATATTTCTTTGTATATTTGGAAGCAGGTAGTTTTTGGTATATAAAATTTCTTAACTCACAGCTTTGTTATAAATTGACCCACTTATTGTGAAATTATACTTTTTGTCTCATGCTTATCATCTTGAATTTTCCTTTTTACTGATACTAATATTTGGACATCTATTTTGGGAAGATACATTTAATATTTTTGTGTCTTTTTATCACTTGTCATGACAATCACTGAATGTTTAAAATTTATTTTGAATTCTTTTGTGTTGTAATAGGGCTGTTCAACCCATTTATTGATATTTGATTTTATTTCTGATGTATTAATTATTTTCTTTAGACTTCCTTGTTATTTCCAGTCCCTCCCCCACACATATAAACTATAATTTATTGGCTTTTATCTTCTATAGTGCTCTAGAAGTTTCATTTTCTATCTTAATTTTATTTCTTTTTAAGTTAAAAAATTGTTCTTTGACCAATACCTCTTTAATTATTAAGGTAAAAAATAAAAACAAACACGAATCTTTTCAGACTCCTTATTTAAGACTAATAATTTAATAGCCTTATAATTTTTTACATTCCCTTACTTTCTTGGTCAACAATTTTTGAAAATATAAATTGGGGGTTTAGTTCTAGATTATTGTTATTAATTATTGCTAACATTATTATTTTACACCTTATTTCTAATCTTTTAAGAATGTTTGACAATTTTTGTTTTTGCAAGCATATTTAGTACAATTACTGTAGATTTGCATACATGTCTAGCTGATTTCAATACTCCAAGTCTCTAAGTTTTGCAATTAACATGTATTATTATTATTATTATTATTATTATTGGTTTTTTGAGATGGAGTCTCGCTCTTGTTGCCCAGGCTGGAGTGCAATGGCACGATCTTGGCTCATGGCAACTTCTGCCTCCTGGGATCAAGCAATTCTCCTGCCTCAGCCTCCCTAGTAGCTGGGATTACAGGCATGTGCCACCAAGCCCAGCTAATTTTGTATTTTTAGTAGAGATGGGGTTTCTTCATGTTGGTCAGGCTGGTCTTGAACTCCTGATCTCAGGTGATTCACCTGCCTGGGCCTCTCAAAGTGCTGGGATTACAGGCATGAGCCACCGCGCCTGGCCAACATGTATTATTTTTATAATTACAAAAACGAACAGATGTTTTCCAGAAGATAGGAAAGACTACTGCTAACACCAATCAGGATAGCAAATGCTTATTCAAACTTTCTGTCTCTTTTTCTTGCCATTAGCTCTGGCAGCTGTTTATCTGATGTATGTTTAACGGCAATAATAAAAAGATCTTTTTTTCCTCTTCTCTCTAGTGCCAAAGGCAGTCTTGTCCTTCTAAAACCTAAAGCTCTGCCTATTTCAGGACACAGTCTAGATCCAAAAGGTTTATACTGACTGTTCAGATTAAGGTAGACCTGAAGCAGGCAGCAACAGCAGTGTGATTGTGATGATAATCATATGTCAAATTTCTCTTCCTCTCCCCTCCCCTTGCTTACAAGCCCCATCCCTTGGCACCATTGACGTGCACAAGAACCTTCTGCGGCCGGGCGCGGTGGCTCATGCCTGTAATCCCAGCACTTTGGGAGGCCGAGGTGGGCGGATCACGAGGTCAGGAGATCGAGACCATCCTGGCTAACACCGTGAAACCCCATCTCTACTAAAAATACAAAAAAAAAAAAAAAAAAAAAAAAAAAAACCTAAAAATAGCCGGGCGTGGTGGCAGGCACCTGTAGTCCCAGCTACTCAGGAGGCTGAGGCAGGAGAATGGTGTGAACCCGGGAGGCGGAGCTTGCAGTGAGCTGAGATCCTGCCACTGCACTCCAGCCTGGGCACAGAGCGAGACTCTGTCTCAAAAAAAAAAAAAAAAAAAAAAAAAAGAAACTTCTGCATGATGATTTTGTTCTGCATGATGATTTTGTCCATCTTTTCTTCTCTCTTTAAATACTATTTAGCCAAATGTTTGTCTTTTGTCACTGCTTTCTACCACCTGATAGTTTTTTTTTTTTTTTTTTGAGAGCCATTTGCTTACTGTCAGAAATTACTTTTCTGGTTACCAGCACTTGCTTTAAATGTATGTGATGTTAGTTTAAGCTGTAACTATGAGAGGCCACCTGCTTCTCTGCCATCCTGCCAGGTGCTGGGTCTGGGTGTGTAGGTGCGAGTGTTAAACCTGTCCCTCAAAGAAAACCACATCAGGTCTTTTATCCCTTTTAATGCTGTGGTGGGCTTGTTCATCCTGTGTGAATGTAAACTTCAGAGAACTTGGTTCGTGGAATTCAGGAAGAAATAACACTTGCTAGAAACCCCTGACAATGAACTCTTCACAAGACCCCTTCAATTAAGCTGTCTGCAGCTTCTAAAAAGTGTTTCAATGTTCTAAGTACTTTCTTTCACTTGAGGTATTGAGATATTCCTATGAAAGGCCTTATGATCAAGGTCAAGAAGGATGGTGTTATTCTAGTTATTTCATATTTCAGGTATGCTTAAACCAAATGTGTGCTTTTGAAAGTCTTTCTTATTTTTTACCAAGCACAATCTTGATGTGGTTTCTATTGATTCCTGTTCCACTGTGATTAGGTAAGAAATAGCCACTTTTCTTTCATGGACACATTTGACTTTGAGGGGGTTTGTGGTCGGAAAAATATCAAAGTCTGTGATTACTTCATGCTTTACCCAGTCTTAGGGTGAGTGTGGCTGGCATTTGGTTTCAAGGCATTGCTGGATGTTAAATGAGGACTTGTGAAAGCTCTCAGGTCTGAATGGGGATTCAAGAGCCCCCAGTCTGGGGGTGTTGGTGAGTGACAGGATGAGGGAACTGTTATTCTCAAAACTGCAGTGTCTGTTCAGAGTAGTAAAGGAAGCAATTGGCAAATTCTGGGAAGAGAGCTCATTTAGCACTGTGTTTCAGATTTTAATAGAGAGGGCTTTCTTAGAATATTTTTACAGGATACAGAGGTTATGAGCAATAAGGAAGGGAAATAAAAAACCAAATAGTTTTCTTGCATGGCTTTTTGGCTAGAATTTCATAAAATGAATGTTATCTGCAAGAAGACTAAAAACAGGGTGATTCATTACAGAAACTGTGTCCTTAACATGCTAAACAAGTAGTTACATATGGGAATAAAACAGTCAGTTAAGCTGGTCTTGAAGCCTGGCTTATTGAGACCTGGAAATGCTCTTGGCTGATTGACTGTTGTAAGCAATCATAATAGTAATAGGTGACATTTAATGAATGCTTTGCTAAGCCTTGAGTTACATCATCACATTTAATACTTACAGCAGTCTATGAAACAGACAATACTTATGTCTCCATTTTACAGAGAGAGCATCTGAGTGACAGGGTAAATAAGTTAACCAGGATCACAGAGCTAGTAAGCAGTCGAGTTGTAGTTTGAACTGAGGCACTGCATCTTAATTAGTCAACTAGACCCACATTGCTGACTGGTCAGACCCACTTCCTTGCTCCCCATGTCCAACAAACCAGCTGAAGAAATCTACAGAGCTTTGTTAGTATTCCTCCCATTTCTGGAGCCAGCCATTAAGGAGGAGTAGGTCCCAGCTCCAAAATGGGTTTTTCCATAACACGGCCATGACTCTCTTGAGTTATATTTCAGCTTCTGGGCAGTAGCCTGGATGGGGGTCTATCTACTCGTTTTGGAAACAACCATAGCTGGGCTATTTTTTCCTTTATTTATGGGTCATGAGCACTGCCAGCAAATTTCTCTGAGGGGTGCATTTAAATATGCCACATTTGTATTACTGTATGTGTATGCTGGGTGAAATATTTATGATAAATCAAGGTTTTAGGTCCCCTATGGGAAAAACGCTGATGGAGAAATACATCTGAAGAAAACTTTCCTCTTAGCAGTAGTTACTTGAGGAAACAGTCTCCATTTATCTTTAGAGGCTTATGTGCACTGAATACCGACCACCCAGAATTATGGTTCTGCATATCAGAAGAGGAAAACGAAGCACTTAAGCTTAGCTCTGGGCTGCTTCAGCCTTCGCCATGCTATGCAAGCCCCTCTCCCATTCCTCTAGCCCTTGCTCTCTCCAGTTTTCAAGCCTGGCAAAGCTGGCAAATGCCTGCTTTCCTGTCAAGACTTCTACCCCAGCCACATTAACCTGCTTGGAATGCTCATCTCAGCATTTCCCCTGTGGTTAACACCCACACGTGCCTACCTGCTTGCACACATTTCCTAAGGGGCAGCATTTCTAATCCCTTTTCCCTCCCTGATAATGATGTACCACTATTTCTCCTTCCCAATCTTGCTCACCATTTACAATTACATACTTACTTCTGTGATGTTTGTTTAATGCCTGTCTCCTTTACAAGTCTAAGTCCATTGAAGAGAGAGGTTCTGTTTGTGTCTTGAGTAAGTGTCTTGCTAGACATAGGTGTTCTAAATATTTGTTGAAGGAATGTGCTTTTCCTGGGCTCTGTAGAAACTTGTGCATGTAGCTTGTTTATTATATTCTGCCATTTATAGATCCCCCCTCCTGCACTGGACCATAAGCTGACTGATGTAAATATTTGTAATCCCCAATGCCCATTGTAGTGGCTGACACATGTAAGTGTTCAATGAAAGTGAATGAAGTTGAATGGCCCTGTGTGACTTATACCTCAGATTTGACATCATGAATATAAAGCATTTCAGTTCAGTCTATCTAACATGTAAAGCACCCATTAAGTGTCAGACTCTATGCATAGTACTAAGGATAGGAAAAGGTGTGAGACAGTCTAGAAAGGAAGACAGATATAGAAAGATAATTATAGACAAATTGTTGCTGTGCAATGAAAAAGATATGGATAGAGTATTATAGTAGACAGTGAATAGAGTTTCCTCATTTCTTAGCCTAATTTGAATCTTAAAGGTTCAGAATTAGAACTGTATAGGGTGTGTGAGTGAATGAACTCTGAGTACTAAGGACAAAGATCAAGAGTGTGATTTAGTAGCAGTTTGATGCTGCTGAATCATGAGGCATGAGGCAAGGAGTGGTCTTGAGGCTACAAGGGTAAGCCATAGATAGGCTTAAAAGACATGTGAAAGAATTGTAGTCTTTCCTTTATGTTTTTCTCTACAACCCAGTCATTATAATTGCTGGAATTTTTCTTGGCCGTTTCAGAATGCAAGAAAATTTCAGAGACTAAAGTCTGCATTATAGAATGCAAGAAAAATTTCAAGTACTAAAGTTGAAAGATTCATTCATTCATTCCTGTTTATTCCTTCAATGATTGTTACTTAGTATCTACGAAATATTAGGTGCCGAGGATGGTTACAGGTTCAATGAAAATACAGAGTTTACCATCAAGGAGTTTAATCATGTGAGGGGGATAGATGAATAAACAAAAGAGTAAAATACAAAGTAAGTATAATGGCATAATGGCATAAGTCAACAGTTCTCAAATACTTGGGCCTTAGGACTTCTTTCTTCATTGGAATATTATGAAGATCCGTACCCCCGCTCTTAGTTTTTTGTTTTTGAGGGTTATGTATCATCAGTTTTTGTTATGTTAGAACTTAAAACAGAAATTTTAAAAAGATTTATTAATTAAAAATAATAAACCGGCCAGGCGTGGTGCCTCATGCCTGTAATCCCAGCACTTTGGGAGGCTGGGGTGGACAGATCACGAGGTCAGGAGTTCGAGACCAGACTGACCAACATGGTGAAACCCTGTCTCTACTAAAAATACAAAAATTAGTTGGGTGCAAGCCTGTAATCGCAGCTACTCAGGATGCTGAGGCAGGAAAATCGCTTGAACCTGGGAGGTGGAGGCTGCAGTGAGCCGAGATTGAGCCACTGCGCTCCAGCCTGGGCGACAGAGCGAGACACTGTCTCAAAATAATAATAATAATAAACCAATTATGTATTAACATAACTTTTTGGGAAAATTACTGCATCTCATCGTTATTTTTCTTTCACAAAAAAATTCATGAGAAGAGTGCCATTGTTTTACGTTTTTGCAAGTCTGTATCTCTGGCTTCATAGGTGTTGAATTCTCATATCTGCTTCTGCATTCACTCTCCTGTAATATGTTCTGATTATTTTAATATGGACTTTTCACATAATTGTGGATAGTCTTTGACAAGTGGTTGTTGCTTAAAAGTTAATTGCAATGGGGAATCTAAAACCAATGAATAAACTTTTTATACTCTGTCACATAAAAATTTATTGGTCTATCTTATACTTTGAATGGATTTATTAACCAGGCATATTTTGTAACATTAGGTATTAGTCATTTGGAAAACATTGGTTCACTGAGTGAACGACAGATGCGTTTCATTATAAAACATGAAGTCGTGATATAAATACAATATAAATACAATAACACAATAAAAATCAGATAATTCGTTAATATAATTGTTGACCTCATCAGAAGAGGCTTTAAGCACTGAGAAGCTGTCATGGTCCTGGTGATGAGTTTTCCAAAATTCTAGCTTGCGCTTGAAAGTTTAACTTTCATAACTGACAGCAAATAGTGTCAGTTGTTTTAACATGTCAGTCTCACTTTAGTCATTTTCCAGAAAACGTCTGCTAAATACCTAAATCTGAATAACCTTGGTTTTTTTTGTTTGTTTCTTTGTTTTTGTTTTTTTTTTGAGATGGAGTCTTGCTCTGTCTCCCAGGCTGGAGTGCAGTGGCGTGATCTCGGCTCACTGCAAGCTCTGCCTCCCGGGTTCACACCATTCTCCTCCTCAGCCTCCCGAGTAGCTGGGACTACAGGCGCCCGCCACCACACCCGGCTAGTTTTTTTTTTGTATTTTTAGTAGAGATGTGGTTTCACTGTGTTAGCCAGGATGGTCTTGATCTCCTGACCTTGTGATCCGCCTACCTCGGCCTCCCAAAGTGCTGGGATTACAGGTGTGAACCACTGCACCTGGCCTAACCTTAGTTTTTATGTAAGTCATTCTTTCACCTAAAAGATGGCATTCCATGAAAAGATTGAGTAGTTCAGCTTGCAATTCAATCATGGAGATACTTTTCTTCAAGACATCCAGGTAAAAAAACCCATCATGCTTCAATAGGCAGAAATGCTTTGCATGTACTCTCCTTTTTCTCATATAGTTTATTAAAAAGTGTGTTTATTAAGAATTCAACAAGTTATTTTGAACGTGGCAATGCTGTGAATTCTTTTAATTGACTTTTCATCCAGCAGGCATTCAGCAATTCAACTGAAGGGTCGTGTTTGAAAAAAATCATTATTTTGACTGGGTGCAGTGACTCACGCCTATAATCCCAGCACTTTGGGAGGCCAAGGCCAGCAGATCATGAGGTTGGGGGTTTGAGACCCTTGTGGCCAACACAATCAAACCCTGTCTCTATTGAAAATACAAAAAAAAAAAAAAAAAAAAAAAAAAAACTTGCCAGGTGTGGTGGCGTGCTCCTGTAGTCCCAGCTACTCGGGAGGCTGAAGCAGGAGAATGGCGTGAACCCAGGAGGCAGAGCTTGCAGTGAGCCAAGATTGCGCCACTGCACTCCAGCCTGGGTGACAGAGTGAGACTCTGACTCAAAAAAAAAAAAGAAGTTATACTTTCTATTGCATTATCAAGTGTATTCTTAAGTGAAACAAGTTTTTGCTTTTGTTTTGTTTGTTTCATTGTAAGTATGTAGTGATGCAGAATTCCATAACTACTGGCATGGGTTGGTGCTACTGCCATGATTTATGCTAAGGTGCCAGCAGCTTTACCTCCCATTGCTTTTGCAATACCAGTATGACATCAGCAAAGTTGGTCCAGGATAAGTCAGTAGATTAAGGAAAAATTATTCAACACTTTAATATTTTAGCACCACTTGTATGTGTTGTCAAGCATTCACAGAAAAAATAGTCTTCTTTGATGATTAGTTGGTTCTGATACTGGACAAATGCAAGCAAAATAGCCATCCTTGTAGATTCTTCTGTTTATGAGGCAAAAGTAAAATTATGCAGAAGACGTGGCAACACAGTCTCTTTTTCCAGCTAAATTTTTAATTCAACAAATTACTTTGAAGGTGGCAATGCTGTGAATTCTTTTACTGACTTTTCTTCCAGCAGGCATTCAGCAATTCAACTGTACAAGGTTTTATTATTTCTCAGTTACTATATATGTATTTCTCTAGTTAATGCAACTCAATGACTTGACCCTGTAAGTTGCCTCTGGGGCTTCTTCATTTATAGTTCAAAATATGTAAGCAATAATTTTTGGCTTTTAGGAGCTCATTACATCTATATTTAACATATTTAGTCCTTTATCTTTAAACTCTGAATGTGTTTTTAATATATTTTGTTGAATTTTCTTTTGTGTTAATATACTGAGTATAATTCAGTCAAGGAGAGTAAATTAGTAATGTGACTCTGTTTCTGAAAACAGTTTTTGTTACTAGGAAAAGAGTTTCTGCCCATCTATACTAAATACATGTTGAATAAATACTCAAAGAGTATTTGTTTAAAGGGATGCAACATTATGGGTCTGCCGATGTGCATATACCATAGGCCAACCCAGCAAACATGAACAGTAAAGGTACCACTGCCACAGAGTTTGGGTTGGGATGTATTTTTTCTTCCAGTTTATGATCATATATTTACCTATTTTATAACTGGTATTCACTGGGCCCCAAGTCCAGGGATTGCGGTGTCCAGCCAAGGTAAAGGAACAGCTTCTAGGTCCAGAATGACGCCAAGTCAGCTGTCCATTAGTTGATGATTTCGCCCTATTTGAGTGACCCTCTCATGGACCTAAAATATGGCATACAATTAAAGCCCAGTGTGATACTATCAGACAAAAGATGAGGGCTCTTTTCTTTTCTTCCCTTTCCTCCCTTCCTCCTTCCCTCCCTCCTTCCCTCCCTCCCTCCCTCCCTCCCTCCCTCCCTCCCTCCCTCCCTCCCTTCCTTCCTTCCTTCCTTCCTTCCTTCCTTCCTTCCTTCCTTCCTTCCTTCCTTGACAGGGTCTTGCTCCATTGCCCAGACTGGAGTGCAGTGGTGCAGTAGGGCTCACTGCGGTGTTGACCTCCTGGGCTCAAGTGGTCCTCTGGCCTCTGCCTCCCAAGAAGCTGTGATTATAGGCAAATATCACCACACCCAGCTAATTATTTCTTCTTCTCCTCCTCCTCCTCCTCCTCCTCCTCCTTGTCCTCCTCCTCCTCCTTCTTCTTCTTCTCCTCCTCCTCCTTCTTCTTCTTCCTCCTCTTCCTCTTCCTCCTCTTCCTCGTCTTCTTCTTCCTCATCTTCTTCTTCTTCTTCCTCTTCCTCCTCCTCCTCCTCCTCCTCCTCTTCTTCTTTTTTTTTTTTTTTTTTTTTTTTGAGACAGGCTCTCACTATGTTTCCCAGGCTGGTCTTGAACACTTGGCCTCAAGCGACCCTTTGGCTTTGGCCTCTCAAAGTGCTAGGATTATAGGTGTGAGTCGCTGCACCTGGCCAAGATGAGGTTTTAAATTAGTATCATGGACTGTTAGTAAGGGAGAGGATTTAGAAGTCATCTAGTCCTCTGATACATGCAAGTCTTGAGGGCTTAAGTTGCTTGCCTGAGTTCACCTGCTAATTAATGGTAGGGCTGAGCCAACAAGTTAATGCTTTCGTATACAGTGGAGCTCAATTAGGAGCAAATTCACATGCTAACTTTCAGGGCAACTCCCTGCCATAAGAAGAACTGCATTATCTAGTTTAACTGCCACCACAACAAAAAGATCATGACGTATATTAAGGTAATAGGAGCTTCATGCTGAAAGGGAGGGGAGTAAACCCATTGCCAAGCAGAAACACTGGAGATTTCCACTCTTGCCCTGTTCACAGCTTAGATTTGATAGTGCTATTAAAGAAAATCATGACATGCTAACCCAGTCTTTTTTTTTTCCTTTTAGTCAGTAGTTCTCCAACTTTAGTGTGGATAAGAATTATTATTCAGGGATGTGTGTTAATTAATGGGGGATTTAAGGATCTTCAAGCCAATTTTGCTAATAAGCAATATTTGCCAACCTTGAAATCTAACTCTCATGGGATGGAAATCTACTTTACTCCAATGCATTAAAAATTTAGTATTTAACACATTTGAGTGTTTTCTAAATTAAAATTTTGAATATAAACTTCAAAAAGTAAAATTAAGTGTTTTGGGGAAACCCTGGAAATTACTGCTTTCTTTGTTAATACCTACTAAGCCCATTCCTGGTTTCAAAGCCAGGGTTTAAGAGGTTTTATTATAATTACATTTTGTAAACTTCTATCCTTCTCTCCTTTTCTTTTTCTGTAATCCAGCAATATATCCGACTTACCTTTCTCCCTTCTTCTTCCAAGTCCCAGAACATTCTTTTCTGGAGCACTTAAATCCCAAAGGAGAACTGTGAGCTCTAACCCAGCAATCAAAGCCAACTTTTACAGTGTCTTCTTTTGTTTTTCTATTTGTGGGCAACTCCTCCCCATCTCTCCCCTCCCTGAAACCCACAACTATCCCCTCAGGCCCCACCATAACTGCTTTTTCCCACCTGGCAAACAGCCTCACTGAATTCTGGGTGGCAGGCATTAACCAGACTTCAACACAAATGCTCCTGTCGAAAATGGCACCAAGTTAGGTGCAGAACAAAGACACTCTGGCTTCAAAGAGGAAGCTCCAGTTTCTGCACAGAAGGAGTTTCACACAACTTCGGTTAACAACAACAACCACCTCAGGGGACGAAACGGCCCCGACTACAAAGAAATGCCAAGCAAGCAGTCATCAGTCCTTCCTTTCTTTCTCTGGCGGGTTTTGCACAAAACCTGATCAGGAGAGAAGGGTTTTGATAATCACTTGGACCATGACCGCTGCTAGTAGCGCTTCTTCTGCTTCATGTATCTCAGCAATTTGTGGGCATCTGAGTGTTCCATGCTTACCCAGGATTAGAGCGTGAACACACACACACACACACACACACACACACACACACACACACACACCATGAAATGGGATTGGTTGGCTAGAAAAAGATTCTGGCGACTTCCCAAAGATTACAAGCCAAGTAATGTTTTTCCTTTTTTCTTTCTTTTTTTCTATGATTCCCTCTCTCTTTTTCTTACTATTCCAGTCAACTGCTGATGTGTGACTGTACAGCAATGGCAAATACATACTCACCCTAATTGCCACATTTTTGAGGAAAATGAATTGAAAATGGTGGGAAAGTGGAAGCTGACTACATAGAGAGACAGAAAGAAATTTCGAAATAATGAACAATTTAAAAATGTTACTTTCCTCCTCTAAATTCAAAGCAGAGAATTTTTAAAAAACTGTTTCCATCTTGATAAAACCCTCATTAAAAATGAAAAGGGCACAGTTCTTTGTGGAACGAGGCAGGCATTAAATAAGTAAATCAGACAAATTCAATATGCTTTCATTTCCATACCTATTCTATTAAGTCACTTCTCCCAGTTTGTAACACGACAGCTCTCTTTTCTTCCTCAATCTCTCACTTTCTTTCTTTTCCCTTCTCTATCTCAAATTATCGAGTTGTTACTGTCTCTTCTATCCCCTCTTAGTCTCTGTTATCACAGAAGTGGACAGGAGCCAGGCCTAGCTGTGGTTTTTTGCCATGTCAGTAGCCACACCAGTTGTTGATAAAAATCTGGCACCGTGAGATGAGGCCATCTGTGGTGAAGTTTAAACCTATTTACCTCCTTGGCAAGCTGGTTGAAGCCTCCCTTTCTCTGTATTCAGTGAGGCTGAAGATGACAAATGCAGTGGGATTAAAGCCATGGGATGAAGTTTGGGGCTAAACAAAACCCTTTCCCAAAGACAGAGCTCATGATAGCTATTAGCTGTAAGGATAAGCAAATCCCCAGTGTCTGGAGCATGCAGCCAGGAGACATTCCAGCTCTGTGTCCCACTCTGTGTACTTGAAGGAGACAGACAACTGGCTGAGTTACAGTCTGGACTTTAGGTACTGGGAGATGCAAACTGGACTCTGCCACTTCTTTGTTAAAGAACCTTGGAATAATCCTGGGTTGTACTTTGTGATTTGCAGGGCAAAACCCCTGTTTTAGAGAACTGTTCTCAAATATAATGAGCTACAGAAGAAAACTACCACACTCGTGACCTCCAAATAGGACTCCACAGCTTGACCAATTACCTGAACCATAACACTCCAGTCCAAAAGACTTTGGTTGCTTCCAAAAATCCAATCAACCCTTACAGCTACCAGTGAGGCTATTCAGACACGCATGAAGTAAGCTCTGAAGTCAGTGCCAAATGCTTTGGACAATGGCAGCGTCCCTGGGCACAGGCCAATTTACCATGTAGCTAATACAGCTTAAGCTTCTAGGCCTCTTTTGAGACCCCCGAGAAGGATGCTAGAAATGTGTTCCCATATTTGTATTTTTGTTGCAAAATTTATAAAAGGTGTTTTAAGCCCAATGAGTTGACTGCTGTCTCTATTTCTACTCTCCCTCTGTTAGATTTCCCTTTCCATTACATGGGGTTGGAGTGATCCAAGGCAGTTGAGTTAGAGATACATTTAGTGTGGCTTTAGTGGGATAAATTTGTGAAAATCAAAGTCTCATCCATATGCAGTTACTTTACTGCTGGCCATCTGGGCATAGGAATGGTTTCTCGGTCCATGCCTACAGCCCAGTGTGCTGACCCACCTGGCAGGGTACACAGAAAGAGGCAGAGCCAGAAGTTGACTCCCAATATCTCCACATGAAAGTGTCCCGCGGTGTTTGGCACTGGAAATATGTGGGCAGTGGAGGAGAAACCAGATTTGAAATGTGTGGAGCCAGAGGCTACTTTGTGGAATGGAGATAATATCTATATTTTTAAGGTTATTATGAAGATTAAACACAATAAGGTATGTATCGGTGTTAACCAGTATCTAGTATAAATGGTTGGTAAGGAAAGGTATTTCTCTTTCTTATTTGAAGGATCTGAGTATATTCATTATGAAAACCAGATACCGGCTGGTCGCGGTGGCTCATGCCTGTAGTCCCAGCACTTTGGGAGGCCAAGATCGGTGTATTACCTGAGGTCAGGAGTTCAAGACCAGCCTGGCCAATACGGTGAAACCCTGTCTCTACAAAAATACAAAAAAAATTAGCCAGGCATAATGGTGGGTGCCTGTAATCTCAGCTACTCAGGAGGCTGAGGCACGCGAATCGCTTAAACCTGGGAGGCAGAGGTTGCAGTGAGCCGAGATCACGCCACTGCACTCCAGCCTGGGTGACAGAGCAAGATTTCTGTCTCAAAAAAAAAAAAAAAGGAAAACCAGATATCAGAATATCAGAATGCTTGGGAGATTGTGATAGCTCTTGAAACATTATTTTAATTTTAAACACCTATTGTTACTTTTTTCTCCTTTTTTCTTTATTCTCAAAGCGAATTGAAAATTATTGAAAATCCTGCTATTTGAATTCTAGTTAATAGAGATTCTCCACCTTTAAAATGATAAAAAATTTAAAACGCTCTCAAAATGCCTCATAACAACATTAGTAATAAGAATCAGGACACCCCCCAGATGCCAATGGTTAAGAAGCAAAGTCCATCTGATATTATTAAGCTGCTCTCTGCTTTATTGATTGCTAGGCTCTCTGAGGATGGGAAGAACATCTTTGGGTTTAGTAATATATGGTGCCTGTCTCAGCACATAAGTGCTCAACAGTGACTAATACACCTCTCTGATTGTTTTTCTTATTGGTTCCTAGACTCAGACTGGACTCTGTCCACAGATGAAGTTGAAATGGACCACTTGCTCTCCATTTGGTATCATTTCTAAAGTAATGGCTGAAATCATCCCTAACTGTAGAGAGGAAAAAAAATAAAATGACATCTGAAACATTCTTGTCAGTTAATAAGCAATAGGCTGGTTAGAAACAACTTTTTTCTTCAGAAAAAGGTCAATACATTCTTGTCCCCTGCCTAGTCTACCTTCTGTTTCTTTTCTACTTTTCCTGCACCATCTGAAAAAAAAGAGGTGCCTCATTTAACTAAAAGCAAGTTTCCCCACATTGGACAGCCCGATCCACACCCCTTTTAGCCTCGGCATCACCTTGGTGAAACTTCAAGAATGTGCCCATACACAAAAGAAAATTTGCTCCTCTTTCTGAGAAACTGATTTCTCATGGCCCCACCAGGTTTGCCAGAGCCAGTTGAAAGTTTAGCAATCTTAACTGTGCTTCAGAAGGTCAGACCCAGCCAAAACCCAGTCTACTAAGTATCTAGGTATTAGCACCTCGGGGTGGATGGCTTGGGGAGAGAGAAGCGGGGCGAGAAGCGGGGGGAGAGAGAGAGGCAAGGGGACCCCATGTGTTCCACAAATTGCCTCTCCCCCACACCCACCCAGCCATGAGTATATGAAATAATTCCTCCTTTGTCCGCCAGCTGGCTTTCAAAGCTATCGGGATGAGCCTGCTGGACCTGTCTGGGAAGCTTGTTAAACTGCACAGAGTAAGTCAGGGAAAGGGAGGGGTAGGGAAAAGATTAAAGGGCGAATACAATCTGTGTGAGGCAGTGGCTCTGACTCTAAAGAAGCAGATGATCTAAGGAGAGGAAGAGCTTCCCTCTAAAACCAGAGACTGCATGCAATGCAAATGACCCGCGTGCAGCTGCCTCTGGCAGGCAGCCACCCGCCTCCAAAGAATAAAGTCAGAGCAACAATTCACTCCTGAACCCTGAAGCTTAGTGACTTCAAACAAGAAAAAAGAAAAGTGACATGCTTTTTTTCCCCCTTTCCTGAGTGAACTCATCCTTTCCCCAAATTGTGCTGATGACCTCATTATCTGCAGCTGTGTGCTCCAAGCTCTGTCACCCCCTCAATCCCTGGGGATCACATCTGGTGTGGAGCGTTGGTACCTGGGGCTACAACATCTGGAGATGACTGTCTTTACAAGTGGGGTGTTTTGTAACCGCCTTTTACTGTGATGCAGCCAAGGGAAAGGGAAATCTTCATCATTTTTTTCTTGGGAGATAGCCCTCTTGTCTTTGTGCAATAAGGATCTGCAGGGACAGTGATGTCAGGGTTAATGTTTCAGGTACCTTTTCATTTTTCACCTTTACATTCATGAGAGACTGTGGGTCTAACCTGAGAAATGATATTGGTCTCTTTGAACCAATCCTGCTTGTGTTTGTTTTATGGTCTGGCAAGGTCCTCACTGACAAAGGTAATGTTATTGTCAATATGGATATGAAAAATCACCCCACTTATGGCCTGGCTCAGCTCATGCCTGTAATCCCAGAACTTTGGGAGGCCGAGGTGGGCAAATCACTTGAGGCCAGGAGTTCAAGACCAGCTTGGGCAACACAGTGAAACCCTATCTCTACAAAAAATACAAAAATTAGCTGGGCATGGTGGTGCATGCCTGTAGTGTCAGCAATTCAGGAGGCTGAGGGGGGAGGATCACCTGAGTCTGGGAGGTCAAGGCTGCAGTGAGTTGTGATTGTGCCACTACATTCCAGCCTGGGTGACAGAGTGAGACCCAGTCTCAAAAAAAAAAAAGAGAAAAGAAAAAATACATCATCCCAATTAGCAGAATTAAATGGGCTTTAGAAACTACACTGGTAAAAATGGCCCCAAACTACTTATATCTATGGGAAAACATATACATTTAGGAAGGGGACTCTTTTCCTACTGTGAGAATATACATTGATCCAACTAAGTGTGGGAAACAATTTGGCAATCCTCTCTATATAAAGGAACTTAAAAATGCTCATATACTTTCATTCAGAAATTTCATTTCTAGAAATCTCTTATCCAAGTAATATAGAAATGCTAAACTATAGTACAAGATCTTCATTCCAGTATTATTTACTATTTACTGCAATAAAACAGAAACAATCCCCCCATCACACAAAACACAGACAACCTAATCCAATGTTCAACATTAGAAGAAGGGCTGTGTAAATTACGTTACATCCATACAATGGAATGTTACGCAATCATTAAAAATGAAAATTATGCAATGCATTGTTTACATAATGCTGGAAAACATCAGAATATAAGCATGATTTCTACTTTATACAAGGTATGTATTCATGGACAAAGGAATTGAAAGAATATATATACAAATTCCACAAGTCTTATTTTTAGGAGGGGATGATGTTACTATTATTGGTTTTTTTAATGCATTTTCATGTTTTCAACTTTTCCACAGTGAGCTCGCATTACTTTTATAAGTAGGAAAATAAAGTTATTTTAAAAGGCAGGAAAAAGAAAATCCTTTGCAGGCTTCCTTGGCACAATTTAATGAATTATTATCCTATGGCCTATAAACTAAAGTGGTGTGTTAGCTAGGCCTGATATAAGAAAATGGCAAACTGTAGGGGAGTTTATATTTAATTTTAGCTGATTGTTATTATAAGAAAATATAAATGGCTCAAAGCCACTGAATCTGATTTTTCTAGAGAAGTCCTAAATCCAGATTTTAAAGTGGAATCCACTAAGTTTTAAATAAAAGCAATAAATCCACATTAAAAAATCAATTTACATATATTGGGCAAGCAAAATATCCAGCCTATGTGTCATTATTTTGAAACTCACTTGTTAGACAATGCAAGTGCAGTCCTGTGGAGACAGTCACCAGCCTTGGGGACTGCCAGGCATTTCACTTTACTTCATTACTATTAATAATGCTGCAGTGAAAGCCTTCTTCTTCTTTCTTTTCACAGCTAGGCAGGTATCTCCCTAAGGTAAACTTTAAAAAGATGGATTTCAGATTCAAAGATTATATTGATTTTTTTATACCTATTGTCAAAAAGTGTTCCAGCAAGTTCAAATGTATTACTTCCTTTAACTGTTCATGATAGCCCTTGTTTTCCACACTCTCATGAGTATAGAGTTTGGGCAAATTTTGTCATAGATGAATGTTTATATCAAATTATATTTAGTTACATTTGCTTAATCAATGCTATTAAATAGATATTACATGTTTATTGACCTTTGGTATTTCTTCTTTTATTAATTGCCTGTTCATATTTTTTGCCCATTTTTAAGTGGTCTCTGACTTTTTCTTACGATTTTATATAACTTTTTTTTGTATACTATGGACAGTATCATATGAATTAAGTTAAAAAAAATTTTTTGTCTTTTAATCTTGTAAAATGGGGTACGTTTTTTGTTATTTTAATGTCTGCCATGAGACTATTTTAGGTGGGAAATTAATTTTGCTTCAGAGAATATCTTGAGGAGTCACTTAGATGATAAAGAGTGAGGGAGCAGTTCATCAGGAAACTGTGAAGCAAAGGGTTAGCCAAACTCATGTGCAGGCTGGAAAACATTAAATGGAAGACACACTAATGAGAGAGAAAAGTGGGAGATTTTTGCAATACATATAATTGATAAATGATTAGTATTGAGTATATATATGAATAACTTACAAATTGAGAGAAAAAGGCAGACAACCAATTTGAAAAACAGACAAAAGATTTAGACAGATACTTCACAAAGGAAGAAATCCAAATGGTCAATAAATACACAAAAATTTCCTAAAATCTAATGAGTATTCAGATAAATGTAAATTAAAATATCAATAAAAACACACTTAGATGTTTGCTGATGCCAAATGTTTCTGAAGATGTGGAATATCAGAAATTCTCCTAAATCACTGATTGGACTATAAATGCTTAGTGTAGGGACACAGAAAAATGTGTATATAAATAATAGTTATCATATTAAGGTATATATACAGTCATATACATTGAAGCATTGTTTATAATCTCCCCTAACTGGAAACAATGCAAATAGCCATCAACAGTAAAACAGATGAATAATTATAATATGAAAACTACACAGCTGTGAACATCAATACATTAAAGTTACATGTTCCAGCATGGACAAATCTTATCAACATGAGCTGGGGAAGAAAACTGAGACAAAAAGAACGTATCCAATATTCCATTAATAAAAAGTTCAAAATGAAACTAACTTATATGATTTACAGATGTATACCTAGGTAATAAAACTGTAAAGAAAAACAAGAATGTAATTACTAGCAATCTTAGAATATTATTTATTTCTAGCAGATGGAGTGGTGGTTGTGATGGGAAAAGATGTAGTGTGTGTGTGCTTGCATGTGTGTGTGTGTGTATCTGTCTTTGTGTGTTTCCTAAAATGTCAATGGTGCTGTTTTACTTGACCTAGGTGTTTTCTATTTTTCTGCGTTTAATAATAAAATAGAAATCTGGAGAGTTAGAAAAAGTAGAGAAATGAAAGAATGTGAAAAAAAAAATACTGTGAGAGATAGGGATAGACAACATGGCAAGAGACTAAAGCCTGCAGAAAAATATTGTTAATAGTATATTCCAAGTGGTGGGCTATACAAAGGTGTTCTTAGGACTACGCTATCTTATATTCAATTAGATATTGTTGGTATATGTCTTCACATTCTAAACTTTCAATAAACTCTGTTAAATAAATATTTTGAATGAGATTTTAGGGAAATCAAAGAAAAGTAACCAAGCTATGAATTAATTTAGAACAAGGGTTTTTTGAGAAAGGTGAGGAGTGGCCATGAGCATGTGAGTCCCTGAATGTGTACAGTAATCTCGGAGAGGGGATTAAGAGTACCAAAGGATCTGGAATTGGGCTTAAGTCAAATGGATTTAAGTCTCTAAAGAGTAGTGTCTTACCTGATGCCCAGAGATATTGGTTTATGGCAGTATTTTCTCTTCTTTTTTCCATACAGAAGTCTAAGACTTATAGGTAATCAGATTTATTGTTCTTTATTCTTTGATTTCTGTTTTTCATGACATGCTTAAAAGACATTTTATCATGTTTGAGCATCTAAATCCTTGATTTGCCCAGAGTTCTACTTAGTGGAAAGATGGAAGGAGTGCTTGCTTTTGTTTTCCCAAAAAACCAGCTCAATCTTTCTCTCTGATAATTTGAAATACCTCATTTAACCATGTGTTAAATTTTCACATCTACACACTTTCTATCCTATTCCATTGATTCTATTCCTGTGCTACTTCTATTTGATTACTATAATTCTTGGATAAATTTCAAAATCTGATAGGGAAAGTCTTCCTTGTCAGTGTTTTCTTGGCATTGCCCCTTTGATTATTCTTTCAACCCATAGGATCATTTTGCCATATTTATAAACAAAACAAAAACCCTGTTGAGACTTCTGTAGATAAGTCATTGAATTTACAGATGACTTTCAGTAGCAACACAGAATATTCTGTTTAAGAGCTTAGTGTCTCTAATTATTCAGTTATTTTTTTGTATATCTCTCTACTGGGTTATATATTTTAAAAATCAACATCCTAAATGCTTATCATCTTTAAGCGATCCTGTTTATCAGTTTCAGCATCCAGTATTAATTTTAGAACATATATTAATATACATTTGCTTATATATTAAAAGGTCGAACTACATTTCATTAGGGGATGTCAGTTGGGTGTTAAAATATGTTACATATATTAAAAATAAATTATATATAATTTCTATTTAAGGGAGATTCTTCCCAAATTCTGGCAGTGGGTTGATAATCTTTCTTTCGGGTGGTATTAGCTTTCAAGTTTTCTTGCTTTTCTTCGTCTTCATAGAAATTTTAAAGGGAAGCTGGGAGAATACCCCAGGAAACTCTAGCCAGGTACCACTTTAAAGCAGAAGTCTGTTCACTGACTAATAAATAATAAAATGTCAAGGCATAATTTATGTGCCTTAATGCTACTCAGGGTTACAAATCCAATTTGTTACTTTATTTCAAACCCATCCCTGTCACCTTAATTGATACATGCATCCAATATTTTGAATGTAGATGATTTCAAGGTATACTCAATATCAAGGCATGTGGACTGTTCTTCTACCTGTTATTGTTTCTTTTCACCAGAGGAAACTAGAGCAGGGATCTTGCTACTTTTATTTAATTCGGACTTTAGCCCTTTTATGATAATCAAATGTCAGTTGCCCAAGACTAGGGATGGAAAAGCACTATACTGTGTGCCAGGGGGTTCTTGAAATAAAAGATTGGGTAATTTATATTTTTAATATAAGTGATTTAGAGCCTGAAGCTTTGATCTAATTAAGCAGAGAATCAAATTAGCTGGAGATTAAGTGAAGATAGAATGAGGGGAAGTCTTGCTGGCTCTTGAGTTTTCTAAGAAAGGCTCTTTGCAGTGCAGTGGTTCTCAACCTTGGCTGCATGTTGGAATTACTCAAAGAGCTTCAAAAAATACTGATGCCCCGGCCCCAGGTCCAGAGATTTCAATGCAATTTGTCTGATGAGCAGCCCCAGTATCAGGAATTTAAAAGTCTTCCCAACTGATTCTATAATAATATGCAGCTGAGGTTAATAAGGACCTAGTTCTTAATCCCAATTGAATTAAGTGCCACCTGGAGGCTGGTTTAAAAATATAGATTCCACTTTGGGAGGCCTAGGCGGGTAGATCATGAGGTCAGGAGATCGAGACCATCCTGGCTAACACTGTGAAACCCAGTCTCTACTAAAAATACAAAAAATTAGCCGGGCGAGGTGGCAGGCGCCTGTAGTCCCAGCTACTCGGGAGGCTGAGGCAGGAGAATGGCGTAAACCCGGGAGGCGGAGCTTGCAGTGAGCCGAGATCGTGCCACTGCACTCCAGCCTGGGCGACAGAGTGAGACTCCATCTCAAATTAAAAAAAAAAAATACACACACACACACACTCACACACACACGCATATATATATATAGACTCCAGGGCTCTGTCTGCATCCCTTCTGATACAATGGACTGAAGTAGGCTCTAGGAATCTGCATTTCTAATAAGTGTCCATGTTTTTCTGATGTAAGTGATTCCTCCTCTATAAGATGTACGTGATTGTAGTCTTCTCTCTCCCCATCCACCTTTACTTTCCTTCTCTCTCCCCATCCACAGTAAGTATATAAACTCAGCTCTCAGAATATCTTTCTTAAATATATATATCTCTCCAATTTAAAACATTCACTGGCTGCCCTTTGTCTACAAAATAGCCTTTAGCGCAGCTTTTAAGGCCTCCCCAAACCCAGGCTCTGTCCATCTTCTTGGACTTCTCACCCAGTTCATCCCAATGTCTCTCTACCATGCTCATTGCATCCTTTCCTGATTAACTTCTGGCTTCTTTTAGAGTCTTTGCTTAAGCCGTTACATCTGACTTCATAGACCTTTCCCATCTTCAACCACCTAATTCTGCTCTTCTAGCAGCTAGAATTCCAACACTTCCATGAAAATTTGTTTGATCTTTTAAAATTAGGATATCCATACTTTCCTTCACATGCCTATTGCAATTGATCTGCACCTATCCCTTATTTGCTTTGGTTCAGTTGGACCTGAGCTATGGAAAGTTGAGTTCATCTTACCCCTCTGTGCAGAGCATCTTATCTTCATTGGTCTATGCTAGGACCCTCTAATATGTTTGAACAGTGTTCATAAACATGTGTGTACCCTCCTAAAGTAAGACATGCTGCCCCAAGTATAGTTGGTTTTGTTCTGGAAATCTCACTCTTTTTTCACTTCAGATTTATTTTATGATCTATCCACACAACTAAAATTAAATCAAATTCATTGCATCTACCCACTGCATAGCATCCCTTAGAGGACACTTACCACCACATTTTACTCTTCTATTCCCTCTTAACGAATATCTAGTTTGCCCTGAATTCTCCATTGCCACAAGGAGGCCACACTGAACATTCTCTTAGGTGGCCCCTGGTGGATCCATATGATAATTTTTTTAGATATATGCCAGAGAATGTAATTACCTAGCCATACGGCATAAACTCTCGTAGTTTCTCCAGATACTGCCAGAATGCTCTCTGGGCTACCTGTGTAGTTACACCTCACTTCTGGTCTTAGGCACTCACCTCCTATAGTGTACTTATCCCTGGTGAGGATTATGGTCCCATAAATCATGCTAGCACGGGAAGGCACCATTTATGAACTCATTTATAGGAAAAAGTGAATCAGGATCTTGAGGTTGCATGTGATTGTACAAAACCCTTTGAGATATTTTTATATCCACAGAAACAGTAAGTATATAAACTATATACTTACTAAGGAGATCATCAATGATCTTTTATAAGCTAAACGCAATATAGATACTTTTATGAGTGGAAGTAAGAGATCCAAAGGTCTTGTCTGTCTTGCAAAAAAAAAAAAAAAAAAAAACCAAAGGTCTAGAAAACATGGTGATTACAATTTGATAAGGCCAATTTTATGACCCTAAGTGACTCAAGAGCACTTTTTCTGAGATTTTTGCTTCAGGGGAAACAATCTTTAAAAGTCAATTCACAAATATTGAAATTTTAGAGACGGGAAGAATTTTAGTGTGGAAATTGCTATTTGAGAGTAAGCTCCTTGAGAAGAGCATGGAAAAATAATTGTATACAGTTAACACTTTTGAAGAACTTATTATGTACCAAGTACTGTACTAAACAATGTATAAACATTATCTAATCCCCATTAATCCTGTGAAGTAGATACCATTTTTGTCATCCCCTTTTAAAGATGAAAACACTCAGATTATTTACGTAATTTTCCCAAAGTCATACAATTGCTAAGTATCAAAGCCAGAATTTAAGTCTAGGGATTTTTTAAATTTTTATTTTTTAATTCCAGATTTCAAGCTCATAACTAACACAGAAAAAGCACAGGTTTGGGGTCTAACAGACCAGGTTCAAATTCTTGCTTTATCCATAACTTACTAGTTACATGATGCTGGGAGAAATTAGCCTTTCTGAGCCTTGCTTTTCTCTATACAAGGGGCTAATAGGAGTATATTCTCCAGAGAGTTGTGAGTATAAATGAGCACAATATATGATGTATAGTAGATGCTTAGTAAATGTTACTTCCCTTATTACATTGCTTCTTACCAGCTTCTGGCATAGGTTAGATATTTATATGTTTATTGAAAAACATAATAGATGATTACAATTTTTAATTATTATCTGAAGTTTCACCTTTATTAATTTGGTAGGGCAAAGATCTGAGAGAGGTGGGAGGATGGGCCCTAAAAGGATTGTCTTGACAAGCCAGAGGAAAACCTAGGCTGTTTTGCAGTTTCCCTGAAGACTGCCCTGGCGTAGTCCCTTCTAAGTATAGTCAATGAGTTACCTGACTTATTTCCAGAAATGGAGAAACAAAGATACCAGCAGAGCAACCATATACAAGCTCATTTTACCTCTTTTGCCAGGCTTCATGCAGGGAGTGTTGTGGGTTCACAGAGCTATGAACCAATGCAAACTCTCCCAGGGAACCGCTGGAGAGGAAATTAATTAACCCCTGCCATGGCTTCCCAATGGGGTGCCGGGAATTAAGCTGTCATTCCTCCTGGATGCTTGGATCAGCCCCACTCTGGCTGTCTTGGAGTCTGAATGAATAGCCCATCTCCCCTCCCCTCCCAGCACCCTTAGACTGAGAATGCTGCTCCAGGCAGGTAAGATGGGCATTCCCTTTCAGAGGCAGAATTGTGCAGTCACTGCTACTTGTTTCCAGAGCTGGAAACTTAGGAGAAACCTCTTCCAAGGGGATCATAATCAGAAATCCGTAGCTAAAGTAATGCGATTTGCAGAGACCTTGAGAAAGTAGCTTTAGCTGTGGACACCAAGGAAACTGTTCAGCATTTGGGATTCTCTGGCATCTAGACCATTGTTAGCTCTCCAAAGGGAGGCTCATGCCATGTGAAATTCAAAGCTGTTGAGAGCTCCACTTTTAATGAGATCTTTCAAAGGGGATAGCTCAAATGGTCCTTAAGAATCATAATGTCAGGTGGATTTCATGGTCCAGACAGATCTGACATTGCCCACTCCCCACACTTTTTTTCTTTAAGATTTCTTCCATAAACCAACAATAACAAAAAAATAAAGTTCTTATGGGAAGTTATTGATTTATTAATAGAAGCTACTGGTTTTCGGCATTGATAGGCCCAGGGACTTTCACTACACAGTTATGATGACTGGCTTTCCCCACCAAGCCTCCAGAGCTCCCAGCAGTCGATTTATCAACACAGGATGACAACTTCATTGTTGTTCTCTGGAAACTTTGGCTCTTAAGAACTACTTGGGGTTTTAGGCTAGAAAGATGCCTTTGGGAGAGCATTCTTGTGTGGAGTAGTAAATCTGCTTAAAAAACACTGGATCTTTTGAAAATTGAGATCGAACCAACTTCTTGCTTTTCCCAACTAGCATCCCCAAGGAAGTATGTTTTTTCCTGGAACTCTAAGAGCCAATCAACTGGAAAAAAAAAAAAAAAAAAACACCCTAATTTCTGGCAGTCTAGAACTGTGGGAGTTTAGCTTGGGTAACCCAGATATTATAACATTCCCCAGCTTGTGTAAACAAAGGAACTCACATTAATATGAATAACTCAGATTTCCTACTTGTATTAATTTCCCTATGCTGCTGTAACAAATTACTACAAATTTAGTAGCTTAAAACAGCACACATTTATCCTCTTACATTTCTGGAAGCTGGAAGCCTACCATCAATTTGACTGGGCTACAATCCATGTGCCAGTGGGACTGGTTCCTTTAGGCAGCTCGAGGGAGCATCTGTTTCCTTGCTTTTTCCAGTTTCTAGAGGCCATCTTCACTCCTTGATTCGTGGCTGCTTCTCCCATCATCCTGGCTCCTGCTTCTGTTGTCATTTCCCCAACTCACCTGACTCTGACCCTCCTGCCTCCCTCTTGTAAGGACCGTTATGATTACATGAAGCCCGCCAAGATAATTTCAGGCTCTTCTCCCCATTTCAAAATCCTTAACAAAATTTGCAAGTCCTTTTCATCACACACATAAGTGTAAAGTAACACTCACAGATTTTGAGAATTAGAATGTGGATGTAGCTGGGGAGCCATTATTCTGCCTACCACACTACTTTTGCTCTCATTTGCTCATGCAGGACCCTTGGCTTCTGCAATGATCCCTGAAGTGTTACTTGGAGTTCCTAATGAGTGCCCCTGACCCGCTCCATTTGTTCACAGCAGACTCCCTATTGTTAAGACTGGCCCACTCCTCAGAAAGTGAGCTAAGGAAGCCTCATCATGGCACCCAAGATGGGAACTCCAAAGAAACCAGGGTCCAGCAGTGCTGGATCCCAGGAAGAGAAGTGGAGAGTGTTCTCTGATTTGGGGATGCACCTTGTTGCATGGACATTGTTTGTAGCGGAAATTCTACAAGGCCTCCCTTGAAAAGAGCTTCTGACTCTAACCCTCTTCTGACAGGGATAGGAAACCAATCCACGGGGCCAGGTGGGGATCAGAACACAGGCACGATGCCAAATTCAGCCCTATGATGTGCCAAGTACTGTGCTATTGTTGGGGCTTCAGAGATGAAAGACAGTCCCACCTCCTGAGGATCTGCACAGTCTACCTGTTAAGGCAGCCTTTCCACATTTTCAAGAGCAGAGGAATCATGGGATCTTGATAAAATTAAAATTTGGATTCAGTGGGTCTGAGGTGGGCATAGAGATTCTGCATTTCTAACACTTTGAGTAGCAAGGGTCTAGGGGAGACTGGCCATAAACAGATGATTAATTATGGTGTGGTCTGAAAAGTGCATTGCCACAAGATGCTCAAATGTCGTAGTGCAAAGGAATGCACCTAGCTAAGAATGGGAGAAGGAGAGGGAATGACTCCTAGAGGAAATGACTCCTGGACAGAATCTTCAACTTTGAGTGAAAGTTTTCCAGGTAAAGAATTGGAGAAAAGGATGCAGGGAGACAGAGCAGCATGAGCAAAGAGATTTGGAGAGAGTAAAGTTCTAGAACTGCAAGAATTGAAGCATGACTGCAGCTGAGAGTTGAAGAATAGAGGAAGGGCATGAGATGAGGCTGTTGAGGTAGGCAATGTGAGTCTGATCACTCAGGACTTTGTACTTCAGGTTCAGAAGTTTGGACTTGGTTGAGTAAGCAATGGTGGGGTAAGGAAAAGGAGAAAATAGAGGCAGAGAATTCTTTTACTATCTGTTCTGAAAAATGTCCACCAAGTTTTGATTGGCAAATTACTGGGTAATTAAATGAATGATTTTTTTAAAAAAAAAAACTTTGTCTTTAAAAAGTAGGTCTTATGTAGAACCTATGGACATATCAAAACAATGCCATATTTGAGGTCAGCCGAGATCTGTTCCATTATAGAATGGTGCTAGGGGCCAAGCCAGGTTCTGACACCACTGGAAATAAGCCTGGGTGCATGGATGGGATGGGATGGGGATGGTGGAGAATAGGACCAACGTTGCTGGCTCATGAAACAAGGAGCACTATCTCCGGGCCTTCCTTTCATACTGCTTTCCCTCGTGCCTTTTCTAGTCTAGTCAGCATATTACTTTTAAAAATCTTTGTAAAGATGCCATTTTTGGAGAGTGTGCATAAGGACTGGACACAGAACTTGATCCCCATGCTCCACTCCCACCCACACCCCTGTCCAAAGGTCAGAATGAAGTTGTAGAAACAGGCATGGAGGTAGTTACTAAAAGAAAATTATAATCTTGAGGGTAAAGATTCCCAAGATGAATAAAAATGTCTCTCGTTGATTAAATACTTGCTCTGTGCCAGGCTTTGTCCTAGGACTTTAAAATACATCATCACATTTAATCCTATATAATTTGAGGAGATAGGCATTATTTTTCCTCTTTTTTTTTTTTTTCAGATGAGAAAACCAAGGCTTAGAGATATATTTTCCTTTCCCAAGGACGTGCAGTTGGAGATTATAAAAATTAGGATTTGAACTTGGGAATGCTTAACCGTAAAGCTGACTCCACAAAATCACCTGAATCAACAGCAAAGGTAGGTTGTAGTTCAGGTAGGTAGCTGGCAAAGGATGAGTTCAATGTGTTGGAGTAGGGAGGTGGTCCAAGCAAAGTGGTTGAGAACCTGGGAGTAGCCATCCATGTGACTCCAGGAAGACAGATGGTGAAGAGAGAGTCCGTACTAGGGAGGTAAGCCAGCCAGTAAGCAGGGTCCCAGTTAGAATGTCTCAGTCAGAATAGTCAGAAGAGACACTACAGAGATAAGTGTTCAGAGATAAGCAGGGAAACAGGATAGAAGCACAGGGAAATAGACTGGGGCAAAAATCTACTTATTTGAATACGGCACTAGGCAGAAATGGGCCTCAGGAACAAGGTGGACATCAAATTTTCAAGACTGGTCAAATGGTCAGGGGCCATTGGAGCTCCTAAAAAGTTCCCACCACTACCCTATGTGCTCACAGTGGACTCATTATTCTTAAGGCCGGCCCCCTTCTCAGAAAGTGAGCTAAGGAAGCCTCATCATGGCACCCAAGACAGAACTCCAAGGCTCCTAAACAACAAATGTATCTTAATTGACCATTGGGTATAAGCCCCAAGAGACCAGGAAGCAGTTTTCTTCCAATCACAAAAGCAAAACAAACTGAGACCTTGAAGTGGGCCTGGCATACAGCTGGTGCTCAGTACATCTCAGATAAATAAATGCCTGAGTGTGGGGGTATCTGTTTTTCCAATTAAGCTTTATTTTCCAACCAAATCTAGCTTTTTACCCCCTGCTAACTTTAGAGTGCTTAAGAGTCACCTTGGGAACTATTTTAAAATGCAAATTATCAGGACCACCTTCAGTAGAACTGAGGTTGGGGGCTGAGTAATGTTTTCTCTTTTTTTTTTTCTTTTTTTTTTTTTTTGAGGTAGAATCTTGCTCTGTCACCCAGGCTGGAGTGCAGTGGCATAATCTCAGCTCACTGCAAGCTCTGCCTCCCCAGTTCACGCGCATTCTCCTGCCTCATCCTCCCCAGTAGCTGGGACTACAGGCGTCCGCCACCGCGCCCAGCTAATTTTTTGCATTTTTAGTAGAGACAGGGTTTCACCATGTTAGCTAGGATGGTCTAGATCTCCTGACCTTGTGATCCATCCACCTCAGCTTCCCAAAGTGCTGGGATTATGGGCGTGAGCCACCACGCCTGGCCTGTTTTTTCTTTTTCTAAAATTTATTTATATTAACAAATAATATTATGTATATTTATTGTGTACAATATGATGGTTTGAAATATGGATGCACTGTGGAATGTCCTAATCAAGCTAATTAACATATGCATTACCTCGCATACATTTTTGTGTGGTGAGAACACTTAGTAATTTTTAAGAATATGATACACAGTTAACTATAGTAATCATGTTGCATAATAGATCTCTTGAACTTATTCCCCCTCTCTAAATAAAATTTTGTATCCTTTGACCAACCTCTCCCCAACATCCCTTTCTGCTCAACCCAGATAACCACCATTCTGCTGTCTGCTTGCGTAAGTTCAACTTTTTTAGATTCCATATATAACTGAGATCATGGAGCATTTGTCTTTCCATTCCTGACTTATTTCACTTAGCATAATATCCTCCAGGTATATCCATGTTGTTGCAAATGACAAGATTTCCTTCTCTTTTAAGGTTGAATGGTATTTCAAGTATATATATGCCACTTTTTTTTATTATACTTTAAGTTCTAGGGTACATGTGCACAACGTGCAGGTTTGTTACATATGTATACATGTTCCGTGTTGGTGTGCTGCACGCATTAACTCATCATTTACATTAGGTATATCTCCTAATGCTATCCCTCCCCACCCCCCCACAATAGGACCCGGTGTGTGATGTTCCCCTTCCTGTGTCCAAGTGATCTCATTGTTCAGTTCCCACTATGAGTGAGAACATGTGGTATTTGGTTTTCTGTTCTTGCGATAGTTTGCTGAGAATGATGGTTTCCAGCTGCATCCATGTCCCTACAAAGGACACGAACTCATCCTTTTTTATGGCTACATAGTATTCCATGGTGTATATGTGCCACATTTTCTTAACCCAGTCTGTCACAGATGGACATTTGGGTTGATTCCAAGTCTTTGCTATTGTGAATAATGCCGCAATAAACATACGTGTGCATGTGTCTTTATAGCAGCATGACTTATAATCCTTTGGGTATATACCCAGTAATGGGATGGCTGGGTCAAATGGTATTTCTAGTTCTAGATCCTTGAGGAATCGTCACACTGTTTTCCACAATGGTTGAACTAGTTTACAGTCCCACCAACAGTGTAAAAGTGTTCCTATTTCTCCACATCCTCTCCAGCACCTGTTGTTTCCTGATTTTTTAATGATTGCCATTCTAACTGGTGTGAGATGGTATCTCATTGTGGTTTTGATTTGCATTTCTCTGATGGCGAGTGATGATGAGCGTTTTTTCATGTGTCTGTTGGCTGTATGAATGTCTTCTTTTGAGAAGTGTCTGTTCATATCCTTTGCCCACTTTTTGATGGGGTTGTTTGTTTTTTTCTTGTAAATTTGATTGAGTTCTTTGTGGGCTCTGGATATTAGCCCTTTGTCAGATGAGTAGATTGCAAAAATGTTCTCCCATTCTGTAGGTTGCCTGTTCACTCTGATGGTAGTTTCTTTTGCTGTGCAGTAGCTTTTTAGTTTAATTAGATCCCATTTGTCAATTTTGGCTTTTGTTGCCATTGCTTTTGGTGTTTTAGACATGAAATCCTTGCCCATGCCTATGTCCTGAATGGTATTACCTAGGTTTTCTTCTAGGGTTTTTATGGTTTTAGGTCTAAGTCTAATTTAAGTCTCTAATCCATCTTGAATTAATTTTCATATAAGGAGTAAGGAAAGGATCCAGTTTCAGCTTTCTACTTACGGCTCGCCACTTTTGCCAGCACCATTTATTAAATAGGGGATCCTTTCCCCATTTCTTGTTTTTCTCAGGTTTGTCAAAGATCAGATGGCTGTGGATGTGTGGTGTTATTTCTGAGCGCTCTGTTCTGTTCCATTGGTCTATATCTCTGTTTTGGTACCAGTACCATGCTGTTCTGGTTACTGTAGGCTTGTAGTATAGTTTGAAGTCAGGTAGCATGATGTCTCCAGCTTTGTTCTTTTGGTTTAGGATTGTCTTGGCAATGCGGGGTCTTTTTTGGTTCTTATATGCCACATTTTTTAAATCCATTCATCTGTGGTGGACACTAGGTTGATTCCATGTCTTAACTATCATGAATAACACTGCAGTGAGCATGAGAGTGTAGTTATCTGTTTGACATACTGATTTCATTTCCTTTGGATATATACTCAGCAGTGAGATTGCTGGATCACATATGATAGTTCTATTTTTGATTTTTTGAGGAACCTCCATACTGTTTTCCATATGGCTATACCAGTTTGCATCCCCATCAGCCTATGCAAGGGCTTCCTTTCCTTCACAACCTCACTGACACTTGTTATCTTTTGTGGGTTTTATTTTGTTTTTGTTTATTTGTTTGTTTGAGACAGAGTCTCGCTCTGTTGCCAGGCTGGATGCAGTGGCGTGATCTCAGCTCACTGTGATCTCCACCTCCTGAGTTCAAGCAATTCTCTTGCCTCAGCCTCCTTAGTAGCTGGGACTGTAGAGTCCCACCACCACACCTTGCTAATTTTTGTAATTTTAGTAGAGACAGGGTTTCACTATGTTGGCTAGGATGATCTCGATCTCTTGACTTCGTGATCTGCCTGCCTCAGCCTCCAAAAGTGCTGGGATTACAGGCGTGAGCCATTGCACCCAGCCTGTCTTTTTTTTTTGACAATAGTCATTCAAACAGGTATGAGGTAACATCTCATTATAGTTTTAATTTCCATTTCCCTGATAATTAATGTGGCTGAGCATTTTTTCATGAATCTGTTGGCCATTTGTATGCTCCTTTTGAGAACTGTCTATTCAGGTCCTTTGCCCATTTTTAAATTGGGTTATTTGTTTTCTTATCATTGAGTGGTTTGAGTTCCTTACATATTTTGGATATTAACCCCTTATCAGATGTATGGTTGCAAATATTTTCTCCCATTCTGTAATTGTATTTCTCCCAATAACTCTGTTGATCATTTTCTTCACTGTGTAGAAGCTTTTGAATTTGATGGGCTGAGTACTTTTTAACAAGCACCACTGAAATTCTGATGCAAGTGATATAAGGTTTGCATTTTGAAAACCATTGATCTACACTCTTCTGAAACTTATAATCTGGGCCTACTTGACCCTTTCCCTTTCTCCCTCTAGGCCTACCTCTAACTCTCAAGATCAGTCCTGACCATAGATATGTCTTGAGTCTATGCTTTCATCTCCCAAATGATTCCATTCTCTGAAGCCTCTTCCAACCTCTGCTCATCTAAAAGTTACCCATTTTTCAAGGCCCAGAGCAAGTGCATATCCTGCACGAATCTGTTCATGCTAACATTAGCTCTGAGGTTAGGCAGCTCTGCAAGTTGCTAAAAGTATTCCCTAAAAAGGAACTTCTGTTGTCAAGTATGTTTAAGAAATGATTGTTATACAAAGTTAAGCAGGTTCCTTTTCTGCTGCCTTCTCAGAACCTCCAACATGCCAGTAAACAATGTAGTTTAGTTACCAGTAAGCAAGTCTCCAAAGGAACATGGCTGTGTTTCTGTTAAAAGCAGTTTTGAGGACATCCTGCTTCACTCTGCACTCATCACAACTTCTCTGATCTTCTTTCTTATATTTATGATCCATAATACAAAATAGGGCACTTATATTATGGTTAATCTTCTCTTTCCAGCTGTGCCAAACACTCCCTGAGGTCAGGAATCAGCTATTATACTTAGTTGTCCCCACACCTCAGAGCTCACTATCAGAGCACACAATCAGAGCTCACTAAATGCTCCCATGAAGATAGAATTCCTTCTCCCAAGTCCAGCTGTGAGTCACTAAGGTAGATCTAGATTTTAAGTTCAGTTCAAAACTGTGTTCTCCCCAGGGAGTGTTTCTTCTGAGACTTTTTAAAACATGAGAGTTAAAAAAAATCCCGCCTTATCTTTTTGCAGAGAGGACTGAACTATTAAACTCTTTTTGCAAATTAACTTTAAAAGGAATAGTTGCCTCCTAAAGGAATCTTATAACATCCAGACAAGTAAAAAGATTGTGGCCCAAATATACCTATTGTTAAGATTTTGGTTCTTACCATGAAGTTTTATTTTCTGCCTTTATACTTATACATGAATGTGAATTCATTTCTTTTCTACCATGCTTCTTTTTTTTTTTATTGTATTTTAAGTTCCCGTGTACATGTGTACAACGTGTAGGTTTGTTACATAGGTATACTTGTGCCTGTTGGTTTGCTGCACCCATCAACTCATCATGTACATTAGGTATTTCTCCTAATGTTATCTCTCCACCAGTCCTCCACCCCCTGACAAGCCCTGGTGTGTGATATTCCCCTCCCGGTGTCCATGTGTTCTCATTGTTCAACTCCCACTTATGAGTGATAACATGCAGTGTTTGGTTTTCTGTCCTTGTGATAGTTTGCTGAGAATGATGATTTCCAACTTCATCCATATCCCTGCAAAGGACATGAATTCATCATTTTTATGACTGCATAGCATTCCATGGTATATATGTGTCACATTTTTTTGATCCATTCTATTGTTGATGGACATTTGGGTTGGTTCCAAGTCTTTGCTATTGTGAATAGTACCACAATAAACATACATGTGCATGTGTCTGTTATAGTAGTATGATTTATAATCCTTTGGGTATATACCCAGTGATGGGATGGCTGGGTCAAATGGTACTTCTAGATCCTTGAGGAATCACTCAAGGAATCACTTGAGGAATCACTGTTTTCCACAGTGGTTGAACTAATTTACATTCCCACTAACCAGTGTAAAAGCGTTCCTATTTAACCACATCCTCTCTAGCATCTGTTGTTTCCTGACTTTTTAATGATTGCCATTCTAACTGGTGTGAGGTGGTATCTCATTGTAGTTTTGATTTGCATTTCTCTAATGACCAGTGATGATGAGCATTTTTTCGTATGTCTGTTGGTGGCATAATCTTCTTTTGAGAAGTGTCTGTTCATATAATTCACCCACTTTTTGATGGTTGTTTTTTTTTTCTTGTAAATTTGTTTGAGTTCTTTGTAGGTTCTGGATATTAGCCCTTTGTCAGATGGATAGATTGCAAAATTTTTCTCCCATTCTATAGGTTGCCTGTTCATTCTGTTGGTAATTTCTTTTGCTGTGCAGAAGCTCTTTAGTTTAATTAGATCCCATTTGTCTATTTTGGCTTTTGTTGCCATTGCTTTTGGTGTTTTAGTCATGAAGTCTTTGCCCATGCCTATATCCTAAATGGTATTGCCTAGGTTTTCTTCTAATGTTTTTATGGTTTTAGGTCTTACATTTAAGTCTTTAATCCATCTTGAGTTAATTTTTGTATAAGATGTAAGGAAGGGATCCAGTGTCAGCTTTCTACGTATGGCTAGCCAGTTTTCCCAGCACCATTTATTAAATAGGGAATCCTTTCCCCATTGCTTGTTTTTGTCAGGTTTGTCAAAGATCAGACAGTTGTAGATGTGTGGTGTTATTTCTGAGGCCTCTGTTCTGTTCCATTGGTCTATATCTCTGTTTTGGTACCAGTAGTACCATGCTCTTTTGGTGACTGTAGCCTTTTAGTATAGTTTGAAGTCATCTACCATACTTATTTATATTTCCACCAAAGCAGGATGACAGTGCTGCTGGACTTTGAAATACATAATTACTTTTAGTCCTATATGATTTGATGATATAGGCATTATTTTTTCTTTTTTTTCAGATGACAAAACTAAAGCTTGGAGAGATATTTTTATTTCCCAAGGACGTACAGCTGGAGATTGTAAGAACTAGGATTTGAACTTGAGACTAGTTAACTACAAAGGCTATTAGTCAGTACCCCTAACAATCTGGGCTCCAATTTGGTACCTGGGGCTTTCTGTCAAATGCCAAGAATTTTTCCGCATGGGCTGTCTCTGAAGACAATTTCTTTTTGACACGAACATGTGCTGAAGGTGGCAGGAGGGGCTCATGAGCAAAGAGAGCTGCCAAAGAGAAGCCCTGCTCTTAAGAAGGTGTCAGTGTCAGAAAGGACAGAGCCCACTGTGAGCTTAGTTCAGGGCACGAAAGAGAAACAGGGAAGAAACATCTCACTTTTAGTGGCAAGCTATGCTTTTACAAGAAAATTAAGAGAAAGCAGAGCTCTTAACTTCTCATTTATCTTCTCTTCTGTGTTAAGGAATATTATCTTTAAACTGAAGAGAAGCAAACCAACATGGCTTGGAGGTTTGTGTGCTTCCCTTGATGTAGGAAAAGCACAGGTTAGTTGAGGAGTGAACCGGATAGTGAAACTTATGCCCAAGTCTTTAGGCTTTAATTATTAATGTCCCAGGAAACTTAAAAGAATTATAAATGTGATCATTGAACCCTGCCAATAATCTCCATGGAATTGTTAGGAACTGGAGATATGCGAAAAAGTCCTTGTTTTCAAAAATAGTAGGAAAGACAAAGGATTTCTGAAACTTCCCTTGGCAAAATTTTTGAATGAATTTTTTAAAATGGATGGCTTATACGTACTTGAAAAATTAAATGGAGATCACTGGAAGTCAACATGGGTTTGTCACAAAGACATATAAAAATACACCATTTCTTTCTTAAAATGATGAGATTTAAATAAGACATCCATATATTAAGAGATAACCAATATCTACATGTTGATTAATATTTATAATATATATAACCTCAGCTGAGCATAATAGCAAGTTTTGAATCAGGTGTTATTAGTGAATTCAACCCTCACTTTACAAATGAGAAAACTTTTAAAAAAAGAAATCGTAGCGGAGTAAATTTTTACAATCTTCCTAGTAAATTGTGGAATTTAAAGAGAGATTATCTAACTCCACAGCCTACACTTGTTTCTTATACCACACTCTATCTAGATTTTGTTTATGCTGATTTTAGTCAGGCAATGGCCAAAATCTTTATTGATGTCCTCAGGGGACATGTGTAGCACAATGGGTGACTGTAAATATACTGTGTTGGTTACTGGTTGAACCAATATAACCAGTGGATATTGATTTGTGGTTTAATGTCATCTTAGGAAAAATTTTTGGTCAAGAGTATGCCAAACTCCCTTTTGGACAGTTCTGTTCAGCAATTTTTAGTAGTATTTAGAGAGAAATAGAAGCAATATGTTTATCAGGTAATACTAGCACACTCTGCAATTCAAAATGTAACTGTTTTCTTTTTCTATATTTGAATTTAGTTTTGCACTTAACCCTCAGTCTGTCCTAGAGCATATAGTCTATTCTATTCCATTTTGTTATGCTGAATTTTTTCTAGTCAATTTAAATGTTATTATCTCAGTCTCAGTCTATTCACTTTGGGGTAAATCACAGTCTTTGAAGACTTCTTCCCCTTTCCTTTCCTTCTTCCTTTCTTTGGGAAGACATCTGTGCACAGAGGGAAGCTTTCAAAAACAACATCGTGGTTCCAGGAGGAGGGCTCCCTAGCTTCTGCATCCTTGTCCAGTTTCTGCTGGTGATGAAATGGGTCCCATCTGGCCTTTGGGCATGGATCAGCAACTGCTGATGTTTGAATATTTTATCGCCGCCTTCAGTCATGATGATCTCATATTCTGGGCCACCTGTCCGTACACCAGGACATTTCATTCCCTTTTTTTCTCTGATTGGGGCATGTGGGACTTCCCATTCTGTAGTGTGCTTTGGTCAAGCTATCGGGTATGGTGTGCACTACCTCAGAACCCTTGCCCAGAAGACATCCCATGGCTCTGTACTGAAGGGCAATATGTCTGAGTGCTTGTTTTCCAGACAAGCAAGCAATAGCCCCCTTGGGCCCCAATAGTCATCTTCCACTTACTCAAGATTTCTATGGTCTTCTCTTCCAGCTGCCCCCAATCTTGAGTTTCTAAATTGAGATTTTGGAAAACCTGGTGGGTGATGAGGGGATGGAGGGGGTCACGGTAATTCTCTTTACCTAGCTGAAGGTCTGCCATATGCAAGGGAGTTTATCAAACTCTTTGAAGAAAATTCTCCAAGTGATTGAAGTGTGATTTTGGACACATGTCTTTCTGACCCCAAAGCTAGCCTTATGGAGTCATAGTAGTATGGTGCTCAGTAAAGGGTAGTTATTCTGAGCATCCTCCTAGGTATGTGGGTTGAGATTATACCTGCTGACTCACTTGAGTTTTCTTTAAAATCTCTAAATGTGTCAATGTGCTGGAGAACCAAGTTGTACTTGACACATCTCCTGGCACTTATATAAAAGAGTCCTAGAAGCACGGGCTGTTTCTCTTTTACGAGACATGTACTAAAAAGGTAGAGGCAGGGGTCAGTGCCAGCCAGGCTAGGTGAGCTCTGTTAAGTTTATCCTCTGGGCATAAGTCTATTCCTCCTTTTCAGCAGTTTTTCATATTTAGTTTGCCATTTCACAAAGGATGGCAACAGAAAAGTGAGTTCCTGAGGGGTGAGGTGGGGAAGGTAGAGAAAGGAAACCTATAGCTAGCATTTGTCTCATTAAAATCTGTCAAAGTCAGAGGAACAGAAGGCAGCAAGGAGTTAAAATCAGATGTCAGTAGCTTTCAGAATATGTTGACATGTGGGGGAGCAAACTGTAGTGACAATGTGCCCTTCAGCTGCCTTGGCTCTCAGCTGGTAATAATAAAGCCCTTTGCACGCTGCACTGGGGAGGCAGACAGCAGTCTAGCACCCGAGGACAGGAGGTGCAAAGGACAGTAACAGCTGATAGGTTTTAGGACCTTACCATGACTTACTGTCCTTTAAGAAACATTTTATCTTGCTAAAATTGGATTAGGAAAGCCAGTGTGATTTTGTTTGTAAGAAGTACTGTGAAGATGGGTTCACTCTGAACAGTTCAGATCATTAACCTTTTTACCTGTACTTGTAAGGCTGAAAATATTTACACTTATATTAGAGGAACAAACTGAACCTTATCAATCCAGATTCTGTAGTTGATAGCAGATGCTGTAAATGATAGTCCTTTACTTAGAATGGTGAAGTTGAATATTGACTCGAATGAAGGTATTATTGTATAGTATAAAAAAGTAAGGAGGCAGATAGATAGGGGTTCAAATCTTGGCTCTCCAGTTACTGAGTGTGTCCCCTTGGCAATTTCTGTAATTCCTCAGTGACTCAGTTTTCCTCATCTTCAAAAGAGATACATTTCTTGCTTTCATAGTTATTGTGAACATTTATGTAATAGTGTAAATAGTATAATAGTGTACTGTATGTGGTATAATTGACACTCAATAAACTCTAATGTATTTAAAAACTCTAAATGTATCAATGTGCTGGAGAACCAAGTTGTACTTGACACATCTCCTGGCATTTATATAAAAGAGTCCTAGAAGCACGGGCTGTTTCTCTTTTATGAGACATGTACTAAAATCGTAGAGGCAGGGGTCAGTGCCAGCCAGGCTAGGTCTTGTCTTATTTTCTTTATATTTTAGAATCCATTTAATCTAATTACTTGTATTTGAGAATCTATGTATTTAATTTCTTGCTCACCCATAGCTGAAAGGATCAATTTAGGACTTACAGCTACTCCAGGATACACTTTGGTTCTCCAGTCTTGCATCTTACTCTATATGTTCCAAACATACCACTCATTTCCTCTCAAGACTTGATCAGATCACCTAACCGGGTCAACACCTCTACCTAAATTCCTGCTTCTCAGAAAAAGGGTCATTTGTACTCCTTTGGTGTCTCTGACCTCGGCCTTTAGAGTAGGTATTTTTCTGTTGCTACAAAGAAGACAAAGTAGCTGCTGAGGAGAAATAATTTAGAGAAAGGAAAAGGATATTTCTTTCTAGAGAGGGTGGGCAGGAAAAAAGACAAAGTCAATACAGTAATAACAGGTTTGGATTAACATTTTTAAAATCAGAAATCAGGAAATCTGGCTTTTTTTTATTTTTGAAAGTTTAAATAAAATGTCATATTACAAATATGAACTTAAATTGACAAACAGATATTTAACAAATGGCTTATATCAAGAATAATGATGATAAGTAAAAGTAAAAAAACTTCACAGAAATAAGTAGAAATAAATGTCAGCTAATTTAATATTTGCTATGGAGACCTATGGCCAAAATAACCATGCTAATAATTCAAAATAGACATTTCTGTGAATCAAAGACTAAGAAGAGTGCATAGTAAAAACTGTGTTAATAAATATTGCTCCTATTAAAACATATAAGGAACAACAGATAGTAAGGAAGTTCTAATTTTCCACACTTCTCCATCCTCCCCACCCACCTCCCACTTTAGATAACTGTTAGAAGTTTGGTGCATATTTCTCAGAATTCTAAAGCTTTTATTCATAAACATGTATTTAATAGGCTTATTTGCAGATTTTTCCATTTGCTTTTTGTGTTTAGTATCTTTACATTTCAATGCATTTGTAGTTTCTCAAACAAGCAAGGGAAAAATAGACATGAAAGTGAATGTTTATAAGCAAAGTAGACCTAAGACCCATAGTCAGCAATGTGTAACTTCCTCATTTATATCCCTGGCTGAATTCCTGGAAATAAAACTTATGCATCTTCATCAGTGTCTGTGGTTGGCACTTCTCATCTGCAAGATACTACACTGTGTTTCCAGCCATTGCTGTTTCCAGTCCCTTTCAGAGTTTATTTCTAGTGGGGGAGATTATAGGAAGTTATTTTAATGACTACATTTCTGAAAAAGGATTTTTATTACTCTCCAAAACCTTTATTGATCTCTCTTTTTATGCTGGAAATTTCAGGTAGAATAGTCTCTGATTGATCTACGATGCTGTTGATTCTTTTTCTGTGGTTATGATTTACTCTCTGATTCATCTAACTGAAATCACAGCTATAATTTTATAAATCATAAATCATTTGACCTTTTCCAGTAAAATGAACTAAATCAGAAGATATTATACTCAGAAATGGCTCAATTGGGGCAAATAGAAGAAAAGACTCACTATTTCATGTTTAAGCCTCAAGGTCACCTAACAAATCTGAGCTTCATGGAACTGTAGCCAAGAAGCATGACCAAAAACCTGAAAAACCTAGCTTTTAACATGCGCCCCTAAGGTAAGAACGAAAAAGCCCAAGTGCTGTTACAGTTTGATGGAAGCATGAGACTGGTCAGTACCTCTCTATTTCTCACTTAGTGGCTCCTCACTTTATCTTTTTGCCCTTCCAAATCCTCCATGTCCTTCCTAGCTCAGCTCACACCGTCTCCATGATCTCTTCTCTGACTTTTTCAGACCTTAGTATTTCTCTGACCCATAAAGCTTCTTAAATCTTCAGTCCAATTAGTTCATCCCTCGATCCTTCCATCATACAGTTATTTATCTAATAATAGATCTTGCAATACAAAGGTAAGTGACTTGATGATTTTCAATCTAAAGGAACTTACAGTTTACATGAATTATCACTAAAGAGTAATAACACACAGTAAATTATATCATTATTTCAAAACTGAGAGTCTTCTCTCTCCTAAAATATTGTTTAAGGTTTTTATTTTTGTTTGTTTGCTTTAAAGAAAGTGTGTGACAGGTTCTTTGTATTCAAGCCACAGAGAGCACTCTGATGGTTTCTAGTGTACCTTGCATTGTATTTAAAGTAATATAATAATTTTCCCACATATATTTCTTTTTTGATTTTTTGAAAAATTGTGGTAAAATATACATAGCATATTATTTATCATTTTAACTATTTGTAAGTGTATAATTCAGTAGCATTAAGTAATTCATAATGTTGTGTAACTATCACCATTATCTATACTTCAAACTTTTTCTTTTCTTTTCTTAAATTTTTTATTTCCACGGGTTATAGGGGAACAGGAGGTGTTTGACTACATGAATGAGTTCTTTAGTGGTGATTGGTGAGATTTTGCTGCACTCATCACCTGAGCAGTGTACACTGCACCCAATTTATAGTTTTTTTATCCCTACCCTTAGGGATAATTAGAACTTCCTTACTATCTATTGTTCCTTATATGTTTTAATAGGAGCAATATTTATTAAGTTTTTATCAGATGTATAGATTGTGAAGACTTTCTTCCACTCTGTGGGTTGTCTATTTACTCTGCTGGCTGTTCCTTTTGCCGTCCAAAAGCTCTTTAGTTTAATTAAGTCCCAGCTATTTATCTTTATTTTATTATTTCATTTGCTTTTCTGTTCTTGATCATGAAATCCTTGCCTAAGCCAATGTCTAGAAGGGTTTTTGCCACCCTTTCCCCCTGAGTCCCCAAAGTCCACTGTGTCATTCTCATGCTTCCACATCCTCATAGCTTAGCTCCCACTTATGAGTGAGAACATACAATGTTTGGTTTTCCATTCCTGAATTACTTCACTTAGAGTAATAGTCTCCAATCTCATCTAGGTTGCTGCAAATGCCATTAATTCATTCCTTTTTATGGCTGAGTAGTAGTCCATCATATATATATACACACATATACATATACCAGTTTCTTTATCCACTCATTGGTTGATGGGCATTTGGGTTGATTACACATTTTTGCAATTGTGAATTGTGCTGCTGTAAACATGTGTGTGCAAGTATCTTTTTCCTGCAATGACTTCTTTTCCTCTGGGTAGATACCCAGTAGTGGGATTGCTGAATCAAATGGTAGTTCTACCTTTAGTTCTTTAAGGAATCTCCACACTGTTTTCCGCAGTGGTTGTACTAGTTTACACTCCCACCAGCAGTGTAGAAGTGTTCCCTGTTCACAGCATCCACGCCAACATCTATTATTTTTTTATTTTTTGTTTATGGCCATTCTTGCAGGAGTAATGTGGTATGGCATTGTGGTTTTAATTTGCATTTCCTGGATCATTAGTGATGTTGAGCATTTTTTTCATATTTTTTGGCCATTTGTATATCTTCTTTTGAGAAATATCTATTCATGTCCTTAATCCACTTTTTGATGGGATTTTTTTTTTTTTTTTTTTTTGCTAATTTTTTCAAGTTTGTTGTAGATTCTGAATATTAGTCCTTTGTCAGTTGTATGGATTGTGAAGATTTTCTTCCACTCTGTGGGTTGTCTGTTTACTCTGCTGACTGTTCCTTTTGCTGTGCAAAAGCTCTTTAGTTTAATTAAGTCCCAGCTATTTATCTTTTTTTTTTAATTGCATTTGCTTTTCTGTTCTTGGTTATGAAATCCTTGCCTAAGCCAATGTCTAGAAGGGTTTTTCTGATGTTATCTTCTAGAATTTTTATAGTTTTAGGTCTTAGATTTAAGTCCTTAATCCATCTTGAGTTGATTTTTATATAAGTTGAGAGATGAGGATCTAGTTTCATTCTCCTACACGTGGCTTGCCAATTATCCAGCACCATTTGTTGAATAGGATGTCCTTTCCTCACTTGATGTATTTGGTTGCTTTGTCAAAGATGAGCTGGCTATAAGTATTTGGGTTTATTTCTGGGTTCTCTATTCTGTTACATTGGTCTATGTGCCTACCTTTATACCAGTAACATGCTGTTTTGGTGACTATGGTTTTCTAGTATAGTTTGAAATTACATAATGTGACACCTCCAGATTTCTTCCTTTTGCTTAGTCTTGCTTGGGCATTGTGGGCTCTTTTTTGGTTCCCTATGAATTTTAGAATTGTTTTTCTCTAGTTCTGTGAAGAATTCTAGTTCTGTGAAGAATGATGGTGGTATTTGGATGGGGATTGCATTGAATTTGTAGATTGCTTTTGGCAGTATGTTCATTTTTACAATCTTGGTTCTACCTATATACGAGCATGGAACATATTTCCATTTGTTTGTGTCTTCTATTATTTATTTCAGCAGTGTTTTGTAGTCTTCCTTGTAGAGGTCTTTTACCTCTATGGTTAGGTATATTTCTAAGGGTTTTTTTTTTTGTTTGTTTATCTTTTATTTTTATTTTTTTGCAGCTACTGTAAAAGGGGTTGAGTGCTTAATTTGATTCTCAGCTTGGTCACTGTTGGTGTATAGGAGAGCTACTGATTTCTGTACATTAATTTTGTACCTGGAAACTCTGCTGAATTCTTTTATCAGTTCCAGGAGCTTTTTGGAGGAGTCTTTAGGGTTTTCTAGGTATACAATCATATCATCAACAAACAGTGACAGTTTGACTTCATCTTTGCTAATTTGGGTGCCCTTGATTTCTTTCTCTTGTCTGATTGCTTTGGCTAGGACTTCCAGTACTATGTTGAAGAGAAGTGGTGAGAGTGAGCATCTTTGTCTTGTTCCAGTTCTCAGAGGGAATGCCTTCAGCTTTTCCCCATTCAGTATTATGTTGGCTGTGGGTTTGTCATAGGTGGCTTTCTTTTATTTTTTGAGACAGAATCTCATTCTGTCACCCAGGCTGGAGTGCAGTGGCCAGATCTCAGCTCACTGCAAGCTCTGCCTCCTGGCTTTATGCCATTCTCCTGCCTCAGCCTCCCGAGTAGCTGGGACTACAGGTGCCTGCCACCTCGCCCAGCTAGTTTTTTGTATTTTTTAGTAGAGACGGGGTTCCACCATGTTAGCCAGGATGGTCTCGATCTCCTGACCTCGTGATCCACCCATCTCGGCCTTCCAAAGTCCTGGGATTACAGGTTTGAACCACCGCGCCCAGCCTAGGTGACTTTTATTAAATTGAGGCATGTCCCTTGTATGCCAATTTTACTGAGAGTTTTAAACATAAATGATGCTGGATTTTGTTAAATGCTTTTTCTGCTTCTATTGAGATGATCATGTGATTTTTGTTTTTAATTCTTTTTATGTGATGTATCACATTTATTGACGTGGGTATGTTAAACCATCTCTGCACCCCTGGTATGAAACCCACTTGATCATGGTGGATTATCTGTTTTATATGTTGTTGGATTCAGTTAGCTGGTATTTTGTTAAGGATTTTTGTATGTATGTTCATTATGATATTGGTCTGTAGTTATGTCCTTTCCTGGTTTTGGTATTAAGGTGATACAGGCTTCATAGAATGATTTAGGGAGGATTCTCTCTTTCTCTATCTTGTGAAATAGTGTTAATAGGATTGGTCCAGTTCTTCTTTGAATGTCTGGTAGAATTCATCTGTGAATCCGTCTAGTCCTGGACTTTTATTTTGTTGGTAATTTTTTGATTCCATGTCAAACTCACTGCTTGTTATTGGGCTGTTCAGGGTATCTAATTCTTCCTGATTTAAGCTAGGAGGGTTGTATCTTTCCAGAAATTTATCCATCTCCTCTAGGTTTTCGAGTTTATGTGCGTAAAGATGTTCATAGTAGCCTTGAATGATCTTTTGTATTTCTGTGGTGTCAGTTGTAGTATCTCCCATTTCATGTCTAATTGAGCTTATTTGGATTTCTCTTTTCTTGGTTACTCTTGCTAATGTTTTATCAATTTTATTTATCTTTTCAAAGAACTAGCTTTTTGTTTTACTTGTCTTTTGTATTGTTTTTGTTTTTTTGTTTCAATTTCATTAAATTCTGCTCTGATATTTGTTAATTCGTTTCTTCTGCTGGGTTTGGGTTTGGTTTGTTCTTGTTTCTCTAGTTCCTGGCGTGACCTTAGATTGTCTGTACTCTTTCAGACTTTTTGATATAGGCATTTAGGGCTATGAACTTTCCTCTTAGCACTGCCTTTGCTATATCCTAGAGATTTTGTCACTATCGTTGTTCAGTTTGAAGAATTTTTAAATTTCTGTTTTGATCTCATTGTTGACCCAGTGATCATTCAGGAGCAGATTATTTAATTTCCATGTATTTGCATGGTTTTGAAGGTTCCTTTTGGAGTTCATTTCCAGGTTTATTCCACTGTGGTCTGAGAGAGTGCTTGATATAATTTCAATTTTCTTAAATTTATTGAGGCTTGTATTGTGGCCTGTCATCTCGTCTATCTTGGAGGAAGTTCCATGCACTGATGAATAGAATGTATATTCTGTGGTCATTGGGTAGACTGTTCTGTAAATATTTGTTAAGTCCATTCATTCCAGGGTATAGTTTAAATCCATTTTTTCTTTGTTGACTTTCTGTCTTGATTACTTGTCTAGTGCTGTCAGTGGAGTATTGAAGTCCCCCACTTTTATTGTGTTGCCATCTCATTTCTTAGTAGTAATTGTTTTATAAATTTGGGACCTCCAATGTTAGGTGCTTATATAGTTAGGATTTTGATATTTTCCTGTTGGATAAGGTCTTTTATCATTATATAATGTCCTTTGTCTTTTTAAACTGCTGTTGCTTTAAAGTTTGTTTTGTCTGATATAAGAATAGCTACTCCCATTTGCTTTTGGTGTTCATTTGCATGGAATGTCTTTTTCCACCCCTTTACGTTAAGTTTATGTGAGTTCTTATGTGTTTGGTGAGTCTCTTGAAGGCAGCAGACAGAAGGTTGGTGAATTCTTATCCATTCTGCAATTCTGTACCTTTTAAGTGGAGCATTTAGGCCATTTACATTCAACATTAGTATTGAGCTGTGAGGTACTATTCTATTCATCATGATATTTGTTGCCTGTATACCTTGTTTTTTTATATAATTGTATTTTTAATAGGTCCTGTGAGATTTATGCTTTAAATAGGTTCTGTTTTGATGTGTTTCCAGGATTTGTTTCAAGATTTAGAGCTCCTTTTAGCAGTTCTTATAGTGCTGGCTTGGTAGTGGCGAATTCTCTCAGCATTTTTTTGTTTGAAAAAGAGTGTATCTTTCCTTCATTTATGAAGCTTAGTTTTGCTGGATACAAAATTCTTGTCTGATAATTGTTTCCTTTAAGGAGGCTGAAGATAGGGCCCCAATCCCTTCTAGTTTATAGGGTTTCTGCTGAGAAATCTGCTGTTAATCTGATAGGTTTTCCTTTATAGGTTACCTGGTGCTTTTGTCTCACAGCTCTTAAGATTCTTCTCCTCTTCTTAATTTTAGATAACCTGATGACAATGTGCCTACACAATAGCCTTTTTGTGAATGAATTTCCTGGGTGTTCTTTGAGCTTCTTCTATTTGGGTGTCTAGGTCTCTAGCAAGGCCAGGGAAGTTTTCCTCTGTTATTTCACAAAATATGTTTTACAGACTTTTAGATTTTTCTTCTTCCTCAGGAACACCGATTATTCATATGAAAGATACAATGAATTTCTCTGAGTTTCTCTTCAAAGATTTAGTCTGCTAACTTCCTTGTCCTTTGTTGTCAAAGTCAACTTTCCTGTTCCTCCTTACCCATAATTACTGTAAAACAGCCTACCCACCTTCCCATCAGCTCTAATCAATAACTCACATCTGTTCCCTTGGTTACCTGCACCCATTTGTCCCCCAAACTGCACATCTCACACGCTTTGCCACTGTACCCCATGTCCCCCTTCCCTTCCATATTTAGAAAAATATTTTCAAGTAACCAGTTGGCTCAGCTCAGATTGTGCAGTCTGACCCCAGCCCACAGGGGAGGGACACAGAGGTAGGGATTACATTAAGGAGATAAAAAAAACCCTGGTCTCCTTTGTTCTCTGTGCTCTTGCAATCTTAATTGATGTGAGTAGCACCCTTCTGCAAAGTAAATTGCCTTGCTGAGACAACTTTTGCCTGAGTGCTTGTTTCACTTTGTGGCACTGAGCATTTATTCCTAGAAGTATTCTTATATCCAACACTTAGGTTTTGTTGTTTAACATAATCCCAGACTTCTTGGAGGTTTTGTTCATGTCTTCTTATTCTATTTTTTTTTTTTTTTTGTCTTCATTGGATTTGGTTAATTTGAAAAACTTGTCTTTGAGCTCTGAAGTTCTTTCTTCTGCCTGTTCGATTCTATTGCTGAGATTTTCCAGAGCATTTTGCATTCTATAAGTGTATCAATTGTTTCCTGAAGTTTTGATTATATTTTACTTATGCTATCTATTTCATTGAATATTTCTCCCTTCATTTCTTGTATCACTTTTTTGATTTCTTTAAATTGGGCTTTGCCTTTCTCTGGTGGCTTCTTGATGAGTTTAATAATTGACCTTCTGAATTCTTTTTCAGGTAAATCAGGGATTTCTTCTGCGTTTGGAACCATTGCTGGTGACCTAGTGTGATTTTTCTGGGGAGTGTCAAAGAACCTTGTTTTGTCATATTACCAGAGTTGGTTTTCTGGTTTCTTCTCATTTGGATGGGCTATGTCAGGGAAGGTTTAGGGCTCAAGGCTATTGTTCAGATTCTTTTGTCTCACAGGGTGTTCCCTTGATGTAGTACTCTCCCCGTTTTCCTAGGGATGTGACTTCCTGGGAGCCAAGCTATAGTGATTGTTATCTCTCTTCTGGATCTTGTCACCCAGCAGGACTACCAGGCTCCAGGCTAACACTGGGGGTTGTCTGCACAAAGTCCTGTGATGTGAACTGTCTGTGGATCTCTCAGCCATGGATTCCACACCTGCTAGTATTTGAGGTGTCTCCTGGGTCCTGCAGGAGCAATCCACTTCCTTCAGAGAACCTGTGAGTTCTCTTCACTTTCATGATTTATTCCTGCAGTAGTCCTGGAGCAAAAGTTCATGATGCGAGATTCCACATGCTACTATGTCCATCTGAGTGGGAGCTGCAAGCTAGTCCTGACTCCTGTCTTCCATGATCCTCCTAAATCTATACTCAAAACTTTTTCATTATCCCAACATAAACTCTGTACTCAATAAACACTAACTTCCCTCTCAGCCCCTGATTATCTCTAATTCTACTTTCTGTGTCTATGAATTTGCCTATTCTAGTTACTTCATGTAAGTATGATCTTACAGTGGGTTCTTCTGTGTCTGGCTTATTTCACTTATACAATATTTTCAATGCCCACCTATTTTGTAATATGTATCAATATGTCATTTCATTTAATGACTGAGTAATATTTCATTGGATGTATATACCACACTTGGTTTATGCATTCATCTATTGATGGACATGGGGTTGTTTACATCTTTGGCTACTGTGAGTAGTGCTGGTATGAACATTGGTGAACAAATGCCTGTTTGAATTCCTGGTTTCAATTTTTCTGAGATACACACCTGAGAGTGAAACTGCTGGGACATGTGGTAGTTCTATAACTTTTTGAGGAATTGCCAAATTGTTCTCCACAGTGGCTGCATCATTTTACGTTCCCACCAGCAATGCACAAGGGCTTCAATTTCTCTACATTCTTGCCAACATTTGCTATTTTACCTTTTCTTCTTTAGGTTAGCCATCCCACTAGATGTAAAGTGTTATCTCATTGCAGTTTTATTTGTATTTCCCTAATAATGAATGATATTAAACATCTTTTCATGTGATCTTTTTTGAAAAATTTGTATTCAAGTCCTTTGCCCATTTTGAATTGGATTACTTGCTTTTTTGTTGAGTTGAATGAGTTATTTATATATTCTAGATATTAGTTAGCAGATACATGATTTTTAAATATTTTCTTTCATTCTGTAGGTTATCTTTTTGCTATCTTGGTAATCTAATAATTTGATGAAGTTGTATTTATCTATTTTTTATTTTGTTACCTGTGATCTTGGTGTCATATCCCATACGTTTTTTAAGCTTTTTATTTTGAAATAATTTTAAGCTTAGAGAAAAGCTGAAAGAATAATACAGAGACGTCCAATTATACTCTTTATCAGATTGACTAGTTTTTAGTCATTTTGCCACATTTGTTTAATCTTTCTCTCTCAATCCTTTATCTCTATCTAGGTCTAAATAGATTGATATAGATAGATGATAGATATACATAAGTATAGATTGGTAGATATGTAGATAGATATATGCACATATCATATACATATATTTGAATACATTTTTTCTGTACCATTTGAGAGTAGGTTGCATGCATAATGCCCCTATGGGACTTCAGTGGTTTGAATCCCTGATCGGTGTCAAACAAAGGAAAGAGTGCCAAGGCTTTCTTTCCAGCTATTCGCAGGTAGAACACAAGAGCAAGAGGGAGAGGTAAAGCCTAAAAACTGCCAGCAGTCAAATATAAAAATAAAAAATAGGGCTGGGCCTAGTGGCTCATGCGTGTAATACCAGATACCTTGGAAGCTGAAGTGGGAGGATTGCTTGAGGCCAAAAGTTCGAAACTGCAGTAAGCTATGATCGTGCCACTGTACTCCAGCCTAGGTGAAAGGGTGAGACCCAGTATACTGTATTATAATTCACCTCTGCTGTTTTACTGATGATTGAAACATTTCTTATGCATACGTACTGGCACAACAAGATGTTCCAGTCTTGCCTTGTACCTTGCTTGTTTTAGCAGTGGAATCAATCATTTGTTCAAGGAACACTGATCCTTTACTGGGGAATGGTATTTAGAAATCAAGATTTGGGTGCTAGGTGTGCTCATTGCTACTGGTGTGTCATTGCTTCTAGGTTTTTATCTGCCTACCTATATCTATCTATCTATTTGCAAAATCACAGATTTGAACTGATGCCAATTCCAGCTCAACCCACAGGATTCTTTCTTCCCTTTCCCCATTCCATATTTGTATGTTCCTTTCTCCACAGTAAGAACTTCAGCTTCCAACAACACAAACACATTTACTCATTTTCTCAATCCTAAAAGACACAACATTTTTTTTCAGAATTGCTACACAGACATACCATTATAAAAACAAACATATGAAAGAGTTCAAGATTTGCTTGCCATTCTTTTTTCCCCTGGATTGAGAATGTATACAAAGTCTTTTGTTCAAAAGTTAATTAAATGTATCCTTTTATTTTTCCCATTCAGTGTGGTCACACCATTCATTTGAAATACAGTAGAATGCCAGGGCGCAGTGGCTCACACCTGTAATATTAACACTTTGGGAGGCGATGTGTATAGATTGCTTGGGTCTAGGAGTTCAAAACCAGCCTGGGCAACATGGTGAAACCTTGCCTCTACAAAAATAAAAAAATGAGCTGAGTGTGGTGGTGTGTACCTGTAGTCCCAGCTACTCAGGACGCTGAGATGAAAGGATAGGTTGAGCCCAGGCAGTTAGGCTACAGTGAACTATGATAGCGCCACTGCATTCTAGCCTGGGTAATATCAAATAAATACAGTTGGGTTTATATGTTTCTGTTTGCATTTGGTTTTAGGGTTTTTTTCTTTTTCTACTGCCATCCTTACTGATTTAATTTTATCTTTTTAATATGAAGGACATTAACACATTTCAAAAGTCAAAACCATATATAAAAGTATATCCAGAGAAGTATCCTCCCTCTACTATTCCTTTTATCCCTGTTCTTTCATACCTTTTGTAAGTAACCAATTGTACTACTTTCTGGCTTAAACTTATTTTGTTTCTTTTTGCAAAAATAAGCAGATATCTGCATTTTCTTTCTTACATAAGAGGAAACATATCATATATACTCCTGTACATTGTTTTTCACCTAATAAGGTATCCTGGAAATAATTTTTATCCATTTACAGAGATCTTCTCCTTATGTTTTACAGTTGCATAATAGATGCTATTGATATACTTTAGTTTGTTCAGTCAGCCTCCTAAGACCCACCTGAATATGAACATGCTTAAATACTTGGTCCTCCTATTTTTGGACACTTAGTTTCCAGTATTTTGCCATTGCAAGTAATGCTGTAACTAATAATCATATGCATATTTGTTTTCATATTGTTAAAAGTTTCATTTCAAGATAGATTTACAGAGTTGGGATTGCTACATAGTAGTTTTGTTGGATATTGCTAAATTCCCCTTTATAGAAACTGTATCATTTTGCAGTCCTACCAGCGATGTGAGTGTGCTTGTTAATCTTGCCAACAGATTATAGTCAAGTTTTGAATGTTTGCCAATCTGATGGGTGATAAATTATATTTATGTCATTTGAATTGTGTCTATCTTATAATAAATGTAGTTTAATTTTTTTATATGTTTAAAGTCATTTTTACATATTTTTGGTGAATTTTTTGTTCATGCTTTTTTTCCATTTTTGTATAGGATTTCTCATGTTTCCATCCCCCTTGCCCAGTTTAAAAAAGCTCTTTATACATTTGGGATGATAGTTCCTTTTTTGTGGTATATATTGCAAATATTACTACCAATCTGTCATTTGTTTTTGTTTCTGGTGTGTTTATTTTTTATACGAAAAACTTCTACTCTTTTTTTTTTTTTTGAGGCAGAGTCTTGCTCTGTCGCCCAGACTGGAGTGCAGTGGCCAGATCTCACCTCACTGCAAGCTCCGCCTCCCAGGTTTACGCCATTCTCCTGCCTCAGCCTCCCGAGTAGCTGGGACTGCAGGCGCCCGCCACCTCGCCCGGCTAGTTTTTGTATTTTTAGTAGAGACGGGGTTTCACCGTGTTAGCCAGGATGGTCTCGATCTCCTGACCTCGTGATCCGCCCGTCTCGGCCTCCCAAAGTGCTGGGATTACAGGCTTGAGCCACCGCGCCCGGCCAAAACTTCTACTTTTATGTGATCAAATTTATCAATCTTTTCATTATCACACGTGGATTTTGAGTCACATTTAGAAAGCCTTTTTCCTTTACCCAAGTTATATACACATTAATTAGGTTTTGTTCTGGTATTTACATAATTTCATTTTTAAAAAACATTGATCCCTGATACATTTAGAGTTTATTCTTGTATATGGTGGGAGCAATGGTTATATTTTTTTCTTTTTTCAAATGTCTACCCGAATGTCTTAACATCATTTGTTTAAGTCTTTATTTGCCTCAGTCATTCGAGATACCACTTCATTACATACTAAATATCCATATTAGAGTGTTCTGTTTCTGTTCTATTTCATTGATCTTTCTAGTCATGTGCCATTACCACACCTTTAATTACAGAGGCATTTTAGTATTTTTAAATATTTGATAGGGCTCATAGCTCAGCTCAGCTCTTCCTTTTCAGTTTTTTTCCTAGCTATTTTACATGTTTATTTTTCCAAATGAACTTCAGAATCAACTTGTCTAGTTTGCAGGAAAAAAACCCAACTTTGTAGCATTTTTATTGGGGTTGAATTGAATTTATAAATTAGTTCAAAGAGAACTGACATCCTGATGATGTGGAGATATTCTTATGAAGAACAAGGTATGTTTTTCCATGTTATTTTCATATCTTTCAAGAGTATTTTATGATTTGCTTCATAGAAATTTAGAACTTTTTTTTGTTACATTTATGCCTAGGCATTTTATTTTCGTTGCTAATATAAATGAAGTTTTCTCCCTTTGAATTGTATCTTCTAACTATTATTTGTGTAGATGAAGGCTTTTTTGTTTTTCTTTTAAGAGGGGCCTTGCTATGTTGCCCAGGCTGGCCTCAAACTTCTGGCTCAAGCAATCCTCCTGCCTCAGCCTCTGGAATACCTGAGACTACAGGTTCACACCACAATGCCAAGTTTGAATTACTGATTTTTATAGGTTAATTTTATATCTTGCTATCTTGCTGAATTATTTAAGTTTTATCATTGATTCTCCAGAGTTTACCATTTATACTATTATCCATTTGCATATAGACAGAGTTTTGTCTTTCAATTCTTATGCATCCAATTATTTTGTTGTATCAAATCTCATTGGCTAATAATGTCTCTAGTAAAATATTAAACAGTGGCGAATATAGTAGGTTTTCTAGCTTCTTCCCAACTCCTGTTGGGAATGTAGCATATCCTCATTAAGTAAGATATATATGTAGATACATAGATATGTGTGTGGTGTGGTGTTTATGTGTGTGTGTGTGTGTATCTTCATGTCTTCATGTCAAAGAAATCAAATTAAATATCCAAACTGAAGAAATATGTATCCATTCTTACTTTCTGAAGAGATTTTATTAGGAATAGGTGTCAAATTTGTCAAAAACTTTTTCAGGATTTAGGGAGGTAATAAGTCTTTTAGACTTATTATAGGGAATTATATTAATATAGTTTATCATATTGAACCATCCTTTCATCTCCTAGATAAACCTCACTGGATTATGATATATTTTCTTAATGAGGTATTAGAATCTGTTGCCTGATATATTATTTAGGATTTTTCATCAATATTCATCAGTGATACTGGCCTGTAACTTTCTTTATTTGTGCTATTTTTAAAAATCAGGTTCCTGTATCAATGTTATACTTACTTCAAAAAGAATTTTTAATTAATTTTCTGTTCTCTAAAACAATTTATGTAGCTTTGGGATTATCTTATCTTTAAAAATCTATTAGAATTCCTCTATGAAAGCATCTCAGCCTGGTGCTTTTGGTGAGATAGCTCCTTGATAATTTTTATGTCTTCTCTAGAAATTTGTCATTTAAAGCCTCTTATCTCTATTAATGTCAGTTTTGTCAAAGCTTATTTTCATAAGAATTTATGCATTCAATCTAAGTTTTCAAATTTAATTGTATAGAAGTGTGTATAACAGTATTTCATAATTTTTTAAAGAAGTTTTATCCGTGTCAAGAGGTAATTCCTCCAAGTCATGTCATTTTCTACATTTATGTTTTCTCATTTTTAAATTAAATTATTTGGTAGGTTTTTCATTTTGTTGACTTCTCTTTTAAAGAACTAATATTTTGATATATTAACTTAATCTATAGGTTTTCTGCTTGCTGCTTTATTTTATGCTGTGATCTTTTTTGTGTTTTCTTTTGACTTTTTTTCTGTTTTAGGCTTTTGAGTTAGAATTTTTCATTATTTTTCAAACATTTCATTTGTATTATTCAAGATGTTTAAGGTTATGAATTTTCCTCTTACCTGTTGTTTAAATGTATCCCACAGATTCTAATATGTAGGTTTTTATCATCATTATTTTTCAGAAATTCTGTAATTTCTGATTTTTCCTTTCACTCACAAGTTGTTTAATAGAATATTTTATAACTTTTTACATGAAATGGCATTTTTGATGTATTAATGATTGATAGTTAAAAAATTCACCTAAGTGTTGTTCATATTTGCACATTATAAAACATATTGATACTTTATAAACTAACATATCATCAATTTTTGTGAATACCATGTATGTACTTGAGAAAAATGTATATTTTCTATTATAAGTGTGTAATGCTTGACATATATTTATGATATCTTATCTATCATGCTTTGTAGGGGTTTTTATAACCTTACTTATTTTTTGTCCACTTGACCTAAGACAGGTCAGTATGAGAGTAGTATGTTAAAGTCTTCTGTTATTAATGTGTTCCTCTATGTTTCTCCTTGAGGTATGAGTAATGATTCTTTACACAGGTGTTTACAGTGTCATTTGGGACACAGGTATTTATAACTGTTAAATGTTCATTGACAATTGCAGCTTTTAGCACTATAAAGTATTTTCTGCTTCCTTTAAAAATGCATTTTGGTCTGAATTTTATGTTATCTGATATTAAGATTGCAACCTCAGCTTTCTTATGATTTCCATTATCTGGTAAGTCATTGGCCGCTTCTTTATTTTTGCCCTTTTTGAATTATTGTTTTAGGTGTGAGTCTTATATTCAGCATAGAGCCATATTTTGCTTTATGAACCCATCTGAAAATATTTCCTTTCAATAAGCAAGGTAAACCTATTCACACTTCTTATTACTGATACTTCTGTATCAGTTGTCATGTTGTTACAATTTCTGTGCATATTATGCTATATTTACTGTGTTTATTTCTTCAGATGGCATGACTTCTTTGTATATTTTAAACTTTATTTTGGTGTTTATGAAATACCAAATACCAAATACTATTTGTATTTTTGTTACATTTGTGGTTACCATTGTGGTCTAGTTCTGCTTTTTATTGTCTTTAGTCACCATTTTTACTTAATCTTTTATTATCTTGTCTGCCAATATTAAATGAATGTTTTTTGTTGACAGCCACCTATTCCCTATACATGGATAAATCATCTTATTTGACTTTTCCCTTCCCCTCTCCTTCCTCATTTTCTTACTTTTGGAGAATAACATTCTTTCTGCTTTGTCAGACATACTACTTTTCCTCCCATACCCCTACTATTTACTGCAATCAAATATGTTATACGCTCCACCAGTCTCCAAAAATTTCTACTTATATGTTGGTTAAAAGATGTTCATTCTGATTGTTCAGTTCCCACCTATGAGTGAGAACATGCGGTATTTGGTTTTCTGTTCTTGTGATAGTTTGCTGAGAATGATGGTTTCCAGCTACATCCATGATGAGATCACTTGGACACAGGAAGGGGAACATCACACACCAGGTCCTATTGTGGGGAGGGGGGAGGAGGGAGATATAGCATTAGGAGATATACCTAATGTAAATGACGAGTTAATGGGGGCAGCACACCAATATGGCTCATGTATACATATGTAACAAAGCTGCACGTTGTGCACATGTACCCTAGAGCTTAAAGTATAATTTAAAAAAAGAAAGAAAAGAAAAAGAAAAAAAGGAGAAAAAAAGTAAAAAGACAACTTACATAGTGGAAGAAAATATTTGTAAATTACATACCTAAGAGATTATTATAGAGAATAAAGAATTCCTACAATTCAACAACAGCAAAAATCAAACAACCCAATTAAAAAATGGGCAAAAGACTTGAATAGATATTTCTCCAAAGATATAAAAGTGGGCAATAAGCATAAATAAGATGCTCAACATCATTAGTCATGAGATAAATGCAAATCAAAACCACTTTACACCAATTAGGGTAGTTGTAAATAAAAAGAAAACAACAAATGTTGTTGAGGATGCACTAAAATTGGAACCCTTGTACATTGTTGATGGAAATGTGAAATGCTGCAGATGCTATGGAAACAGTTTGATAGTTCCTCCAAAATTTAAACATAGAATTGTCATATGAACCAGCAATTCAACTCCTAAGTATATATCCAAAGGAAGTGAAAGCAGGGACTCAAACAAGTAATTGTATGCCAATGTTCATTGTAGCCTTATTCCTAATAGCCAAAAGGCAGAAGCAGTCCAAGTCTCCATCAATAGATGAATGCGTAAACAAATACGGTATATACATTCAATTGAGTAATATTCAGCTATAAAAAGTAAAAAAGTTTTGTAACATGGTATGACATGAATGAACCTCGAAAGTTTTACACTAAGTGAAATAAGCCAGATGCTAAAAAACAAATATTGTGTAATTTCATTTATATAAAATATCTAGAATATGCAAATTTATAGACTAGAAAGATTAGAGGTTACCAGAAACTAGGGACAGACATGAATGAGAAGTCATTGCTTAATGGTACAGTATTTCTGTTTGGAGTGATGAAAGTTTTGGAAATAGATAATGGTGATTATTGCACAAGATTGTGAATATGATTAATGCCACTGAATTGTATACTTAAATATGGTTAAAATGGCCAGTTTTATGTTACATATGTTTGACTGTAAGAACCTTTCAAAAATTGCATTGTACCCAGAAAAAAAAAAAAAAAAGATGTTCATTCTGTAATATATCCATGGAGTGAAAATTGGTTTCTGGGGCCAAGGGTAAAAAATTCTTAGATGTTACAATGGTCTGTAGTCTTTCAAAAGACCATAGCATATAAAGAGATACTGTATATGCAAGGTATTAAAATTTCATGGTGGTGGGATGTGTGTGTCGGCAGGTCTGAAAGCCTCCTAAGAGGGCCAGTAATGGGGAAAATGTTGAGAAATACTGCTCTAGTAGACTCTTCGGGAATGGCTCATGTGTGTGATATTCCACATATTACTGCATGTTCAAGATTGTTTTTAGTGAATTCTTGAAGTGAAGCTTGCCTGGGTATAAATCTTGACTTGTGCTTCCTTTCCTTAAGTTTCTTGAAAATTCGATCTCACAGTGGCCACATTTTGTTTTATGTTGTTATTGAGAACTCAGATGTAAGTAAGCCTAATGTTTTTGCCCTCACAGATAATTTGATCATTTTGTCTGAAGATCTCTGAGGATACTTTTTCTTTGTCTTTAAAACAATAGTTTTACTAGGATAGTCTAGGACTTGATCAGAATATTTCTAATTCAGTTTCCCTGGATATATAATGAGTCCTTTAAATATAGATTCAGGATTCTTTTATTTATTTATTTTTTTCTCTTTTTTCTTTTTTTTTTTTTTATTATACTTTAAGTTCTAGGGTACATGTGCATAACGTGCAGGTTTGTTACATATGTATACTTGTGCCATGTTGGTGTGCTGCACCCATCAACTCATCAGCACCCATCAATTCATCATTTATATCATGTATAACTCCCAATGCAATCCCTCCCCCCTCCCCCCTCCCCATGATAGGCCCCAGTGTGTGATGTTCCCCTTCCCGAGTCCAAGTGATCTCATTGTTCAGTTCCCACCTATGAGTGAGAACACGCGGTGTTTGGTTTTCTGTTCTTGTGATAGTTTGCTAAGAATGATGGTTTCCAGCTGCATCCATGTCCCTACAAAGGACGCAAACTCATCCTTTTTTATGGCTGCATAGTATTCCATGGTGTATATGTGCCACATTTTCTTAATCCAGTCTGTCACAGATGGACATTTGGGTTGATTCCAAGTCTTTGCTATTGTGAATAGTGCCGCAATAAACATACGTGTGCATGTGTCTTTGTAGTAGACTAATTTATAATCCTTTGGGTATATACCCAGTAGTGGGATGGCTGGGTCATATGGTACATCTAGTTCTAGATCCTTGAGGAATTGCCATACTGTTTTCCATAATGGTTGAACTAGTTAACAATCCCACCAACAGTGTAAAAGTGTTCCTATTTCTCCACATCCTCTCCAACACCTGTTGTTTCCTGACTTTTTAATGATTGCCATTCTAACTGGTGTGAGATGGTATCTCATTGTGGTTTTGATTTGCATTTCTCTGATGGCGAGTGATGATGAGCATTTTTTCATGTGTCTGTTGGCTGTATGAATGTCTTCTTTTGAGAAATGTCTGTTCATATCCTTTGCCCACTTTTTGATGGGGTTGTTTGTTTTTTTCTTGTAAATTTGTTTGAGTTCTTTGTAGATTCTGGATATTAGCCCTTTGTCAGATGAGTAGATTGCAAAAATGTTCTCCCATTCTGTAGGTTGCCTGTTCACTCTGGTGGTAGTTTCTTTTGCTGTGCAGAAGCTGTTTAGTTTAATTAGATCCCATTTGTCAATTTTGGCTTTTGCTGCCGTTGCTTTTGGTGTTTTAGGCATGAAGTCCTTGCCCATGCCTATGTCCTGAATGGTACTACCTAGATTTTCTTCTAGGGTTTTTATGGTATTAGGTCTAACATTTAAGTCTCTAATCCACCTTGACTTAATCTTTGTATAAGGAGTAAGGAAAGGATCCAGTTTCAGCTTTCTACTTATGGCTAGCCAATTTTCCCAGCACCATTTATTAAATGGGGAATCCTTTCCCCAATTCTTGTTTCTCTCAGGTTTGTCAAAGATCAGATGGCTGTAGATGTGTGGTATTATTTCTGAGGACTCTGTTCTGTTCCACTGGTCTATATCTCTGTTTTGGTACCAGTACCACGCAGTTTTGGTGACTGTAGCCTTGTAGTATAGTTTGAAGTCAGGTAGCGTGACGCCTCCAGCTTTGTCCTTTTGACTTAGGATTGTCTTGGCAATGCGGGCTCTTTTTTGGTTCCATATGAACTTTAAAGGAGTGTTTTCCAATTCTGTGAAGAAACTCATTGGTAGCTTGAAGGGGATGGCATTGAATCTATAAATAACCTTGGGCAGTATGGCCATTTTCATGATATTGATTCTTCCTATCCATGAGCATGGTATGTTTTTCCATTTGTTTGTGTCCTCTTTGATTTCACTGAGCAGTGGTTTGTAGTTGTCGTTGAAGAGGTCCTTTACATCCCTTGTAAGTTGGATTCCTAGGTATTTTATTCTCTTTGAAGCAATTGTGAATGGAAGTTCATTCATGATTTGGCTCTCTGCTTGTCTGTTACTGGTGTATAAGAATGCTTGTGATTTTTGCACATTAATTTTGTATCCTGAGACTTTGCTGAAGTTGCTTATCAGCTTAAGGAGATTTTGGGCTGAGACTATGGGGTTTTCTAAATATACAATCATGTCATCTGCAAACAGGGACAATTTGACTTCTTCTTTTCCTAACTGGATACCCTTGATTTCTTTCTCTTGCCTGATTGCCCTAGCCAGAACTTCCAAGACTATGTTGAATAGGAGTGGTGAGAGAGGGCATCCCTGTCTTGTGCCAGTTTTCAAAGGGAATTTTTCCAGTTTTAGCCCATTCAGTATGATATTAGCTGTGGGTTTGTCATAAATAGCTCTTATTATTTTGAGGTACGTTCCATCAATACCGAATTTATTGAGCGTTTTTAGCATGAAGGGCTGTTGAATTTTGTCAAAAGCCTTTTCTGCATCTATTGAGATAATCATGTGGTTCTTGTCTTTGGTTCTGTTTATATGCTGGATGACGTTTATTGATTTGCGAATGTTGAACCAGCCTTGCATCCCAGGGATGAAGCCCACTTGATCATGGTGGATTAGCTTTTTGATGTGTTGCTGAATCCGGTTTGCCAGTATTTTATTGAGGATTTTTGCATCGATGTTCATCAGGGATATTGGTCTAAAATTCTCTTTTTTTGTTGTGTCTCTGCCAGGCTTTGGTATCAGGATGATGTTGGCCTCATAAAATGAGTTAGAGAGGATTCCCTCTTTTTCTATTGATTAGAATAGTTTCAGAAGGAATGGTACCAGCTCCTCCTTGTACCTCTGGTAGAATTCAGCTGTGAATCCATCTGGTCCTGGACTTTTTTTGGTTGGTAGGCTATCAATTATTGCCTCAATTTCAGAGCCTGCTATTCGTCTATTCAGGGATTCAACTTCTTCCTGGTTTAGTCTTGGGAGAGTGTAAGTGTCCAGGAAATTATCCATTTCTTCTAGATTTTCTAGTTGATTTGCGTAGAGGTGTTTATGGTATTCTCTGATGGTAGTTTGTATTTCTGTGGGGTTGGTGGTGATATCCCCTTTATCATTTTTTATTGCATCTATTTGATTCCTCTCTCTTTTCTTCTTTATTAGTCTTGCTAGCGGTCTGTCAATTTTGTTGATTTTTTCAAAAAACCAACTCCTGGATTCATTGATTTTTTGGAGGGTTTTTTGTGTCTCTATCTCCTTCAGTTCTGCTCTTATCTTAGTTATTTCTTGCCTTCTGCTAGCTTTTGAATGTGTTTGCTCTTGCCTCTCTAGTTCTTTTAATTGTGATGTTAGAGTGTCAATTTTAGATCTTTCCTGCTTTCTCTTGTGGGCATTTAGTGGTATAAATTTCCCTCTACACACTGCTTTAAATGTGTTCCAGAGATTCTGGTATGTTGTATCTTTGTTCTCATTGGTTTCAAAGAACATCTTTATTTCTGCTTTCATTTCGTTATGTACCCAGTAGTCATTCAGGAGCAGGTTGTTCAGTTTCCATGTAGTTGAGCGGTTTTGATTGAGTTTCTTAGTCCTGAGTTCTAGTTTGATTGCACTGTGGTCTGAGAGACAGTTTGTTGTAATTTCTGTTCTTTTACATTTGCTGAGGAGTGCTTTACTTCCAATTATGTGGTCAATTTTGGAATAAGTGCGATGTGGTGCTGAGAAGAATGTATATTCTGTTGATTTGGGGTGGAGAGTTCTATAGATGTCTGTTAGGTCCGCTTGGTGCAGAGATGAGTTCAATTCCTGGATATCCTTGTTAACTTTCTGTCTTGTTGATCTGTCTAATGTTGACAGTGGAGTGTTGAAGTCTCCCATTATTATTGTATGGGAGTCTAAGTCTCTTTGTAAGTCTCTAAGGACTTGCTTTATGAATCTGGGTGCTCCTGTATTGGGTGCATATATATTTAGGAGAGTTAGCTCTTCCTGTTGAATTGATCCCTTTACCACTATGTAATGGCCTTCTTTGTCTCTTTTGATATTTGATGGTTTAAAGTCTGTTTTATCAGAGACTAGGATTGCAACCCCTGCTTTTTTTTGTTCTCCATTTGCTTGGTAGATCTTCCTCCATCCCTTTATTTTGAACCTATGTATGTCTCTGCATGTGAGATGGGTCTCCTGAATACAGCAGACTGATGGGTCTTGACTCTTTATCCAGTTTGCCAGTCTGTGTCTTTTAATTGGAGCATTTAGTCCGTTTACATTTAAGGTTAATATTGTTATGTGTGAACTTGATCCTGCCATTATGATATTAGCTGGTTATTTTGCTCGTTAGTTGATGCAGTTTCTTCCTAGCCTCGATGGTCTTTACATTTTGGCATGTTTTTGCAATGGCTGGTACTGGTTGTTCCTTTCCATGTTTAGGGCTTCCTTCAGGGTCTCTTGTAAGGCAGGCCTGGTGGTGACAAAATCTCTAAGCATTTGCTTATCTGTAAAGGATTTTATTTCTCCTTCACTTATGAAACTTAGTTTGGCTGGATATGAAATTCTGGGTTGAAAATTCTTTTCTTTAAGAACGTTGAATATTGGCCCCCACTCTCTTCTGGCTTGTAGAGTTTCTGCCAAGAGATCTGCTGTTAGTCTGATGGGCTTCCCTTTGTGGGTAACCCGGCCTTTCTCTCTGGCTGCCCTTAAGATTTTTTCCTTCATTTCAACTTTGGTGAATCTGGCAATTATGTGTCTTGGAGTTGCTCTTCTGGAGGAGTATCTTTGTGGAGTTCTCTGTATTTCCTGAATTTGAATGTTGGCCTGCCCTACTAGGTTGGGGAAGTTCTCCTGGATGATATCCTGAAGAGTGTTTTCCAAGTTGGTTCCATTTTCCCCCTCACTTTCAGGCACCCCAATCAGATGTAGATTTGGTCTTTTTACATAATCCCATACTTCTTGCAGGCTTTGTTCATTTCTTTTTCTTCTTTTTTCTTTTGGTTTCTCTTCTCGCTTCATTTCATTCATTTGATCCTCAATCGCTGATACTCTTTCTTCCAGTTGATCGAGTCGGTTACTGAAGCTTGTGCATTTGTCACGTATTTCTCATGTCATGGTTTTCACCTCTGTCATTTCGTTTATGACCTTCTCTGCATTCATTAGTCTAGCTGTCAATTCTTCCACTCTTTTTTCAAGATTTTTAGTTTCTTTGCGCTGGGTATGTAATTCCTCCTTTAGCTCTGAGAAGTTTGATGGACTGAAGCCTTCTTCTCTCATCTCGTCAAAGTCATTCTCTGACCAGCTTTGATCCATTGCTGGCGATGGGCTGCGCTCCTTTGCAGGGGGAGATGCGCTCTTATTTTTGAGTTTCCAGCTTTTCTGCCCTGCTTTTTCCCCATCTTTGTGGTTTTATCTGTCTCTGGTCTTTGATGATGATGACGTACTGATGGGGTTTTGGTATAGGTGTCCTTCCTCTTTGATAGTTTTCCTTCTAACAGTCAGGACCCTCAGCTGTAGGTCTGTTGGAGATTGCTTGAGGTCCACTCCAGACCCTGTTTGCCTGGGTATCAGCAGCAGAGGTTGCAGAAAATAGAATATTGCTGAACAGCGAGTGTACCTGTCTGATTCTTACTTTGGAAGCTTCCTCTCAGGGGTGTACTCCACCCTGTGAGGTGTGGGGTGTCAGACTGCCCCTAGTGGGGGATGTCTCCCAGTGAGGCTACTCAGGGGCCAGGGACCCACTTGAGCAGGCAGTCTGTCCGTTCTCAGATCTCAACCTCCGTGTTGCGAGATCCACTGCTCTCTTCAAAGCTGTCAGACAGAGTCGTTTGTGTCTGCAGAAGTTTCTGCTGCCTTTTTGTTGTTGTTGTTGTTTTTTTAGCTGTGCCCTGTCCCCAGAGGTGGAGTCTACAGAGACAGGCAGGTTTCCTTGAGCTGCTGTGAGCTCCACCCAGTTCGAGCTTCCCAGCGGCTTTGTTTACCTACTTAAGCCTCAGCAATGGCGGGCGCCCCTCCCCCAGACTCGCTGCTGCCTTGTGGTTAGATCACAGACTACTGTGTTAGCAATGAGGGAGGCTCCGTTGGCGTGGGACCCTCCTGGCCAGGTGTGGGATATATTCTCCTGGTGTGCCCGTTTGCTTAAAGCGCAATATTGGGGTGGGAGTTACCCGATTTTCCAGGTGTTGTGTGTCTCAGTTCCCCTGGCTAGGAAAAGGGATTCCCTTCCCCCTTGTGCTTCCCAGGTGAGGCGATGCCTCGCCCTGCTTCAGCTCTCGGTGGTCGGGCTGCAGCAGCTGACCAGCACCGATTGTCCAGCACTCCCTTGTGAGATGACCCCAGTACCTCATTTGAAAATGCAGAAATCACCTGTCTTCTGTGTCGCTCGCGCTGGGAGTTGGAGACTGGAGCTGTTCCTATTTGGCCGTCTTGCTCCGCTCCCCCGGGAGAACTTTCAGGATTCTTTTATTTTTGGAAAGTTTTACTTAGCTATAGTTTAAATATTCACAGCTGCTCCACAGTTTTGTTTTTCCTTTCTCAGAGACTCCCATTATAAGTGCACCAAGCCTTCTTTGCCTTGTTTTCTCTCTGACCAGTTTTACTTCCTTCTTTTCTCATTTTTATTCTTTCAGTTATTTCCCTACCTTTTTTCAACATGTCTGTGTTATTATCTTTAGGCTGCTAATATAAAATGCCACAGGCTGAGTAATTAACTATAAACAACAGAATTGTATTTCTCATTGTTCTGGATGGGAAGTCCAGGATCAAGATCCTGGCAAGTTGCAAATTTGATGTCTGATGACGGCTCTGTTCTCATAAATGGCACCTTCTATGTGTCCTCACATGACATAAGGGGTAGAAGGGGCAAATAGGCTTGCTGAAGCCCTTTTATAAAAGCACTAATCCGAATCATGGGGGCGGACCCCTCCTGATCTAATCACTTACTAAAGGCTCCACTTCTTAATACCATAACCTTGGAGGTTACATTTTAACGTGTGAATTTTGGGGGGACACAAACATTCAGACCTGTGTAACGTCTTATTAAATTTTTATTTTAATCTAGTCATCCTTGTGCAACTTATAACTCATTTTTCATTTATGAGACAATTTTGTCTTTTTATTCAATTTCTTTCCTGAGTTCAGGCCATTCTTATTGCATTTCTTCCTGTTTCTTTCCAGGTTCATTTTTTAGTTTTTAAATTTTTGATTATATGTACTAAAAGATCCTTCTCTAAATGGTTGCTTAAGAATATTAATTCACTTTGGAGTTTAGTTATGGTTTTCTTCTGTTGTATGGTTTATTAGAAGAGAAGTTTCAACTGAAATTCATGTTTTTGTTTGCTTACTTTCTTCTATAGGATCTTTGCATAGCACTAGGTTGCTTTTTTAGATTTGATTCCTAGATATTTTGTGGACAGGATTTCTAGTTTTAAGGGTGCCCTCTTTCTTGGTATCATGAAGCAGAGTTTCTCCAATAGATGATGCTAATGGTGATGGAAACAGGGAGAGGGGTGAGTATATTTTATTTCTCTAATTTCTGTAAGACTAACAATTATATATTTTTCCTTTTTATTTCTTTTTCTTTTCACTGTCACATCTCCAATACTGTATTTTCTGTGTTTGTCTGATTCTCCACCAGAAACAAGGTTTCTTGTGGAAACAGAAAATACAGCTTTTCTGAATTTGTCTGTATTTGAGAGATATTGGTTGCAAACTCCACTTTAAGGTCCCTTTCATATAGGTGTAGTTGTGAAATATGAAGTCCCAGATATGTGCTCAGTATTTTAGCAATTAATGTTGAATTTTATCTTTCTGAGGGTGATTTTCTTTTTCTGTTTCACCCATGTATTCTGTTCTCTTCCCCTGTTTTTCATGAAGTCTCTTAAAGACAGAGTCTTTCATTCCACTCTCTGAGAACATAGTGCCAATAGAGCTCTGTAGAAATTTTAAAATTAGTGTCATTTCTTGTGGGTGATTTGGAATTCATGGCTTTTTTTCAGGTAATGCTAAACGTGTGGGTCGTGTGTGGTTTATTTATTCCCTCTTATTGATCCTCCAGTTTGTAGGGAGATTTGATTCATGTGGCCATAATTATCCTTAATAGAAAACACTCCTATGGTTTAACAAATTTACTGTGTTTTGTGTTTCTTCTGTATTTTCCCCACTTATTTTTCAAAGTTGTGAGTGCTTACTAGATGTGCAAGAAATGAATTAATATAAAAATTATAATAAATTGTTTTTGCCTTGTCTTATTGCTTTGGCTCAAAGTAATTGTGGCTTTAGTAAACGTTTTAGTCTTAGAACCAATAATTTCTCATGATAACCACTCTTAATTGGAAAACCAATTACATCTTGAGTCTAGTGAACGGAAGTATCTCCTTCGTTTACCTTTGTCTTGGATCTTTGTATGATTGACTTCGGAAAATGTTAATTGATATGTTGCAGTACTGCAGCAATAATTACCTTTAAGTGGAAACAGCTGTCTTATACCTAGTGCAAGAGAACAGTGCAAGGGTGCAAGACTCTAATACAGATATAAACTCTAGACATTGGTGGAACATTTGGTAGATGAAAAAGCTTGTTTAGGGTTCAGTATGAGCAGGAAAGGCAAAGACAACAGTAGGATGCCACTGTTTAACAAAAGGAAATTAAGTTTCCCTTTTTCTGAATTATTGGAGAGAGTATAGCAACATATGTGCCTTGGGTGAAGAGTTGATGAATAGAAGATCTGAGATGGTTTGTGGCTTTCCAAAATGGCAGGTAATAAAGATGTGCAAATAGGATCCAGCAGGAAGGTGGGGCTGGCCAATGGACTAGAGAGATGAGGACTTTGCTGAAATTGAGCTGAAAGGAATTATCCTGGGTCATTTCATAGTTTCACTGTGTGATCTGATATAAGGTCTTGGGCGACTGTGAGGTTAAACCCAGAATCAAATGCTTCCCAAGGCCTTGAATATCTGCCTCAGAGAAGGAATATAGTGTCAAGATTTGTGAGATAAATTTGCTTTGCCTAATTAGGTCACCTAGGAATACTTAGAGTCTATATGTATTTTGCCCAAGTAATGTTTGACATGAATATCATACAATATTTTCTGTTAATTACATTTCTCAACATAACATTGTGGTAAGAGTGCTTGTATTTTATAAAATCTCAGGAGTAATGGTGGGGGAGAATATGCCATCCAGCAATATTTCATGATACTAATTACCTGAGGGAATTCAGAAAAATGTGTGCAGATGGATACACTACACAGGTAGAGTAATGGGCTTTTATAAAAGATGAAGTATTCTAATTACAAATGAATTATTATAATGCATGACAATTTTAAATTACTCTCCTTATTTTGTGTTGAATTTAGTTTTTACTGGAAAGCCAAACAAAGCAGATAGGAATTTGTCATCCATTTTTAGTTTTACTTTTTAATTACTTTGAAGTCATTCAGTCCTTGCTCTCTCTCTGTGTGTACGTGAGTGGAGGGGAGGGTAAAGGTGGTGGTGGAGAGGTGGTATGAGGAATACAGGTACTTTTATTTTAAGCACTATGGGCTAAGAAGGCATGCATTTTAATTTGTTTGAAACATAACACTTATGATGCTCTTTGCTAATTCTTTACATAACAGCTAATTGCCACCCTAGGTTTTTTTTTCGTTTTCCCAGGTGGGCAGAGACCACAGCCTGTGTTGGAAACTAAAAACAAAGCCCCTGCCTTCCTACTTTCCTTGATGGGGATGGCCGTTTGACCCAATGGTGACCATTGATACATACGAAATTTGTTGAAGGAGCTTACAGGAAATCTCCTTTTCCCTGATAGCAAGACATTTGAGGAGAATTTCCTTGCCCCTCTGGCCTTCCTTGCCCCATTCCCACCAGGATTGTATGAGCATATGATGCTTGGAATGACTATAGCCATCTTGGGTTATGCAGATGACCATTAACACCCAGAGGATGGCAGGGGGAAACACACCTGGAAAATTTGGATCCTGGAGGTTGTTGAGTCACTGCATCAACCTGGAGACCACTGTACCTCTGGGCTTCAATTTTTCAAGTCAGTTTTAATCTTATATTTGATTACATGGAGCCCAATACATTTTATTAAGTGGGTATCCATGTTTTCGTTTTGTTTTGTTTTGTTTTGTTACCTTAGAAAACACTGAGTTGGCAAAGAATCTGATATGGTTATAGCCACACCTTATGTAATGTTACCTGACTGATACCTATAGAGTCACGTGTTTCCTTTTTGTAAGCCTAAGGCCCACAGATTTCTTTATAATTATTGTAATTCCAAAACCCTGTTAAAATCCCATCTCCACCGCATCTCTTTCACATCTAGTGAAAACCGCTTAGCCATTTCTAGTTTGCATTTTAACCTTCCCCAGATTCTCTCCTCTTTCATCTATCCCACCAATCAACATGAAGTGCTCCATTGAATCCAAAAGAGTTCTCTGTCTATAGGCTGTCAGTACCCAGTGTGACTTCCCCATTTGCCACCTTACAATTTGTGCTTGCTTTCTGCTCAGGCATCACATAGTTTGATTTTATTATTATTTTAGTATACACACAGGACTTTTTAATGATGAAAGTTTCTAGATAGGTGATATCATGTATGTTTTCACTAATTTGCTATTGTATCTCATTTATAGAGTAATCATATACTTCAGACTAAATGAAACAACTGGTGTAACAGTACAGAGTAACCATATACACCAGACTAAGTTAAATGAATGGAACAAAATATTCATATTTAGAACTGTCCCATGAAATCTGGGGTATACAGTTGCACAATTTATGCAACAGCAATCTGCAAAGAGCTGCTTAATGATTAGCCTACTGATCACACAGTATCTGTTGAATATTTACTCTTTTTCCCAGCAAAAATGTTTATTAAAACATTTAAAAGCACCACATCCTTATATAGAACATTTAGAAAGTGCAGACAGAAAGAAATAAACAAAAATTACTCAAGTCCCTATATTCCAAAACAATACAGTTACCATTTTGGTGTTTTGCCCTGCAATACTTTTTTCTGCATAGGTTTCAGTAGGAATTTGTGTTGACTTGTTTGAAGCTATTGACCAGACAGAACTGAGAGTGGAAGAAACTGAAGGAGTGTTATATTAGGAAAGCTTCCCTAAAACTCCTCCCAAGCCCATATTAATCATAGAACAATAATCACAACTTTGATTGTTTATTATCTTCAATATGATGTCCTTTCATTTTCAAAACACTGTAATTATGAAGTAATATTATTTGTATTTTAAAGACGAGGTACCTAGGTCAGAGAAATTAAAGAATTTGCCTGAGGTGAAACACGTGGTAAGTCCTAAAGCTGGAAATGAAGTCCATGTCTGACTTGACTTCAAAGCAGGTGTTATTTTTTTCTCTTACGCTTTTACCCAATTACCAAACATCAGACCCAGCAGGGAGTTGTTTGGTTCCGGTCCTTTTATTTTATAAATGAAGAGAGTATCAAGAAGGATGCTTTGGAAATTAGGCCTAGAATCTGCTCTTTTTGGATTCAGTTTCTCCTACAGTCTCAGTTCTGGTCTGGTCGATAGCTTCCAACCAAAGAACAAAATTCCTTCTGAACCCTATGCAGAGAAAAATTGTTACAGGGCAAAACACCAAAATGTTAACAGCTTTGTTTTGGAATATAGGGACTTGGGTAATTTTTGTTTATTTCTTTTTGTCTGAGGTTTCTAAATTTTCTATATAAGCATGTGTTGCTTTTAAATGTTTTAAGTTAAGCTCTGTTGGTCAGTCGCTAGCCTCCTTCTGCCTTTCCCCTCTGTACAACCCCTAGTACTAGGCACTGTACAAATTGCTCCAAATGGTGAAAATCAGCAATCACTAACACTCCAAATTCTAAGAGTTTTGAGGCACTCTTTGACAAAAGATAGTGTCTTTCACTTAATGTGCCCATTCTTAGATGCCATCCCTAAAAGCAAGGCCCCGTTTTATACCCAGTCCAGCTTTCAAACAGAGTGAACATTTCAGGGCCGAGCAAGGAGGAGAGGTTGCAGAGTCTAAAACTGACAGAGGACAGCCAAAATCAGTTTTTTTGAGGGTGTACTTGCTTTCTTAAGCCTACAGCCTAGTCAAAACTGGACACAGCTGTCCTTTTTCAAGGCAATTTCACTCCCAGACTGATTGTTTGGATTTCAGCTTGTTGTTTAATAGTTCTAGAATTCAAACAGTCACCTTGAGGCAAGAAGGTTAGCACTCCATTAAGATGGATGGGGAAAGTTCACACCTCTCACTTTTACTTTATTTCTTTGCTTCTCTTTCCATTTGCCTGCAAACTCAGCAAAGCTAAAGCACATTTACTACCCAATCTGTTTTTATACCCACTGGGCTGAAAAGTTGATTTACTAAAGAACTTGGATTTTCCAGGAAAAGGAAAAGTCCACAGAGAGTTTTAAAGTCTGCAAAATACGTAGGATTATCAGAGGAATACGAAACCTTATGCTAGATCCTTTGGTTCTTAAATCAATCCCCAAAGAGGTTTTAAAGCTCATGTGCTTCTTCGATGGTTCTTCTGGACCTTCTTATAAATGCTCTTCATATAATATTTGTTAAGAGGGAGAGCTAAAACTGGCAGCATTTTTGTGAAACACTAGGCTGGTGTATTTTTGTTTTGTTAGCTTTCATGAATGTTGGTGGAAAAGCAATGCAAGGGAGTTAGTATTTGCTGAGTGCTTAGCATGTGAAAACCCCGAGCTGGATACCATGGGAGATGGTGAAGAATAATACCTGGTTCAGTCTCTTACCTCTGATGAAGGAAAAACACACAATTTCCACTAATATAAGCCCCAGACCCCAAGAATAATTATAATAGAAATTCATGCAACAGGTCCGTAAAGAAAGGAATGAGTTCTTTTGATTGGGGCATTTTAAACAGCTTATTAGAGGTGAGATTCAAAACCAATTTGGGGAATCTGGTAGGGGAAAGAGGAACTGAGTGGGAGAGTTCCTTTAGCAAAAGATGAAAGTAAACCACAATATGTAGTATTGAGAGCTGAGAGCTACTCTTAGTTATCTGTAGCGGGTAAGGCAGAGACTGGTGATGTTCCCCACCCTCACCTCCTGCTTGCGAACCTACAGAAAGACCACATTCCTCGGTCCCACTTGTGGGTAAGTGTGGTCATGTGACTGTTTTCTAGCAAATGGAATGAAGGTAGAATGATGTATGCCTTTTCTCCTAACTTTCTTGCCCGGCTTGTTTGGCTAGCTGAATGCAGAGGATCTGGCAAAGCCCTCTGAGGAAGCCCTTACAGATGGTGGTCCCATGAAATAAAAGAAGCCAAGATACTTTAACCATGGAACAGAAGGCCATGCACCAAATACCTGATCAGACTGTGAAGGGAACAAGAATGACTGTGTTAAGTCACTGAGATTATTTGCTGTTATAGAAGCTGGCATTATCGTGGGGATGGTAAGGCTGAAAGGGTAGGTTAAAAGATCTATGAAATCCTCCCAAAGCAAGTCATTCACAAGAATTATGATAATAAAGTAATTTAAATAGTAATAAGTTTTGAATTAATATATGCTAACATTGGGAAGAAGGGAAGGACCATTCTTTCTGATGTGGACTTCTATGAGTCATTTTCTTGGGGTGGTTTTATGCTGACAGCTTAATTAGGGGTTCTAAGTAAAAATGTTAGAAAGTGGGGAGTTTCTTCACTACAGAGGATTCTTGGGCATTTCATAGCTTATGGAAAGCTCATCTCCTCATCTCCTCATCTCCTCATCTGTGAGGAGATGAGTCTAAGGCTGGCTGGTTTGGGATGACTTTTATTGCTTTATTTGATTATAAAAGTAATACACACACACACACTCCTTGTAGAAAATTTGGAAAATATAAAAATGTCAATAGAATAAAATAACCATTTGTTTATGTTTTGGTGTGTTTCATTCCAGTTCTTCACTTTGTTTCTTTCTCTATATATTATATGTAAATATAGGTAAAGATCACACTATATTTAATTTATTTTTCATTATTAAATTTCTTTATAAATGTAATTTTAAATAGTTGTATAACTTTTTCATTATATGAATATGCCATAATTTTTACTATTTCTCATAAAGCTGAATACAGTTATTTCCAGGGTTTTTTGTTATTTTGACAAGAATGAATATCATTATTCACAGATATTTGCCTGGATTCTTGACTATATTTTTAGGCTAGATTCCTAGAAATAGATTTTATAAATGCATTTAATGCATTGAATAGAAGCATTAAAAATTATCTACTAGATATAGTTTTCTTGATAGGTCACAGATTGAAGGACAATAAATCTATGATATATGTGGTAACTTATTTTCAGTTGGCCAAGTGGCTGTCTCTTGCTGATGTAAGAATAAATATTTCATTTTAAGGAACCACAGGCATCCTCTGATCATAGTAAGTAATAATCCAATTGCATTTAGTACAGGCTGGGGTAACCTGTGAACAAATCACCCCAAAATTTCAGTGGTTTAACACAACAGAATCTTATTTCTTGTTCAGGCTATATGACCTGCAGGTCAGTTGTGGGTACTTCACCTATTCATAAGTACTATAACCTAGAGAAGGGAATATGGTAAATCATGTCTTTACTCTTTAAGTTTTCACCTGGAGGGAATACATGTCGTTTCCGTTCACGTCTCCTATAGTCACATGCCACAGTAACTATAAGGGTGTGGGAAGTGACAATGCTACTATGTTCCTAGGGAAAGAACAAAGAATATTCAGTGGACAGCACTAATGACTATCACCTGTGACTGGCCTTTAACTTTTGAGGAAGGGGCTGTATCCATAGCTAACCTCCTCTATGGTGACTCCTAAAAGTGTCTCTTGGCAATTTTTTCCTACAGAGTTTCTCAGACGTGGGTCAGCAAACTTTGGCCCAGCAAACTTTGGCCCAAATGTGGCCTGCTGCCTGTTTTTGTATGGTCTGCTAGCTAAAAGTGTTTTTTACATTTTTACGTAGTTGGAAAAAGTCAAAAGAAAAGCAATATTGTTGACACATGAAAATTATATACAATTCAAATATATCTCCATAAAGTATTTTATTAGAACACAGCCATTCTAACTTGCTTACATATTACCTGTAACTGACTGCTTGATGTAATAGCAAAATTGGGAAGCCACAATGGAAACTTTATAGTCTGTAGAGTTAAATATTTACCATCGAGCCCATTACAGAAAAAGCTTGCCAATCTCTGATCTTAGACATGACCCTAAGGAAAATTAGGATCATTTCAACATGGTTACCTGAAAAAAAAATCATCACTATGGAAGTTATTATTTGCTAACTTTATCAAATTCAGGTTAATATACTCAAAACAAAAACACAAAGTCTCCTCACTGTTGGTGTGCATTATTACAGTGGTTGTGCCTGAGCCATAGATGGAAGAGTGATGAGACCTGAAACCCAACAGCCAAATTGGACTGAGATTAGAGAGGAAAGTCATTAGAATTACCAGGGGTTTGCCTGAATTGGACATTGCAGTTGGAAGCTGGACTAGATGAGTTTCTCACCAGGCCTTTTCACCTCCTTGAGGATTTGCTATACATATCTGCTCAATGTTTCAGAATCAACCTGGATACAAACACAAGCCCTCATTGCCTCCTGTTAAAATACATCCATTCATACATACATTAAAAAAGAAGGAAAGATTGACTCTTCAAGTGGAAGAAAACACCCCGAGTTTTGCCATCTACTTTCCCAGCTTATTGCTGCTGGAAGTATTTCACTGACAACTGTGATTTTTAAAAAATGTTTTGAATTTCTCCTTAGAGGTTTCATAAGCATTTAAATAGAATTGGCTTTCTGGGTGACTTACCAGTTGTGCTGTGTGGGGTTTTTAAGGGGTATGTGCTCCATCCACTGTCAAAATATTCCTTGGGTTGAGACTGGGACTTCTAAAATAACGTGTTGGTCCAGGGACAAGTGCTGTTTCTCTTTGTTTAGTGTTGAAATAATAATACACCAGTTAGTAATGCTAGGGATGGAATGAGAGACACATCACATGCATATTCCAACAGAGGTCAAAAATCTATTCTTTTGAAATGTCAAGAATGACATTCTCTAATCCCCATGTATATAGATTCCATTTATTTGTGCACTTAAATTAACTCCTTTCTAATCCAGCTACATAGCTGCCAAAGACTTCCCATGAAAGGCATTTTCTTCTTAAGTAGTCATAACTCACATCCGGCTCTGATTGGAGGAATGCTTCCTTTGACTTCATGCCCATAGTCAAAGGTACAGAAGTGTTTTATCTAATTTCAAAGGGTAAGTTTTACCTACTTGGAAACAGATACCTCTGATAGCTCATTGTTCCTTTCCTTTCCTGAGATAGTTCCATGTTGCATCCTCTTTCTTTTTGCGCTTAGTTTTATTTTATAGAAGACTTTTAAATCAATGACCATTCTATTTCATTCAAAATATTGTGTGTAGATTTCTAATTATATGATGCATATTTACACATCTCATTAAAAATTAAGTGGCTACCCTTTCCCCTTTCAAATCTAGGTAAAAATGCACACTTTGAGGAGTACACTTATCTGGACAATCAGGTAGAACTGTTGAAATCTAGGTCACCCAGGAAAAGCTAAGTATATAGTTGTCTTGCTCATATAGTACCCGTCTGACTCTAGAACACAGGAGATGTCTTTAGGCTGAATATAGAAAGTGATAGTACGTCAATGACAATAATGTGTTGTCATTATTGTGTTGTAGAGGTGAAGCATTCTTCTATATATTACCTCATGTAATTTTCCCAATCCTCCTCTGAGACTGAGAAGGCAAGTGTTATTACCCACATTTCATGAATAAGAAAACTGAAACTGAAAAAGACTGACTTGCATGAGGAAGTCAAGAGTTGGAAGAGATTAGGTCCACTTATCTTTGCCTCTGGTTAGTTGCACCCCTTTGTGATGCTGTCTCCCCCAGATAGGTAGAGTTGATACGGACCATTGGCCAGCCTCTGAAATTTGTGAGTTTCTTTCAGAAGGAAATCCTCAATGTGATCTTCTTTTCTTGTGATAAACATATCTTCTGAAAGTGGTACACTGAAAAAGAAAATCAGGTTAAGGGTTGAAGCCTGTGAGTTGGGGTCTGTTTGATCAAGAATTTGCTGCACATCTACATTGGGCACTTGCCAAACTCAGGAATAGCTCTTTTCTCTGGCTTTGGCCCAATTTTTATTTCTTCTAAAACAAGATAATGAAACAGAAATGTTCAGACATCAAGACCTTGACATGAAAAACCAATCAAAGCATAATTATGTTGCCCATTTATTTTTGTCTCAAAACGGTATTATACAATATTTACACATTACCACATGGTTTTCATTCCCCTGTGAAATTTTTACCTTTTTTACATGTCTAGCAGACCTGGGGATCCTAACTTTGGAGGTGAGGCAATCTCAAATCTCAGAGGACTGGGCATCTGATTCAAAGGAGAGAGCTGCTCTGGCAATACTGTAACCTTTCTCCAGGCAATACTGAATGCTAGGAAAGGCATCCAAACCCAAGTCAATACTTCATTTGTGGTGAGTTCGTGGTCAGGCATTCCTCTGTTCTTTAGCAGCAAGGTAAACAGTAAACCAGGACAACTTTTAGACAAGAATTTTTCCTTGGAACTTGGAAAACATTGCATGTTCCATGTATTATAGTAAAATAAGCATCTTTCTGGGAAAGGTGTCCAGATCTTCAATTGCCTTACATTAGAACAATATTTAATAACACAAATTTATTTCTATATAATAAACATTTTATATTCATTAACAATTTCCAGTTTTCCTGCCTATTAAACTAGTTAATATGGATTTGCAACAATGCAAGCTTTGAACCTTATTCTTTGGTGGGCACCATAACTCAAAAGGAGAGCTGGGGATGGGGTCGGGGAGGGGCAGATAGGTCCTCCTGACTGGTGAGTCCACAACTCTCCCCATCCCTCCCCATGTCACCCAGCTAGATTAACCTTTGCTTGAGTACAGAAGCCCCTGCTCTTCTGCAAAGCATTTATGTATTCTATCTTACAAATCTATTTTTGATTTCTCAAGAAGTGGTCACTGGGAATGGAAGAGAATAATACAAGCAGAGGCCTGGAGATGGGAGAAGAGGTGTAGTAAGAAATTGGACTGCAAAGGCATGATGGATCCAGACCTTGGGTCTTAGGGCCAGCTTATAGGGGGTTGTACGTTTTTCTTTAAATAAAAGGACACTATCGTCACATGCTTTCAAGGAGAGCAAGAGTGGAGAAAGTGGGGTCAGCTGAGGGCAGTACTGATGTTGTGGATGAGAGCCTGACTAGTGGAGTTGCAGTGGGAGTGGAGGTGAGAATTGTGAAGGACATTGAGAAATTCACTTGGCAATGGATGCCCATTCTGCCACTGTCCCCCCACTGTGGGGATGACAAACTCAGATCAAGGGTGTCTCTTGCCTTCTAGGAGTTTACTGGTTACCTGCATTTGGAATTGAAAATACATAATGGAGGCAAGATGTTGATCATATTGATGACAGGGTGTCTTTCAACAGGCTCCACAGGGTGGCTATTCTGTAGGTTTGAAAACCAATTTTACCACTATACTGAGAGGATCCATATCTCAGGGAGGATTTACAGAAACCCATTACACAGACTGGCAGAGAGTTTACTGCCTACATTTTCCCCTATACTCAACTTTCTCAAGTTGGATCTTTGGGGAAACCATATTGTATTCATAATGTTGCCTAGTGAGCATAGAATCAGGATCAGAATAAGTTACAGGAATTAAGCAATATTTAAATTATCTAATTATCACCTAAAATTAAAATTCTCACCTAAGAGAGCTGGTGGCACTTGCTCCCCTCAGAGAGATACTTTGCCAGTGAAACCAAGTCACCTGATGTCAGAGACTCAGACTTCCTTTTCTCTCAACATGACTCAGATAGGCCCTACAAACATTTGCCTTCCAGACCCTCTCTGCTTCTGATGCTGTTGATCCCTTGCGCCTCCACCTTACATTCTTTCTTTTGATGTATTAATAACTCAGGCAATTCCCACTTCTCTGGATCACTATTTCTGGGACTCTACATTTTAGAAATAGTAACATAAATCAGTGAAAAAATATATTCACAAGAATGTTAACTGCAGCCTTTTGGTAATACCCCAAATTGGCAATGAACTATGTGTTCATCAGTTGGGGGATTGGGTAAATAAAAGATGTTATAATTATTTAATGCCGTACTATGCAACCGTTAGCAAGAATGCATAGAAAAATATGTACTGGCTTAACAGGATATAGAAAATAAAATGTTAATATAAAAACAAATTGTATTATAAAAACAAATTTGTGTGTGTGTGTGTGTATAGAGAGAGAGAGAGACAGAGAGAGAGAGAGAGCAGAATGCCATCTTTGTGAAAAAGAAATACATGTATGTATGGCTATTTGTATATGACGTATACATATATGCATATACACATATACATATATATGCTTGTATATCAAATTTAAGCACAGAATAAATCCAGGAAAATAGTGCTCTTAAATGTTAACAGTGGTTATCCCTGAGGAAGGGGTAGGATTGTATATGTTGGATGTGACCTGGGACTTTTGCCTCTTCCTGTGTATGTGTGTGTACATATATGTGATGAAATCATAGGAGCAATTTCCTTTTTTTTAAAAAAAGAACTCCTTTCTTTTCTTTCTTTGCCCACCAGTTCCTGAAAATCTTACATTCTTAGGAAAAATCACTAAAATCGAGAATAAATTACTATTCACTGTTGAGATTGATGACTACTAAAAAAGAAGTATAAATTGATCCTATGGGCTTCTGGGAAATTGAGAGATTGCTTCCAACTCCATGGGGGTGAAAGTGGAGAGACAGTGAAGAGATGAAACAATGTTATATCCCCCATGTTATATCCCCCACTATAAGCCTTACTTTTTCAGGCCATAAGGCTTGCTTTCACAGAGCAAGGAGCCCACTTTTAAATAGTCTTTAATATTGCCCGTGCTGAAGTTATCAAAATGCCTGTAAATTCCAGTATTGGGGGCACCTACACTGCATCTCCCTGACTGCCTCTTGAGTTGGAATCTGCCACAGTTATTCCATATGAAACCCTGAATTCCAATTTTTGCTTCACAAAATACGTTTTCTCTACTCAGGTCTAACTACAGCACTTTGCCTGTAACAATTACTTGATAAGTAGTTGCTGTTGGTTGATGTATTATCAGGGGCATTTAAGGAAAATAACATATCTGATGATCATCTTTAAACTCAAAAGTCTATTATCTTTCTTTGGAAGGACAGGATTATTGCTCGAGGCCTCTTCAAGCCATCTAATCAAGAATAGAAAACTATCAGAATGAAATGAACTAGCACCACTGAAGTTTTCTTCTTTTTTTTAACCAATATTTCCAAAGAGCATTTACAGAGTGTTTTATGAATGAATGCAGAATATAGCATCAAACGAGGCAAACCTTTCTTATGAGGACAGCCACATAGTTAAATTCGAGCATGCAAGATTGAATGACCCCGATTGACAACCCTTGCCCTCCGTTACAAACAAATAGGACCAGGAATGTGGTCCCCCCACAATGCATTGGGTAATGCCTGCACCCACTATCCTCTGCCATCCATCTCCTCCTTCTCTGATTTGTGTGTGTTTTTGTTAAACAGTGGATCTTGCTATGCTTTTCAGAAAGCTGACAAGAAGCAAGCTGAAAATTAAAAATGGGTGCCGAGAGGCTTTACGGGAGTCTAAATAAACAGCCCGACAGGAAAGACGTGTGGCAGGCTAAGGTTTCAGGCTAGTGGTCGGAGCGAGTTAACAGACATCCGTATAACAGAAGGCTGTGTTTGTTTTCCCTGTCCCTGCTCTAGCAAATTTATTGGGTTATCTGTCTTATTTTGACACTTGGGTGTTTAAGGTTTCTGTTTTAGGTGTCTAAAGACATAAAAAAATTATTGTACAGTTTACATTCCTGGCAGAAGCTTTGACATGTGCTAGCTGAAAAGTTCCTATCTGCCAGTGATTTCACAGAAGAAGCTTCAGAGGGTTGGGTTTTCATAGAGGGTCCAAGAATCCTCTGTGAAAAGCACCAAGAACAAAGGGTTTCTTCTTTTATTTCTGTCCTTATCATCCCACTGTCTAGTGAAGAGTGGCCACCAAGCCATTTGCTTCCCATTGTACTAGATTTTTACCTACCATGTAACATATAGGGAGCCTTTCACCTGTCTTGTAGAGGAAGAGATTATTTCCATCAGTGGAGCTTGCACTCAACATAGATCAATAAGATACAGTTGGATTTGCTGTAGAGGTCAGGAATGCACAGCAGTGTTGAGTGAATACTAGATGTTATGATAATGTACCATTAAAATATTAGAGTCATAAGTGTATAAATATTGACATTTTGATGATGGAGGTACTAAACCACCCACAAGCAATGTTAATACATTTCTTCTTTTCAGAACACCAATTTGGAAATAATTTTACTTATAAATTTATACCTGCCTTGTTTCTCAAAGGTTTTGTGGCTGCGGTAACTAATTAAGGAGTGGTAGGGAATTCAAATAGCTCTCTGACATAAACCTATTTTCATTCATTCATTCAAATGGCATTCAATAAACACTCATGTATTTAATTGTTAGGAAGCAGAAACACACATAGGAGAAAAGTATAAAACACAGTCTGTGACTCTAATGGAAGCTTACAGTTTTTTTCTCTCATTATCTTTTGCAGTAGACAAAATAGCTGGCATAGTCTGGTCGAATTTTCATGATTACCAGGTGATCAGCACTAAGTCAAGGCAGGAAAAACAGTCTATTTTTTCCCCCTAGGGCAAATAGCTTTGCAGCAGCTGAGGCAATTTGAGCACATTACTTTTTGTTTCTTTGTTCAGTCTTTCTTTTCTTCTGTATCTTTTTCTCCTCTTTTCTCTATGACCCAAGATTGGGAGTTGGCAGCTGGTAGCTATAATTTCTGTGCTTCACAATGCTCTTGGCAAAGGTTTATCATTCCAGCCACTGGACAAATAGTTTTCTCTTCTTGGGCACTCTCTTTTCCCACCTGCTGCATTTGCGTGTCACTTCCACTCACCTCACTATTGGTAAAGGCTGCCATTTTGTGCAAAAGAGCACAGATTTTCAGAATCAGCAGACGTAAATTTGAATGCAGACTCTGTCACTTCATTGGTGGGTGACTCTGAGCCTCAGTTTGTAATTGGTAGAAATGTGTATAATCATATCTGTTTCACAGGGTCGTAAAACTTACATGTGATCATGCATTGAATGGAGCAAGCATGGCCCCTGGCTCCAGTAGGTGACTTCCTTCCTTCTTCAGGTCATATAAGACATGGAGAGGCCAGGCGCGGTGGTTCATGCCTGTAACCCCAGCATTTTGGGAAGCCAAGGTGGGTGGATCACTTGAGGTCAGGAGTTCGAGACCAGCCTGACCAACGTGGTGAAACCCCATTTCTACAAAAAATTAGCTGGGCATGGTGGCAGTCGCCTGTCATCTCAGCTACTTGGGAGGCTGACACAGGAGAATTGCTTGAACTCAGGGTGGAGGCTGCAGTGAGCTGAGATTGTGCCACTGCACTTCAGCCCAGGCTGTGGAGTGAGACTCCATCTCAAAAAAATAAAAAAAAAAAGACATGGAGAAATGAGGCATTTGAGAGAGTCAAAGAAAAGAATTGTGTTGTAGAAATTTTATAGTTCATTGCTTTCCTGTTCATTTCAGACAAATGCAGTGTAAATTAATTTTTTAAAAAACAAGACAAATATTTAACAGTGACCTCACAGTCTGGTTTATAATGGGTATATATTAATACTATGTCCATGTCTGAAAACAGGCTTTAAGAGGCATACAAAAAAATATGTAACATAAATTTTACTTGCTAGTAGCTTAGGAACAACTTGAGACATTTGTACAGTAAAAAGTCAAATATTAATAACAATAAGTACTTCATGGACTAATCAATAGGTAATTATTGAGCAGGTAAGTATTCTTTCAAATACTTACTCTTCGAAGCAGAACTCTTCGAAGAGCCTTTAATCTGTTAACATACAGTAAGAATCTCTAAGAAGGGAAATAGTAAGCAAAGTCTTCTACACCTATTTCATCATCGAACTCTTTAATAATAATTATTATTATTATTTCAGTGGAGTCTCACTCTGTCATCCAGGCTGGGGTGCAGTGGTGTAATCTTGGGTCACTGCAACCTCTTCCTCCCAGGTTCCAATGGTTCTCCTGCTTCAGCCTCCCAAGTAGCTGGGATTATAGGCACCTGCTACCACACCGGGCTGACTTTCATATTTTGAGTAGAGATGGGGTTTCGCCATGTTGGTGGGGCTGGTCTTGAACTCCTAAGCTCAAGTGATTCACCTACCTCAGCCTCTCAAATGCTGGGATTACAGGCGTGAGCCACCGTGGCCGTCCTTCTTTAAATTATTTTAATCCTATCTTTATAGCATATTAGGTGCAGAAAGAGAGGTTGGGGTGATGGAAAGGCTTGAGTGAGCATCAGGACGCTACCCTGTGGTAGCATTGTTTCTATAAAGGGCAGCAGCATGATTCAAGTATTCAAGAGATGTCTTAGAAAGGGTGTGTGGTGGTGACATACTAGGTCATCAGACAGGGCTTTCTCAAGCATTATAGGATGATCAGAATATCAGCCAGATTACAGTTAATTAAGGAGATGTTAGGCTGTGACATACAGTCAGCTGGTAGCAGAAGACTCTTCACAATCATTTCAGAAGTGAAATATGAGACCAAGCCAAGACAATTGTAGCTCAAGAGGGATTATTCAGGATAGGAGAATTAAGGGCTTGATAAATTTCAAGGGAAAACCACAACAATGAGAAGACTACAAATGGTCTTGGAGTAAGGGGGGATAACTGCAGGATCAAGTCCCTACACAGAGTAGAGAGAAATAAGACAGCCAGCATAGGCAGGGGAAGCTGCTAAGACATGGGAGAGGAAAGACAGCTGTGCAACTCTGCTTTCATAATGCCCTCTACAGTGTGCACCAGGTGAGCCCCATCAAGTGCTGTATTCATTCTTAATTATACCAGCTGTTCTGTGGCATAGAAATGATGGTCTTCAATTTGTAGACATGGAAACTTGCCCAAGCTTACATAGCCACTACATGGTGGGCGGATCAGGTATTTGAACCCTGGTTTTGCTGCTCCCAAAGCCATAAAATATAGGTGATGATAGAGAAATCTTCTGAGAAGGAGAAGAGGGAAGATAAAGGAGCTCATGATTAGTAGCCTCAGTTTTTCAGGAAGTGAGACAAGGAGATTTATTTGAGTGGTGGTTGAATTGGAGGTGAGGGAAAGCAGGTGAGGGGTAGAGGAAAGAGTTTGGAATTGTCAATTTTGGAAAGGCAGTGCCTTCATTTCTAAGGCAATGGAGACATATTTGCAAGTTAGCAGGAGACTCACACATTATAAATACAATAATCATATAATGTATTGTCCAAACCAGGACCCTTCTGAGAGAAGTGGGAGGTTGTGGGTAGATAACATCAAGAATCTGGAGATGGACTATTATCATGGGATGACTTAGACTAAGTTTAGTACAGTGAACAGCTAATATGGAAGGGAAATTCAGGGGGTGCGTAACAGGAGGCGGGAAATTCAGAGGTCAGAGTTTCAGACAGCTGATTAACTGAGAGCAGGAAATAAGGGGGTCTTATTTTTCTTTTTTGCCTGATTAAGAACTGCATCCAATAGCTGTAAATACAATGGTCTATCCTTTCCAGTCTGCCTTGGTCTTCACAAGGGAATAGAAAGGTTACCATCAGAAGATGCCAAACACAACCAACTTCCAGTCGTGCCCAGCTATGGCACACCAATTGCAGTAGGCACCATGTCACTTGATTAGTGTGATTTGCCTTTCACTTGAGTGCTTTCAACGCTGGCAGAAGTAGGGTTTGAACAAAAATGCATTCCACTCTCTCTGTGTACAGATCTGCCTCCCTCCCCCGCAAAAGACAAAAACTCAGGAACACCTGAGTCAGCTTCAGTAGCTGGAAATGTAGCAGTTTAACAGCAAATAAAGGCCTGTCCAATGGCTGATGAATCAAATTAAATTCTGAACAAACAACTCTCTCGCCGCATCTCAGTCAGTTTTAGAATCAATGCAAGTGATTTATGATTCCTTAGGGTTGTATTCTCTTTTCAATGTGCTGGGATTTCCACATGAAGCTCCCATTTACCACTAATGAGCAGCACGCTTCAGTCCCCGGACACCTGGAAGGGAACACACCACATAGTCTCATTCAGCAGCATGGGCTGTTTCCATGTAAAAGGGGCTCCTTAGCTGGGTCAGGGGCCTGGGCTTGCTGGATAGAAGCTGTTAATGCAAAGTGCTGACAGCTTTCAATCTTTTCCTCCCAGAAGCATCAGTGCTTTTTAATTTAATGGTTCTCTGGTGTGTGAGAACCCTTTGGGACAAATTTGGTTCTCCAGTCTTAGCGTGCGGATTCAGATGGGAGGCAGATGGGGCAGAGGAGAGCATTGGTTCCTGTATTGTTTCCTTTGCTACCATTTGATAAAAGTGAATCTTGGGTCTGTATTTTTATGGGAACAAAATACCCCAGCGCATAGCATAGCATCTTGCGCATAGCTCCATAGATATTTGTGGAATAAATGAATAGATGGCAGGCACAGGCACACATAAAGCGTCTATCTCTTGAATCAAGTGCTTGAGAATTCTCTGTAGAGCGTGTGCTGGCCCAGGAGGGAGCTAGTTAAAGGGGAGATATACCGGTAAAGCTGCCATTTTTTTTTTTTTTTTTTTAATGCTTTACACTATGCTAGGCCTTGTTCTAACTCTTAATTTCATTCATTGCTCACAGTAATCTTTTTAGGTACATATTGCTGCCATCCCCATTTTATGGGTGAGGAAACAGAGGCACAGAGAGACTAAAGCAACTTGCCTGAGGATTCACAGGGAGTAAGTGGTAGCCCTGGGATTTTAATGCAGGCAGTCAGCCTGCGGAGGACCTGCATTTAATCACTACATAATAGACAGTTCTCAGAGGCCTTTTCCATTTGGATAGTAGAGTTGTTTTTCTCAAGGCAGTTAAAAGACTAGCTGTACTTTCAAAATGGCAAAAAAAAAAAAAAAAAAAAAAAAAACCACACACACACACACAAAGATGTATTTGCAGCCTCTGAGTTCTCAGCTTCCGTAGCAATTAGCAATGTAGAAGTGAATTAATTTACACAATTGGTTTCAGACCAAAGAAAGTGGAGGGTGACCATGAGGCGGGGAGGAGTGGGGGTGAGAACAGATTTCTAAGCCGTTTTTGAGGCAGATTTTATCCTTTTGAAGATGAAGTTGAAATAAGGAAAATAGAAAGGCAGAGATTTTGAATTGGCATCATCAGTGAGGCCTTCGCCTGGGAGCGAAATGACTTCTTGAGGTTGGAACTTAAGCCTCATCTACTGGGAAGGATTCTTCTTGCTGGCACAGACATGTCACCTCCTGTCTGCGTGAGGTGAGTTAAACTTCTACGAAATAGAGTAATAAGAACCCTGAAAAAGGTATTTTATAAATGAAACCTTAGTTCTCTGGGAATATACAGCTCCTACATGAGCAAGGAGGTTTAGAATCTTTCCATGAGATCCTGGGACAGAGGATGAATCTCTTACTCCTAAGATTTTAAGTTCCATACAAAGCTGAGGTAAATGCCCACAAAAATTGACCTCAGAACAAATAGTCTACAAATGAAATAATAGGCAAAACATTTTGGAATCTGTTTTCAAACCTAACCTAAAATTTCAAGACCCAGATTTCATAAGGAAAGGAGAGTCACCTGTATTGAAATTTGATTTAAAAAATAGTTTCTAGAAAAGTAATAAGTAAGCTCCAGGACCTCCTGGGAAAACAAATGGCTCTTAAAAATCTTAAACTGCATTGTAGAGATTTTTATGAATGAGCAACATATGGATTAAATTACTCATATCTGAAAAAAATAAAAAGACAAAGCACTCTTGGCAGTTTTATTGAGCCTGCATTATTTGGAAAATAGTCCCTAGATACCTGGGAGATCCTAAATGTAAGCCTAGTTTACCAACCATCTTTAAAAAATCAAATTTAGTCATTCATATCCAAAGGGCTATCTCCATTACAGAGTATAAAGGTTAGGACTTTTTAAAAAGTTATGTTGGTTTTCTAAGTTCTGAGGGGTTCCAAAGATAGTGGACCTGGGCAATGACCACATGTATAACTTTCTTAACTCTCAGGGCTGTGGGCAATGGAATAATGTTCCTTCTCAGCTCCTTTGTCTCAGTTTCCCTCTTTCTTGAATCCTCTTAGTACTCATTTTGGCAGATAGGCTGAAAACTCGACTATTCACTCTGTTCCCTAACTTTTAAACGTAGTTATCATCAATACTGAGTGAGATATGTTTTCTGAAAAATAATTTGTGGTCGATTTATTGCAAACATTATGATTCCTGTGGCTGTTTTTCATTAAATGTGTGAGGCTATTGGGGGAAACCTCTTTGACTCCGTTTAAAAATATTGTTACTGTTTATAGCTCTAAAAATAGCCCTAAACATTAATTGAGCAGTGAGTAAGAGAATGAGTAAAGTTACCCAAGGAAAATAAAAAGGTCCTGGATTGATTTTCATTATTAAGCATAGAAAGAAATAGAAGCCACAAGTTCCTGGCCCAGTGACCCAGCGCTTCTTTACTCTCATGTTGAGTACACAATGTCAACATATCACATGCCAAAATATAGACACAAGTATTTCCAAGACTATCTTGACATTTTGGACAAAAACTATAAAGATTTGATGTGACCTGAGATGTAAGCCCTCTTTATCAATAAGTCACAGTAGCAGAACTTGAACCCAGCTCTTCCAATTTCAACTTCAGTGCTCTCTCTGCCAGAATATATTCCTTAGACCTGTAAAAATCCTAGACTCCTCCTTTGGCATTAAGTATTGAGCAGTGGAGACACATTGTATATTTAAGTTTTTAAATTCAACTACGCAAGTGATCTTTTAAATACTTACCATGGAAATGCCTTAAATTTCATTTGCATAGGTGCCACTTATTATAGACTTTTATTACTGTATGCATTATTCATGTGCACACACATCAATGAACAGGGTTTTCAACACAAAACATGTATGTTACTCTTTGTGGGTGGCTTATGGGATGTTCAACATACTTTCGACCACACTTACTATGGGCCTTATATCCAAACTTCAGATGCCAACCTTGTGTGAGATGTGCCTCCATTTAATATAACGTCTATACATCAGAAGGAATTATCTCTCTTAACTAGCATAAACACACCCTTTTTGCTAGTCCTACTCAATTTGCCCATCTCCACTGCTTGCTTTAAATGCGGTGTAAAGTCCTTGTTAGAAGGTTAAAAAGGTGGTATTAAGAGAAAAGGTGTTTAGACACATTTTGGGTAAAAATACCGTGCTGTTGGTCAATCTGAGGAAGTTCATCTTCTGCCAAACAAAGACAGCTGAGAAAATAAGTGTTTTAGGGGATGCTCTGTCCCACTACTTTTCTGAATCATTGCTATTGTTATGTATTCCTTAGAAGTTATGATCAGTTATCATTAATCCTAAGTGAGACCTGTTTTCTGAAAAGTAATTTGTGGTAAATGTATTGAAAACTTTATGATTCCTGTGGCTATCTTTCATTCAGTATGGGAGCAAAGTGGTAAATATGTTGGGGCAATTTCAGCGTTAAGGCTTCCTTTCTTGTGAGAAAAATTGGTAAATGTGAAACATGGTTTAAATTAATCTGAAGAACAATTCCAGAGAGTATAATCTAAGTGTTAAGTGTGGAATGATTGTTTTGGATTGCCCTTGGCCACTTATGCTGTTTCTTTGCCTTTGCATATACTTTTCTTTCTTCTGGGCATGACAACCCTTTATCTAGCCACTGCTTCTCATCCTTTAAAACTCAATTTAAGCACTATGTTCTCCAGGAAGCACTCTGTAACTAACCAGCCTTATTGAGATGCCTCTTTTCCAGGCTCCTGTAGTGACACTGAGCACAGTGCTGTGGTAGGGTTTACTTGTTCTGTAATAATAGATTTGTCAGTAAATAACAGAAATAGACCCCTCAAATGCAAAGAGGGGAGTTGTCATTTCACTCCAAATGCCCAGCCAACAGTCCAGTGTCTGGCACATAGTAGATTTTCAGTAAATGTTTGTTGAGTGGCTAATATACGAGGGGCTAAGTGGTGCTGCTGAATGTCCAACACCAATTATGAGTGGAAATCAAGAAGAAGCCTTACTCTTTCTTTATTATGTTTCAAAATGTGTCTTGTCTTTGGAAAAGGAAAAACACATTCTCCAACTCCATGAAATATATGAATATATTTCAGAGTCTGGAGCTTGAAGTTTTAGCCACAGAAAAGCATTCTCAGAAATTAAAATTAAAAAAAAAAACCGTCTAATGATCCATCACATAAGCAAAACTAGTTCGAGCACATAATTTTTCAGCCTCATTCACATGTTTATAGATTTCCGTGTAGTTGTAATCCCTCTGTGGTTATCACTTAAGGGGAGACACGATTGTTTATTAAGCATCTTCCATGTCTCAGGCACAGTGATAAACTCTACGTATGTTATCGCAGTTAATACTTAAAATGACCTCGTGTGCTAGAATCGTTATCTTCATATCGCAGATAGCACTTAACTATCTGCAATTACTTACCCCACCATAAGCTAAGTAATAATCTAGTAAGTGGCAGAAACAGGATTGGAACTGACATCTAGCTTTTAATTACTGAGTTAATTAAAATTTAAAATTAAATTATAATTAATTAAAAATTAAATTTAAAAAGTAATCATTTTGTCAGGTCAAATTTCTTAGAATAGATTTATTGGATTGTAATTGAAATTTGTCTGATTTTAAAATAATTGTTGCTAAATCAGTTTCCAAAAGGATTGGGAGAATCAGTTCAGTCTTCACCACCAGGATACACATTTCTTGAAGGATTTGAGTCTTATCCCTTGATCTCAGAACCTAGCATAATGCTGGGCACATGGAGGCTTCTATAAAGATGTCTGCTTAACAAATTATTGAATAAATGGACCCTGCCACAAGCACTATACATTTTCTTTGAAACTCACATAATGTGGTGCCTAAGAAATACACAAACCTACAAAAGGCAGATAGATTTTTTTTTTGTCCCTGAATATAAGAAAAAAGATGACTTTTTGGAAAGCAGATTTGCTTTTCTGGAGAAGTAGTTGATATCTGTACTTTGGCAAGCAACAAAAAGTATACCTTTCCATTTCTGCATAGAAGAATTTAGTGAATCACTTGAATGTGTGTGATCTGAATAAAGTCTAGACTGTTTAGTGGCCCAGGTGCAGTTAGACACACAGTCCAGCAAGCAAAAGTAATTAAAATATAGTTCCAGGCTTTATTAGAATTTTTCAAAGAAAACTAATGGGACTCTAATAACACTTTTCAAAATTTTCCTCTTTCTCTTGCCTCGAATTTTCTTACACCTTCAGTTGCTCTCATTCCTACCAATTTCTGAATCCCTATTCTAAAACTCTACAAAATTGTACTAGACTCTTTCACCTGAAGACTCTTTTGGTTTCCTTTCTTGGAGTCCCAGTGGCCTCAACTCTCCTGGAAGTTGCTGTGAGGCCTTCAGACTACAGTTGCCCTGGCCTCTGTGACTCCAGGCCTCCTTTCCTCCCTTCTCATTGGAAGTATATTTCTTTTGTTATTGTTATTTTTGTTTTTTAAGGGAAACCCTCCTTGAGAAGTTTAAAACAAATGACAACAACAAAAATCCTTAACTTTGTTACATCTATTTCTTCTTTGATATGTATCTGTCTTTGTAATAGGCAGTATTTAGAGTCAATTCATCTACCTGAAGCATTGCTTCTCCAATCATGGTAGACCTTTCCTGTGGCCTCACCAAGCTTTGCCAATTTTTCTATAGGAAGCTTTCTTGAGTATCTTTCTGGCTGTCCATATCCACAGCTTCAGCTCTCGTCGATGTCATAGTTTTCATGAAGCTGTGAATCTATGTGTACATCGCTGGGTTAGTTCCCTAAACTTTGTCCTGCATGATCTGCTCCTGTTTCCTTTCACTAACACTTCCTTCTCTTCAACTCAGCCACCTCCAGTTTTTTGGAAGTTTCCCCTCTGTCAAAACAGGAAAGATTCAGATAGAATTCACCTTATTAAGTTAAACTGAATTCATATTCAGATACTTCTCATAGGTATATGTCTTTTAAAACTTTTTCTGACCCGCTTATGAAATAAAATCTCTTGAATATATCTTAGGCAGGCTGAGCTTAGGCAGGCTGAGCTTGAGTTGTTTGTTTTATTTTCCTGAATTAAACCACTTACCCTGATTCAAATTCAGTTTTATGGCTTTTAAGAGTTGGGTAAGTGATGTTAAGTAACTTTGGCAATGTATACAAATAAATAGAGAAATAAAGTAAATGAAACTTACACTTTTGTGTTTTCAGAAGATAGATTAGAATAATTATCTTAATCTTTCTTGTTTGTTAGTTTAGACATTTGAAATATTGAGAAAAATTGACAATTTAGAGAAACCGCATATTAGCTTTGTGATCGTAATTTGCGATGCTTAATTATTATTATATTTGTGATTAATTGGAAAGTAAGAATATAGTTTTGTAACCAGTGTTGCATATTTAAGAAAATCTGATTTTTTTAACATCTAAAATTTATCCTATTAGATTTATAAAAATTTTGCTGATATTGTTTGTAAGTTTGCCCTGTCAGATGTTTGATGTTTGTGAAAGAATCAGTTATACCAAATTTGAAATGTGTAAATGTGTATCAGTCAAGAGCTTAATCTGAGAAGCAGATTCCAGTAGGACCTCCGCGCGCGCGTGTGTGTGTGTGTGTGTACACACAAACGCATGCATGCATGTATGATTTATTACAAGGACTTGAGTTTTGGAAAGCAAGGGCTGACTAAGCAAGTCTGAGGTCTGTAAGGCAGGCCATTAGAAGGGAAAATCCTCAGCCCTACTTTTTAGGCTTTCCAATTGACTAAGTCAGGCTCACCCAGAATAATCTCTCCCTTACTTAAAGTGAACAGAATAAGGATTCAAATCTCTTCACAGCTGCACTGAGATTCAAATTTGGTTCATTAACTGGGGGACTACAGCCTAGCCACATTGACAAATCAAAACACCATCACAAAATATTTCTGATATTTTAATTACTTTAATTTTTAAATAGGTTATACCACTTAGTAAGATTTAACCTGCTACATTTATATATAGTTAAACATACTACAAACTAAAAGTACAAGTTATATTTTTTCTTTTGAGATTTTTAAAAACAAAATAACAAAATTTACAAATTGAACCTAAAGACATAAGAAAACCTAAGTTTTAGCATGTATAATTTTAGCAGTTATGATTAACCAAATAGCTTTAAATAATCCTGTGTATGAAACTTTGCACATGTGTGAAAAATTGACAGACTGGCAGAGTGGAATTGGGTAGTCCAGGGTCCTGAGATCTAGTACAAGAATTAGTGAAAGTGGAATCCATGCCATTGGGGAGTGAGATTTGAGGCCTTTAAAAGATATTTTTATCAGTGTTTGAGAAAATGGTTAAAACACTTATAATATGACCCATGTGGTCTAGTGTCCAAACTGTATTATGGCCCCAAAAAGCCCCCAAAACTCAACAAGCAGAAATCCAGCAATCAACAGAAATTTAAAAATAACCTAAGGGTTTTACTTGCATTTCTTGATGCAATAGTGGATCACAGTAACACATTTAAAAGAATTCCTCTTGTCTCTATCATCTCTTTCATGTAGCACTTCAGCAATTCTTGCAGCAAACTTTTCTCTAATTCTCAGTTCTAACAGGTGTACTGGTTTTTCTTTTCCCCTTTCTGCTTCTGCATGGTGAAGCCCAAACAACCATTCTAACCAAGGAGGACCCTCCTTGGAAGACAGGGAGATCTAAAGACAGGAGTAGGTAGAAGGGACAGATGGTGAAAGTTCAAATGCTAACTGGTTTGGGTTTGCCTCATGAGGGTGCTAATTCGGTGTTAGTGTCAGAAATAAATAGTCACATTTACAGTATTAATAGTATGGATACTAGAAAACTTAAAGTGGGAAAAAGCTAAAATGTGTTCAGTTATGTAGCACAACTATTACACTTAATTGCGTTAGCGGTTTACCATTTATGCCTAATTATTCCCAAAGCACAGTCACAATTATGCACCCCATTAGCTACATACATCAGATTAACCTTGCCATAAATTGTATTCTCTTATGACACTAAACCTGTGTGTTCATTCCTTTTAGATTATTGCTGCTTTTGCTCAATGGCCTGCATATGCTGTCTTGTCATCTGCTTATAAATTAAGAAAATTTAGAGGGACCCTTGTCCTTGCTCTGCCCAGTACATCCCTGAACCTTTTGCAGTCATCTATAGCAGCTCTCCAGCTTTCAGCTTTTCTTACTTTCCAATTTATTATACCCACGGGAATAAGAGTTATCAAAAGCCTCCTATGGCTCACAGCTTTCCCTCATCACACGAAACCTCCCGAATCTTACTTCTTAAGCCTTTGATTTTTGCTACAACAAAGCTATATTTTCCTTTAAACAGGAAATCTGAGTGGGGCATCTTCCTTTAAGACCTTGGGCCTTTCCTGAGGAAGTTGAAGTGTGAATGAGTTTTGTTTTCCAAGGTATATCTTGACAGGTGTTCTTTTCCCTGCATTCAAATTCTTTGTCTACTTTGGATTCTGTGTCCACTTCATCTGCCTCTGGTCCAGTCCTCATGCTAGTCCCCAAGGATGAACAGTGGGAAACATAGAGGGGCCTGGAATCTGGGCGTTGCGTCTGGGCTAACGTTGACAATGGGATAAATAACCTGCCCTGAAGGAAGATGATATTGTGGCCTTTGGAGATCCCCTCCCATGGGGTATGGACAGGGCTAGGAGTCTTTGCTCTCCTTGTGTGCACAAGGCATGTATTGCTTCCCTGCAAAGCAAGTCTTGCTTTGATCTGCTGGACTCCCTTTTATAAACAGGAAGTTTCTGGATCTGTGTATTTGTTACGGAGCCCACATTCTTGAAAATAGAAGAAATCTCAGGCTATTGTTCTTCATTATTTTCGTCATTGTGGTTTGTGAATGCTGTCCCTCCAGCCCCCATGCAGGAGATAAGGGCAGGAAAGTCATGCTGGGACATTGACACACTGAGGCTGTGTCTAGGGCAGGGTATCCTATGTGATGTGGGCCACAAATGAAAGGCAGACGACAGGGTAAGGAGTCTTGGATGATTTTTTCCACCTTCACCATTCCCACACAGCTCTGGCCACCATTGTCTTGCATCTGCAATCTAACACAACAGTCTCCTAACTAGTCTCCTACTCTGCATCCTACAACACATTCTTCACTTAGCAGCCAGAGTGGTGCTGTTTTTCAAATAGTAAGCAGATCATGTTTTCCCTTGCCTAAAACTCTGCAATGGCTTCCCTGATAAACTTACAGGCCTTACAGGATCTGATTCATTTCCCATTTCCCACTTCCTACATTTCCCATTAAATCAACAAATTCTTTTCCCTTCCTAATTCTGCTTCAGCTACTCTAGCCTTTTTTGAACAACCCAAAGCCTTTCCTGCCTTAGGTTTTTGGTTGTGTGGTTTCCTCTGCCTGGAAGACTCTTCCCCTGAGATCCTTCTGAATGCAAGATCTCAGCTCACATGTCACCTCAGAGAGGCCTTCCTTGACCACCCAGGCTGAATTAGATCCCCCGCTCTCCCTATTATTTTCCATCATGCCATCCTATTTTATTTTTTTCACAACACTGAGAGCTTGTGAAATTACCTATTTCATTCATTTATTTCTTGTCTCTTTTCAATGAGCTAACTTTCTTGAGAGTAGATATTTATGTCTTATTCACTGTGGTATCTTTAGTGTCTAAGACAATGATCGCCACATACTTGGAGTTTTGTAAATATTTAAGAAATAAAATGTTCCTGGCATACAATTATTAGCTAGTCTTATAATTATACATAGGAGAATTGGATTGCCATAAAGATGACAAAGGTGTGTGGTTGAGGATTAAGTTTTAGATTCAAAGGGAAAGACTCTCCAAACAGCAGCTTCAGATCAGAAGAAATAGAATTGCAGGCCAAAAAAACATTCTAGGAAGTCTTAACCTGTGTGTGTGTGTGTGTGTGTGTGTGTGTGTGTGTGTGTGTGTGTGTGTGTGGTAAATTATACATAACATAAAATTTGCCATTAGTTACATTTAGCACATTCCCAATGCTGTGCAACCATTTCCTCTGCCTAGTTCCCGAATATTTTCAACACACCAAAGGAAGACTTTCACTCTTCAAGTAGTTGCTCTTATTCTCCTCCCCATCTCTAATCCTTGGCAGTCGTTAATCTACTTTCCGTCTCCTTGGATTTGCCTATTTTGGATATTTCATATAAATCAATTCGTAAAACTTGTGGTCTTTTTTTGTCTGACTTCTTTTGCTTAGCATCTTTTCAAGGTTCATCCACGTTGTAGCATGTACCAGTGCTTCATTCCTTTTTATGAGTGAATAATATTCAATTATATGGATATACCACATTTTGTTTATCTGTTCATCAGCTGGTGCTCATTTAGATTGTTTCCATCTTTTGGCTATTGTAAATAGTGCTATGTGAATATTCACATACAAGTTTTTGTTTGAACTTCTGTTTTTAATTCTTTGTGTAAAATACTGGTTGAATTGCTGGATCCTATGGTAATTCTATGTTTAATGTATCTAGGAACCATAAAACAGTTTTCACCAGCAGCTGTACCATTTTGCATTTCCACCAGCAATGTTTGAGGATTCTAATTTTTCCATATTGTCTTCACCAACTCACTTTTCTGTGTTTTTAAAATTATAGCCATTCTAGTGGGTGTGAAGTATCTCATTATATTTTTGATTTATGCTTCCCTAATAACTAAAGATATTGAGCATATTTTCATGAGCTTGATGACCACTTGTATGGCCATTTCTCTCAAAAGAAATGTCTACTCATGTTCTTTGTCCATTTCAAAAGTGGGTTGATTGGTTTTTTGCTATTGAGTTATGAGTTCTTTATGTATTCTAGATATTAGGCTCTTATGAGAGACATGATTTGAAAACATTTTCTCCATTCTGTGAATTGTCTTTCATTTTCTTTATAGTATCCATTGATGCATAAAAGTTTTTACTTTTGAAGTCCATTTTATATATTTTTAATTTTGTTGCTCATGCTCTTGACATCATATGTCCTTTGCTAAATCCAAAGTCATGAAGATATACCCCTATATTTTCTTTAAAGAGTTTTGTGTCATTTCACTTAATTTTTGAATTAAATTTGTATGTGGTATGAGGTAAGGGTCAAACTTCATTCTTTTGCATGTGAATGTCTGATTGTCCAAGCACCATTTATTGAAGAGATTATTCTTTCCCCATTGAGTGATCTTAGCACCTTTGTTGAAAATCAATTGACTGTAGATGTAGGATTTGTTTCTGGATTCTTAATTCTACAAAAAGTCTTAACTTCACACTGCAAATACATTCTGAGATCCTGGGGAAAAAGACCTTTGTAAATTCTGGGATCTTTTTTGAATGGTGTTCTCATTAATATGGTTTTAACACATTAGAATAATGCAACTGGATATTTAAAATTATAATTACTCTAGTTTTGAGATCAAAATCTACTGAGATATTAACAGTATTATTAGCAGTAACAGTAATAGGAATTATATATAGTCTCTATTTACATGAATCTTAACATCTTTTAAGACGTAAGATCCAATAGTAAATATTAGGTTAATGTTTCTCTTGGGGCCTGTGTCTCTCATCTGGCAACACTTGAAGATGATATCTCTTCCCTCACCAGTCCCTTCAGAATCCTAAAAATTAAATGATGGACAGAGAAGAGAAGAAAAATTGTGTGGACTATAGTATGTATTTATTTCTAAAACACACAAACTATCTGCCTTTCCTACTCTTTCTTTCACCATAAACACTTAAGCAGTTGACTTGGACCTGGGGATGTGGGCCCCCCTGAAATCAATCTGAAATTACATGATTTCATTTTAAAGTCCAGGAACATGAAACAAAACCAAAAGGTTTAAGGAATGGAATTAGCATTCCTACATAGTAGAAATGCTACTACATAGTAGGCATTGCTTGATTTGGGGCTGTGTTGTACCCACTTTCCCTTAAAAAAAAAAAAAATCTTCATTTTCTTTGGAAAATCAGCTCTTTGACTAGGGAAAAAAAATGGGTGTTAATAGAGTGACCATCTCTTCTGTACTTGAGAAACTGTCACAAGACTGAAAATGCTGGTATTCATGCCTACTGCCTGACATTGGTCTAGTTGCTGCTTACGTGTCCTCCAGAGCACCATGGTTAGCGCTTCTTGCCATGACTCTTTCCTGACCTTCCAGTCTGTCTCTTTCCTTCTCGTAAGTGTCCTGATCGTAAGTTAGAACCCTAACTGGAACAATGACCTAAGTCTTTCCTCAATTTATCTCATTGAAAATCTCTGCAATATACCTGCACATTAAATGTTTTACAGAGAAGGAAACAGACTCACAGAGAGGTCCCACCCCTGGAAAGAGATGAAACTGGGATTTAAACCCAGGTTTTATTGAAGACAGTGTCCTTTATTTTTTCCATCTTTGCATCTCCTGAGCTGGGTAAGCTTTTGTGCTTAGAAGTTTTTCTGAAGTTAAAGAATTCTCTCCATTGTTGTTAAAATAACTAAAACATGTAAGTAATTGCTTTAATATAAAAATGATGTTTTCATAAAAGAAAAGGTTAATTTAAAGTTTCCTGGTTTCAAAAAAAAATTAAAATCAATCAGCAAGATGGAGCCCCCTCCCTCTTTCAGAATGTTTGCTGGGGATTCTGGGCAGAGGCTTAGATAATTGAGAGGATTAGAAGGAAGGAATGAAGGAGAGAGGAAACATTCCCTCAGGCAGAAAGGGAACCAGAGCATTGGGAAAATGTGTCTGGATACAGCAGAAAATGTGGACAAAGCAAAAATATTTTTAAAGACATGAAGAGAAGAGGGGTTAGGGTGGGGTAAAGAAAAGGGGGAGAAGGCAAGAAAAATCTATAGAATAAAAAAAGATGAAGTTTGGTCTGGTTTTAATTTATGTCAATTGACAAATCCATGAAAGCTGTTCTAGGCATGGGTATTCTCTCTGTAACATAAGTAACTGAAACCAGTTCAGAGTGTACTTTTTTCTCCTCTTCCTAAAAATATGATATGCCCTATAGACAGAGGCAACACCAATAAAATTCCCTGCCTCTGGCACTACATTCTCGCCCTCTCCTCAACACATTCTGTTCCTGCCTACAATTCAGGACTGGTATAATTAAGGAAATTAAGGATATGCATGAACATAAAATATATGTGTGTTTAATTGTACTAACAAACTAAAAACACAAAGATCAGTGGTGGATGAGCAAAATTCCTCTTCTAAGATTTTGTTGAAAACTTTTGATCCTTAAAGACTCACTCATTTCCGGCACTTTCCCTAACTTTGGGATAATGATGAAAGAAAAATATGTTCAATTGTGTCAATTGTATTCAAATGTATTTTTAAAATTTAATGTGCTGAAATCTAAAAAGAATTTATGGATGATTATGTAGGCATGTAGGGTGATGTTTCTACAGAAAATTAACCTTGCTGATTGATTGCCATGGATCAACTGGTGGAAGTAGGAAGCTTAAGGGCAATTAACTGACAGAAGTTTAATATCTAGAAGAAAATATGTAAAAGTCAGTGACACAGTGAATAACCTAGTAGAAAAATGAGTAAAAGGCATGATCAGGTTTTCACAGAAGAACTACAAACATTTTCATAAATATGTAAATAAATGCTCAAACTACTCAAGATGTTTCAAATTGAAACCAAAGAAAGATGTTGTCACACACACTAGCTTGGCAAAAATTAAAAATACAGGCAGAGGACTTTGGGACACGGCAAGATGGCAGAATAGAAAACTCCACCGATCATCTCTCCTGCAAGCATACCAATTTGACAACTATCAACACACACACATACACAAAAACATGTTTATAAGAACCAAAAATCAGGTGAGCACTCACAGTACCTGGTTTTGACTTCATATCACTGAATGATGCACTGAAGTGGTAGGAAAAACAGTCTTGACAAGCCAGCACCACCCTACCCTCCCAGATCCTCTGGCAACTGCAGAGTGGTGTGGAGAGCAATTCTGTATGCTGGAAAGAGGGAAAGCACAGCAATTGTGAGTAATTGAACTCAGTACTGTCCTGCTAGAGCAGAAAGGAAAACCAAACCAAACTCAGCTTACACCCACCCATGGAGGGAGTTTTTAAACCAGCCCTAGCCAGAGGGGAATTGCCAGTTTCCACAGTCAGAACTTGAGTTTCTACAAGCCTCATCACCATGGGCTAGAGTGCTCTGGAGCCCCAAATAAACTTTGAGGGATAGTCTAGGCCACAAGGACTGCAACTCCTAGGTGAGTCCCTAGTACTGAACTGGGCCCAGTGGACTGAGGGGACACATGACCTACTGAGATACCAGCTGGAGCAGCTAAGGGAGTACTGGCGTCACCTTCCCCTGACCCTGTACTATAAAATTTGTATAGGTGTCTTAATGTCTTATATGTATAGGAAGTTTTAAATCTACACCTGTGTTGAGTATATTTACTGAATATAAGACTTTTAAAGGTTTAAAAATAAGTGCCTGTGTTATATTAATGCAACGTGCAGTTGAGCAGATAAAGGTTCAAATTCTAATTTTGCAATTTCCTACTTTTGTGACCTTAGTTAAGTCACTTTCCTTCTCTGAGCCTTAATTTCCTCATGTGTAAAACGAATACATGTATCTAGGTCATAATAAGAGTTCTAAAAATTGAGTATTATGATTACTTTTATATATGTATTATTTATTCTCCTAGATAGTAAGTTCCATGAGGACACAATCATATCTGATTCATTTTTGAAAATCTCATAGCACCTTGCACTAATCTTTTTAAAGGAACTCTTATGAACTGGGCATTTTATACTTGTTATTCATTAAAGCCTCATGGCAGGCTTATGCAGTCGGCTTTACCACTTCGCTGAGGCTCAGAGAAGTTAAGGTAGTTGCCTGTTAGCGAGCATCTGGATTTGAATCTAGATCTATTGTTTGTCCATGCTCTTTCTACCATAACAAGGTGCTACCTCCAGCTGTGTTCAGCATAAGTTTGTTTTATGTATTTGATGGTCTTATCTTCAATAAATGAATCTTCCCTTGGGCTACCCAATATTCTTACCCTCTGTTTTCTCTTCTGAAAGCAATAAGGCCTCTGTTGATTATAGTTACCGACTATAAGATGTGTTGCCAGATTAGTTTAGGCAGAGGGCCACAGACCTGAGAGAGGGAACTGGGGGCACATTAAATTTTTATGGAGTGAGAGGATTATGAAAAGTCTGGTGCATAGGGCACCAGGTTTCCACACTGGTCCATAACACATGAGAAGTGGGTAGGTGAGGGAATGAATGAAAGTTAGCATGAAGGCACTAAGTACGTAACAAAGGAAAGAAGAAAGGAGACAGAAAGATGCAGGCAGAAACTGAGCAGTATCATGGCATCTGAAGAAAAGTCATCAAAATGCAGTTGACTTTGACAGTGGAAACTTGAATTTTTTTCTTTAAATTTCCCTGTATTCAAAATTTTTATAATGAGCAAGTTTTTGTAATGAAAAAGATACCAAGGCTTTCTTCTTCTTCTTCTTCTTCTTTAAAATAACATGTTTACCTATTTTCTCTACAGGTTTATGGTACAGAATCAGATTCTCTTTTATTTATTTATTTTTTTAAAGCTTTTGGGAACCTTGAAAATATTCTAGTGTGAAGCCCTTCTCCCTTGCCTACTGTAATCAAACACCATATCCTCCTGCCTACTACATACATGGCACTTTGCCAAGACAGGATATATCAGGAGGAATCGTATAGTTATGCTCAGGAGATTTATTGAGAAGGAAATTATAAAAGGAGTTACATATGCCAGGTGTCCACCATTGTGTCAAGGATAAATAGAAAGTATTGGAAAGGCTGTTAACTCATTTCAGTGCATTCACAAAACAACTTTTCATGCTATTCTATGAGATAAAGATATTCTTGGTATTTTAAGCCTAATAATCAGGAACAGGGGAAAAAAGCCAAGTTTTCGAACAGTTAGGTATAGTATTTTCAAAATGCTAGTGAGCACTATACTTTGCATTGTCTTCAATATTTGCACTAATAGTTTTTTGTTCTAGCCTCAGCTCAACTTGAAGATAGTTGATGCTTACTATTTTTCTTTAATCCAGGAATTATCTAAAACAAGAGAGTGGAAAATTTACCAATGCCATTTTTGGAGAAGGAGAAATAATTCAAGCATTGTTACTTACTAGATGTGTGACGTTGATAATAATTACCACTGTTTATTGTTTATCTTTTTTTTTTTAGACACTTTGCTTGTATTAGCTCAGTCCACATGACAGTCCTATGAGGCAGACATTATTTTTTCCAGCCTGGGCGACAGAGCGAGACTCCGTCTCAAAAAAAAAAAAAAAAAAAAGAATTATAGAAAATATAATTTGTAAGAGTTCAGTATTTTTTCAAAGTCTCATGCATATAAGTACAAATATAAGATTTGAAGGTAGATCTGCCTGATTTTGAGTTTATAATCTTGATTACTGTGCTGTTCCTCCTACTTGGACAAGTTATTTAAACTTTCTGAATCTTAGCTTTGTTATCTGAAAAGTAGAGAAAATATTTCTTCCTTCATAATTTTGTTGTGAGGAGAAAAGTTAATCAATTATGATCTGAATGTTGATGCCCTCCGAAAATTATATGTTGAAATCCTAACCTTCAAGGTTATTAGGCAAGGGGGCCTTTGGGAGGTAATTATATCATGAAGGTAGAGCCTTCATAATTGGAATTTTGCCTTATAAAAGAGACTCCACAGAGCTAGCTTGTGGTTTCCATTATGTGAGGACACAGCTAGAAGGTACCATCTATGACCAGACAGGAGGTCTTTACTAGATACTGAATCTGCCTTGATCTTGAACTTCCTAGCCTCTAGAGCTGTGAAAAATAAATTCCTGTTATTTATAAGCCATCTAGTCTATTAGAAGCCTCCTAGTCTAGTTATAGCAACCTGAATAGAATGAGTCAAAAACAAAGCATCTAGTGGGTGATCAGTAGATGTTGCTGGTCATTAAGACAAGAGCTGAAATCTCCAGGAATGACATTTATTGACTGGCTGTCAGTAAAAATGGAACTGAGATTTAAGTCCTAATTTCAGATTTTCAAATTTTATGGAAATTGGTCAAAAAAGAAAACTTGCAACACTAAAAATATATGTGCTTATCCAAAACAAGGGCAAGAAGATAGGATGATTTAATTTCAAATAATTTCTCTAGGCATCAAAAGAGGAGATAAGTCAAAAATTACGAAGTAGAGTTTTTTTGTTGCTGTTTACTGTTTGTTTGTTTTTTCGAGACAGAGTCTCTCTCTGTTGCCCAGGCTGGAGTGCAGTGGCGCAATCTCAACTCACTGCAATCTGTGCTTCCTGGGTTCAAGCAGTTCTCCTGCCTCAACTTCCTAAGTAGCTGGGATTACAGGTACCCACCACCATGCCCAGCTAATTTTTTATATTTTTAGTAGAGACAGGGTTTCACCATGTTGGCCAGGCTGGTCTCGAACTCCTGATCTCAAGTGATCTGCCCACCTCGGCCTCCGAAAGTGCTGGGATTACAGGCGTGAGCCACTGTGCCCGGCCTAAAAAGTAAAGTTTTAAATGAACAAACAACACAAATTCATGATATTGGGATAGAAATGCAATCAACTGCTTTCCCTTGTATGCCTGATTGTCAGCAAGTGTGCAGAACTATCGGATGTATAGGGAGCACTCTGGTCCTCAGAACAAGGGCGGGCTTAATAGACAAGTAGTCAGTGCATTTGCACAGGACCTTATGCCTAGAATGGTTCCATGCTTGGTTAAATGCCCTACTATCACTGTCTTGAAATTCTTATAACTTGTGAACAAGAGACCCTTATTTTCATTTTGTACTTAACCCAGCAAATTATGTATCCAGTCTTGCTTGGAACCTTTGGTGCCCCCAGCTCATCTCAGCAAAATGCCCTCAGTCCAATGAACACATTCCCAGGAGATGCCTTGAAATGCTGCATTAGCAGATTTCTCTTTTCCTATTGTTTTTTGTTAGCAAGCAATCTTCCATTCATTCTTTGAAGTTATGTATAATACATTCTATGTGTCAAGCTCTAAATGTATAAAGATGAAAGTAATATAGTTAAAAGGGATCTGGGTTTTTTTTAAGAAGGAAAAATAACAGCACCACGTCCAAGATGTATGTGTTGAGGACAATAATATTTCGGAATAACCTTTTTAGAGAGAAGTTTTAAATTTTTTCTTAGGAGTGGCTGTGAGTAGGGTCTGGATATCAGTGTTTTCTTAAAACACTGCAGGTCTTTCTAATGTGCAACGAGGATTGAGAACCACTGAGTTATAAATTTGCTGGAAAAAATGGACATTCCTGATAAGCACTTATAACACGTTTCTTCAAAAATCCTCTAGAGCATTTACATGTGATCAAGTTTGTATTCCTGGGTAACTACAGCTTTGCATATAGTAGGTGCTTAGCCAAATTTTATTGACAGATGGAAATCAAATATAAATTTAATTTCTTTGTTAAGTAACATTATGCACATGATCTGCACCTAAGCTTTTTGACCTTTAAGAAAAGTTTTCCAATCCCTGGACAAATATTTGCAAGGTGATATTTTCAAAAATTTCATTTATAATAGCGTCAAATAAATCTACCAAAAAACTTACCAGATCGTTACACTGAAAACCACATTATATTCCTGGAGAAAAATAAAGAAGGCCTAGGTAAATGACAGCTATACAATGTTCATGGATTGGAAGACTTCATATTGCTAACATGCCATTTATTTCCAAATTGACCTATAAATGCAATGCAATTTCAGTTGAAGTTCCAATAGGCTTTTCTATAGAAATTAGGAAGGTGATTCTAAATGCAAAGGATCTAGTATGCCTGAAACAATTTTGAAAAAAGACTGAGAAAGAACGACAAAGTTGGGGAGGAGCCATACTACCTAATTTCAAGACTTATAAAGCTTCAGTAATTAAAGCAATGTATTTTGGTTAAAGAATAGGCAAATACATGAAGGAAATAGAGTAGAGTTTGCAAATAGGCCTATATATATATATATACAATCAATTGATTTGCAATAAAGATGCCAAGGAAATTCAATGAAAAAGGATATTTTTTTCATAAATGGATCTGGGTCAACTGGATAACTAACCTTGATCCCTGTCACCATACGAAACATTAATTTGAAATAAATCAGAAAATGATCATATGTCTATAAAATCCCCAGAAGCCATGTAACCTTGGGTTGGGCAAAGCTTCTTCTTTTCCTTATTTTTTTCCCCCAACTTTTATTTTAGATTCAGAGGGTACATATCCAGATTTGTTACATGGGTAAATGTTACATGGGGTTTGGTATACAGATACTTCTATCACCCAGGTAATCAGCACAGTACTCAATAGATAGTTTTTCAGTCTTCACCCTCCTCCCAACCTCCACCTTCAAGTAGGCCCTAATGTCTATTGTTCCCTTCTTTGTGTCCATGTGTACTCAATGTTTAGCTCTCACTTATGAGAACAAGTGGTATTTGGTTTTCTGTTTCTGCATTAATTCATTTAGGATAATGGCCTCCAGCTCCATCCAGGTTGCTGCAAAGGACGTGATCTCATTCTTTTTATGGCTATGTAGTATGCCATGGTGTACAGGTACCACATTTTCTTTATCCAGTCCACCATTTATGGGCATCTTGCTTGATTCCATGTCTTTGCTATCGTGAATAGAGGCAAAGCTTCTTAATAGGGCATAGGAAATTTCTAACCATAAAATAAAAATCTGATACATTTACCCAATCAAAATTTAGTTCTATTTTTCAAAACAGTAGAAAACTAAAAGGCAAGCCACAGATTGAGAAAAAATATTTGTGTGTGAAGAATGATCACATAGATACAATGTTGCTGGTGTTAAAAAATCAAGAGGGTAACAAATGAAGGAAGACGTGGGTGGTTTCTATAAGCTGGAGTAGTCAAGGGAACAGATTGAAACACAGCCCTGCCAACGCTCTTAATCTCAGCCCAGTGAGACTCACGTCACACTTCTAACCTACAAAACTGGAAGGCAATAAATTTGTGTTGTTCTGATCCTCCAAGTTGGTCATAATTGTCACAGCAGCAATATAAAGCTAATACAATCCCTTAGGATTTTCTGTGTAAACAATTGTGTTGTCTCTGCATAAACACAGTTTTACTTCTTCCTTTCTAATCTTTAGGACTATTACTTCTTTGATTTCCTTATTGCACTGTATAGGAGCTCCAGTACAATGTTGAACAGAAAAGATGAGCTCAGGCATTCTTGTGTTTCCCATCTTTGGGGAAAGCATTCAGCCTTACACTATTCATTAGAATATTAGCTGTAGGCTTTTTATAGTTGCTCTTTATCTGATTGAGAAAGTTCTCTTCTTTTCCGGGTTTGCTAAGAGTGTTTACCATGGAAGTGTTAAATTTTGTCAAGTGTTTTTTTTTTTTTTTCTTTTTTTTTTTTTTTCCTGCAGGTATTGGGATGATTATGACTTTACCTCCTTTTTTTCTACCAATGTGGAAAACAACTCACGGATTTTTGAATGTTGAACCAACTTTGTACTTTTGGAATTCCTATTTTATATATTGATGGATTTGATTTGCTAAATTTTGTTGATAATATTTTTACACGAATTTTATAATCTGCATAACAAATTACAAAAATAGTAGTGATTTAAAGCAACATGTGCTACCTTACAGTTTCTGTGAGTCAAGAGTTGGCCATAGTCTAATTGGATCCTAGGCTTAGAGTCTCACAAGGCTACAACCCAGGTGTTGGCCATGCTATATTCTCATTGGAAGGCTAAGCTAGGCAGGATCTGCTTCCAAGCTTGGTTAGGTTATTAGTATAATTCATTCTCTTACAGTTGTACAATTGAGGGCCTTGGCTTCTTGCTGGCTGTTGTCTGAAGGCTGTGTTCAGTTCTTTAAGACCACTCTCACTTGTTTGCCACATGGACCTCCCAACATGGCCACTTCTTCAAAGCCAGCCAAGAAGTATCTCTGGAGTGAGTCTCCTAGCAAGACTGTCTTAAATAATGTGACGAAATCATGAGAGTGACATCTCACCACCTTCGACATATTTTATTGGTTAGAAGCAAGTCACAGTACCCATCTGCACTCAAGGGAGGAGAGAAGGTGATATCAGGGCATGAACACAAGGAGGCAAGACTACCCTATACTTGTTTACCACATCATCTGTGTTCATGGGCTTATCATTTTTGGTCTTCTAATGTCTTTATCAGATTGTGTTATTAGAGTTCTGTAGGTCACCTTTGAAAATGATTTTCATTTTCATATGCTTCTTTTCCTCTTTTTTACTTTTAACTGACTTTTCAGAAATAAATACCAGGTTGAATTGTTGATATAAATACCTAAGGTTTCGTTAGTAAAACATATGCTGTGAAATTTAAAAAAAAAAAAAAAAAAAAAAAAAAAAAAAAAAAAAAAAAAAAAAAAAAAAAACTTAAAAACAGCATAAATAGTTTTTTTTAAATACAAGAAGTGAATCCACAATGTCCAACAAAACTTACTGGTTATCTCTCAAGAGTCAGTCAAGGGGCCCCTGGAAACTTTATTCATTTATGTATTTTTTATTCATCTTTCATAATGTTTCTAGTTTCTTGATAGAATTTCAGCAGAATTAAACTTAAATTGTTCAAAAATGTATAATGAATTTCTTTCAACTTCTATACAATGACTGACTGATCTGCGTTGGTAAATTAACAGCAAGGTACCTACTGGTAGTGGCAGTTGGGACTTATTGTGTAGTTCTTGTGCAATAAATAATTAAAGAGAAAGTTTCTTTTTTCCTTTGATTCTCACCAGCTCTACGCAGGAGTAGGTAAGCTGCCTATGAGCCACCATATGCATATTAAACTCAGGTTCAGAAGGTTGACTTACTCTTTATCCTAAGGCAAAAATTAGGCCCTAGACATTCCTTCTATAATGAAATAATAATTTAATATAAAGATGTGCTCATAGTTAAGCTGAAGGTGGTAAAACTTGAGCCCTAGAGTCAGTCAGACTCTGATTAAACTATGACACTGCCTTTTACTAGCCTTGGGAGTTATTTATAATATTAATAACAACTCTGATGCCCTCTTTCTTCATCTGTAAAATTAGTGCAATAGTATACTGATTTCAAAGACTTTCGGGAGAATTAAATGAGGTACTTCATGCATAATGCTCAGCATAGGTTTTGACACATAATAAGCACTTAGTAAATGTTAGCAATTACTATTATTGCTATTGTAAAGGGGAAATAGTACGGACCTTGGAATCAAACAGACCTGGCACCATTTACTAGGTATACAACCTTGTACAAGCTAGTTGACTTCTCTGAGTTTCAGTTTCCTCATTTCTAAAGTGACAAACATAAGTACTTTGTCAGATTGTCATTTAGCGTACTGCCTGTTGTCTATAAGGCACTTTTAAAAGCATTTACATTAAACATTTTTAAAAGGTGAATTTTCTTCCTCATCTTTTCTCCAGTATTCTCTTAGCAGGTTTATTACATACAAAGGTGGTAGCTGGTTTCTTGTTGTCTTAGTAAAGACATAGCTAGGCTGCTGTTACAACAGACCATGAAATGAGAAAAATGACAGAATTATCTATTTCATGTAAGAGGCTAGTATGTCGCCTGATATCGGAGATGTAGTCTCCTTCCATGCTGTTGCTCTGTCCTCCTCCACATTGCAACTTCTGGGACAGGAAAGAAAGGAAGAAAAGAACATACTTCTTTATTTTGAGGAATTTTTCCAGAAGTAATATACCTTCCTTCTGCTAATACCCCACTGGCCAGAACCTAGTTGTCTGACCACACCTGCTTACAAGGGAAGGAGATACTATCTTTAGCTGGGCATGATGATGGCATGGTAGGTGGGGCTCTCAGTCACTGCCAAAATACATTTCTAGTCTAACCCTGCCAGAAGAAATGAAGATGAGAGACTGGATTTCCTTCCAAAGTAGTAGAGGTACATTTCCCGAGGGGTGAGTAGACAGTTGTTCAAAAGATGAAAACTAGTATGCTTGCAAGACTGATGTTATGCTTGGTTATTAACAGGGCATAACCTGACTGTAGCTGCTTTTGTTTTTCATTTCTCTCTTTTATTACAACTGGATTATCTAAGTTACCTATTATCTTCAACTTTCATTAAGCACAGAAACAACTCTTCTTCTGCTCTCTTGCCTCAGTCAATGAACTGATCAATAAGTAGTTACTGAACTTCTAGAATTCATTTCTTTATGCATCCATTCTCTCATTTATACACATTCCATAAGTATGCATTGAATTTTTACTTTGCAGTATGTTCTGGGAATATTAATACATCCTAGACATGATCTCAGGCCTAAGGGAACTCTCATTTAGTAATTGAAAGAGAGAAACATTGAAAAGATCACAACACAGTGTAGTAGGTGCTGAGAAAGAATTAAGCACAGGATGCTATGAAAGCCCACTGGAGAACTATGAAGAGGGAAGCTAGCCTCTGAACTGAATCCATTGCTCTGATGGATGACATGATGAATTCAAGAGAAACATAGGACCTGGTCTTGTTTTCTGGACACCCTCTATCAGTACGCTCAGAGAACAATGAATGCTGTCTTTGAAACCACACCTCATAAAGTGCTTAAGGGTTCTAAGATCTGCAGGCATTCAGAGAAGATATAGATCCATAAGGACTGAAGCAGACAGCAAAAGCTGTTGAATAAGTAAAGTGTCAAATGTCTGGATACATTTAGAGCTATGAGAATGGCATTGTGGTATGAGAGCTGTTTGCACAGAGTCATGGTGCATGCTGGGCTCCTGAATTAGGAAAATGGACTAGAGTCAATTAAGTTTCCTTCAAATGGCACATATCTTACTTTTTGGTCTTGAGACAACTTCAGAATAATTCCCAGTAACTTCTGCCCTGTCCTATGTGGCTTCTCACCAAATACAGTTCATAGAAATGGACAATGGCAGAATTGTGTTTAATGCTGCTTAAGATTTCCATTCTGAGTTGGCAACCTCAGTATATAATTTTCTCAGATAAAAAAATCTCTTGCCTTGGGATTTTGCCAAAAATTACTTTGCCCCAATTAGATTCTAGTTTGATGCAATCATTGCTTAAAATTGTCTCAAATTGAAACCATTTAATAGCCAATTTTGGAGTGAAGAAGATGGGAGAAATTCAACACACTATAGATAGTCCATTTATTGAGTGTATGATCCAGGAACAGGAGAAAAGCAGAGCTCTCAATGTGTTCTGCCTTGGACACAGAGTATCAGTGAGTTTCATAACAGGGTGTTCTTCACCAGCAGATCCTTTCATTGGCTTAGCACAAACCAAGCCTTCAAAGGAAGTACAATTTGATCATATCTTAAGAAATCAAGTTTGACATGATCATTGGATTCTCTTCTTTCTGTTCATTGTACAGACATTGTTGGGGCTCAGAAAAGAATACCCCAAAGTGTGATGCTTTGGCTTGCTGGGTACTTTGAATTAAAGGACATTGGAGGTGCCTTGGAAACTTTCTCAGATTCGGGGTCTCTCTAACTTTCACTTGTTACTCCCCGCAAGCACAGGGAAGAATTCTTTCTGACATTTCCGTATCTGACTGAGGGTAGTTCTTCCAAAAGAAACACAATTGCCTTCAATCTCCTGCCTGAAATCTCCATTAACCAGGGAAGATTAATCACCAAAGAAGAAATTAAAGTTCTCCCTTTACCCATCTGGGCAGAGTTTCATCTGTTCTCCTGAGGGATATTACCTGAGACGCTTTATCTGCACGATGAGATAACTTTTGTTTGCAGTGCAATTCTGCCCCTCACCTTCCCATAACTTGCTGCCACTTTCCCCAGAGCCCAGAGGAACTTTGTCCCAGGCCATTGTATGTTCTGTGGGCCCATTAATTTCCCCTAAAATTAATTGATTCTTCCTCTAAAATTTCCCACAACCCCATTTTCCTCTCCTCTGTGAAAGGGGTATTTAAGTTTCAACCTTCTGGCCTTTCTTTGAGTTTCATACTTTGTGTGACTCCTGTGCACTTGCATTTTAATAAATTTGTATGTCTTTTCCCCTGTCAATCTGTCTTTTGTCAGTTTGTTTTATAGAATCAAATTCTCAAACTTTCAGGGGTAGAAGGAAAGTTTCTTTTGTCCCTACAGCATCTTACAGAGAGGCTGGTCAGAGGGTGTTTTGGAATTGGGCCATATCCTGGTTCCTCAAACAGTGACTGAGCACTAGCTCTCTGAATGGAATGTGGAGAAGGGCATGACCGCACTGGTTGGTGCTAAAATGCATGGGGATTCATAGTACATGGTAGGTGCTCATTGTATTTATGAATGAATGAATAAGTGAATGAATTAACATTATTGGGCCAGAATATCCCCTCCTCCATGACAAGATGGGCTTCTCCCAAATATTTCTCCTTGGGTTTAATGTGGAATTTGGGAAGGTGTACTGCATTCTTCTTGGGTATTTTCCTTATTTGATTTATAAGAAAATATTAGCAGTAATGTCATGGAGTTCCTTGGAAACAGTTTGTCCTTTCACATCTTGCTTTAGGCTTTACTACCTGGGACCACAGCAGTCTTTAGCATAGGGCTAGTTTAGCTCCACAGCTGAGGTGATTACCTTATGAGCACTCTTCCTGAGACCCTAGATGTCATAAGGTTTTCCCACATGGTAGAGGGAACATAGACTTTTCCTGGCCCTGTGTGAGCTGTGTGAATTATTTCATCTGTCCCCTTTGCAGTGGTTCTTTCCTTGACCTCAGATCGTTTCCTCACACAAACGTGCTATTTGGGAGTGAGAATGGGGGTTCCTGTGCAGATCTTTGGACCACTCTTTCTGTTCAGCTCACTCTTCTCTAACACTACCATGCAGACTCAATCAACCTCAGCCTCTCAGAACTCCCAAGCCTGTCTCTTCAAACCAGGAAAACCACTGGCTACCATCTGGATTCTCTCTTCCTAAGATGTGGCCTGAAATCACTTTCCAGGCAAAAAGTGGGGGCAATCATAGGGCTCACCTCATTTGTTTCCCCTCTCTCAGGGATTGCTATCCCAAGCGGTCTGTTGTTCAATGGCTGAAACTATTGTTTTATATTTTTTTTCTGATTGCTTTAGTTGTTTTATGTGGGAATGTAAATCTGAATGCAGTTACTCCATCTTGATTGAAAGAGGAAGTCAGTGCATAAAAATTTATGTAGAAGACCATTCATCAAAGCATTATAGTTTATGAAGAATGATTGAAAATAGGCAAAAGGCAAGAGTATATATATGCTGTTTAATATAATGGATACACATATATATGCATTTCACAACATGTTCAGAGAAAAAAATGACTTGAAAGCAAATATACCAAAATGTTAATAATGCTATATTTTACAAATATTTATAACCAATATATAGTAATTATAGAAATATTAACCAAACTTTTAAACAGTGGACATTTCAGTTAAAAACTAGTGAAACTAAATTTCAGCGTGTCAAGATATTTATCTGGCAATCTACTTTTAATGAACATAATAATTATCATCATAACAAATATAAATAGCTCTCTTTTATTTGCCAAACACTATTTTATGTGCTTTTTACATATTAATCATTTAATCCTCAAACAATCCTGTGAATAGTAATAATTCTGTTTCCATTGAGGAAATGGAGGTACAGAGAATTGAAGTCACTTTTCACAGCTGGTAAATGGTGTGGCCGGGATTTGGCTCCAGGGAGTGCGGGGATAGAGTCTGTTCTTCATCACCATGCCATGCTGCCTGGCTCCCTAGAACTATGGGATTTGGAAGAGCTGAAGTGATTTCTTGACCAGTCCTGGAGGAGAGCCCCAGATGACTTGGCCAAAGATCATCTAAAAGACATGGAGATACTCCATTGCAAAAGAGGGTTCTATGCTCCAAAACTCTGAGAATGGAGCTCATGGGAGGGTGGCTGCAAGGCATGTCACATTAGCCAAATAGCTAATGTAATAGAGCCACAAGCTGAACTCAGAATTACTTGCTTCACTTGTGTCTTGTGTTTTTCCAGCCCTAACCGTGTGCCTCTTACCACATTATTGTTAGGCTGACATTCAGAGATGGGAGACCGAACGTTGTTTTCTTGCGCTCTACCAACTAGATAAAAGAAAGACAGTTGTGGGGCAGAGGAGGTGGGGGATGGCTGGTGAGGGTAGAAGTCAGGGGGGCTGTTCAAGATGGACACACTAAAAATTAGGTGATTCACCTTCAGACAAGCCCCCTCTCAGGGCCCCAGGAACCACACTCCCCAGCAAATCTGAGCAGGGAGAAAAAGGGGTGACACAGACTCTGCAGAGTGTCCATCTAGGCAGGGTTTCCCGTACACTGACACCCTGGGGTTATTATTGCTTTGAGTATATGAGATCACTCAGAATGGAATGCCTCATTATAGGCTTAAACCTAAGCTATAAATCAAACATTTTTCCTTTAACATGGGGAAGTTTCAGATTATTTTCAAGAACACCTGGTGCAAAGTGAGGTAATCTTATATGGTAAAGAGGATGAATAACTTAAACTGCATTCCTATACATTTCTTTAACCTGGAAGGAAGGCTTTAAGGCTATCTGCATACATAGCACGTCTGATTTTTCCTTTGAATAATGTGTGTAGTGTTTTAAACAGACCAGCAAATTCACAGGGTTTTAAAGCCTCCTGCAGATTCGGCCTTGCTTTCTGCAGCCAGACAAGTGTCGAAAATTATCAAGGATTGTGTTCTTACTTTGACAAAATGTTCTTTTTGTCAAACAAGGCAGAGAGATCTTGTTTACAATTATTTCTTCATTCTGTGTCCCAAACTTCCAGTTTGCAGAGATAGAAAAATCAATATGAATAGCTTAGTGCTAACAAATGAGGCTTCAATTACCAATAATTATATGCAATATGACAAAGATTTTTGTCCAGTTAGCTCTACTTTTTTTCTTTTTCTTAATGGTGTTTGGCGTAGGTGGACCTAGTTATTCAAAACTTTATCTGAAAGCATGGTTTTCCTCTGCTGTTTCTTCCAAATATACACTGATTTTAAAATAAAATTATTTTGAAGATGAGAATCAACAACTCTTTACACATGATTCTTCAAGTTTGCCAAATAAGAACATTTTCATTTTAGATTTTTTAAATCTTTTTGGTTGAAATAATGAAAGAAGGGCTGGAGAAGCATCCCCCAGTGGACAATGGGGACCAGATAATAATCTCTTAATAAGCCATTAACATTCTGATGGTAGATTTTATTATATCTACTGATGTGTTAAACCAGTGCTTTTCAAACTTTAATGTACACTCCAGTCCTTTGGGAAACCTATTAAGATGCAGATTCTGTCTCAGTAGGTCTAGGAGGGGCCCAAGAGTCTACATTTCTAACAAGCTCTCAGCTGATGTAGATGCTGCTGGTCCATGAGAAGCAAGGATTAAAGCACTTTTATATTAGTTAAGGCCCTGGTGGAAACAGATGGCGTATTCAAATTGGAAATTTGAGAAGAGATTAATAAAGGGCTTATTTATAAATATGCAGACATTGTTTAGAAAAGCAACAAGAGACAGTGCAGTGCCTCTAAGCTAATAATACCTGGAGTAGGGCACTAACCTTAGATCTCAAAAGGCAAGGAGAGCGAAGTTAATACCTGGAGAGGGATGGCTGGACTGACAACAAGCCTGGGCATTCAATAGGGAGATGTGGCTAACCTCCATGACCCTGCAGAAGAAAATGGGTGAGGAATAGGAATATATATCTCTGTCATCCTCTGCCTGCCCTCCTCCTCTCCTACCAGTGAGTCCCAATTGCCAAATCCAACCAAAAGCAGTAGGGCAAGGGAACCAGGTTGATGCCATCCACCATAAGTCAGCTTCCCAGGGCTACTAGCAAGATGGAGAAGGGGGAAGTGAAGCTGGAAGGGTGACAGGAAGATATCCAGCAGCATATTTTATTTGAATTCACAGGTGCTTTAAACATATCCACCATATTTCATCTTATGATCAAGTATAAAAGATGCTATTTTTTAAATATGCTATAAGAAAAAAAATGCTGCCAATTAAACCTATGACATGTCATTGATTGTAAAATGGATCCTCATTTGAGAGATGTTAAAACTTGATAAAAACACGTTTCAGTCTTCGAATTGGTGAAATATAGCATTGTGTTTTTCGTAAATCTTGTCCAAAACCAGAGGAAGGAAAGATCACTGTGAAACTATAATTGTTCAAACGATTGGATACAAAATGAATTTTCACTGGATCAACATTCTTTCCCTTCCCTTAAAATAATTTAAAATTCAATTCCAATATCAATAAGAGTCATGACAATTCACCAAAGAGAAGACATAGGAACAATGGGTAATTTTTAGCCCCACTTGTTACTGACTCTGGAAGACTTGCCTTCCTGTAGTTTGGAGACCAATGAAAGGAAGAGGAGACTGGTAAAACTGTAATATGATTAAAGTACACAGAGTCAGTCTTTAATTGTTATAATCACTTAATTTAGTGTAAGAGTGAAAAAAAAGTGTATTTAGTGAAAGAAGTTGGGCTACTTTGGGTGAGATTTTATTTTGGAGTCGATTTAATTATTTATAGAAGCTTTTAGACTGATGATGTCACATATCAACAGATGTTCTTGAATTCCTAACACAATTGGGTCAATTTCAGAGCAAAAGCAAAATTTCCTGCTATAAAATATACTGTATGTCAACTATTTTCTTGCTTTAATATAACAACTAAAAATACTATAATATGGTAACCTTATGTTTAGAGTTTAAATGGTTTACAAATCCCTACATATCCCGAGGGCTCATTTCTAAAGCCAGTTGAAGCCTAAAAATTTCTTCTACTGTGGCCTCAGGTTCTTCGTGAAATGAGTGGGTAGTACTAGATTTCTTCTAAAATCCCTGCAGTTCAGATTACTTCATGTTGAAAAAGAAAGCTTTAACATGATAAAAAATTAACATAACTCTGTATATATGTAAGAAAAAAGAACAGTTTCTTTGTATAAAAAGAAGACAATAATAACTGCATAAACATGAGGAAATCTTTTTAAAAATGATGTTAATGGAAATATCCAGCTAAAATTCCAGAATCAAGTTGAAAAAGTGGCATCCCATATGACTGAAAGAAATTTGGTTGGTATTATTTGTGTGCTCTTCTTGTGTGTTGGGGTCCTCCAGACCACACCCTTGGATTTGGTAACTACCTAGGAGGACTCTCAGGACTCAGCATGTAGTCATACTCATGGCCATGATTTATGACTATGAAGGGATCCAAAGCAAAATCAATAGATGGAATAGGTGTATGGGCAAAGTCCAGAGGAAACCAGGAGCAAGTTTCCAGAAGTTCCTTCCCAGTAGAGTCACTCAGGATACACTTAATTCTTCCAGAAACAAGTTATGATGACACATGTGAAATGTTGTCTCCCAAGGGATGTTCATTAGGAACTCAGTACCCAGGATTTTTATTGGGGACTGGTCACATATCTGCTCTCTACTTAGCATATGCTAAAGCTTGAGACTTGCAGAAGGGAAGCAAGTGTTCAGCATAAGCCATACTATTTGCAGTTTAGGCACAATGAACCACTTTTGTCAGTTAGGGTCGTGGAAACATTCCTGAAATTGAAGTCCCTAGATGCCAGCCAGGGGCTTAGCTTGCAAGCACGACTTTCTGAGGGTAGCAGTCTCAGGCTTGCTATGTTAATTTTTTTCTGCATAATCCCGTTCACTAGTCCACATTAGATTTGAGGTTACATACATCGTCATATATCACTTAAGGATACATTCTGAGAAATGTGGGACTTTTTTGTCATTGTCTGCGAGCATCACAGAGTATACACACACAAATCTAGATGATAGTGTAGCCTATTACACACCTAGGCTGTATGGAATAGTCTGTCACTCCTGGGTTACAAATCTGTACAGCATGTTACTGTAGCGAATACTGTAGGCAGTTGTAACACAGTGGTAAGCATTTGCATATCTAAACACATCTCAACATGGAAAAGGTAGAGTAAAAATATGCATTATCATCTTATGCAACTACTGTCAGTATATGTGCTCTATTGTTGATTAAAATGTTTTTACATGGCACATGACTATATATTTTAAAATTATTTTTATTTACATTTTCTTTTTTTTTGAAATGTGTTTTTTTGCAGTGCATTTTTAAAAGTATTATTATACTTTAAGTTCTGGGATACCTGCGCAGAACGTGCAGGTTTGTTGCATAGGTATACATGTACCATGGTGGTTTGCTGCATCTATCAACCCATCATCTACATTAAGTATTTCTCCTAATGCTATCCCTTCCCTAGCCCCCCACCCCCTGACAGGCCCAGGTGTGTGATGTTCCCCTCCCTGTGTCCATGTGTTCTCAGTGTTCAACTCCCACTTATGAGTGAGAACATGCAGTGTGTGGTTTTTTGTTCCTGTGTCAATTTGCTGAGAATGATGGTTTCCAGCTTCATCCCTGTCCCTGCAAAGGACATGATTTCATCCTTTTTTTATGGCTGCATAGTATTCTGTGGTGTATATGTGCCACATTTTCTTTATCCATATCTATGCCTAGATTAGCAGAAAATCTAATCTCTCTCTTAGGACCCTTTTTACCCCAGAAACCTTAGTTCTCCATGGGCTTACTCAATCCACGGAACATAGGTTTAGGCTCCAACTCTTTATAGAAATAGGGAGAACTGGGGAATCTGATCAGGCCATGGGTGAGAACCCAGGGTTTGATCATGTTGTTTTTGTGGCTACCACAGTTCATTTCATTGTAAACAAAAGAGCTTGCACAGAATGATACTGTCTCTGTCCTTTGGTATAAAGGAGGCGTCTAGGAACACTGAAAGAGAAAAAAGAGATCTTTCTCTCGACTGTTAAGCTCAGATGTATTTGTCCCATGTCACTGTAGGCCTAGGCTCCAGTGTTTGCGAATCTTTATGCAGGCTTTCAATGGTAAGGGCACAGTTTCCATTGGGATCACCTCTTCATATTGGTACTCTCCCTTCCCTTAAGATAAGTTCCTCGGTGGCAGCTCTTGGTATCCTTCTTTTTTCTTTTCCTTAAAAAAAGTGTTTTTTTTTCAGACCTGAGTTGATAACAGTTCAAGTCATTAGCAGTTATAATGTCCTTACTTTCCCAGAGGGAAAGGTCAGCTCTCCATTCCTTTTCCTTCCAGGAAACTCCTTGGCCTCCTTGGTTTGTAAATTTGCTCACCCCAGAGATGTCTGAGTTTAGTTTCCTGTGGGGTATGGGTGGGGCAGCCTTTAGGAAGCCACCAAAAGATCTCTCATACTATTCTATAAGTCTATGTATTAATATTTCCTAACTAAGGAGGCTGTTTTAATAAGTCTTCTGAAAACAAAGATCTGCCCCAAGGCAGTTTCCACTAATAGGCCCTATATAGAAAGTACCAGCACTTTTTGCATGGCAGCTTCTCTCATGTTATTGCACTACAGCAAGGTGTTGAACAAAGTCTCTGAGAGTCGCACTTGAATAGTTAGTCCAACTGTCAGCAAAATTATGATGCAGGGGCACTGCTATTCCTCCACCATCTGCCTTGGCTCTGCCTGCCCAGGGCGTCATTGCCAACCTTCAGACATTTTTGCAGAAAAGCAGATGAAAAGTCATTGAGACCGTAAATGAGATTTAAATAAAATTACAATTTATCTTGCTAGGATTTATATTTAAAACCACATTTCTGATTGTGAAATTCAACACCACACTTGTTAATGGAATTATCATCAGAAAGATGTGGGGATGAAGGCAGGGTTTCCTCAAAATTCTGGAAATGAGACCATAGTTTCAAGGAAGGTTAGCCTTGCCTACTTGCACAAATTACCACTATGTATTTATACCTGTTGCTAAGTATGGTTCTGGAGAGACCACAATACCTGTAGGAAGAAAATGTCTGTAAGAAATTTGCTTCTTTCCAAGATAAAAGGGCTAGGGGGTCAGGTAGTAGGAGGATGGAAAAAAACAAAACAAAAAACCCAGAAACTATCCTTAAAAAGAGAAAATAATCAGTGCAGAAGGAATTTAAATAAATACTGTGAAATGAAATATTCAGACTGAAAACTTGAATCTGTTGTAGTAAAAATATTATTAACTTTCTTAAGTATCAGTAGTAGCACTGGATATTCAAAATTTATTAATGAATGAATTACATAATTTAAAGCATTTGTTGAACACTATGTTAGATGCTGGAAATAGAGTAGTGAACTTGATGAAAGCCTTCCATCTTCATGAACTTAATGTCTAATGAGAAACAGATCTTGTACAAATATCTATACTTACCATGAGATGTGCAAGAGAAATGCACCTGGGTACAGATGTATATAGTTGTGTAGTAAGTGTATCTAACCGAATATGGAACATCTGGGAAGTCTTCCCTGAGAAAGATATATTTCAGCTGAGAACTAAAAGGTGAGTAGGAGGCCAGGTATAGGGGCTTATGCTTGTAATGCCAGCACCCTGGGAGGCCAAGATTGGTTGGATGGCTTGAGCCCAGAAGTTCAAGGCCAGCCTGGGCAACATGGCAAAACCCTGTCTCTACAAAAAGCAAAAAATTAGCCAGGTGGCATGCGCCTGTCCTCCCAGCTACGGCAGGGAGGCTGAGGTGGGAGGATCACCTGAACCCAGGAGGTCGAGGCTGCTGATTGCACCACTGCACTCCAGGCTGGGTGACAGAATGAGACTCTGCCTAAAAAAGGAAAAAAAAAAAAAAAGATGAAGAGGAGAAGAAAAGGATGTAAGCCTCATAATAGGGGACAGTAATACAAATAGCATGACACAAAAAGTCTTCATGACATGCTTATGGGTGAGTGGTTATTAAAGGAGACTTATGAAATTCCCATGAGTGGTGGGATGTGGGCATATTTCAGTAGAAGGGGCTGGAGAAAAAAAAAAAGTCCTTATTAACATTCTACCATTACCAAGGCCTTGTGTATTGCAGCTATTTTCTACAAAATAAAATGGAACAAGTTATAGAATTGAGGTATCTAGAAAGTACAGTTAAGTCTTGTTAGTCTACTTTGGAGGCAGGAAAAACTATAGCTTGAATCTCTGATTGTTTTATGTAGGGTTGATGCTTGGTCATCCCCTGGAAGGAGCCTGAAAAGGATTTTTGGAAAGTGTTTGCAGTCTGGCCTTTAACACAAGCACAGAACAGTATGTCTTCCTTTTATCCTCCTGGAACCTACTTTTTTGGTTGTTGTTAAAAATTGTTTTTGAAGGAAGAGCTCAGGGATTTCATTAAAACTATAAGAACTTATAGGATATACACACTTTCATCAGTCTGGTGAACAAACAGAAAAGTCAGTACCAAAAAGCAACCTGTGAGCAGATTTCAGTTCAGAAAAGGTAATGGTTTTGTTGCTTAGAGAAGAAAGAAAAAAAGGTAAATGCCCTTTTCCAGGTGAATGAGTTATTACAGTTATATGATTTATAATCATCAAATGGCAAGGGCTGGGCAGGGGACGTTATCAAGTACTTTCTCCTATCTCTGGATAGAATTATATTAACATGTTTCAAGACATATCATTGTCAACCATTTCTTTCAAAAGCCTACTAAAGAAGCTACACAATCTCCCTTGGGAAACCTATGCCATGTTATTGTCATGCTTTGATGGGTAATGTCTAGTTTCCTCTGGTGACTAACCTAAATTTGTCTGCTGCTACATCTTTTTGTTCTGTTGGCAGTGGAGGCAGCAAATACATTACCATTCACATAATGATGTGTTTTAAAGCTTTTTATTCCTTTGCTGGCTTTCTTTTCGTTAAGTTGTGTATATCCTAAATCAATACTTTGAAAGGAGAGCAGGGTCTAAAATCAGTGGCAGAACAGCTAAGAGAATAAGCTAGGAATGCCTCTGAAAACACTAGACCAGAGTTACTCATTGTACCAGTAAAGAAATTGTGAGAGATTTTTTACAAAGAGACAGTCACAAATGAAACATGGATTCTCCAGAAATCACTTGCATACAGGCTTATAACCTGGCATGCTTGTTAAAGGAATATGATGGGTCTGAATGTTTCCTCCCACTTCAGGGACAAAGGGGAAGTGGCCAGTTAGTATCTTTGGGAAGTTGACCAAAGGCCTTTAGGTCTCTTAGGCCTAATGCTGAGTTTCTTATGTTTGGAGCATAAGTCCGATTTCCAATTTGGTCAAAGGGACAACATGGCTCCTTTGGTCTGGGCCTAGAGGGTAATGAAAGGAGATCAAATGGAAAGATAAGGACTATATAATGCCATAGAAGTATTTCTCAGTATCTATCTTGATTCTATTTCTTTAAAATCAGAAAACCCAGCACCTGAAAAGAGTTGGGCATCATAGCCTATTTCTTACAAAAGTTCTAGACCTCCCCACTCATCTTATGGATTCCTGTTTGAGTTCTACATTTTCTTGGCTTGAGCACTAGTAACATAGTCTGGTATCAATGAATATTTATGAATAAATGTTGTTGAATGAATGACCTGGAGTGTTATTAGCCAGTTATTAGTCATATCTGTCCCTTTGATTATTTTCAGAGCCTGATAACTAAGTAACCTTCTCTACTTTGACCCTTGAGTCTTTTCCTGCAGCTTTTATACTTTATATATACTTTATAGCTGGTACCATCTTCTTAAGATTGTTTAAGATTCTGAAACCCTGGATCCAATCTCGACATTATTCTACTTGGCCGACAACCACATTGGGACTGTCTTAGTGACCTTAAAGGGAGAATCAGATACCCAGTCCATCCTGTAAGAAGTTTGATTTGTAGTCTCAGTAGGAGAACTCATGTCATAGGGTTCAGAGTTATAATAACTTAGAGACTGGTTTAATATCACCAGAGATCTCAAAGTGACTACTAGTGTCAATTAGTCTTCATTACATTGACTCCAAACATCCAATTATAGTATTTTTAAACATATAGAAGAAAGAGAAAGACTCGTATCAATACTGAGGACTAAATTTGTTAGATAACTCAATGCCACTGTTTGGTGGTCAACCTTTTCTGACTATAATATAAAGCAGGTTGAAGTGTATTAAAAACAAATTACTCAGAATTCACCTCAAGGTATGATGGATTATGGGGCAATCGGAGTACTCTGTCCATCAGCTTTGCTCTCAATCATTCTATTATATCTACAGAGATAGAGGCCAACAAAATGAACTGGACAAGAGGCAGGTAGGGAATCATGGTGATGGCAGGGCTAATTCTCATAGCTGTAATCCCCAAGTATAGGGTGTAGGGTGGACATTGGAGAAATATTTATTATAGGTGTGAGCCAAGAATTATTTATCATATATTATATTGATTTATAGTGGCTGAAAATTAGGTTGTAGGGAAAAGAGAAGTTACTTCTTTAGTAAGTTTGAACTAGGTTAAAGTCATTTGGGAATTGGATTAGAACTCAGTGCTCGTTATTCTGCCTTCCAAGTGTAGATTTGGGAAAAAGAGGAATCACCACAAAAGAGGCAGTAACAGAGCCAAAAGTACCTCACCAAATAACAATGCTTTCTGAACACAAAACAAAACAACAGAACAATAACAAAAAATTTGTAAAGAATTTCCCAACTAAAGGATTAAAAAAGAAAAACATTTAAAATAAGGATAATATTCAATCCAAGCCAAAGAAATAAAACTCCAATGTAAGAAAAGACTGAGAAGAAAAGTATCTTTGCAAAATAATGTTTTCTTGTAAAATCCAGAAGAAACAACCAAGAAATTATTTGGAATGAGCAATAGAGAAGTGGAACCCATTGCCTCTATGAAACAGAGATTCAGAGAAAAAAATGCTAAGAAAAAAAGGCTACAGAAATAATTGCAATGAGAGATGTATAAAATAAAGATTGGTGTAACAGAATTGAAACACACAGAAAAGTTAAAAAAAAAACTGATAAGAGGAAAGATAATTGACATGGAGAACAGAGAATGGAGAGTCAACAACATGTGAATAATTGGTGTCCCTATAGGCGACTAAATCAGTAATCAATGATACACATACAAAGATACTCCTGAGAGAAAGAATGAGTTATAGATTAAGGTGGCTCAGTAAGGTAAAGTAAATAAAAAGAGACTCACTTTGGGTGATACCTGGTAATACTTTGATACAAGGTTGCATACTCTGTAACAACAGTTTTCAAACTTCTTGGTCTCACAATGCTATTGTACTCTTAAAAGTTACTAAGGATTCTGTTTTAGGGTTCTCCAGAGAAGAATCAATAGGATGGATGGATGGATACGGATACATAATTGAATCATGGAGGTGGTTTTCCCCATACTGTTCTTGTGACAGTGAGTAAGTCTCACAAGAACTCATGATTTTATAAGGGGTTTCCCCTTTTTCTTGATTCTCAATTCTCTTTTGTCTGCTGCCATGTAAGGCATGCCTTTGGCCTTCCACCATGCTTGTGAGGGCTCCCCAGGCACATGGAACTGTGAGTCCATTTAAACTCTCTCTTTTTTTTTTAAAATAAATTCTTGGGTATCTTTATTAACAGCATGAAAATGAACTAATACAGATACCATAGACAGATACATAAAAATAAGGAATTGGCTCACACAATTGTGGAGGTGGGCAAGTCCTAAGGTCTGCAGAGTGAGTCAGTGAGCTGGTGACTGAAGAAGAGCCAATGTTTCATTTTGAGTCTGAAGGCAGAAAAGAAGTCAATGTCCCAGCAGTCAGGGTGAATTTTCTCTCACATGGAGAAAGTTCAGATTTTTAGTTTTATTCAGTCTTAACTGATAGAATGAGGCCCATTCACAATAGAAAAGGCAATCTGCTTTACTCAGGCTACTTATTTAAATATTAATCTCATCCCAAAACACACTTACACCCAGAATAATGTCTGATCAAATATCTAGGCACCCTGTGGGCCAATCAAGTTGATGGATAAAATTAATCATCACAGAGTCCAAATAACTTTTGTTTGTGTAGATTATCTTTATCAGTATTTATCATATTAGAAATTAAATTTGACAATTTAAGGAAAATATTTTATGTGTTCATTTGAATAATAAGCCCATTACATGTTAACATAGATAGGATACCATAATGAAAAAACTATTCCAAAACAAAACAAATATTGGAATTTTTTCCAGTTTGCAAATCTCTTCAAAGTTTGGCTTAGAAACAGGAAGTCATATCTACTACATTTAATTTGTTTTAATATTTTTTGGTTAAAGTATATTTAAAAATCTATCACACAAATGTGTAGCTGGAAAGAGAACATTTGAATAGCTTTTTCAGATAATTATGAATATTTTAAAACTACTACACCCAAACTTGAAAAGTGGTAGCTCTAAAAGGCTAATTACAATATGGAAACTGAAACATTAAATAACTTCTCATACTTAGTTGCAGTAAAATCCACTGGTTTACCATTTCAAATAGATCTTTACCTATATATTTTAACATCATACATTGGTCATTTGGAAATACATTGTTTCCCTGAATAATGAAGATCTTCCAAACATTGACATATTTAGCTATACAAATTTTTTAAATCATACTTGTTAATATCATTGCAAACTTCATTAGAAAAGTCTATTGAAAAGCTACAAGCTCACCATGGTGGTTAATAGTTTTCCAAAATTCTGTTTTTCATGTGGGAGCTTAAATTTTATCATTGACCACAAATACTGTCAGTTCCCTTTGTTGTTGTCACAGGCTCATTTAGTTTATTTAAAGAAAACATCTGACAAATAATTGTTTGATTTAGCATAGTTTATCTGTTATTTGTTCTTTCAGGTAAAAAAGTGTTTTCCAGAAAAATGTGGTTAGTTTAGCTTGCAACTCAAACAATTGCCCATGTGATTTTCCTCAAGATAGTCATTCTTCTGTGGTATGCTGCAGAAGTGCCTTATGAGTATTTTCCGTTTGTCAAATAGAATATGCATAATATTCTATTTTATATAATACTACATATAGTATAATTTAATATCACTGTCTTGATTCTTGTTAAGGCACCATTGCTTTGGACTATCAGTGCAAATATCAATACCTTAAAATAAAATAACCTCTTAGTATTATGAAAATTGTTTCAACCTCATAGACCCCCTGAAAGCTCTCGGGGACCACACTATTTTTTTTATTTTTAAATTTTTAATTTATCTTAATTTCAAATTTTTGTGAGTACATAGTAGGTGTATATATTCATGGGTTACATGAGATACAAACAGGTAATGCATGATAATCATTTCAGAATAAACGGGGTATCCATCACCTCAAGCATTTGTCTTTTGTGTTACAATCATGTTATACTCTTTTAATGATTTTAAAATGTACAATTAAATTATTTCTCACCATTGTCACCCTATTGTGCTAGCAATACTAGGTCTTATTCATTCTTTCTAACTACTTTTTTGTACCCATTAACAATCCCCAAGGGACCACACTTTTAGAACCACTGTAAGCATCCAAACAGAAAAAAAGAAAATAGTTTTCTACAAAGGAATAAAAAATGTTACCTCTATAATAATAAATGTGACAATATAATGGAGCAATAGAAATTTTGAGAGAGAAAGTTTATGAACCAAGAAGTCTTACATATTTTTGGTAAATGTATTTCCTTATTAAAAGACAAATATTTCATGAGAATCAAAACTCCAAACTCATGTATATACTATTTTAAAGAGACAGACAAAAAAGAGCAACTCAAAAAAGATAAAAAGAAAAGGAGACGTAAATGTACTTAAAAACCTGAAAATAGGTCGGGCGTGATGACTCACTCCTATAATCCCAGCACTTTGGGAGGCTGAGGCAGGCGGATCATCTGAGGTTAGGAGTTCGAGACCAGCCTGACTGACATGGAGAAACCCCATCTCTACTAAAAATACAAAATTAGCTGGGTGTGGCGGCGCATGCCTGTAATCCCAGCTACTCAGGAAGGCTGAGACAGGAGAATAGCTTGAACCTGGGAGGCAGACGTTACAGGAGTCGAGATTGCGCCACTGTACTCCAGCCTAGGCAACAAGAGTGAAACTTGGTCTAAGAAAAAAAAAAAACCTGAAAATATAAAGTAAGAATCAAAATATTATCTAAATACAGTTCAGAACTGTATTTAGACAGAACTAAGACAGTTATTTATGTTGGCCATGATTTCATTCTATAAAAAAGAACTATTTGCTGTATATCACCTTATTCCCCCTACCACCCAGTCCCTGCCACCCTGGCAACCATCATTCTACTTTCTTCTTCTATGAGTTCAACTTTCAGTTTTAAGATGAGTAAGTTCTGGGGATCTAATGTATAACATTCTGACCATAATTAATAACACTGCATTGTTTACTTGAAATTTGATGAGAGAACAAATTTTAAGTGTCCTCCTCCCCCTGCCCTGCACACACAGATGGTAACTATGGATGGTGATGAATGTGTTAATTAATGTGACTTTGGTAATAAGTATACAATGTATCCATATATCAAATCATCACATTGTACACCTTGAATATAAACAATTTTTGTCAATATTTTTAATCAGAATAAGAAAAACAAAAGGAAGAAACTATTGTCTAAAACCTTTATGAACCAAATATATTGTACGAGAGGTGTCCAATCTTTGGGCTTCCCTGGGCCACATTGGAAGAATAAGAATTGTCTTGAGCCACACATAAAATACACTAACACTAATGATAGCTGATGAACTTAAAAAAATTTAAAAAGTTCATGCATAAATCCCATAAGGTTTTAAGAAAGTTTACAAATTTGTGTTGGGCTGCATTCAAAGCCACCCTGGACCTCAAGCAGCCCATGAACCATGGTTTGGACAAGCTCATATTACATATTAAAATAAAATAAAAGCTAGTATACAAATACAAGTTGAAAGAAAAAGAATAGAAATGGTCAATTAACACATCTTTTTCTTTAAGCTTTTATTTTAGGTTCAGAGGTATATGTGCAGGTTCGTTATATAGGTAAACTCACGTCACGGGGGTTTGTTGTACAGATTATTTCATCACCAGGTACTAAACCTAGTGACCAATAGTTACTTGTTTTCCGATCTTCTCCCTTCTTCCACTGTTCACCCTCAAGTAGGCCCCAGTGTCTGTTGTTCCCCTCTTTGTGTCCATGTGTTCTCATCATTTAGCTCCACTACTTATAAAGGAGAACAGTTGGTATTTGGTTTTCTGTTCCCATGTTAGTTTGCTAAGGATAATGGCCTCCAGCTCCATCCATGTTCCTGCAAAGGACATGATCTTGTTATTTTTAATGACTGCATAGTATTCCATGGTATATACGTACAATATTTTCTTTCTCCAATCTGCCACTGATGGTCATTTAGGTTGATTCCATGTCTTTGCTGGTTATTATGCTGGCTTCATTGTGTGATTGCTTTATAATGTCACTGCTCTGTGAACTTACATGTGTTTTTGTATTGACTGGTAATGATCCTTCTTTTCCATATTTAGAGCTCTTTTCAAGATCTCTTGTAAGGCAGTACTGGTGGTAACAAACTCCCTCAACATTTGCTTATCCTTTTCTGAAAGGATCTTATTTCTCCTTCACTGAGGAAGCTTAGTTTAGTGGATATAAAATTATTGGTTGAAGATTTTTTTTTTCCTTCAAGAATTTTGAATATAGGTCCCCAACCTCTTCTGGCTTGTAGGGTTTCTGCTGAGAGGTGGTCTGGTAGCCTGATGGCGTTTCCTTTATAGGTGACTTGACCTTTCTCTCTAGCTGCCTTTAATATTCTTTCATTTTGGCCTTGGAAAATCTGATTATATGACTTGAGGATGATCTTCTTAATTGGAATCTTGCAAGGGTTCCCTATATTTCCTGAATTTGACTGTTGGCCTCTCCAACGGGGTTGGGGAAATTTTCATGAATGATATTTAGAAATATGTTTTCCAAGTTGTTTGCTTTCTTACCATCCCTTTCAGCAATGCCAATGATTCATAGATTTGACCTCGTTATATAATCCCATATTTCTCGGAGGTTTCATTCATTCTTTTTTATTCTTTTTTTTGTTTTGTTTTGTTTTTTTTTTGGTCTGACTGTCATTTCAGAGAGCCAGTCTTCAGTTTCTGAGATTCTTTCCTCAGCTTGGACTATTCTGCTATTAATATTTGCTATTGCATTGTGAAATTATTGTAGTGTGTTTTTCATCTCTATCAGATCAGTTAGGTTCTGTTTTATACTATTTCATCTGTCAGCTCCTGTATCATTTATTGTGATTCTGTTTCCTTGGATTGGGTTTTGCTGTTCTCCTGAATCTCAATGATATTCATTCCTATACATATTCTGAATTCTCTTTCTGTCATTTCAGCCAACACAGCCTGGTTAAGAACCTTTTTTGGAGAACTTGTACAGTTGTTTGGAGGACATCAGACACTCTGGCCATTTGAGTTGCTGGAGTTCTTGCATTGGTTCTTTCTCATCTCTGTATGTGGGTGTTCATTTAACTGCAGTATAGATTGAGTATAGTCAGTAGGCTTCTTTTCTTGATGTTTTTACAGGGTTGAGGATTTGTGCAGGGTCTTTGTAGCTGTCTTGTCTTTGGTTTCACAGTGGGGGTGGGGGGTGGGGTGTTAGGTAATTTTGCTGTTGAATCTTTTGGTTTGAGGTTGTGATCCAGTAGGTGATGCTTAGCTATAGTGGTCAGCTGGTAGACTCTTGCTCAGTCATGAGGCTCCCATATACCCCTATATTTCTTCACCAATTGCAGTCGTGCTCCCTCTCAATGCTCTGAAAATGTGGGCTCCTCTCCCACTTGAATGCTGGCTGTAGATTGCAACTTGACACTCCCAGGCTACCCACCACAGCTCTGGGGTGATCTCAGGGCTCATGTGCCCTCCCCAACTTGGAAGCAGCAAAGAAAGGGACCTTAGAAGTGGTTGTGGCCAAGGGTTTTTTTCTTGTCTCCTGGGGGCTCCACCCCAGCGAGATTCAGGTCAGCAATCACTCAGTACAAGCAGCCCTGGATGGGGGCTCTGTGCTGTGGGCCTAAGCCAGGGATTCCCTTCCTGGTAATAATGAACAGGGGTGTGGGAAAGAGCCATGGGAGACAGGCTAGTTTCCTCTCCTTGGGTCAGCTGCTGCTTGTTGGAGGTGTGGATAGGGCACTTAGCGCCTTTGCTCCTTTTTTATTCTGAAGGTAGCTGGGGTAGTATCAACACAGAGGAAGGGGCAGAGGGGCATTTGGTTTCTCCTTGGGCCCCATCTCTGAGAAACACAGAGATGGAATTACTGGGAGCGTTCAGCCAGTGGAGAGGGGTAGCTGCACTACCATTGTGAGCTTGGGGTTCCACTTGTTGGGGAGCAGGAACTCAAGGGCTCACTAGGAGGAGAAACTGGCTCCTCTCTGTGCTGTGGTGTGCTGTGGTGTTCTGTAAGTTCTGGTGACTCTGGGGTGCTGTAAGCTTAGGTATATCCCTCAGGTCAAAGGTAGCAGGGATAGAACCGCTGCTGTGGCAGTGGCAGACAGCGGGGCTGTCAGATGCCTCTGGGAGCCTCTCCCCTGGGAAACACTGGGCCACTACTAGTAGGTAGTGGGTGGGGTGACTGTTCTGTGGTGATGAGCTAGGGACCTTGCCTGGTTAAGAGTGGGAGTGGGGGTTCCCAGAGAAGAGGGGCTGGACTCCTCTTTGTATGGTGGCTATGGTGTGCTGGAGGTGCCTGTGTAGTGCCTTTTATCATTTCCCCAGGCTGAGAGCTGTTACGGCAGTAGGACTGCAATTGCAGTGGCACAGGGGTTTTGGTTTGACTCTAAGATTTCCTCCTTGGAGAAATGCTGGTCTGTCTCTGTGGTGATCAGACAGGGGCAGAGTGGTTGTGCTGGAGTCCCAGTTTGGATGGCCCTGCCCAGTGAGAAGTGTGGACTGGGACCTGCATGGAGAATAGTCTGGTCACTTTTCCATCAGGTGGGTGTTCTGTGCGGGGGGTCCAGACAAGTCTCTGGTCCCTGCAGACTCACCAGAGCCTGGAGACAGCAAGGGCAAGGGCTGTGAAACAGCAAAGAGGGCAACCTATACCTCCCACTGGGAGCTCTGTCCCAGGGAGTTGCAGAGCTGCTACTGGCTCAATAGCCCCAGCAGGGGATGGCTGGAGACCCAGGCTGGGAGGACCCACCCAGTGAGAAGATATGCAATCACAGACCCACGTAATAGTCTGACCACTTTTCTTTAGGGCTGTTGCAGTATGGTAGGAGTCTATTCCAGTCCTTAGTCACCTTGGATTTTCCAGTACCTGAAGGTATCAACAGTGAAGGCTGTGAAACAGCAAAGATGGTAGCCTGCCTCTCCCTCTAGGAGCTCTGTTCCAGGGAATTACAGACTTGTTGCTGGCCCAAACACACCAGTGGGGGAGGCTGGGGACCTGATGCAGAGTTTCTGCCCAATGAGGAGGAATGGGGTCAGAGACCAACATAAAAAAATCAGTCTGCTGCCTTTTTTGTAGAGTAGCTGTATTGCTTTGGGGGTCTGCTCCAACCTCCAGTCACTGTGGACTCTCCAAAGCCCAAAGGCAACAACGGCTAAGGATGCAAATCAGCAAAGATGGTGACCCACTCTACCCTCTGGGAGCTCTGTCCCAGGAGGTTTGGAACTGCTGCTGACTGGAAAACCCTGGTGGTGATGGTTATACACCTAGGCCGGGAAATTCTTCCCAGTGAAGAGAAATAGGATCTGGGACCCACGTAAAAAAGCAGTCTGGCCACGTCTTCATAGAGCTGCTGCACTGTGCTGGAGGACTGCTCCAGTCCCTAGTTACCTCTGATTACCTAGAGCCCAAAGGCAACAATGGCTAAAGCTGCTAAACAGCAAGGATGGTAGCCCGCCCCTCCCGCGGGAGCTCCATCTCAGGGGGATGTAAAGCTGCTACCTGTAACTGGCCAGAGTTCCAAGCCAGTGGATCTTATCCTGTGAGATGCCATCAAATTGGGGCCTACCACCCATGGCTGCTCAACCCCAGGATTCAGCCCCTTTCCTAGGGGTCCAACCCCCTGATTTGCTGGAGTTGCAGCCACTTTTCCTGGGAAGCCCAGGTATCTAAAGCTCCTGTGGTTTCATGTGAACCTGAGAAGCCTTTCTGCCAAGACTCCACATACCTCTGCATGTCAGACTGAAGGTCCTGGTGGACTGGATTCATGAGGGGATCTCCTGACCTGAGGTTGCAAAGATCTGTGGGAAAAGCATGGGTCCCGGTATCGCTCACTCACTCACCGCTTCCCTGGGTAGGAGAGGCCCATCTAGGTCCATGTTGCTCCCAGGCGGGTGGTCGTCCTGCCTTGCTTTTCTCCATTCTCTGTGGGTTGGGTTGTTTTCTTGATGAATCCCAGTGCATGCACCTGGATGTTTCCGTTGAAGGTGTGCACTTACTCACTCTTTCTGTTTCTCTCCATGAGAACAGTGCACACTAGCTGCTTCTAGTTAGCCACCTTGGCCAGCTTCCAACACATCTGTTTTGATCTTGCTAAAATCAAGTAGGAAAAAAGAAAGGCCAGCTCTAGAACATCCAAATAATAGATGTTGATTTTATATAATTTTTGCCTCCTGTGGAACAAGACAGGCTTTCATGGTAGAGAGAGGAAATATTATCTCTCTTTGAGACTTGAGCAGTCGGATCTATACTTTGAGAGGAGATTTACACGAATTGTTTCTTGAGTGGTGAGTCTAATTTTGAGACTGAGATTTCACATGAGGCCTGATATATGAACCACAGAGATCAAGGGTATCTTGAAAACCATATAATTTAGATTTCTTGCCTTCTGTTTATCTTCCTATTGTTAACATCTATTCTTACGTAAACATTCCATTCTTGTTTTAGCTGTACTGTAGAAAAGCTGATACTGACAGCTGTACTGTAGAAAAGAAGATACTGAAGAATCTTCCCCAGTATCACCAGGGTTTAGAATAATGTCCGGCATATAGTAGGTGCTTAATAAATATTTATTGAATTAATTAATTAATGTCCACATTTGGGACCAGAATGAACTAATGTCTCTCTCTAACTTCCAATTATCAGACTAGCATGAGGGGAAGAGCAGGGAGAAAAGATAAAACTCTGCACAGAATTCAGACAAGAGCCAGATATATATGGTCCAGCTGCCATTTCCACATGGAAAATGTAATCTTCACAGTCACCTTTGAAGTAACTGAGTTGTATTCTATTTAGGAAGGTGGTCATTTCCTTGCAACATCATTCTAGGGAGGAGCATAGATGGGAATACATGTAGGGGACTGTGTGTCAAAAACTCAAATAACCTCTTGTAAGTGTGGCTCAAGACAAGGCTCATGCATATAACCACAACACCAGTGAGCGTCTTCTTCAGCTGTTCCAGATGCTCTGGGATAAGGTTCTCGTGGGCAGGAACAAAAAGAAAAGCATAATAATTTTCTCAAATAGGTTAGTATTGCCTAGGCTTTGGGAACTAAGTGGTACAAGAAACTAAGAGACACACCAAAAAGAGGCAACAGAGGAGCAAAGGTTAGTGACCTAGAAATAGATACATGTGGCTGAGACAAGACTCAGACTGTGACGACAGAAACAAAACCTGTGAGGGGAGACCCCACAGCCAGAGTAGTGTTTCTCAAAAAACTCAACTGGGCACATCTACTTCTCTTGACAAGGCAACTATCAGAGGCCAGTGGTTAAGGAAGTGACACAGCAAAGGCCACTATAACAAGATCAGGATTCTACCCTTTGCTCCTTAGTCAGAAACCTGTTAATAGGCAAACACAAACACGTTAGGGTTTGGAGGCTGGGGGCTCAAAGTGAGTCCTGTGCCATGCAACGAATCTCAAGCCTCAGGGTCCCAGGAGACAGGGGTGAGCAGCCCTGAGCAGGTGCGCTGGCAATATGGGCCATGTGGTCCAATAAATGAAACAGTGGAGAATGGGGAAGATGGGCTATTTGAAAACACCAACAATATCAAGAACAACAGCAATATCAAGGACCAAATCTGGGTCCTTGGTATTGCTGGAGAGGAGATGTTAGAAGGCTGCCATTATGATCATATTAGGAGATTTCTGATGGACCTGACTGTAGCAAAGAGTTTGTCTGAGACGGAGGAACAACAGTGTCATCTGATTTTTTGCATCCAGTGAGCTATGATGAAGAAGGACATGGGAGGCCAGCAGTGTGCAGTTTGCTGGGAGCATGGATCTTCCTGGGCAGAAAATCCTGCCAATAGAAGTTAAATCAACTCTGGACTCTCACTTTCCATGCATTTGCTCAACTGTATTCAGGTTAAATTGGAGAGAAAAAAAATTCCAAAGGGAAAGCAGTAAAAACACAGGTTTTAAAAAAATTAATGTAGTGAACAAGTCAGGTTTTTAATACTAATGAACATTGTTTGATGTCTGTATGTCTGAGCAAAAGCATATTTGAAAACATTTTGGAAACTATTATGGGCTGATACTGAATATTTAACAAATACAATAGCATAGTTAACATTCAAATATACTGTTGTAAATTGGAAAGATATATTAATACAATAAAACTTTGCCATTTACTAGCTGTAACAGTGAGATGGTGAACTGAATGAGTGCAAAGAAAATTTACTTTCCATTTTGTACTCTTCATGCTACTTAAATATTTTGAACAGCATGCTTATGTAATTAAAATGTTGATCAAACAATACTATTATAGTCTAGGCTAGTCCTAGAAATAATGATGAATTGAGAACATTTCTATTTGGAAGCTTCATTCTCATGACTCTCTTTCCTCTAGATCTTCCGTCCCCCCTCAAAACCTTTCTCCTTCACATTAGAATATAAGTACTGATAAGAGTTTGCATAATGAAATTTTGATTCATTAATAATTAAAGCTTTAAGCTAAAAAAATTCAAAACAGACCTTGGGGCCAGCTGCAGTGGCTCACGCCTGTAATCCCAGCACTTTGGGAGGCTGAGGCAGGAGGATTGCTTGAACCCAGGAGTTTGAGACTAGCTTGGGCAACATACGGAGATACTGTCTCTACGAAAACATTTCTTAAAAATTAGCTGGGCACGGTGGTGCTCTCCTGTAGTCCCAGCTAGTCTGGAGGCTGAGGTGGGAGGACTGTTTGAGCCCAGGAGGTTGAGGCTGCAGTGAGCTGTGATCATGCCACTGCACTCCAGGCTAGGTGACAGAGCGAGACCCTGTCTCAAAACAAAACAAAACAAACAGAACAGACCTTGAGACTTGCCCTGTCTTTTGCAGAAACACAACAGATGTAATAACAGAAGCAATCCTTTCCCAATCTCCTGTAGCTCTCAAACCCCTCAACTATACACACAACCTCTTAATATCTTTCATAACTGGATTCCTGAAAAGAAGAAGTGTTTTTTCTTTTTCAAAACTGAGTATAATCAGGCTCATGGTACTTTCATTGTTAAAGCTCCTTGGTTGTGATCTAGGGGAATATGTGAGAAGCTGAAGGTGTAGAAATTGAACTGAATGAGTTGCATAGAAATAATGAGCCTGGGGTCAGAGTTGGTGCTACCCAGGGAACAGCCAGCCTACTTTCATGGTCAGCCTCCAGCAATGAATGAGGTCTTGTTACCCAGTGTGTCTGGGGAACTGTTTCACTCTGGAGAGTCCACTGAGGTGGTGGGATATGGTGAATGTTTAATAATAAGCTCTGTGAAAGAAAAAAGGAGAGGCGTGGGAGAGGGAGGGAGGGAAGGAAGGAAAGGAAGGGAGGGAGGGAGGGCGGAAAGGGAAGGAAGGGAAGGAAGGGGAAGGGAGGAGGGAGGGAGGGAAAGAAAGGAAAGAGGGGAATTCTGATTTGTAGTGTTTCCCAATTTTTATGGCCAATTTCAGCCTCCCAAACTGACATCAAGTCACTGAACCTGGAGTGGGAAAGAGATGTGCACCATTGGCTCTCCCTATCCAGGACAAATCAAATCTAGCACACCACTGCACTTGAAGTATGCTACTTGAAAATTTGTTTAACAATGTGATTGGGTAATTAAAATATTAGTTATTCAACTTTCAGGTACCTGCTGAGAAGCTCACCAGGTTTAACTTGGCAACACTATCTTCCTTAAGTGAGTTACAGGCTTCTGTGAGCCATGAGAAATGATGCTTTTTATAAATCTGCTGCTCCATGGTGAAAAGCCAAGATCTGCTGCCTAATGAGGTATTATTTTTGGAGGCAAGCAAGCAAGCTCTGACCATTGGCTTATTATTTGCAATATTGCTGTGGAAACCCATTACCAAAGGAGCAATAGGTATATGGAAAGGAAAAGAAATTACTTTGGCTCAGAGCAAACAATGTAACAGCGACATCAAACTAGAGGAAATGGGGTCTGGGATCCTGTGCATCAGTTGGTAGGTAATGAGAGCCTGAACTCCTAAAGGAGAAACCCACAGCAGAACCCTGCATTAGCATATGCCAATTTATATCAGGCTCTAATGTAGGCAGAGAGGCTCCTAAATGAATAATTGCTGAGGGGGCAATGGTGGGAGTCATCTTTCAAAGAGATGTTTTATTTTTTTTCCCTGGCCACTGCAAATATGAGCTTAATAATCCTTTCAATGGGTACTGTGTTATCATAAAATAATCTAAATGCTACTAAATGGTGTTTAAAATGATTTCCAGACACTGCCAGACTTGACTGAAGGGCAATTCAGCTGCTAATGCATCTCTAGTACAGTATGTGAGAAGCACGGTAATGAGGCCACATCGTTGGGATCGAAATCCTTCACCATGATTATTTTTGCTTCCAACTTTGACCCCCAGCCAGTTTGTGGCATTCCGCCTCACCTCTCACTTATTTCCACCTTTTTTCAGGTCCCTGTTCAGACCTGGGCTGTGGCATGAAAAGCATGCTGTCTGCTGTTTCATTTCCATTTGCTCATTTGGTCAGTTGTAAGGTGCAGCACAACTGCTGGGAAAGGGGAATTGGAGATGCAGGCAGCCCTCCCTGAAGCCCCAAAGAGCAAGTAGCTAGGCTGAGAGGCTAAAAAGAATGAAAAGGTCTTGGCAATGCACTTTCGTTCATCATGTCTCTCCCCTGAGTATATGTACTCCACTCACATAAGGTACAGTAGAAGTTGAGGTTGAAACAAAAGTTTTGGAAGCTCTGAATTCATTATTGAATCATGTGCTGCCCGAGTGAGATATACAAGGAGATATGCTTAATGTCCCTGGCACTGTAGTATGACACTGAATGGCTTATCAACACCCTGGAAATCAGGGCATTCATGCCAAGGAAAGGCACGATTGCCGGTGTGTTTCTCTATTGAGACACAGAATAATTCAGAGAGGAGAGAGACACTATTTAGATTAAAAATGCTTTATTTGGGTAGCTTTGTTGAAAGGAAGATAATGGGGTGCTTCCAAGTCTTAATTTTTGTTGTTGTTGTTTGTTTTTGTTTTTACTGTGGTAAATTGCACATAATATAAAATTATTGTTTTTAGAAATAATTTGAAATCAATTCCAAGCTACAATCTGTGCCTCTCTTGCTCCCCCACCATGGGGAATAGAGGTGGGGAGCACAGAGCATCTTCCACTTCCCTTTCCAGATTACAGCAAAATGTCAAGAAGCGATAAAGGAGGGCTGGAAGCACAAGGACATTTACATCTCATGCTGCTGACAGGCAGCCAGCTGGTGATGGTGCCCCAGAGCAGCCATGCAGAGAGAAAACCACCTCAGAGCATGGGAGCCTGGTGGGATCACAGGCTACCATGCTCCTGGCAAGGATGTGACGAGAATAGTGGATTTGCAGAACAGCAAATCTGCTACCTTGAACATTGCTGACAGAACTCTGCAAATAGACGATGAATAAACTGGGAGAAGAGGGTCATGTGGGTCCTTCCAAAAACACTTTCTTCTTGTGATTTTCCTGGAAGAGGAATTAGCCAAAAAAGATAAGGACCTGGATCTCCTGTGCAACTAAGACAATGCACATACATGCAAAATTGGGGTTAATAAGGGTGAGTTATCCCAAATAAATACGGCAGCCTGCTCAGACAAGCACTCTGGTTGAGGGTATCAAGTTTGTATTCTTAATTCCTGGAATGTTGTCAATTAATGTCAAACAATCACCAAATAAAATCTGAGTCAAATGGAACAGAGACTTGAGCTACGTCATACTATGGACAAATGCATTTGGCATAAGATTGATGGAGCAGCATGAAATTCACTCACCTCATCAAACCAGGATTTCAAAAGTCAAAATATTTTTCAGGTTAGAGTGAGAATCCCCTGAAAGGTGATGAGGGATGGCTGGAATTAACCCAGTCGTACATACCAGGGCTGAGGGACCAAAGCTACAATACCATCCATTTGAGGAGGATATTTTCCCTTCAGTGAGGGAAATAGCATTAATTAGAACATTTATGTTGGGTTTGGGTTATAAATTCAGGCATAGAAATTTCTCTTTCCATCCCCACCCAATGCTATCTGAGGAATATGAAAAATATAGGCCAATAATGATTAAAATTGTGGATATCATCTGTTGAGGTCCTCTCAAACCCTGTGACAGTGACACTGGGAACAATTCATTTGGAAGAGAATTAGGTAACACATGCCCTTTGACCTACATGTTCCATTTCTAAGAATTTATCCCACAGACATACTGTGCTTGCCAAGTACATGAAGATATATGTATACTGCTGTCCTTGTTCCTTTATTCAAAATAGCAAAATAACAGAAACAAACTAAATGTCCTTTTACAGGGAGGAGTTAATCTTTTTGTGGTCAATGTGCAGTATGTCCATGACATATTAAATGGAAAAAATAAGTGGGAAAACAATATTATAATCTCATTTGCATTAAACAAAATGAAAAGCAAAGCATATGTATGTTTATATTTGCACAGAAAATTGCAAGAAAGGTAATGCAAAAAACTGTATGTTTACATTCGAAGAGGTAGTTGCATGGCTTTGCAACTTTAAATTAACAAGTGTATTTATTTCCTAGGGGTGTCATAACAAATTACCACAAATTTTATGGCTTAAAACAACATAATTTTATTTTCTCAGAGTTCTGAAGGCCAGAAGTCCCAAACCAGAGTGTTAGTAGGGCTCTCATCCTTCCTTGCCTCTTCCAGGTTCTGGTGGCTGCATGACTCCAACCTCTGCTGCTGTGTCTGTGTTTTCCCTTCTAGCTTCTATAAAGACAATTGTCATTGGATTTAGGGCCCACCTGGATAATCAAGATGATCTTATCTCAAGGTTCTTAATTATATCTGCAAAGACTCTTTTTCTAAATAGGGTCACATTCACATGTTCTAGGGGTTAGCATACGAACATTTCTTTTGGAGGTCACCATTCAATCCACTACAAAAAGCTACTAGCGTTTTAAGGCATGAATATTCCAGAAAGTATAACTATACAAAGCTCATTAGAAAGCACATACAATTCTTCGTTTCTATTTATCTATGTCCCTTTTTCTTCCTAAGTGTTGATTGAGGACTGCCATAGGGAATGCTTTTTTATGAGGATTGGGATAGGGAAGCATTCTTTTGGAGGAAAGAGTCTTTAGGTTTCAGCAACCTGGATAGGGGGCTCTGAAAGGTCAGAACTCAACTGGAAGGCAAAAGAAAGAGGATGCTTGCCCATCTTAGAGCTGAAGGAGCAGCCAGAAGGGAGATGGAGGCACGTGGAATGGTTCTGGAAGCAGCTTCTCCACAGTCATGGCCTGCCTGGGTGGGATTTTTGTGGCTTTCACACAGCTCTAGTTATTGAAGCCTATTTCTGGTTTGTGGAAGGGTAGAAGGGAGAGAAGATAAACTTGACCATCTTGTTCTTGTGCTGGTCACCGTTCACTTCAGCCAGTAGGGAGATGGTCAAAAGCCCCAGAAACCTACACTGACCACTGAATCAGGCTCTGAAGTTGGTAGGGCAGTGTCAGCTGATGCCACCATTCTAGGTAACTTCTCTGGCACCTGCTCTGGTTGGGGGTTGGGGAGTGGGAATGGGGAAGTGGGGAGGCTCGAAGAATTGGGCAGTCCTTTAATAGCAACAGAAACAAGCTCATGAGGAGGTTCTGCTCAGAGCTGCTGCCACTTCCTACAGCAACTATGGAGTGCACAATCTGGCCCTGAAGCCTCTCTGGGGATTCCCTGCATTGGTGCTCTTGCAAGAAAAAGGGGCAGCCTATAGGTTAATCAAGCATTTTTTCCTCAAGTGCTACTGAAAGACCAAGTGTAAACCAGTACCAGAAAGCATCCCCCAACCCCATCCCAGAGCTATGCCAGACCTGTGCCCACCCTGTGCCCCTCCTCACCAGCATCTGCACATTCTCTACATATTCTCTTTAGTGGAGCCTAACCTCTAGTTCTAATATAGTTCTAATTTAGTTTGCATCTCTGATATATTTTCCTGGCACTTGGGAAGGGGTTTTGTACAGATAAAATGGGTAGAAAAGTCACCCTGTTGTTTTTCACTGTTATGGGTTATCTGAGAAGAAATAAACAAGCAACCAGAAAGGAATACCAGGGATGACTTGGGAATCACAGATGTAAAGCTTGCAGCTATCAGATGCTCTTGGGAGCTTTCTCAACTAAATAGAGGTTTCTTCTCCTAAATTCTTAAGGTGCAAAGAATGATTGACTCCATGGTATTAATTCTGGTCAAGTTTAGTATGAGACCCTAGAGGCACTTCTGAGCTTCTTCCCATCTAATAGCTCCCCAGAAAGCTGGGGGCAGTCAGAAGCAGCAGGTGCTCACCCGAAAGCTGGTCTTCTCTTGGGACTAAAGAAGGGGCACCACACTGTAGAGCGCCAACTGTGAGGTAGAACACAACTGTCTTTGGGATTCTAACTACTTTATTTTAAAACAGTTTATTTAAGAAATAAATCGTATTATGTATATTTGAGGTTTATGGTGGAATGTTATATATGATACATGTAGAAAGTAACATAGTTACTATAGTGAAGCAGATTAACATAGCTATCATCTCACATAGTTACTTTTTATTTTTTGACAAAAGCACCTGAAATCTACTTATTTAGCAAAAAACCCTAATACAACACAATTTATTAAGTAGTCTGCATGTTCTACATTAGATCTCTAGACTCCTTCACCCTACATATCTGCTACTTTGTATCCTCTGACCTACATCTCCCTGTTTCTTCCTCACCACATGCTCTGCCCCTGATAACCACTTTTTCTCTATTTGAACCTTTTTAAAAAAAGATTCCACATATAAGTGAGATCATGCATTATTTTTTTCTGTGTCTGGTTAATTTCATTAGCTTAAGGCCTTCCATGTCCATTCATGTTGTGGCAAATGGCAGGACCCCCTTTTTAAGGCTGAGTAATATTTCATTATATAATATATAAAATATATAAATATAAATGTTATATATTTATATATAATGTATATAAATGTGATATATATTTATACATACATGTGATATATTTATATAAATATATTTATATAAAATATATTTATAGTTATATAAATATTAATATCACATTTCCTTATTAATGTGCCCATGTCCCCATGTGCATTGCAGCAATATTCACAATAGTCAAGATACAGAAACAATCTAACTACTTTTTTTTGGTACTTTTCTCCACCTGCCCCTTGGTGGCTCCCCATCCCCCAGCCCAGGAACCTGCTGTTCCCTTTAGCTCCCTGTATTCCTAGGGCTCCCACAACAAAGTGCCACAAAGCAGTTGGCTTAACATTTATTTTCTCACTGTTCTGGAGGCCCAAATCAAGGTGTCACAGGACCATACTCTTTCTGAATCCCCAGGAGAGAGTCTTTCTTGCCTCTTCCCACCTTCTGGTGTTTACTAGCGCTCCTTGGTGTCCCTTGGCTGGCAGTTGCAACGGGCCTCCTTCCATCCCTGCCTCCATTGTCATGTGGGTTCTCCCTTCATGTGTCTGTCTTCTGTAATCAGAACTTCCTGGCAGTAGGAAAAGCACCACACCAGGAGAGTTGAGAAACTGGGTGCCAATCTCATTCCTATCACATTGAGTAGATGGGTAACTTTTATAAACTAGGTAGCTCTCTCTTGTTTTTTATCTTCTAGGAACTGAAAATGATTTCTAACACTCATCTAACTGTGAAATTCCGTGGAACTTTTTGCTTTGACTCTTTTGCTCAGTCTTGAATTTTTATGTGTCGTCATGTAGTCGGCCCTCTGTATCCGTGGGTTCCACACCTGTGAATTCCACTAAACGCAGCTCAAAAATATTCAGGAAAAAAAGAATGATTGCATCTGTATTGAAAGCATGCCAACTTTTTTCTTGTTATTATTACCTCAACAATATAGTATAACAACTATTTACATATCATTTGCATTGTATTAGCTATTATAAGTAATCTAAAGATGATTTAAAGTATACAAGAGGATATACATATGTTATATGCAAATACAACACCATTACATATCAGGGACTTGAGTATCCATGAATTTTGGTATTTGGGGGAGGTCCTGAAACCAATTCCTCATGGATACCAAGGGATGACTGTATTAATTTTAAAACAATTTATTTTAAAATGGGTGGTGAGTGGTGGTATAATGTAAGTAATTTTTTTCCAGCAGTGTTTACTAGTAAAGGGGAGTATTTGGGGATGCAGTAGTGCAAGTGTATCTCCCCTGATTGTTCAAGCAAGCCATGGGAGAATGTTAACAAACAGAGACCCTGGGGAGTGTAAAATTTAAAAGCAGGAAGGGAGTGAACCCACACCTACAAGCCATCTGATCTCCTACTCCTATCCTATAAAAATGGTGAAGGAGGGAAGTGTGACGTGTGAATTGCAGTCCACATTGCCCCTTTGGGTCACCCTACAGTCTAACAATGTTGGGCTTGATTGGCCATCCACAAGTGAGGGGTGACGTAAAAGCCTAATGCTTAAAAGTACAGTCTTTGGAGTCCAGTGACACAGATTCACATTTGAACTTTGCTGCTAACTAGCTTAGGAATATGACTCTGCAAGGTTATACAATTATTCTAAGCCTCCAGCTTCTCATCTGTAAAATGGAGGTAATAATCCTATCAGAGAGTTGTCCCAAGGATTAGATAAAATGTGTAAAGCACTTAAGCACTTAACATGGTGTTAGGCACATACTAATTGCTCACTGGCTGGCAGTTTTATCATTATTCCTGTTCCCAATTTCATTTCTACTTTGCTGTTAACAGTTAATATGAGTTATTTCCAGGCTATTAAAAAGCAATAAAAGTAGTAATACCAAAGTAGTGACATGAAAAAATATTACATAAAAAAGATACTGAATTTCATTTGGATTTAGTTCAATAGAAAATCAGAATTTTAGAGCTGGATGGAGCTTACACATTTCCATTATTTCTTACATGCAGAAACCAAGGTTCAGAGTAACTTGTCAAAAATCATATAACATATTAGAGGCAGAGTTAGGACTACAAGCCATAGCCCCTAGCTCTTATCCTACAGTTTTGTCTGTTGCAGTAGAAATTCTGATTTCCAAGAGAAGGCAAATGAGAATAGAAAAACAGAAGCATTATTTACAATTTAGAATGTTAGAAAATATTCTAATATTCTAATCTTACTAGATCCTTGCCAGCACTATAGGGGCAGCATATTAAATAGCAGCTTGATCTATGTTGACCTGTGTCTTTTACCAGAAAGAGACATGAATAAAGCAACTACAAAATAAAAGTTGATCCTCCCTCCCTCCCTTCCTTCCTTCCTTCCTTCCTTCCTTCCTTCCTTCCTTCCTTCCTTCCTTCCTTCCTTCCTTCCTTCCTTCTTTCCTTCTTCTTTCCTCTCTTTCTCTCTTCCTCTCTTCCTATTATTTCCATGAGACTACTCGGCATGAACTAATAAGAACTGCCAAATTATAGCTGCAAAATGATTGCCAGCAATACCATTAATTGTCCTAAATTAAACAGATAATAAATTATTGGACTCCATGGTTAAGTGGCAAGGATGTAAGCCTTATAAAGAGTATGTGTGCACTGAGCAATAAGGCCATGTCAATTTCTCAGGTACACACACAAAGCATTGAGAACAGAGTATTAGTGCTTAATTGATAATGTTAGAAAATGAAAACTTCCCTGGAGGTGCGAAGGAAAAACACTATTATTTGTGAGGACTCATGCCATAGACTCCTGCTGGAAATGGTTGGCATTAATGGCATATAAATCTGAATTCTAATACAGAGGTTATAATGTGTTTTCTGAGAAGCAAATATTGATTATGTGATGGAACAGTGGGTAGAGCTTCAAATGAGAATTCCTGAAATCTGCATTTGGATGCCAGGCTTCTACTGTCTTGCTTTTTTCATAATTCTGGGTAACTCAATTTCTCAACTTGCTTTTCTCTAAGATTCCTAATCTTTAGAACAATAGTTTTCTCCACAAGGATGTGTGTGTGTGTGTGTGTGTGTGTGTGTGTGTGTGTGTATCTCCACAAGGATATATATATATGTGTGTGTATATACACACACACACATATACACACACAAATATACACACATATACAAAGTTTGTATTAGTATTATGTACATATACATACACAATGTGTATATATATGCATATAGAAAGTTAATTTTCTCAATTAGATTTTATGCAAACTCTAGAAGGATGAGAATTGTAGTTTAAGATCCTAAGATTTTATGGACAAAATGGAAATGGTGAATGAGTTTTAACAAGAACTGTGGAAGTTAAATATACACATATTAATATCTCTGAAAACATTAAAATGGTACATTACATATAATAAATGACATTTTAGGCAAAATGTAAAATCTTAGAGTTAGGCAAAACTCTAAGATATGGTCCCCTATATTTCCACCCCCTGATGTACACACCCAGTATAATTGCCTTCCCTTGAGCATTGGTGGGATCTATGAATGGAATGGGATATCTGTGATTAGGTTATGTTTTATGGCAAAGGTAGAAGATTTTGAAGATGGAATTATGGTCCCAAGCCAGTTGACTTTCGAATTAATCAAAAGAGACATTATTCTGAGTGTGTCTGACTTAATCAGATGAGCCCTTTAAACATAGCATCTAGAGGTCGAAGATAAAGAAGCCAGAGACCCTCTTCCCCAAAGCACCATAACTTCTACAGCTTGAAGAAGATGAAATCTGCTGATAACTATGGCTTAAAAGAGAATCCTAAGCCACAGATGATACTCCAGCCCCAGACGACACCTTAATCACAGCTTGAGACCTGAACACCAGACCCTGCTAAATTGTGCCTGAATTCCTGTCCTACAAAAACTGAGATAATAAATGTGTATTGTTTTCAGTCATAGCATTTGTGATCATTTATAATACAACCATAGAAAAATTAATATAATATCTTAATCTAGTGAGTGGGGCTGTGTGTAATGTCTCTGTGTTACTTTCCTGTAACCTCTATAACAAATCAGCACAAACTTAGTGGCTTAAAACAAAACACATTTATTCTCTTACAGTTCTGGAGGTCAGAAGTCCAAAATCAGGTTCAGTGGGTTAAGGTTAATGTATTAGCAGGTCTGCTTCCTTCTGAATGCTCTGAGGAGAGAATCTATTTCCTTGCCTTCTTCAGCTTCTTGTATTCCTTGGCTTATGGCCCCCTTCTCCATCTTCAAATGGTGGGACTCTACTCTCTACTTACATCATTACATCACCCTCTCCTCTGACTCTGACTCCTCTTGCATCTCTTTTAAAAAGATCATTGTGGTTACATCATGCCAACTAGATAATCTAGGATAATCTTCCCATCTCAAGATATCTGACTTAATCATATCTGCAAAGTCTCTTTTGATACGTGATGTTATGATTATATATATTACATACAGATCACAATATATTATATAGATAACTATATAACCATATACATATATATGGTTTTGTCCACAGTTCCTAGATAAGAACTCCCATAACAGGGAGTTACAGTCTTTTATTATAATCCTCAGGTACTTTAGGCCTCAGAAGCAGGCCTCAGGAAACAAAATATATGTGACCTTCTCTTGTCCTCCTTTCACCCACTCAAGGCAAGACTCTAATCTGCTTGTGAGTCATAAGACCCTCATTACACAGAGGGTTCTGCCCCATACTCTGGAGGAAGGAATGTTGCACAGAGAGACCAAGAAGGATCTAAAGAGATAGGCGTTGCTGGGTTTACATCATACACTTTTTGTCCAATCACATTTTGACACCATTACCCGTGCTTCAATCATAGATAACCTATGAAGTCTCCATGAAAGGCTTAAAGGACAGGGTCTGGGAAGCTTCCAGAGAGCTTAACAAGTGGAGGCTGGCAGAAAGGTAAAGAACAACTCATCCACCTGCCAGGAGGGTGGCACACCCTAAGTTCACAAGGACAGAAGTTCCTGTGCTTGGGACCCTTCCAGACCTTGCCCTCTGTATCTCTTCATCGACTTGTTTATTTGTATGCTTTTAAATATCCTTCATGATAAACCAGTTAGCTTAAGTAAATGTTTCCTTGAGTTCTGTGAGCCACTCCAGCAAATTAAACCCAAAGATGGGGTTGTGGGAACCCCAACTTGAAGACTGTTGGTCAGAAGTTCTGGAGGCCCAGACTTGTGACTGCAGCAGACACCAGCTGAGTGTCCACAGTTCAGTTCTGAGACTGTCTCTTCAGAGATAGTGTTGGATCCCACAGGTTGGGGGCTTGGTTCCACAAGACCACCCACTTTTCCCCTCTAGTCATCTTCTATGTTGATAACTGTTGTGGTGGTATGAGCAGAGGAAAAACATGGTTTGAGAGAGCTTTTCCTGAAACACTGTATAATGTAACATTTATAAATTCTGAGGATTAGAACATGGACACATTTTGGGAGGCATTATTCATCCTACCACAGTCACCCTCAAGTCTTCAAAGAGTCACATCCATTGCACATGCAAAATACATTTCCTCCATCCCGAGCTCAAAGTCTCACCATTGCACTGTTGTTTTGATCCTGAGACAATTCTTTGAGAGAAGAGTAAGGCATTGTTCATGGTAGTAATGATGGAAATGAATGGAAACCCTGAATCCCCTACCTCTTCTAATGAATGGAACTCTAATACCTCAGTTCAGTCTGCTCAAGCCTTTGGCAAACTTGCTGGCTATGTTATTCCATTCTCACACTGTTATAAAAAACTACCTGAGACTGGGTAATTTATAAAGAAAAGAAGCTTAATTGGCCCACTGTTCTGAAGGCTGTGCAGGAAGCATAGCAGCTTGTGCTTCTGGGGTGGCCTCAGGAACCTTCCAATCGTGGTGGAAGGCAAAGAGGGAGTGAGATACTTCACATGGCCAGAGAGAAGAGAGAGATTGGGGAGGTGCCACACACTTTTAAACAACATCTCACAAGAACTCACTATCATAACAACAGCATCAAGGAGATGGTGTTAAACTATAAGAAACCACCTCCATAATCCAATCACCTCCCAGCAGGCCCCACCTCCAACACTGGGGATTACAATTTGATATGAGATTTGGACAGGGACATAGATCCAAACCATATCACTGGCCATGAAAAATATTTGTACAGACACCCTGGGAGTATTCTCTCCACCTTTTCTTAGAAAGTATGAAGTGTGGGCTAATCAGTCTTGTTCTGAAGATCTAATTGTAAATCCTTAGAGGGTTGCTGAGCATTAATCCTACCTTGTTCTGAGGGTCTATTCTTAGGCTATCCTAATGATCTTGCATAAAGTACAGTCTTTAAGTAGCAGGCCTTGATAAACTGATTTTCATGAAAGACTTTGCCTCTGCTGTTATTCTGTGCAAAGTGCTAGATGCTTTAGCAGTTAGCAGGAATGCTGTGCTGTGCCAAAGCACACCGCCTTTCTAACCTGAATATGCTGCCTGCGGTTTCTTTGGTTCGTTTACAAACTCAATCATATGTACAATGATGGCTCCCTGAAAATATAATCAAAACAATCTGTTTATGAGACAAAGCTGAGCTTATTTTTACTATGATAAGAGTAATAAATGGTGATAAAGCAAATACTTGTACAATTGCCAGCCACTACCTTAACAGAATCTTAGTGCATCTCAGAAGACAGAGAGCAAAATTGAGACATTTATTGAGTTTTAGAGTCCTGTTTAAGGCAGGTTTTTCAGTGTGGAGGCTTGATTAGGATTGGGTAACAATCATAATATGTTAGGAATTGTGCACCCAGCAAGGCAGATTTAGAGCGAAGAGGTTCAAAGGATCTTGGAGAGTAAGAAGTTGTTTCAATTGTTTGATGCCATTGATTAAAGAGTTGGATAATCTAATGTTCATTTAAAGGGCTTTTAAAGGAAGCTTCTGAAATAAATAATAAAGTTATTTGTAACTGTTATCTTTTGGGGCAAGATTTTCCTGGAATAATAAAGTCATACTGATGAAGACAGTGGCATAATAAGGTCATGTTAATGTGGACAGTAAGCTGTGTAGATACAGATGGTTTTGGTTTTTACAACAAATATTTTTTGAACATGTACCAGGAAGTGGTGGAAATACAGTGGTGAGTGGAAGGGACATGATAGATACTGAGAGACCACTGAGAAGACAGAAAAGTAAATAGTCATTTATAAGAAAACTTTGGCCACGTAAAATAAGATGAATGAATCTTACAAATATAATGTTGAGTAAAAAGCAGGAGCAAAATAATGCAAACAGCATAGTGCCATTTCTATAAAATGTAAAAAGAAGATCATAAGGCAACTAAATTGTATTACTTAAGGATGTATACATAGGTGCTGAAAATAAAAGAAACTAAGTATTACCATAGATAACAGAATAGTGACTACTTTAGGAGGGAAAGAGAATTGTGACCTTTAAAGGATGCCTGGATGATTTTGGAGTGCCAGCGATGTTCTATTTGTTTACTTGCATTGTAATTATACAAGTATTTGCTTTAGGACAATGTGTTTAACTGTCCACATAAGTTTATATACTTTTCTGTTTGCATGTTTATAGTTCAAAATAAAAATATTTTTTAAATAGCCAAGTATATATGGTTTTATCTTGTAAGTGCTGTCATGGGAAGATTACTGAAAGACCAGTTGATACCAAAGCGGTACTTTATGGAAAATTTAAATCAATATAGGAGGCAAAAATTTACATTTGATAAAAATTTCTTAAAACCTAATAAAATGATATAATTCTGTGCATATGAAAGCATCCCTTACTAAGTTCAACAATGTGTAGAGTTGAATTTACATAATTTTAATGTAATGTTTTCAATCAAACATTTTGGTGGTTGCTTGGATAAGGGAGAAGAAAAAGTCAAGGATAACAGGCTTATCAAAGGAGACATATGTTGGGATCATTGCTGGAGTAGGAAAAACAAGAGTAGTTTTGGGAGGTGAAAAGAGGATGAGTATAGTTTGGAGCATTTTGAGTTTGTTGTGCTCTTGGGATATCCAATGGAGATGTCCAATCAGCTATTATATTTGTAGTTTTGATGTATCAGTAAAAGCTGTGAACTGGAAATAAAGAACTAGGAGTCATAATAATAAACATGATAAATTGAAACCAGAAGAATGAGTAGGGCTATGAGAAGGTGAACAGGCTGACATCAGGATCAGTTCATTTTCAAAACTCGGCCATATTAGTATGGGAAAGAGCATGGCCATTGCTACCTCCTTTCAGTCCTAATTTGGGCAGATAGTTCAAACAAATCCCCTATATTTTAGGGTCATGACACTTTCAGGGAGACATCATTCAGCACCATCAAGCAAGAGCAACTCCCAGGGAATACCACTGAATCACTTTATTTCTAATTTATGGCAATATAAGCATCCCCAAAATATTTATTGAGAGACTTAACTTGAATGTTACCAGTTGTTCAGGGAGCAAGAGTTTTAGAGTCTTGTTTAAGGCAAGTTTTTCAGTGTGGAGGCTTGATTAGGATTGGGTAATAATCGTAATATGTTAGGATCTGTGAACCCAACAAGGCAGACTTAGAGCCGAGAGGTTCAAAGAGGTACAAGAATTGGGTGAAAATTCTAGTCAGAATGGCTATTATTAAAAAGTCAAAAAGGCTAGGTGCGGTGACTCACACCTGTAATCCCGGCACTTTGGGAGGCCGAGGCGGGTGCATTACGAGGTCAGGAGTTCACGACTAGACTGGCCAAGATGGTGAAACCCCATCTCTACTAAAAACACAAAACATTAGCCAGGCGTGGTGTTGGGTGCCTATAATCCCAGCTACTCGGGAGACTGAAGCAGAGAATTGCTTGAACCCAGGAGGTGGAGGCTGCAGTGAGCCAAGATCACACCACTGCACTCCCATCTGGGTGACAGAGTGAGACTCTGTCTCAAAAAAAAAAAAAAGTCAAAAATAACAGATGTTGGTGAGCTTGCAGAGAAAAGGGAATGCTTATACACTGTTGGTGGGAATGTAAATTAGTTCAGCCACCGTGGAAAGCAGTTTGATAATTTCTCAAAGAATTTAGAGCTATCATTTGACCCAGAAATCCCATTACTGGGTATATACCCAGAGGAAAATAGATGATTACACCAAACAGACATACATGCTCATATATTCATTGCCACACTATTCACAATAGCAAAGACATGGAATCAACCTAGGTGCCCATCAACGGTGGATTGGATAAAGAAAATGTGGTACATATACACTGTGGAGTTCTATGCAGCCGTAAAAAGAATGTAATGATGTCCTTTGCAGCAACATGGATAAAGCTGGAGGCCACAAACCTGACTGAATTAATGCAGGAACAGAAAACAAAATACTACATGTTCTCGCTTACAAGTGGGAGCTAAACATTGAGTACACCTAGACATAAACATGGGCACAATAGATACTGTGGACTACTAGATGGGAGAAGGAGAGACAGTGTGAGTAGAAAAACTACCTATTGGGTACTATGCTCCTTACCTGGGAGTGTACCCATGTAAAAAACCTGCACATGCACACCTGTATCTAAAATAAAAGTTGAAAAAAATTTTTAAAATCAGACATAGAATTAAAATAACACAGGAGGATATGGTCACTACAGACTGTGAAGACCAAGTCTTCTTATCTTCCTAAGGGCCTTGCTTTATTTTAGCCCCATACTAGTGTTTGATGCAAGCATCCTGGGACATCATGGAGAGTTCAAATTATGTTTAAAATATCATGTAATAGTTCTCTGAAACCCTTTTTTTGGAAGTTTAATGGAATACATTAAGTAAACATTGTTTAAGAAGGCAAAGAAATGAATGATATATTTGACAAAGATTTTAAAACCTGCTAAAATCTAAAATAACATCTGAGTGTTTAATAAAAAGAAAACCTTTGATATATAAAATTACCATCTAGAACAAATTGTTTCCTGAGAATTCAAAACTGTAAACATTTTCCTGTTATCACTTTTATTATTGATATGTCTCAGGTGAGTATGTTAAGTGGCTTGGAATTATGTGAATGATTTCCTTAATGTCTTCTTTTCCTTGGTATGTGGGGACCCAGTTCACTCCAAACAGTTAGGCTTCGAGGTCAATTCAACAAAAACAAGTCATTACCTGTTGCTTTAAATAAGAGTTTAAAAAGCTTTCAGAAACCTTGGGACTCAAAAACACTGCCTAAGTCATTTTGCTGGGGGGAGGTAGTGAGTGAGTGTGGGCTATTTTTATTTCCAAAACTATATTTCTTTACAAAGGATTCACTCCTAGGAGTCCTTTTTAAGCTGGGCAACTTCCCTGAACTAAAATACCGTTTAATTAATACCCATGTTCCATAAATTTTTTATGCTTCCATTTTGCAAAGAAAGATAAATATGTCGCAAAGCTGGGCTGTGCAGATGGACAGAATTCTCTTAAAGTAGGTCCTTAAAAAGTGGAATATGGATATAGACACAGAGTGAGACAGTCAAGTGTCAAAAGAAATCTGTCGGCTTTTTAGCAGTTGAATAATTCAGAAGATGTGCATTAAGCCAACTTCTTAATTTCCCGTTTCCCCCCTTTCTAATTCTTTCCTTTTCATCCTGTGATCTTCTCTCTCCCTCAAAGCTATTTGTTGCAGAGATGCCCTGGAAAGCAGGTGGTCTTCCTTATATGACAGCATCTGCTGCTCAGAATGAGAGCCTGAAGATCTAAAGGCAAAGGAAATGAAACTGCAGTCCTATAAATGCCTGTTTAAAAATAGCCTTGTTTTTTATTATTTTTTGTTGAATCAACTGGAACATTTTTATTGTTCACAATAAAGCAAATTGTCTAAAGGCAATGATCCTCCTCCCTTTATATTTCTGATACTAGGGTTTGTTTTATTCCCAGTCATTTACTGGATCAGGTTTCTTCCCTAAGATTTTACAAATGGTGTGGGTGGCTGCAAACCCTCTGAAGGTTTTCTAAAGCCATTTGTTAATAATATCCTCTTAGCATTGACTCCAGCCTTTATAGTTGTGATTGTTAGTGAAGCTTCAAGGGCACGGTGGTGTGTTTTTATTCTTCTAGCCCTTGGGGAGAAAAGAATTCCCAGGAGGACTTTTGGCTGGCTTATTAACGTCCAGAAACAAGAAATCAGAAAGCCTAAGCTAAAAGGCTGAACATGTTTTTAAACTATTTAAACATGATTGGACAGTGTGGCATATGTAATAAAAAAAAAGAACAGGGGTTCAGGGTTCATATGGACCTAAATTTAAATCCCATATCTGCTACTTACTAAATGTGTAACACTGATCACTCAAGATTTTAAACCTTAGATTCTTACCTGTATATAGGTATAATGTGTAATATTAGCTATTTTACAGGCAAAAAAGATTTTTGAACCCCAGTTTCTTGTAGGTATAACAATGTAGGTTATAACAATGCCCATGTCACAGTGTTGCTGGAAGTACTAAATAAAAGTACCTAATATTGCTTGTCATGTGGGCCCTTGAGAAACCTTAGCTTCCTGTGAGGGTCACCTCCCCTTTCTCTCTCCATTCCTCTGTCCAGTCCACATCAAAATCCACAGGCATTTACAGGATATTGGGACTGGCATTCTTACTCTATCCTCTGCCTTTTATGGGGAAAATCTGGATGAGATGGGAACCTGTCCCAGCCTGTTATGCTGTTGAAGTGAACTTTGATTCACAAGTGAGACCTTTGTCTTGTCTGGGAGACTGCTAGAAGCAGGGTCTATCTCAGACCCCACTCTTACGCAGAGAGGAAGTGGGGCCACTCGTTTTGGCAGAAGACATTTCCTCTTTGAACTCCTGCCCAATCTGTCCTTTTCTGGTTTTCCCCAGAGCTATGAAATGTGATAGTGAGCTGTAGGATTCATTGTTGTAGGACCATGAAATGAATGTTTGGGGTTTGAGAATACAAACAGTCTTCACATGTCTCCGGCAGCTCGTCGGTTGCATACCAGTTTTGGAATCACACAAATAGCTGGTAATGAAGGTTATTTGCTCACATTTTGTTCTCGCTACTCACTTTCACCTGCCTCTCCCTCCTCTTCTCCTCTAGGCTGGTATGACTTCCCTGCCCCAGGGTGACTGGCAGGCACATCAACTGTCATTCCAGTGGGATTATCACAGTGGGCTCTTTGGGTGCATTGAACAGTTCTGTGAAACATGTCTTCATGGAATCATATGCATATTGTATACCTTTTATTCTCTTTAATCTCCTGGCTCTTCCTGATTTCTGCTTTTGGCTTCAGTGCTGGGTGCTTGAGATGTCAGTTGGCCATGAAAGGTAGCCCCCGTCTAAATACCTAATGCAGTAAAGGATAATTATCAAATACATCAGTTGTGATCCCGTTTACATTTTCAATGGGGAAGTCAGAGAATTAGACAGCTGATTTGAAGAGAGTATAATTAAGTGCTACAACAAAAGTAAGCACAGCAGCCCGTGTAAATAACAACCTAATCTGAATTTTTTTCTTGGCTTTTTATCCCTTAAAAAATTAAGCAAAAAATGTACAGCTTTATTGGGCAATAATTTATTTACTGTAAGTTATAATTCAATAATTTTAAATAAATTTATAAAGATGTGCAAACCCCAAGCACAATCTGATTTTAGAACGTTTCCATTTTAGAACTTTTCTCTGAGTTCCCCACAAACCTGTTTGCAATGAATACCCACTCACACACTCACAGCCCCAGCAACCATTGATCTACTCTCTGTCTTTATAAATTTGCATTTTTGTGCATTTCCTATACATGGAATCATACAGTATGTGTCCTTGTGAATCTCACTTTTTTTCATTTACCACATTTTTGAGGTCCATCCATATTTTAACATATATCAGTGTTTGCATTCCTTTAAATTGCTAACAAATATTCGATTATATGGATATACCACATTTATTCATTTATCAGATTGTTAGACACTTGGATTATTTGTAGTTTGGGGCTAGTAAGGTAATGCTGCTATCAATACTTAGGTTCAAATCTTTGTGCATATGTTTTTATTTCTCAGGTAGATTCTTAAGAGTAGAATTGCTGGGTTCTTTGGTAAGTTTATGTGTAACTTTAAGAAACTGCTGAACTACTTTGGATAGTGGATGTACCACTTTACATTTCCACAAGCAATTGATAAGGATACCATTTTTTCACATACCATTTTAGTTGATATGCAGTGATAACTTCCTGTAGTTTTAGTTTCCTTAATGACTAATGATGTCAAGCACTTTTAAATGTACTTGTTAGCCATTCATATGTTGTTTTGCTCATTTTCTAATTGGGTTGTATTTCTACTATTGAGCTTTAAGAGTTATTTATATATTCTAGATACAAGTCTTTTATTTTTATTTATTTTTTTCGAGAGAAGTTGTCTCTCTGTCATGCAGGCTAAGGTGCAGTGGCACAATCATAGCTCACTGCTACCTTGAACTTCTGGGCTCAAGTGGTCCTCCCAGTTCAGCCCCCGTAGTAAGTAAGACTACAGGCATGTGCCACCATGCCTCTGTATTTTTTTTTTTTTTTCTTTTTGGAGAGATGCTATGTTTCCCAGGCTGGTGTTGAACTCCTGGCCTCAAGCAATCCTTCTGCCTTATCCTCCCAAAGCACTGGAAATACAGGTGTGAGCCAGCATGCTCAGCCTAGATACAAGGCTTTTATCAGATATATGATTTACAAGTATTTTCATCCACTCTGTGGGTTGCCCTTTCATTTCCTTAATGGTGTCTTTTGAAGCACTCTTAATTTTTATGAAGTCCAGTTTATCAGGTATTTTTTTTTTTAATGGCTTTTGCTTTGGTTTTAACCTAAGAACTCCTTGACTAACCAAAGGCCATAAAAATCTTCTCCTGTATTTTCTTCCAGATGTTTTATGCTTTTAATTCTTGCATTGATATTGATGATCCATTTTGAATTAAAGTTTGTATGTGGTGCTAGCACAACCATCTATTGAAAGGACTATCCTTTTCTCATTGAATTGTCTTGGTGCTTTTGTTAAAAATCAATTGACTGGCTGAGTGCAGTGGCTCATGCCTGTAATCCCAGCACTTTGGGAGGCTGAGGCAGGTGGCTCATTTGAGGTCAGGAGCTCAAGACCAGCCTGGCTGATATGGTGAAACCCCATCTCTGCTAAAAATACAAAAATTAGCTGGGCATGGTGGCACATGCCTGTAATTCCAGCTACTTGGGAGGCTGAGGCAGGAGAATCACTTGAACCAAACCAGGAGAATCACTTGAACCGCCGCATTCCAGCCTGGGCAACAGAGTGAGACTCTGTCTCAAAAATAAATAAATAAATAAATTGACCATAAACATAAGACATATTTCTAGACTTCTGTTCCACTGATCCATATAGGTCTATCCTTATATGAATACCACACTGTCTTGATACCGTAGCTTTATAGTAAGTACACTTTGGTTTTCTTCAAAATTGCTTTATTTTAGATCTTTTGCATTGCCATTTAAATATTAAAATTATCTTGTCAATTTTTATAATAAATCATTGAATTTTGTAATCCATAAACATGGAATGTCTTTCCATTTATGGATGTATTTTTTTTTTTTTTTTTTTTGAGACGGAGTCTCGCTCTGTCGCCCGGGCTGGAGTGCAGTGGCCGGATCTCAGCTCACTGCAAGCTCCGCCTCCCGGGTTCCCGCCATTCTCCTGCCTCAGCCTCCCCAGTAGCTGGGACTACAGGCGCCCGCCACCTCGCCCGGCTAGTTTTTGTATTTTTAGTAGAGACGGGGTTTCACCGTGTTAGCCAGGATGGTCTCGATCTCCTGACCTCGTGATCCGCCCGTCTCGGCCTCCCAAAGTGCTGGGATTACAGGCTTGAGCCACCGCGCCCGGCCTATGGATGTATTTTTAAATTACTTTCAGCAATGCTTTGTAGTTTTCAGTATACAAATCCTGAGTTTCTTTTCTTAAATGTACAGTTAAGTATTTTATTCTGTTTCATTTTTGTAAATGAAATTATTTTTTTAAATTTACTTTCTGGTTATTTGCTATAAGTTTGTAGAAACAATTAAATTTTGTGTACTGATCTTGTAACTTGTGACCTTACTAAAATCATTATAGTAGCTCCACATTGTGTGTGTGTGTTCTCTAAGAATTTCTACATGTCACCTGCAAATATAGTTTTACTTCTTTCTTTCTAATCTAGTTGTCTTCAATTTCTTAGGCGCACAGTTTTCTTTCACCATTAAGTATGTTAGCCAAAACTTTTTCATGGATACCCTTTACCAAGTTGGAAAAGTTCCCTTCTATTCCTGGTTTGTTGAGAGATTTTCATCATGAATCGGTGCTGGGTTTTGTTGAATGTTTTTTCTGCCTCTCCTGGATGGCCATATGGGTTTTGTCCTTTACTACATTACAATGGTATATAAAAGTAATTGATTTTCATATATTAAGGCAATGTTACATTCCTAGGACAAATTCCACTTGGTCTTAATAATAATCCTTTTTATATGTTTCTGAATTTGGTTTGCTAATATTTTAAGGATTTTTGCATCTATGTTGATGATGAATATTGAACTATAGTTTTCCTGTGATATCTCTGTCTGACTTTGGTATCAGGAATAAAGCTGGCTTTTTGGAATGGGTTAAAAAATGTTCCCTTCTCTTCTATTTTTTGGGAGAGTTTGAAAAGGATTGATGTTTTTCTTCTTTAAATGTTTGGTAAAATTCACCAGCAAAGCCATCTGGTCCTGAGCTCTTTTTTGTTGAGTGGATTTTTTTTTATTACTAGTTCAATTTCTGTACTTGCTATAAGTCTGTTCTGATTTTGTATTTCTTCATGAGCAAATTTTGATCATTTGTATGTTTTCAGGAATTTGTCCATTTCATCTAGGTTATCCAACTTGTTCACTTACAGTTGTTCATAGTATTCTCTTATAATCCTTTTTATTTCTGTAAGGTCAGTAATCAGGTCTCCATCTTTATTTCTGCTTTTAGTGATTTGCACCTTCTCTCCCTTTTTTCTTAGTGAACTTACCTAAATGTGTGGCAAACTTGTTAATCTTTTCAAACAACCAACTTTTGATTTCATTGATTTTTCTCTGTTGTTTTTCTAGTCTCCATTTCACTTATCTCTGCTCTAATTTTCATTCTTTCCTTCCCTCTGCCAGGTTTGGTTTTAGTTTGAACTTCTTCTAGTTCTCTAAGGTGTAAAATAGGGTTATCAATTTGTGAGAGATCTTCCTTCTTTTTAATATAGGCATTTAGAGCTTGTTATAAATTTAACTCTGAGCACTGTGGTTACTGCATCTCGTAAGTTTTGGTATGCTATGTTTTCATTTTCATTCATCTCAAAGTATTTTCTAATTGCCTTATAACTTATTTTCTGCCCAATTTAAAGAGTATATTGTTTAATTTCTAAATATTTGTGAATTTTCCAGTTTTCCTTATGTTATTGATTTCTAATTGTTTTATTCCATTGTGGTTGAAAAAGATATTTTGTAAGATTTCAATCTTTTAAAATTTATGGAGACTTGTTTAATGGTTTAGTATATGGTCCATCCTGGAGAATATTCCCTGTAGACATGAGAAGAATGTATATTCTGCTATTGTTAAATGGAGTTTTCTATGTATGTCCATTAGGTCTAGCTGGCTTATACTATTACTCAAGTTGTCTGTATCCTTGCTGATCTCTCTAAATGTTCTCTTGTTTCCCTCTTATGAGGACCCTTGTGAATACACTGGGCCAAGCTGGATAATCCAGGATAATCTTCCCATCTTGGAATTCTTAATCACATCTGCAAAGTCCCTTTTTACCTTTTAAGGGAAGATATTTACAAATTCCAGGGATTAGGAAGTGGACATCTTTAGGATGCCATTATTCAGCCTCTCACGTTAACTATATAGTCTTGTCTTAAATACTTATCTTTCATCAGTGCACTCACTAACTGCAGGATAGGACAGGATTAACTCAGAAATAGGGAGAAGAGTGTGCAACTACAACAGCATGGGGGCAAAACACAGTATCAAAGTAGCATTTTGAAGCATTCCAAAACTGAATGATGGATGTTATTCTATCAGAATAAAAGAAGGCCTCAACTTACAGGACAATGGAAATCAGGGTGGAAAACTGTACATATGTATGTATGTATGTGTTTTGTTAGGGACAGGGTCTCACTCTGTTGCCCAGAAGAGAGTATAGTGGCTCAGTCGTAGCTCACTGCAGCCTTGAACTCCTGGGTCAAGTGATCCTCCCAAAGTGCTAAGATTACAGACATGAGTTTCTACATGCGACCTGTACTTGATATATTTATTGTGTTTAGTATGACTTGGCAAGAGGTTTTACATGGGGGAGTCATTGTTACTTATACTCCAATGTAGAGAAAATTTGAGTCTTTCCCAAATATTTGTGCTTTTGTTTTGTGTGTGTGTGTGTGTGTGTGTGTGTGTGTGTGTGTGTGTGTGAAGGGCATGGGTTTGTATCAGAAGCAGACTTTGAGCCTCCAGATATGAGTTTTATGATATAGTTTTCATCCCCAATAATAATAGTTATGGGTTTATTCCTCTGTGTGTCACACAAAGTATGCTTCACAGTGGGGAGATTTTATAAATTAGGGTTATGTTTTCCACTGGGGTCTTTGTAATGAATTTTTAAAAATTTGTTGGTTCATCTTTATTTGTATGACTTATATTATGTCTAGCTTGAAAGACCTTGATCTGACTTCTATTCAATTAAGTTTTATGTCTTTGTACTCCACAGCCAAACCATAACTATAAACCTACAAGAAAAGTTATGGCTAAAAGAAAGAACATCACAACATGTTAACTGCCCACTTTCCATCATTTAGAAATCTCCAGTTGTGTGCCAGGAAGTTTCTGACCAGTGAGTTCAATGTTAAATGTTGATGCTCCTTTGTTAGACTTTATTTTAAAGTTTTTTTGTTTGTTCGTTTGTTTGCCAAAGAAAGGGCTTCTGAAGGATAACTACAAAATCCAGTGGAAAATAACATGGGAATAGTTTTTATAGCCTACTGAACTGTAGTCAGATGATGTAGTTTCATATCATGGTTCTGATACTTACAACTTGATCTTGTAAAAGTCAAATAATCTCTATGAGCCTCAGTTTTCTCACCTGTAAAATGAAGATAATATCTACCTCACACAGTTTTAAGAGTTACTAGAATGTGCTTTGAAAAGTGTTATATATTAAACAAATGAAATGGATTACTACTACTTTTAAGTAGAAGAGGAACCTATGCATCTTGAATAGTAATAATAGACTTGCACATAGGTAAATTTTCATCATTAAGAATGAATGTATTTGGTGAGAACAAATATCTAGATCATGAGGCTGATGGGACAAATGTGAACACTTTGTTTCTATTTATCTGCATGTAAGCAAGTGGAGTTTTCTCTCCATTTTTTAGCCACAGCTCCAACTCTCACCAGCCATCTCACAAATAATTGATGTCTGGTTAGGAAAGACTACGTAAATATGATAAATCTACCCTTACTACAGGAAAAAGGAGTTGAAGACACACGCTCCTTTATTGATCGGTCAGATGTGCCTAGTTTACATCAGTAAAACAAAATACTTGTCCAGGTACATCAAAAGAGTAGGGAATGGGTTACTAATATTTAGAAAGAATTATTTAATAACATAATGAGAATCACATGCTCAAATTTAGTTTTTTTTAAAAAATGATAGTTTTAGGGATAGCATGAGTAGTTCAGAGAGAATTTCACTGAGAATATGAACCTCTGGCCCAATATTTGTGAATATATATGTGATGTGGTGATGTGTGCATGTGCACATGCACGCACACACACATATACACACTTGGGGTTCAATCAAGTGAACAAAAAAATTACTTGGGAATTTAAAAATTATGTCTGCACTTTCCACTCTGGGTTTGAAATAAAATTAATGCTTTAGGGAGACAGAATTTCTCCCAATATTACCCAAGAAGAGTTAAGGAAAATCTCTCTCTCCAAACAATTTAAAATAATTGAGTTTCACCATGTTGCCCAGAGTGGTCTTGAACTCCTGAGCTCAGGCAATCCTCCCACCTTGGCCTCCCAAAGTGCTAGGATTATAGGCGTGAACCACCGCACCTGGCCTGTTATGTCTAAGTTCAAATCCTGACACTACCCCTTAACATGTGTGACCATGTGCAAATCACTTAATCTTACTGTGCCCCGGTTTTCTCATCTAAAATTTATGGATAATAGTAGTTACCCCTACTGAAGAGTTGTTATGAAATTTACACCCCCTACTAAACAGGTGTCATGACAATTATACTTAATATTTGTGAGATGCTTTGGACAGTGCCCGTCAAGTAGTTAAGCACTATATTTATAATTACTAGATAAAATGTTAAAAATAAAATAAGACGGCTGGGCACGGTGGCTCAAGCCTGTAATCCCAGCACTTTGGGAGGCCAAGACGGGTGGATCACGAGGTCAGGAGATCGAGACCATCCTGGCTAACACGTGTCTACTAAAAAATACAAAAAACTAGCCAGGTGAGGTGGCGGGCGCCTGTAGTTCCAGCTACTCGGGAGGCTGAGGCAGGAGAAAGGCGTGAACCTGGGAGGCAGAGCTTACAGTGAGCTGAGATCTGGCCACTGCACTCCAGCCTGGGCAACAGAGCGAGACTCCGTCTCAAAAAAAATAAATAAATAAAATAAGACATAATTTAATTTCTCCCTTATACCAAGGATTTCTCTTCAATTTTGCCCAAATTTTAATTTTGTGAATTACCTAATGAAAAATTTTGCAGAAGTAAAGACTTTTTTGTGCTCCCATGAGAGCACTAGGTCTGTAGCTATTTATTTAACTGGTTCATTCTGGGATGGTAAAGGTCTTGACGCAGCAAGGAGATGTGTAGATGGATGGAAAGGAGCTTTATGAGCACTCAAGCCTATCTGAATGTTCGTATCTATACATTCCTGCCCCTCAAATATCTCCTTTTTTGTTTGTCATACTCGCAATTGATATAATTATATTGTCTTTAGCAGAATGCTTCAAAATGTGGTATAGGTAAACAGAATGACACTAATTCACCAAAGTAGCTAAAGGAAAACTATTTAAAGGATTATGTCTTCACTTGTTTTTATGATTGAGGGCATCATTACTAAGTTAATGCAATTATGAAGGTGAAGGAGGCAACATTAATCAGAGTGGTTGACTGTTCTATCTACTGGGTATCTATTTACTTATGTAATTTAACGTATCATACTAATTCCTCACCATGTTAGAATTGTATTAGTCTTGGTCACATATTTTGTGTGGAGATTTCACTGCATTCACACAGCTTTACCCTATTAGGCGCTGGCTTTGCTCTCTCAAGATCTCTACTAAACTGAGGGATCTAAGCTATGAGAATGCAAAGGCATAAGAATTATATAATGGACTGTGAAAACTCAGGAGGGAAGCATGGGAGGGGAGTGAGGTATAAAAAACTACACTTTGGGTACTGGTGTACACTGTTTGGGTGATGGGTGCACCAAAATCTCAGAAATCATCACTAAGCGACCAGGTATAATGGCTCATGCCTGTAACTCCAGCACTTTGGGAGACCAAGGTGGGTGGATCACTTGAGGTCAGGAGTTTGAGACCATGGCCAACATGGTGAAACCCTGTTTCTACTAAAACTACAAAAATTAGCTAGGTGTGTTGGTGGGTGCCTGCAATCCCAGCTACTTGGGAGGCTGAGGCAGGAGACTCACTTGAACCCAGGAGGCAGAGGTTGCAGTGAGCCAAGATCACGCCACTGCATTCCAGCCTGGGTGACAGAGTGAGACTCCATCTCAAAAAAAAAAAAAAAAAAAGAAAGAAAAGAAAAAGAAGAGAAAACCAGAAATCACCATTAGAGAACTTTTCCATGCAACCAAACACCACCTGTTCCCCCAAGACTATTGAAATAAAAATTAAAATTAAAATTAAATAAAGACCCCTACCAAACTGATGCAGACTAAGAGCAGCAAAAGGCGCAGACTATGGGGATTCCATTCAGGACAACGGGTAAGAGTCAAGTAGAGGAAAGCATTAAACTGCTCGTGCACATGCAGTACCAGATGGACCTAAACATGTATACACTAGGGAATTGGAAAGCAGCTAATGTGGCTGTAGAAAACTCAGATAGGAGTATCTTGGTCTGTTTGGACAGCTATTACAAAATACCATTCATGGGGTGGCTTCTAAGTGACAGAAATTTATTTCTCATATTTCTGGAGGCTGGAAAGTGCAAGATCTAGACCCCGGCAGATTCATTATTTGGTGAGGGCCTGCTTCGTGGTTCATAAACAGCCATCTTTTTGCTGTAAACCTCTATAATGGAAGGAGTAAGGGAGGTCTCTGGGGTCTCTTTTATAAGGTCATAATCTCATTCATCAGGGCTCCACCCTCATGACCTCATCATCACCAAAGACTCCACCTCCAAATATCATCACATTGAGATTTCGGCTTCAACATATGAATTTTCGGGGGTCAGGGGGAGTGGAAACAAACATTCATGGTAGGAAGGAGAAAAAAGACTAGAAATGAAGATCAGAGCAAGGAAACAAAGTAAAATGGAGAGCATCTTTGTGAAGAGAGTGAAAAGCAAGGCAAACAAAAGGGAGGAAAATGCAAATGGACAAAAAGTTGCCCTCTCCTCAAAGCTTGTTTTATGCCCCTCTATTGTGGCACTTTCACAATGTGCTGAAAATCTCTGGTTATATAGCCCTCCAGGGAAGTAGCACAGGCAGGGTAGAGTAGTGGTCAACAGATAGCTATTTATAGAATAGCTGGATGAAGCAGAAGGATAAATAGGGATTTAGAATAACAAAGGAAAACGTAGAAGCAAGCAGAGGAAAGTGAAGTTGACAAGAAATCAACAAACACATCATTACTAACTAGAATATTAGAGACAAGATGGCTATCAAGAATTAGGAAAGCTTCTCTTCCCTGATATGTCATATCTCAGTCAGTTTCAAATACTTTATATTCAATGAAACCCAAATACTGAGTTCCTGCTTTTAAAAAAGTGGAGATAGAGAGGATGAAATACATATGTTTCTAATTCATTTACACAAAACTCATTGAAATTCAGCTTAGCATAGGGCGATTGGATGTTATATATGCCAATGCACACATAGTAATTGTTTTAAGTCATCTTTGATGCCCCCAGGAAGTCTCTAAGAATAAACAACATCAAGTCCCAAAGGCCTAAGAGTGCAGTCTGAAAGAAAAAAACCAAAAATAAGGTTCTACATTTCCAAATTTAACAGTCTGCTGTGAAGAATCCAAGGATATCTTATGATGCCCAGGATCCCAGGAAATAGCAGTCAGGGCATGACAATTGGAGAATAGGTAGAGTCCTCACCAGCAATGCTGTGAGGAAATGGAAATAAAATGAAATGAAGCAAAATCCAAATGGAGGAGACAATGAGGCTCTATCTGAAAATAACTGAAGATGGACTGAAGCAAGAAAAAGAAAACCCATGGAGAAAATGGGAACAGAGAAGATCAAGGAGTTAGAAACAAATCGAACCTTCAAAGAATAAAGTTTTACAACTACAATGTTAATTGGGTGCAATTGTTCCTTATTGCAGTGCCTCATTGTATTTTATACACTGGTTCAGTCACAGTCAGTGCAGAGACACACTGTCCATAACCCCAAAGGAGAAGATGACAGAGAACGTCTTTGCCACCTAGTAGCTTCCATCTTAGTTGAAGGAGAAAGGCCATGAAGTCATAAAAGGGGAGTTGGGATTCTGGTTTCAGCAAATGCAAAAGTGACAATGCTGTTTACTGAGATGAGAGAAGAGTGGATATGTTAAGTGTGAGATGGCTGAGCTATATCCAAGTGGAAATGTTAAGGAAGCAATTGAATATATACATTTGGGCATCATCAACATATCTAATCTGCAATATTGAAACCTTGAGGGTAGTTGAATACTCTGAATAATAAAGCTAATATATATTGAATGTTTTAATGTTCCAGGAACTATTTTAAGCACTTGATATGGATTATCTCATTAATCTGTGAGATAATCCATAATTAAACTCTCCTGTGAGCTAGAAACAATTATTATCCAGAGTTTACATATGAGAAAACAGGGGATTAAAGGATTCTTCTCAGTAAAACTAAACCAGCCCAGAGAAAAGACCATTGACAATGACATTAGGGGTCCTTTGGGAACCATGAAAGCCCTGCCTCCTATACTTGGAGCTTGAAACCAGCTCTCTAGTGTTTGAGTCCTAAATATTAACAGCTTACCAAGGATCACCACACATTTCAGAAAACCTTTGAAATGATATACACAGACCAAGATAGGCAAATGGAAGCTGGGGTTGGGAGCAAGCGCGCGCGTGCACACACACACACACACACACACACACACACACACAAACACCTCACAGTAACACAGTAACAGAGAGGGAGAATGCCTTTGTCTTAATTTATGGCTCACTGTATGGTAACTTTTAGAAAATTTCAATGTATGCTCAACTAGAATATACTCATATTGTAATTGTTGGGAGTACTGTTCTCTGTATGTCCATGATATCAAGTTTGCTAATCATGTTATTAACATCTTCTGTATCCATGCTGATTTTTTCTCTGTTCTATCAAATACTAAGATATATAAAATGTCCCAGTATCATGATTATTATCTGTTTCTTCTTGTACTTCTGTCAATTTTCCTTTATATATTCTAAAGATTTTATGTTAGGTTTACCAAAAGTTAGTCTGATTAAATCTTTAATATTATTTAAAGCATTATAATTATGAAATGATCCTCTTTGTTTTCAGTAAACTTTTTGCTTGATATTAATATTGTTGTTTTGATTAGTGTTTGCGTGATATATCTTTTCCTATTCTTTTATACTTAAATATATCCTGTTTTCATTGTGTTACTTGTTAACAAAATATTGTTGAATCTTGTGTTTTTATCTAGTCTGACAATCTTTGTCTTTTAGCTGGTACATTTAGTTCACTTAATATAATTAGTGATATATTTGGGCTTAGATCTACCATCTCACTATGTACCTTCTAATGTTTCTTCTTTTACATACTTTTTCTTTTATTCCCTTATTTTGATTATTTACCATTTTTTCTAGTTTTTTTCTATTAATTTGAAAGTCATATACCCTTTAATTATTTTTTAATTCAGGTTGTTCTTCCCCTTTTTCCGATCATGACATCATTACAACAGGCAGTAAAACACAAAGCAATTGATTAGGCTACAGCTTTCTATTAGTTGCATCCCCAATTGTGTGTTGTTAGTGAAAATTTTAAGTCAGACCCAACATTAGGTAAAACCAGGCTCCAATATTTACTTATTGTACTATGCTAGGTAGTGTATTCACGTCACTGAGTTTCTTCACCTGTCAAAGAGAGTTGATATATCTTTATAACCTTGAACCCTATAATAAACTTACAGAGTTGATGTGAGGATAAAGTCATATGATGTTCAAAAAGCATCAAACACTGATCCTAACATATAATAAGCATGAGGTCTCTATTCCTCTTTTTCTAAGCTTCGCCATATTGAAAGACATTATAGATTCTTAGAGTCAAGTAGACTTGGAAAGTTAAATTGTCTTGCTAATGGATGACTTTATTTATTTATTTGAGACACAGTCTTGCTCTGTCATCCAGACTAGAGTGCAGTGGCATGATCTGGGCTCACTGCAACCTCCACCTCCCAGGTTCAAGCGATTCTCATGCTTCAGCCTCCCAAGTAGCTGGGATTATAAGCATGCACCACCATACCTGGCTAATTAATTTTTATTTGTTTATTTATTTATTTATTTATTTATTTTAGTAGAGATGGGATTTCATCATGTTGGCCAGGCTGCTTGGTTTTATTTGTTTTACGTTGATTCAGTTAGCTTCAAATTCAGAAAGTGACAATTCTGATGTTGAAACCAAGTTATCTCTGTGCATGTGTGTTTGGTGGGGCAGTGGGGAGCAGTTCTTGGCTTGTTGTTAACAGATACATTTCATACCCTTTTCCTGCTCTGCTCCAGTCCATAGGGTGACTAACACCTGAAAGCTGTATTTCCCTGTGTCCTAGTTTCTTGCTAGGTTTAACCAATGGGACACACCAGCAAGCTTATGGGCAGAGGGAAGGAAGAAGTGAGTTGTTTTTCCCTTTTCACTTCACATCTGGGCCCATCTTCCTGAGTGGCTGTGTCTGTTCCATTGTGCTAATTTCCTCTGTAACAGATGCAGTGCATTTCTAGCTTCTACCCAGTGATTTCTGCCAAAACTCCCTTAATCCCTCTAGTTTATGGGTGACAATAGCTTCCTGATGTTGCTAAACCTTTGGGTTGCCTCTATGTCCCCTCTATGTGATTTCTTAAGTATTTTATCATCTTTGTTACCAGTCACCTGGATTAAGTGTTTCCTTTTGTAGATACTTAGTGTAGCTTTTTCTAGTTTGACCGTGACTGAAACAATGTGAGTGGTTGTGTGTGAGTGTGTCAGTGTTTGTACTTAGGGGTGAATTAAAGTAGGGTGTTGCCTACTTTAGTGACTGTGGTTTCCTAAGCACATCCAAAAATGGTAACTAAACTATGAGCTAGCTAGATACTCCAAGAAAAAAAAAGTTCACTGGAGTCACCCAATAACTTAATGCGCTCATTTAGTGGAGTGTTACACTATGAATTATATGGACACTTTCATAGTTGTTCAAATATCAATCCAATTGATGGATTGATGTGATGGTTCTGGTACAATAACCATTACAAAATAGAAAAGAATCCCTTTCCTGTTTGGGCTACTTCCTCATTCTGAGAGAAAATAGAGTTTGCTGCCATCTTAATACCTTGTCTGTTGCTAGATAAGCCAAGGGAAGCCCCTTCCATATATAGCTGCTCTTTAATGATACCTGTCCTCTAAAGTCACCCAACACTTTGGATTGCTGATAAAATACCTAATAGTTAAAAATAGGATGGGGGTGGGGGAAGGCCTGGATCTAAATTATTCTGGGAAGATTTTTAAACTTTTTTTAAACTTTGTTTTTGCTACTTATAAAATCTTTTCACACTAGAAATATTGAGATCTTTTTTTAATGTACTAAAAGGAATTACTTGACGGCATTCCATTTTTCCCTCTTAGGGACTGCTGAATGAATTGGCATTTCCCCACCCAGCTGAAGCTATACTTTTATTTGTCTCAGTGCCGGTTTCAGATTTTCACTTCCCTGTTTTGAATGTTGACTCCTTTAATTACTTTGTTACACATTTGCCAAGAAGAGTATTTTTCAGTCTAGCTTTGTGAGCCTGTAAAACATGAAGCAATTTTTCTAAATAATATCCCATTTGACACATCATTGGCTTGTGCTGATTTATTTCAATCTAGACCAATGTAGAAACATTTTTTCACCAGTGTAGAAATATCCTAGTAATACATTTGATCACATACTTATGTTCTACTGTGCTTCAAGTGCTTAAAAGTCAAGTGCCAATAATATTACCTTCTCATTTGACTTACCAAGAAAATTAGGTATATTGAAAAGGGATAACCTAGGAGTGCTGCAAAATGTTTTAATGTCAACAACTATTTACTAAATACCTACTATGTGCTAAGGCAGTGTGCTAAGCATTACAAGGATGTAACAATGACACTTATAGTACTAAGGGGACCGTATTTAAACAAGTTATTTAAAGCACTTAGCATTGGTTCTGGCATGTAGTAATGCTCAGTAAGTTGTAGCTGTTATTAATAATCTGGTGTCTTGCATCCCAATCCTGGGTTTTCCCTGCTCTAAAGAATCAAGGTAGGATAGGATATGCGTATATGCCATGTGATCCTGACCATGCTTCTATTGGCTTCCCATATTGACTTTAACCTAACTACTAACCTATCTACATTATCTGCTTACTACTACTATTATCTATCTATTACTAACTGTGATTTATCTATTACTAACAAACATACCTGCTTTAATCTTCATCCTGCTATGGTCTGAATGTTTGTGTCTCCCTAAAACTCATGTTAAAATCCTAACCCCCAAGGTGATGGTATTAGGAGGTGGGGCTTTGGGGAAGTGATTAGGTCATGAGGGAAGGGCCCTCGTGATTGGGATTAGTTTCTTTATTAAAGAGACCCCAGAGGGCTAGCTCTCCATTTCCTCTATCTACAGTTACAACGAGAATGTGGCCCTCCATGAGGAAGTGGACTTTCACCAGACGCAGTGAAGATTCGGTGTCTGGTGAGAGCCCATTTCTTCATGGAGGGCCATCTTCCATTGCAGATCTTGGACTTTCCAGCCTTCAGAAACATAAGAAACAAATTTCCGTTGTTCAGAAGGCACCCAGTCTTTGGCATTTTGTTATCGCAGCACAAACTGACTAAGATACTGCTTTTCATCCCCTTATCTTAATAATGAAAATAGCTGACATTTAACCTGACTCTGACTTTTATCAGGTATGGTGCTAAATGCTTTGTAAGTATTATCTTATTGAATCTTATGCAGTAGACCCTATAGCCCTGAAGCTTAGAAAGATTTAGTAACTGAAGCTTAGAAAGATTGAGCAAACAGTCTGCATAGCTAGAAAGTGGCAGAACTAGAATTTAAGTCCAGGCAACTCAACTCCAAAGCTTATGTTCTCAAATGCTAGGTCCTGTTGCCAGTTCCCTTGGGCCTTCATGTCAACCTCACCTGTTGTAACTTCAGGCTGAACAGATGCTGTTCTGAGTCTCTGGTCCTGATAGGCTCTTGCTGAACCTGGCCCCTTCCAAACTCTAGTGTAAAGAGCTAGAGAGTTATATAATTAGGGAAAGGAATAATAGTCCCATAAAAATAAGGGTTCCGTAAGTGGTCTTCCTGATTGTTCCATGTGGACACTGGAAAGAATAATTTAAAAAAGGTAAAAAAAGAATCCTGGGTCTTATTGGCAAGTAGATAGAAAGAAGCAGTACCTGGAGGGTCACTGGGAAGAAAACTGTTTTAAGAGGAGAGAAAAACTTTGCTTAAAAAATTGAAAGTCTGTAAGTAATATCAAATAGCTAATGAGATTCTCTGGGGATAAAGGGAGATGAGTAAGGGCCACTGTGAAAAAGTGGGCAGTGTCCCACCACAGAGTAGCTTTCCTTTCCATCTCTGCTTCTCAGTTTACAAACTGTTTTTCTCTCATTCTAAAGACTCAGAGGTTCATTTGCAACTCTGAGTGTTCACTTTCTCCTTTTACTGCCCCCCCCCCCGACCACATTGTGCACACTTAAGCTGCAGTTACTAAGTAAACCCTGAACAGCATATCAACTGAAAAAAAAAGATGTTTCTATCCCAGAGGACATATGGCTTCAAGACAAAGATGAACTCAATTTGCATTTCCGTTGACAACCAATTTTAAGGGTCCATGAAAAAGCCTTTGGTGTTGCCAATCTGGAGGAAAGTTGGGCATTGTCTGCCTAAGTGCTTCCTTACTCTGTGAGTTACAGTCACCAGATGCACAGAGAAACCTTCTGGGTCTGCCTGTCCCTTTCTTTTTCTTTCCTCACTTACTTCAGAAGCAATTAGACAGTATGAAGATGGATGCTGACCAGCCTCTGTGTTGAGATATTTGCTGGCCACCCAACACGGTGGGCACTTGTCTTTATTTTGGGCCATTCAGCCTCAGTGTCCTGGCTCCGCAAGCATGCGTGTGTTAGTGCCATAAAAGATGACTTACAAATGAAACAAGATGAGGACACCGCACTCACCAGAATTCTTCTTCTGAAAGGAGAGCCATCAGTGTTGGAACTTTTGATATGAGAGCAGCTAGGAGCTTAGCCGGCCTGGGGGTGAGTAGACCTGTTCTTTGTTGCCTGCTAAGGCACATGTCCTTTGCACAAGTTGTTCTCTCCATAGGTAGGGAGAATGGCTCTAGAACCAACCTACCAGGTTCGAACCCCATCACTCACTGGCTCTTGGGCAAGATACTTGACCACTCACACCTTGATTTTCTCACCGTAGGATTAGGCACACTAATAGTAGTTCCAAATGGGATCATTGTGAGAAAGATATAAGCATGCATGGAAGGCCAGCAGAACAGTGTGTGGCACATAGTATTAATAATAACATGTGGCCCGGTGCAGTGGCTCATGCCTGTAATTCCAGCTTTTTGGGAGGCGGAGGCGGGTAGATCACGATGTCAGGAATTCAAGAGCAGTCTGGCCAACATAGTGATACCCTGCCTCTACTAAAAATACAAAAAGTTAGCCGGGCATGGTGGTGGGTGTCTGTAATCCTAGCTACTTAGGAAGCTGAGGCAGGAGAATCACTTGAACCTGGGAGGCAGAGGTTGCAGTGAGCTGAGATTGCACCACTGCCCTCCAGCCTGGGCAACAGAGTGGGACTCTGTTTCCAAAAAAAAAATAATAATGATAATAATAATAATATGTAAGTGTTCCTTTTTTGTGTTCTACATAACCAGATTAATTCTCATCCTTCTTTCAAGTCTTAAGTATCACTTCCTTAGGGAACCTCCCCACCTGGTAGATCAGTTGCTTTGTACATGCTCTCTGAGAAATCTGTGCTTCTTTTGCAATCTTGTGTTTATTAGTGTGATCATCTGGTGAGGTCTGTCTTCCCCACTAGGCTGCAAGCATCCTTTTTTGCATTGTATACTCAGTGCCTGGCACAGGGTCTAACATATAGTAAGTTCTCAATAAATTTTTGCTAAATGCATTATATATCTCTGTGATCCATGTATAGAAATGTTTAAAGTACCTACATTGATACATTTTATTTCATTCAACAAAAATATACTGAGCACTAACTTCATACCAGACCCTGTGCTAGAAGTTAGTCAGGCAGAGATAGAAAAGATGGTTCCTCCTCTCAAAAGGTCCCCATTATTGTTGACAGCTATATACCAGATGAATCGTAGCACTTGAAGATGTAGCCTGTGTAAGTCATGTGCTCACCCTGTGCTGAGTCACTCTAAAAACAACCAAGTATGAGTGGTTGGGGGTAATTTTTGCTTCACTGAGTATTATGGAAGCTTAATGACTTAGTAATAGATGTATGCATGGTAGCATTAGGGCCTATATACAAAGAAACAAACAAAAGAATAGGATAATCAGAATCCTAACACTGTAGCAGAAAATAACAATTTGCATTTCTTTGGAGCGTTATAGCTCCACATCAGTTTTCTTTTATGATCTTCTGGGTCATTGCATAATTTTTATCCCCAGTTTATTATAGGAGATAAAATATGCATTATCCCAAGAACCCAGTGAGGACCCAAGCCCAGACTCTTCGACCTAGATACCCTGGCTTCCTTGACCAACAAAAGGAATGGAATGAGTGGTACCTCCACAGCCATGAGCACATCCCTGCCTCCCAAAGTTAAGTGAAACTAAACATCCTCCCTACCCACCCCATGGGTTCATGGTGGTTCGGGGTCCTATGCTCACAAATACTGCTCTTTTCAGAGCAGAAATGGTAGGTTCTGTCTTTTGTGATTGCAGACCTTTAGGCTTTAAGGCTTAGCATATACAGGAATACCTCAGAGATATTTCAGGTTCAGGTTCCAGACCATGACAATAAAGCAAGTCACCAACAATTTTTGGTTTCCTTATGCATATAAAAGTTACATTTACACTCTAGTCTATTAAGTGTGGAATAGCATTATGTATAAAAAGTTTGCATTATGTTTAAAAATACATATAATAAAAATACTTTACTGCTAAAAAAATACTAGTGATCATTTAAGCCTTCAGTGAGTTATAATCTTTTGCTGGTAGAGGGTCTTGTCTTGATGTTGATGGCTGCTGACCAGGGTAGTGGTTGCTGATGGTTGGGATGGCTCTGGCAATTTCTTAAAATGAGACAACACTGAAATTTGCTGCATTGATTGATTTTTCCTTTCATGAAAGATTTTTTCTGTAGCATGTGATACTGTTTGATAGCATTTTACCCACAGTAGAAATTCTTTCAAAATTGCTCAATCCTCTTAAAACCCTGCCACTGCTTTATCAACTAAGTTTATTCTAAATCCTCGTCATCATTTCAACACAGCAACTTCATCAGAAGCATATTCCATCTCAATAAACTACTTTCTTTGCTCCTCCATAAGAAGCAATTCCTCATCAGTTCAAGTTTTGTCATGAGATTGTGGCCATTCGGTGCCATCTTCAGGCTTTACTTCTAATTCAAGTTCTCTTACTATTCCTACCACATCTGCAGTGACTTTCTCACTGAAGTCTTAAACCTCTCAAAGTCATCTATGAGGGCTGGAATCAACTTCTTCCAAACTCCCATTAATGTTGATATTTTGACCTCCTGCCATGAATCACAAATGCCCTTAATGGCATTCATAATAGTGAATCCTTTCCAGAAGCTTTTCAGTTTACTTTGCCCAGATCCATCAGAGGGAATCACTATCTGTGTCAGCGATCACCTTACAAAATGTAGTTTTTAAATAATAAGACTTGAAAGTCAAAATTACTGCTTGATACATGGGCTGCGGAATGAGTGTTGTGTTAGCAGGCAAGAACACAACATTCATCTCTTTGTATATCTCCATGTAGGTAGTAAGTTTATTTCACTTTCTTTTCGTTCTTTTGCTCACTGGAGTAGCACTTTTAATTTCCTTCAAGAACATTTCCTTTACATTTACACCTTTGCTAACTGGTGTAAGAGGCCTAGCTTTTGGCCTGTCTCGGCTTTCAACATGCCTTCCTCACTAAGCTTAATCATTTGTGGCTTTTGATTTAAAGTGAAAGATGTGTGACTCTTTCACCTGAACACCTACAGGCCATTGCAGGGTTATTAATTGGTCCAATTTCCATATTGTGTCTAGGAAATAGGGAGACCCAAGGAGAAGGAGAGAAATGGGGAAAGGCCAGTCATTGGAGCCATTAAAATATACATAACATTTATCAATTAAGTTTTCCATCTTACATGGGCATGGCTTATGGTGCCTCAAAGCAATTAAAATAGTGACATCAAAGATTACTGGTCACAGATCACCATAACAGATATAATAATAATGAAAAAGTTTGAAATATTGCAAGAATTACCAAAACATGACACAGAGACATGAAGGGAGCACATGCTGTTGGAAAAATGGCACATAGATATTGTTGCCACAAGCCTTCAATTTGTAAAAAACACACTACCTGCAAAGTGCAGTAAAGCAAAGCACAATAAAAGGAGGTACGCCTGCATTCTCTGTTACTGAAAAAGAGAATATTGGAAGGATACATGAGCATGTCCTTTAGCAATAAGGCCTAAGACTCAGAAGGAAGGCCATGTCCTCTCACTCCTACCTTGGTGGGTGCTTCCTCCCATGACTCAGTCCCTTAGGGTTAGGTAACTTTGGTTTTCACTCTTACGTCAGAAATCTTAGATCTAGGATTGCAGAATCTAGCTGTCAGCTCTAAAAGTCCTCTATACCATTTCTTCCAGAAGGCTCAGATGTCCTTATGCAAATGAAATCCTTGATACCTTCTCAGATATTCCAGAGTTCCTCAGGGGCATACACTCAGTTCAGATTTCCCTCTTGTGACTGTATCTTTAAGTGAAGCTGTTCTTTTCCTTTCCCTAGACACCACAAATGTCCACCATCTCTTCCTGCTTATTATTTAAATATATTTAGAGGCCACCTTCTGGAAAGTGCTGGACTCATGGCAGGTTGGAGATCTCCAGAGCTGTGTCCTCTTGACCCCCGCCAATTCCTGCCACAGTCTGCCCACCAGGGACAGTGCCCCCCTCAGTGGCACATTTGCCAGGCCAGGAAGTACCAGGCAAATGTCCCACCACAAGATGACAGGCTCCCCACCACAGGTGCCAGACTCTTCTCCTTTGTCTCATGGTAGCGCTTGGAGCTGCCGTGGCCACAGTGCAGAGTCTGGCACCTGGGGGGATGGAGAGGGGGGCTCTCGGCAGCAAGCCTACCTGTCAAGTGCTTCTGGGATTAGGAGTGCACATTGCCAACTCCCCCCTCTGGAAGAACTTGATGGGTGGGCATCCTGCCAAGAGGCAGAGCTCAAAGCCCTTCTGTGCATGTGCTTCTCAGACCCCCAACTGGCTACTTAGCCATTTGGCCAGATACCAACTTCTCCAGCAGTGTTTTTGAGCCCTGCCCATCTTTCCTTTGGCTGGATTGAGCAGACCCACTATCAAACACTATCAATTTTCCTTCATATATATGAGGCAGACCCTGAAGCAGTTTGTTGGGTTGGGTCCATGTCTTTGCTCTATCCTAACTGCCCTCTCTCCCTCCCCACCACTGATTTTGATGATACAAGGCTGGTTTTGTTCTTTTGAAACAAAACCCCTGTTCTGGGTGGATGTTCCAAGTCAGAAAGCCTGGTTGTGTTTATCCCAGGCCATTGGCTGGGCATGCACATGCTTTTTGTATTTGGTAAGTGACAGTATTTGCAAAAGCTGATTGCCACAGCAGGCGGAACAGAGACAAGACTAGCAAAAACATGTGTCGGTAACATATGCTGTAGCCTTTTCTTCTTTGCTTGGAGGACTGACACTTCCTACAGGAAGAAGTAATTATTTTGCATGTGCATAGATTACACTGGAATGAAAAAGACAGAGGAGGGGCTGCTGCTTTATACATGAAAGAAGAAATACCTCCCTGTTTCTCTCTGTCTTTCTTTTTCTCATGCATGTTTGTGTGTGTGTGTGTGTGTGTGCACACGCACACACTCTCTCTCTCCTCATTCTCATATGCAAGCACACAGGTTAACCTGCTTTATTTTTAGACATTTCTTCTTTAAAAGAAAGTAGATGTCCTAAAAAAATTCAGAGCCTATAATTAGCAGAGCTGCCCTTTGTAGGAGAGAATAAAAGCATTACCTTAGAACTTAAACAGATCTGTGCACAGGTCCTGTCTCCCCTTCATATAGGTTGTGTGACCCATAGAAAATTATTAAGCTTCTAACCCTTGTCTGCCACAGGTGGACAAACGGCTCAATTCCTAGATTTGTTGTGAGGATTAAAACTACAAAATACATGTGGAAAGCAGCTTGTGTAGGCTCTGGGGCTGTGCTATCCTTTCCCTCCCCTGGGTCAGCTTTCCAGAAGGAAAAATAATTGTAAATAGCCATGATGCATCTTCACTGATGAATGACTGTGGGCAATCCCAACTAGTTCTGCAACCACTTAGAACTTCAGAACTTAATTCATGTATTTTCATGCAGCCACAAAGAATAAGTCTAGAAGTGGATCTTGGAAAAGTAGAGCCAATGGGAACTCAGATTCCTGTGCTTGAAGGCATGTTTGCCTCGGTCATTTGGTGGGGGTTCAAAAGAACTGGGTGACGTACATTGGGATAGAGCCAGCAGAAGTCCTAGCAACAGCATAGCCACCATTTGATTCATTATTCCATCTTAACCAGCCCTCTTTCCCACCCTAAACCTGGAATCATTCTGAACCATATTAGCATTAGCATGAGCTTCTCTGGCTGCTTTTCACATTCCTTAGAGCAAAATGTCTCCCAAACTTCTCCCATATACCTGTTTTTGTTCTGTTTATTACAACAAAATATAGCACCAAGAATTTTTAATAGCACCAAAATCTTTAAACACCACCACCAACAAAAAATTGTTCCATCTCTCCTGACTTAGACTCAAGATGGTAAGTGTCGGTTACATGTTGAATGAATGAAAGATGATAGCTTCCATTTGTTGAGCACATACCTTGTTCTTGGGACTGTGCCATGCACATGTTTACATACTTCACAACAATCAATTTATGAAATAATTTCAATCTTATTTTGTAATCAAAAGTTAGAAGTGTTAAGTTACCCAATGACACAGAGCTGGGAAATGGAAAAGACGAGACTTGACCACACAACTTAGCACATATTTAGAACCTATCATTTGACCTCTGCCTAAACTGAGTGAATGGATGAATAAATGAAGGAATATTAAAGCTACAGAGAACTTTCTCAACATATCCATATCTGGTATGCTTGGTCCTCGCTATCCCTTCCCTATATTTCCAGCTCTCCCTCTTTCCTGATATAGGAGAGACTTTTTATCCTTGTTTCTGTGACTTGGTTCCTACCTCATTCTCCAGTTCTTACAACTGAATCCCCATTTTCTTCCCCTGTGCCCAGTACCTGCAAGTTTCCAGCACTGGGCTCCAAGTTGCCCTGACAGTGAGCCACCCCTGGGGAGTGGAAACATGTCCCCAAACCTAAGCCCAGGAACTGGGGCCTTGCTGCCGATTTCCACAATGCCAACCTCCTGCCTTCCTGCTTGTCTCACCTGCTCCTAAATTCTTCCCACTATAGGCGGGTCACCCGTGGGAATAACATTGTTATCACAACTTCTGCTCCCTAATGTCCACCATCGTTGTTGCACCTTTCAGAAATTTCCTTGTGCCCTGGACTGGGTTTCCCTCCCAACCTTGCCCTCAGTCTTGCTGCCAGCTGCTGCATCCCAGTTGGCATCCCCAATTCCAGCTTCCAGGTCCTCTTCATCTGCCCCACACCCCTGCAGTGCACCAGGACAGGCCCAGGGTGGCTCTAGACATAGCAGAACACAGGTAGTCCCTTTGGGTCATTTGAGACACAAAGAAGTTTGAGATTTTGTCAAGGTCACAGAAGAGACACACCAAGGCTAAAACTCAGGGCCAGCCCGTCTGGCTCAGCGTCTTTCCACCACACCATGCCGCCTCCTTTCCCCATTCTGTCTATATTTTCCTCTTGCTTTCTTTTTCTCCTTCACCCACACCTTTTTAATTTAAGTTTTAACATCTGTTCTCTCTTAGTCCATTACTTCTGTGACATTTTATATTATGTTGAATTTCCATTTCTATTTAAGACCCATCCATTTTCTTACTTAAAAAAAACACATTTTAAACCTGCTTTTCAAAAAATTTTACATAACTTAAAAAATAAATTCAGTTTGATTTTCTCTTTCTAAGACCTTTCTTGACTTATCTTTCCTGCCTCCTTAGCGGCAGAAATTACTTTCTGCCTCCATGTGGTTTTACTTCTTCTATTATCTGTGCCACTGTAATATCAGGCCTGTAATCTAACAATCTACAGCAATCTATTTTTGCTTATTATTTGTGAAACTAGTACTTTTAAAATGCAAATGAGGAGACTGCGTGTTTTAGTTTAATTCCTGATTTTATCTTGCAAGAAAAGCCTTTTTTTTTTTTTTTTGGTTCTTTTACTGACTCTGCTGAAAAAAAATATCATAGAAAGTGAGAGGATGGGAGAAGAGAAAGCACTGCAAATAAAAATGCCTCACACTCAGCATTTCTGCAGTGTGTTGAGTTTTTATTTGCAGGGTCACCTGCAGAGAGCACTGCATTGAGCCAGGCTTCCAGGCTTAGGCCTTCCACCTCTTCCACTGGATATATAATTCCAGCCTAAGAGGTAATCAAGGTCCTTACTGGGGTATTGGGCAAAAGACCCCAGTCACCTGAGAGGAAACAGTTGAAACAATGACAAGGGCAATAGCTATTATTGTTAGTTAGCTCATTCATCTCTCATCTCTTGTGAGGGCTGTCTTATCTTCACTTAACAGACAAAGAAATTGAAGCTTAGAGGTTAACTTGTTCACGCTTACACAGCTAGGAAATGGCAGAGGTGGAATTCAAGTGCAGGAAACTTAACTCTGGAGTCAGTGCCTCTAATTATATGGGAATATTTTTGGGAGATTCAATTTTAAAACAGTTTGCCATACTTTGGAATTAAGATGACCCCAAAGAGCTGAAAATCTGAAACATTCAACATTTATATTGTCAGATAGTGGAGAATAAGCTCATTTTCTCCAAACTCTCCCAATTCTGAAGTTTTTTGATCAAAACTTTTGAAGTGGTAATATTGTAATCATGATCCTAAAAATAATTTTGTGATATTGCATTTGATCAGGTTTTTTTAGACCTCAGCATTTTTGACATTTGGGGCTGGCTCTTAGTTGAAGAGTTGGGCTGTTCCTTGTAGAATGTTTTGCAGCATCCCTGGCCCCCACCTACTAGAGGCCATTTACATGGGTATGTAATGTCTTTTCGTTTTTCCGAGTCATAAAGTCAAGACAATCCAAAATGTCTCCAGACATAACCAAATATTCCCTGGGAGGCAAAAACGCCCCCTAGTTGAGAACCACTGTGTTAGACATTGCCCAAATCATAAGCACCTGACTTGTCAATAGTCTATATGGGACCATGTTTTACATTTGACTCACTTACCCTTGCCCTAGAACCACACCAAAATGTTACTGTCAATTCAGTAATCTCACTTCTGAGTATTTACCCCATAGATTAATGTGAAGGAGATATCTGCACACCCATATATATCACAGCTCTGTTCACAATAGCTGAGTTATAGAATCAACCTAATTGTGCATCAACAGATAAATAGAGCAAATGTCATATACAGTCAGCCCTCAGTATCTGTGAGTTTTGTATCTGTGGAATCAACCAACTTCGAATCAAAAATATTCAGGCAAAAAAAGTGGATGGTTGAGTCTGTACATGTACAGACTTTTCTCTCTTGTCGTTATTCCCAAAACCATAAAGTACAACCAAAATTTACATAGTCTTTACATTGTGTTGGGCATGTAAGTAATCTAGAGATGATTTAAAATATAGGCCCGGTGCAGTGGCTCATGCCTGTAATCCCAACTCTTTGGGAGGCCGAGGTGGGTGGATAACCTGAGGTCAGGAGTTCAAGACCAGCCTGGCCAACATGGTGAAACCCCATCTCTACTACAAGTACAAAAATTAGCTGGGCATGGTGGTGGGCACATGTAATCCCAGCTACTTGGGAGGCTGAGGCAGGAGAATTGCTTGGACCTGGGAGGCAGAGGTTGCAGTGAGCTGATATCATGCCATTGCACTTCAGCCTGGGCGACAAGAGCAAAACTCCATATATGTATACACACACACACACACACACACACGTATGTGCATAGGTTATATGCAAATACTACACCATTTAATATAAGGGAATCAAGCATCCTGCATTGTGGTATCCTCCGGGGTCCTAGAACTGATCCCCCAGGGATACTAAGGGATGACTGTATATACACAATGGAATTCTATTCAGCCTTTAAAAAGGAAGAAATTTTGTCATTTGTGACAACATGGATGAAACTGGAGGATGTGTTGCTAAGTGAAATAAGACAGACGCAGAAAGTCAGATACTGCATGTTCTCACTTACATGTAGAATCTAAAACAATTGAACTCATAGAAGCAGAGAACAGAATGGTAGTTACCAGAGACTGGGTAGTAGGGGGAATGAGGAGATGATAATCACAGGGTACAGAGCTTCAATTAGACAGGAGGAATAAATTTTATTTTTTTCTAAGTTCTATTGCACAATATGGTAACTATAGCTAATAATTCGGTACTGTACATTTCAATATTGCTAAGAGAATAAATATTCAATATTCAATATTGCTAAGAGAATAAATCTCAAATGTTCCCATTACAAGTGTCAAATATTTGAGGTAATGTATAGGTTAATTAGCTTGATTTAATTATTCTATATTATATTAAAAAATCATAGCATCACTTTGTGCCTCATAAATACATACAACTAAAATTTGTCAATATATAAAATAAAATCTGAATTAACAAATAAAATTAAAATGTTATTGCCACTTGGGAAGTAGTATGGAGAGTTCTTTGAATCTACTTCTGTTTCTTTTCAAAACTTCTGCTCAGAGAGAATCACTCAATTCTTAGACATTCATTCTCTCTCCACTTCTTTCTCTTTTTCTCTCTTCCTTTCCAATTATCTTATGAGTCATGTTCATTCTCTCTTTCTCTTGCCTTTTATTCTTCCTCAGGACTCCTATCTCAGCCAAATTATACCCCTAGCAATTTCAGGCAAAGAATAACTGTTCTGCTATTGATAACTTTCTAGGGAACGGCAAGGCAGTGGTTTTGACATGAAATTGGATGAGAAGAAAACCTAGCATCATCAGCTTTTAAACCTTTCAAAGGTACAGACAGATGTCCATTTCAATTTATTTATTTATTTATTTTTTGAGACAGGTTCTCACTCTGTCACCCAGGTTGGAGTGTAGCGCTATCCTGGCTCACTGTAGCCTTGACGTCCTGAGCTCAAGTGATCCTCCCACCTTAGCCTCAGCCTCCCGAATAGCTGGGACTACACACGTGCACCACCACACCCAGCTAACTTTTTTACTTTTTGTAGAGATGAGGTCTCACTATGTTGCCCAGGTTGGTGTTGAACTCCTGGGCTCAAGCAATCCTCCTTTCTTGGCCTCCCAAAATGCTGGGATTACAGGTGTGAACCACCATGCACAGACTCTTTCAAAATCCTGAGACATTTTCTTCTGCAGCCTCACTTTTCATTGCAAGTCTCCACATTTTTTCAGGAACTGGCATATACTTGCAAATTTATACATCTTAATTAAGTTTCCAACAATCCAAAATGATTAATACTGGTAATGATAGCTAATATCTACTGAGCATTTCCTATATAATGGACACTATAGTGCTTTACAAGTATTGTCTTATTTAATCATCACATTTAACTTACCAAACTTATTTAGAACTTATTTCATTCCAGGTATAAAAATCAACGGTTTTCATACCTAACTGTTGTGGATGTTCAGAGACCTTAAATGGTTTTCCCAAAGTCAGTAAAAATTAGAACTAGGATTCAGCCCTAGTCTTCAATATTCTACCACATTCATTGCTCTTATTTTTTTCTCAATTTCTGTAAGTATAATAGTATGCTACTTTTTTCTAGTATATAAATTTTTTTTTTCATTTAATTATACAGCACATTTTAACTATGTTTTTTCTTGGGAAAACCTGGGAAGTATCACAATTTACCATTTATGACATTCATATAGAGGAAATGGAGTATGAATTTCAAACATGCATGTTCACCAATGTAATTTTGTAATATAAGCTCCCTTAAAATGGAATCTGTTTTTCCTATTGAACACTCACCGACAATTGTATAATCAGTGCTAGTTCTATTTTAAACAGTATCTACTGGTTCTTAAATCTTAAAAGGCCAAAATGTTTAGCAATATGTACATTTTCCCCAGCAGCTGAATCCATTTGTAAAATATCTGAAAGAATGAAGCAAAGGCAAAAGTAATGCAGTACCACAAAGACAGAGGTGTTCCAAATCAATTTAGGCGTCTTTGATTTCTACAAAGATAATTTGCATAGAGCAAATCTTATGGTTTTACCTCAACTTCTCCTATAAAACCTGAAGAATATTTCTGTAACAAAAAGAACATTTTATCCAGGTTGAAACCATTTTGTAATGAAGGGGTCGTGTAGATAACCAAGCAGGAAGGATAGCCAGTGAGAGCCGACAGTGCTTTTGAGGCGTTTTCAATCCTTTTTAGATCTTTGGCAAAACTTCCTCCGTATCTTTAACTTTCTCTCTTTGGTCAACTTTGTCCTCACTGGTACAGTCCAGTTTGGAAAAATATCTATGGTGCTACTGCTGTAATTTTGGAGTTCAGCCTAGGAGGCCATATGAGTTCTTGGCTTCTTACAGGAAAGAATTCAAGAGTGAGCCAACAGAGTAAAGTGAAAACAAGTTTATTAAAGGAATAAAAGGGTGGCTATCCCCTAGGCAGAGCAGCCCTAAGGGCTGCTGATAGGCTATTTTTAATGATTATTTCCTGATCGTATGCTAAAAAGGGGGTGGATTATTCATGAGTTTTCTAGGAAAGACGCAGGGAATTCTCAGAAGTGAGGGTTCCTCCCCTTTTTAGACCATATAGGGTAACTTCTGCAAGTTGCTATGGCATCTGTAAACTGTCATGGCACTGGTGGGAGTTTCTTTTAGCAAGCTAATGTATTATCAGATCCTGCTGTCTGGGCATATCATTGTAACCTTGATTTAGTAAATTATAATGCATTTATTTAGCAGTTATTCAGTTCTCCACACTCTGTAATGAAAATCCTGTCCATTGTCACAAATTATTTCTATCAACTCTCTACCCTCCACCTGTCTACTAAAAATTAAAAGGGAGTCACAAACATTTCTTAAGACCAGTATTTTCCAATTCATTTTTTCATTTATTTCTCCTAGTGGCCCTATACATTAGGTATTACATCCCTGTTAGGTACCATATCAGATATTTTCATTGCAAGTGTCCACTTTTTTGTGGTGAAGGAATTGAGGCTTAGAACAATTAAATGACATGCCCAGCAATTAAGTGGAGAAGCTTGAATTTGGACCCAGGTCTGTCTGAATCTAATGCTGTTATTCTTTCACTATTATGCTGCTCAAGGTCTTTTTGAAAACACCAGGTAGGAGGGATTTTTAACCTAGAAAGCCACACAGTCATGTTTCTCAGACACATAAAAACTCCTTTAACTGCTTATTTAAGATGCAGATTTCTAAACCCCGAAAATCTAAATCTGTGAATTCATGAATGAACTCCAGGGCGCCCATGAACTCTAAAATTATATTCAACATTTTGTGCAATGTTGAATATCTGTTTCGCCAAGATATTTTTGACCGCAAAAGGCAAAGCATACCAGCTGTAAAAAAACAAATCGGAGTTACGCCTTGCCATTTTCTAGTTTCCGGTCAGCCGCTGGGAATGAGGAACAGTTAAGTCAGCTTGCAATACACTGTGTGTTTTCCCATCCCTACTCCTGTCCCTACCCTGCTTCACTTTTACCCTACTCCTCCCTGGGTTGGGTCCTTCCTGTTCCTTACTAGAACCAGCTCCCACCACCACCTCATTCATGGCAAGAAACTCAAAGGGCAAAATGCTTTCTACGACAAATGATGCAGAATTGTTCATTCCCTTGTCCACATTAATTGCAGAACTGAGCACTCAGTGACCCAAGTTGTCTAACATTTTACTGTAAACAGGATACAATTTATGTGAAGGAACATAGTTACCGTACTTCTCTGTCATCTACAGTCTGCAGAGAACAAAAAACAATGGTAACCCGACCCTTGGGCAAAATGCTAATGGCTACATAATTGATTTAGCAGATAATTATAAAACACAGTCCCACACTAAAACACAAAAGATGTAATTATTGCACTTTACAAACTAATTAATGAATACTAATTCAATTCAATAATTAATAATTCATTATTTAACCTCTAATTAAATCATCATCCTTCTTTTCCTTGCAAACTTTGCTGGTGGCTTAATTGCTCTGGGTCAAATATACAAGAGAGCTCTCCTTCTCTGTTAATTAAACAGTGAAAAGACATGCAATCATTGTAACAGAGAGAATTAAGGAATTTAGATTGAAGTATCTCCCTTTGAAAGAGACAAGAGCATCTCCTGTCCTCAATTCCCACGCAATGCTTTAATCATTTAAGATGGTCCAGAGTAACTCAAACTGAAGAACCTGATAAGATAGTTGGTTAGGCCGGGCGCGGTGGCTCAAGCCTGTAATCCCAGCACTTTGGGAGGCCGAGACGGGTGGATCACGAGGTCAGGAGATCGAGACCATCCTGGCTAACACGGTGAAACTCCGTCTCTACTAAAAAATACACACAAAAAAAACTAGCCGGGCGAGGTGGCGGGCGCCTGTAGTCCCAGCTACTCCGGAGGCTGAGGCAGGAGAATGGGGTAAACCTGGGAGGCGGAGCTTACAGTGAGCTGAGATCAGGCCACTGCACTCCAGCCTGGGCGACAGAGCGAGACACCGTCTCAAAAAAAAAAAAAAAGAAAAAATAAAAAAAGTAGTTGGTTAATAGAAGGCTGTTCAAGGTATAGATCAGGCCTTAGGAAACACATAGGAGCCCATCAGACTAGATGCATAGTCAGAGTCCCTTGGGGCAGTCACGAGCTTGAAACGCAGACACTGACTCTTAAGATCTGGATTGTGTCCCTCTCAGCTCTAGGTTCTCTGACATCATATTGGTATCTTGATATCAGTGATTATGGGAGTATTTACACAATTAGAATTGGTACACATTACAAATTGGGGCTCTTTTCTTTCTTTCTCTTTCTTTCTTTCTTTCTTTCTTTCTTTCTTTCTTTCTTTCTTTCTTTCTTTCTTTCTTTCTTTCTTTTCTTTCTTCCTTTCTTTCTTTCTCTCTCTCTCTCTCTCTCTCTCTCTTTCTTTCTTTCTTTCTTTCTTTCTTTCTTTCTTTCTTTCTTTCTTTCTTTCTTTCTTTCTTTCTTTCTTTCTTTCTTTCTTTCTTTCTTTTTCTTTCTTCCTTTCTTTCTTTCTCTCTCTAGTGCTGGTTGTTAAACATTTACCAGTCCACCACTGCCCCTACAGCAAGAAAGGTGACTTGTGGCTGAGTCCTAGGTTGTCTGGATACAAGTGCCAAAATCCTAGAGTCAGGATTGGGGCTGACCAGCAGCCTGGAGTTCTATCCCTGTGGACCTGGGAATGGAATGATGTATATGGAGGCTGTGCTGTATAACAAGTTTTGTGGTGGCACCTTGTACAGCTCATCTCAGTGAATCCTCACATAACTCTGTGATAGACATTGGTGTTATTCCTAGTGATCTTTTGATTTTTATAAAGTACATTCTTCTCTCACAATTATGGTCCATTAATTTTAAACTTATTTATGATCCATTCATTAGTGGCTTACTCTTTAATTTATAAAAGTTTAATAAATTCTTAGCATTTCAACGCACCATGAGATTTTTCTGTGCTTTTAAAATGTGTGTAAGTAGAGAAAAAAATATATATATATATATATAAAGTGTGTGTGTGCCTTTATATATGGACACACACACATTTTAAAAGTAGAGAAATATATATATATTTTATACGTGTATATATATGCACACACACATTTTATAAGTAGAGAAAAATCTCATATATATATACTCACACACACAGTATATGTGTGTATGTGCAAAGTAAAACAATTCTCTTCACCTATACATATATATGTATGTTAATATATGTTTGTGTATACACATATATGTGTGCGTGTGAATATATATGTGTGTATACATATATATCTATATCTATATCCATATCTATCTCTCTATATAGTCTAAATTTTGAAAGCAGAGTGGCATTCTCACAGCATAGATGATGTCTTTGGAGGGGCCAAGGAATAAATAAGAAGTCTAGCAAATCTTTTCCTCACCAAAAGGGTTTCTTTCCCCCAGTAGGAAGTGCCAGTGACCATGTGAGGTGAGAGTAGGGTGGGGGTGACCATCGGATGGAATCATCACTTAGCTACATAGCATCACATATTAACGGATACTACATTTGCAGCTTCCCCATCTCTCTCCACTCTCTTGGTAGTTTCCTAAAAGGGCTCATTTCACCAAATAGTTACTAATAGTTTTCTTATCTGTAAAACTGTGATTATGGTTATACCCACTTCATACCTGCCTTTTATAAGCAAATTAAATGAGGTAGTATTTACAGAGCTCTTACAACAGCAACTGGCACATACTGAGAACTCTGTAAGTGATGCTGCAGTGGTAGAGAAAGACATGGAGCTGAAAAGGGTGGGGTTTGTTGTGAGTATAGTCCCGGAAGATCATAGGTGCATAGGAAATGTGATGAGTGACCAGATGACTGGCTTACCCTATTGGTGCAGCCAGTCGGTCCCCTTCCTCCTCATAGTATAGCACTTGGAGGCTTTCTGTGTGGCGCAATTGCACTCTCACACTGCCTTTCTGCGTGGTTGTATAGGAGGAGCTCGGTTACCGTAGCAGCTCTCTCTATACCTCGGATATGACTTCCCCTTCGGTACACCCTTGAGGTAGCAATTTATCTAAAACACCCAGGTGATCACAGAACTGCTCTCCTGAAACCCTTCAAGGTTCCCCATAACTTTCAGAAATAATTTCAAACGTGGTAGAACAATTTAAAAGTATCTTCCCATCTGGCCTCTGCTCCATTGCCAAGTCACTTCATGCCCTGCCTCTTCCCTCCAGCCCTGGTGAACCAGTGCAGGGTCTCAATCCTGCCTGTGGTACTGTATGCCTTTGCATATGCTCTTCCCTAGGTCTAAAAGGTGCTCTCTAGAGAGCTCCTGTTAAACTTTCTAATGTGGTAAACTTTTCTACTCCATCAAAGTTCACCTCCAATGTCACCTATTTTGTGATGCCATTTCAAAAAACCCTGAAGTTTAACACAGGCCCATTTTCTGTGCTGCCACAGCACCCTTCGTGTAACACTAACATGGGGCTTGTCACACCATCATATAACTGCTTGTTTCACCTCTTTCCTCTGCCACACACACATACACACACGCACACATGCACACACACACACACACACACACACACACACACTCGCCCATATCCCAGGAACTCTAGGTAATATCAGGGTTAAAGCTCATATTGCCTGAGTTCAAATGCTGCTTCTAACATGGAATCCCATTTCCACCTTTGTAAAATGGAGCTCATAAACATAACCACTTCTTGGGTTGTTGTGAAGGTTAAATGCAATAATCTATGTAGTATCTCAAAAACTGCCTGACATTTCACAGTGTAGGTGCATTTGACTATGGGTGTTTTCCCTTGAGATCAGGCAGTATCCAACCTTTGGATAAGTACTGTGGGGTGAGGATATCACAGCCTAACAGAGACCCATAAGAGCATGGATGCTGCAGTCAGATGGACTGAGGTTGGAACTGTGGTGTCTCTAAAAATTCTTTAGGAAGAGTTCTTACCTCACATGGTTGTTGTGATAGTAAATGAAGTAAAGCAATTCACCTTGCCCATGAAAATCCTTTTAAAACATTAGGTATCATTATTAAAGAGCACCTACTGAAAGTTGGAAATTAATGATGAGCATACCAAGGGTGACACACAGCTCTCCTGCCACTTACTGCCTGGGACGTGGAAGGCTTCTGTCCCGTAGCCAGGCATGGACTCAGGGGCTCTATCATGACCACAGTGCTCAGCTGTATAGACCATGCTGGTTTGGCCCCTCTGCCTTCCACATAGCTTTGGTGACAAAGATATAGCTCCTGCCACAATTGCAACTCAAGCCCCTACACTAAATCATAGTGAGTGAGAAATTGCTGGGAAGTGGGAGGAAGGGTGATGGAGGGTGTGTGTAGTCTGGCTTGAGAGGTTCACCCAAACTTTCAAGTAGCCTCCACAATAAATCCAGGACTGTCGCTTGGTGATTAGTTAAAGGAAACAGAAACGGCCGGACAAAGCCAGGAAATGACCTTAGAAACTAAACATGGTGTATTTTATTTTAGGGCTTTTTCTCACTTAGAAGTACTGCCAGGTTGTTTAAAGAGAATGAGTGTTATCAGGGAAGGATTTGGGGGATCTGCCAGGCTTTTGACAACATGTGGTAAAAGATTTACAAAGCCCGGAATCAAAGGAGGAGGACGGACAGGGGGATGTGTACTCGAGAGATGCCGCAGGTGGGCCTGAGATTGACATAACTTTTTATTGCCCTTTGGGGAGCTTTCTAGTAAGCCTGATGGGCTCTGCAAGGCAGGGGCAGAAGCCCGAGCAGAATGGCACATTTCTGTGGAAGGCGGAAGAAGTGAGGGAAGGGTGGGGAACCATTTGGGTCATTTGGAATCCATGGATGTCAATTAGGGAAGGGAGTGGCAGGGTGAGAGCAAGCAGGACTAATAAGATTTTGGGCACTTTCCTGCCCCCATTTTTAGAGAGATGGAAATTGAGGAGGTGTTCAAGCAAAAAATAAATAGCCTGAACAATGTAAAACTATTCACAGGAAATGAGGAGGAAGGAAGGTTAAAAGTATTGAACCCCTCTTATGCAGCAGAGTGCTGGCTGAACCATCAGTGCTAATCCATTACCATCCTTAATGTAACAGAGGAGACAAGCAAAGCTTAGACTGATAAAATCCCCTTGTGTGTTGCAAGTGGGGGAAATGAGGGCTGTATCCCAAAGTCTGTCCAACCCCAAAGCCTTCTATGATGTTACCTTGGAAGGGATGGGCAGGTGGAGTTGAATACCAGCTGGCAGGAATCCCTTCTTCTTTGCTTCCTTGAGCAACTGCCTTGCTACTCATCATTGCAATGGTATCAGAATCCAAAATGTGTGTTCCAGGGGTCTCCACTGCACAGTTTCTCTGCACACCACGGATGGTTCTGGCTTCCTAAACATGAGATCATTCACATTCTCTTATTTAAAAACAACTGACTGCAGGCTTCTTTACTTATTGTATCACTGGATTGGCCTAAAGCCCATTTTTAAAAATTGACATTGTAGGTTTTTATCATGTAGAGCATGATGTTTTGAAGTATATATACATTGAGAAGTGGTTATAGCCAGCCAATCAACAAATATATTACCTCACATAGTTATCATTTCTGTGGTGAGAGCATATTTTCAAGAATACCATATATTGTCATTATCTGTAGTCACTTTGCTACGAAATAGATCTTAAAATTTATCCCTCCTGTCTAATTGAATTCATGCATCCCTTGACAAATACCTCCCCATCCCTTCCTCCCTTCAAAAATCCCAGTCTCTAATAACCACCATTGTACTCTCTACTTCTACGAGATCAGCTTTTTTAGATTTCACACGAGGGAGATCATGCAGTATCTCTCTTTCTGGGTTTGGCTTATTTTACTTAACGTAATGTCCTCCACGTTCACCCATGTTGTCACAAACAGCAGGATTTCATTCCTTTTTGTGGTTAAATAGTATTTCATTGTGTATATAGATCACATTTTCTTTATCCATTCATCTGTTGATTGACACTAAGATTGATTTCATATTTTGGCTATTGTGAATAATGCTGCAGTAAACATGGGAATGTACATACCTTTTTGACATAGTGATTGCATTTCCTTTGAATATATACATAGTAGTGGGATTGCTGGATCATATGGTAATTCTATTTTTAATATTGGGGAAACTTCCCTACTGTTTTCCATAATAGTATTAATTTACATTCCCACCAACAGTGTACAAGAGTTCTCTTTTCTCCATGCTCTTTGTCCTTTTGATAATAGTCATTGTAACTGGGATGAGATAATAGCTCATTGTGGTTTTGATTTGCATTTCTCTGATGATTAGTGATGTTTGAGCACTTTTTAAATATACTTGTTGGCCATGTGTACGTCTTCTTTTGAGAAATTTTTGTTCAGATATTTTGCATGTTTTAACTTATTTTTTCTACTATATAGTTGTTTGAATTCCTTATATATTTTGGACATCAACCCTTTGTCAGATGGATAGTTTGCAAATATTTTCTCTCATTCTGTAAATTATCTCTTCTGTTGATTGTTTGTTTGCTGTGCAGAAGCTTTTTAGGTTGACATAATCCCGTTTGTCTATTTTTTGCTTTTGTTGCCTGTGCTTTTAAGGTCTTATCCAAAAAGTCATCGCCCAGACCAATGGTATGGAGTTTTCCCTATGTTTTCTTCTAGTAGTTTCATAGTTTCAGGTCTTACATTTAAGTCTTTCATTCATTTTGAGGTTTTTTTTAATATGTTAAGCATAAGATAAGTCTAATTTCATTATTCTGCCTGTGGATATCCAGTTTTACCAACATCATTTATTGAAGAGGCTGTCCTGTCCCTATTGTGTGTTCTTCAAGGCCTGTTTATTTTTAATGATGCCATTAACTGGGGCATGCAATGGAGTAATTCTGAGGCCATTTATTTCCTCTCTTAAAGAGAATCTGCAAATGGTCCTAGGGATTTTTTTAATGTGATAAAATAATAGCTAATAATAGCTCCAATTTATAGAGTGCTTACTATGTGCTAGGCACTGTGGGAAGCATTTTATGATCATTGTCTTATTTAGTTGCAGACTGGTGGTATGCAGACAAATCTGGCCTGTAGGCTGGAACTGTGTTTTCAACAGATAAATTTGAATGACTTTAAATGGGGCCTGTTCTCTCCAGTTTTCTACAATCAACACCATTCCCTATTTTTTACCACCTGAATTTATTTAATTATAATCAGGCCCCTGTAGACAGTTGCATTTTTAACCTCTGTCTTAAAACAGCCTGATGGAATAGATCTTAAAGAATCCCCATCCTATTGCTGAGGCAAAGAAAAAATATGCAATTTGACCAATGCCACCTAGTTAGGAAGTAGCAGATTAGGATTTGAAACAAGTTCTTCTGACTAGAGAACAAGCTTTTAATCAATACATAATATTCCTTACTATCATGGTGATGTTTCCACAGGATGGCATAGTGTCTTTTATCAGGGGAAAGAGAAGTTGTCCTGAATAATTCTTTAATAGTAGTGATGCATCTTCTACCTCTTTTCTCTCTCCCTACTCCTCTGTTCACTGAGCAGATGTCTATAAAAATTGTTGGCATGCAGATGTTGTCACTCTCATCTCCATCTCTGTTATAGATGTCATTTCCACTTTTCCATACCAGCCAAAGGTTATGATCTCACCCGGAATTCGAATTCCAGGTCACTTGGTCATTCCAGGTCATTGGGAGATACCTTGGAAGAGTTCTGTAGCAGAACCTTTTTAAGAACTGGAATTAGTGGCATTCATCTTCATAGTACATCCTCTCCTAGCACAGAAATAGCTGGTACATGGTAACTGATTAATAAGTGTGGGCAATCATCATTCTTATGGTCATAACTATTATTATTATTACTACCAGGGAGCAGGTAATAATGTTCACCCAAATACCTAAAACCACCACCTGAAGGGTGATATTTACCTTTTATTTTATATTTTTCCTGATTAATTTGCAGTTTAAATATTATTTCTAGGCTAGTCAATATTCTTGTTTTGTATACTGAATATAGAGTATAACTTCAACTTATTCATTTATTGATTTACCACTCATTTATTCAGTAAATACTTATTGAGTGACCAAGTGTTAAGAGCTGAGATACAGAGTGATTAGAATACTTGTCCCTAAGGTTAATACATTCTAGTGTGGTGTTTTCAAACAGCAGGACACAATTCATTAATGAGACATAAAATTAATTTAGTGAGTCATGACAAGCATAAAAGAAAATAAAACAGAATAGAATAGACTAGAAAATACCAAAGTGAACTTTGGTTAAGTATTATTCATGAACACTTATTTCCATAATATCTATGGAAGTATTGTGAATATCCTGGGTTGCATTGTAAAATATATTTCTTACAATAGGCTGAGATCAAAAAGCATTGAACACCACTGGCCTGGTGGTCTAGGGAAGAGGGTACAGAGGACAGATGCTTGAACAAGAAGATGACCAGATGGCTGAATTACAATGGTTTTCTTTGCCCCTCAGGTGTTTCTCAGTAAGTCAACAGATGTCCACAGACTGAAAAACACTTGAAAACCCTAGTCCAAAATCTCTTTGGGCTCAGATGCTTCATGCTTTGGGACTAGTCCTCTTCCATGGCCTTAAAACGTTCTCCCCACCTCACCCCACCCCCACTTTGTAGTAACTAAAATCAGTGACCTGTGACCTGATCTTCTTTAGAGCTGGATACACACACACACACACAAGTGAACACACACATGTATTTTCATACTCTTTCTAAATTTGTAAACTTTAAGTCTTTCCTTATCAGAGAATCTACTAATCCTAATCACATAATCTAATCACATTCCCAATGCCACAGATAGCTTAAATATTTACAGGGCTGAGTGAGAACCAATGAATGTAGAAAGGCTGTCAAGCTTGGCAGCCTTGTCAAAAATTCAGTAGTAACCTACTTGCTGAAGGCCAAAGCCGGGAAAGCCAATTCCTGTGCCAAATGCGGGTTCCAATAAAGTTCACATTTCTATTCCAGTCCCACTGCCTATGTGCGTCTGTGTTTGTGGATGTGAGTTCATTGATTGTTTATTTTTTCTAAGCCCCTTGTGAGGTCTCTTGCAAATCACTTTCCAGGTCTGTGCTTGGAATTTTCTGCCGCACATTCTCAAGATTTTCAACCAAATCCAGACGGCACAGTTCCGTTTTGTTTAGATTTGTTTTCCTTTAAGTAGTCCTCCAACTAGGCTTTGAAGCAAGCACCCCAGGATGATAAATGAGAAAAACTCACACCTCTTTGAAGGATTGTGATTCCACTCTGTCTGCCTGGAGCCTGAGCAAAGCAGCTCTAAAATGATTTACAGAGACAACTGGGAAAATGGGAAAGCGTTTCCGTGGAAATGCAGCTAATTAAAGGCTAGATTAACCAGCTCTATCTTCTTTTCTTATGCCTGAGCACCATATTCCTTCATAGCAGAGAGGTTCCTCATGCTAGGATGTCCACAGGGTCTTAATTCTTTGGAAACCATATTCCTAAGTAGAGTGGTAGACAGTCCTTAAAACCATCAGCTTTGGAACCATTTGCCTTCCTCTAGTCGGGGGCAGGAGGAGCGATTGTTTTCCTTTCCAGTTTGTTTTAGAGGAACAGCTGCTTCTCTGGGCATTTGGCTAATTCTTCTCTAATTCTGAACAAAATCACTAGGAGCCAAGAGCTTCTAGTAATGAAAAAGTTGATACCTTAAGGCTAAACAGATTGTGCCTTTTCTCCCACATATCAGTGCTCTTTCTAAGCAAGATCTGAGAAAAGGTACTTTGACATATCTTGGGATTGGTGGTTATAGGTGGGGGGCTTTCTGAATGCAAATGAAATGAAATAAATCCTTTGGCTTCCAGACTAAGTGAAATCTGAGGTCACCAATGAGTGGCAGCTACAAAGATTGTGCAATTTCCAAAAGCAATAATTGCTACCCAGGTAATTATTAACAGTAACCAAGGCTGCTAATTCTCTCTCTTTTTTCTCTATTACCTCCTGCTCACTGCACTATGGAGTTCCCTTTGTGTTTCCATGGAAATACAGAGCAGTTTACTGAAATATTCTTTAAAATCAAGCATGGGAGACCCATCCTTTGTGTATTGATCTTATTATCCACATTCTGTTGTAACACTTTAATACCAGGTCAAATGAATAATTTCAAACCTTGAGACCATACATTTTATTTCCATGTCCTCACTCACATCTATTATGAAAATATATATTTGATATGATTTCAGAGTCAGTCTGTCATGGCTTTTTTATAACTGAGTGGACCAATTTTTCAGATTGCTCAGTATCTAAATGGCAATAGATGCACAGTGTCATTTTATTTTCTCTTATGTTAGTAACTGAAGCATTTATTCCAACTTCAATTTAATTCTTTTTCCATATTATGTCTGCTATTGGCTCCAGATACCCACCTTCTTCATGGCCATACCTCTCTCTGCTCATCTTCTTTAGTCAAATACATTAATGTGGTGAACATGCATAGAATAATGCCTGCCACATAGCAGATGTTCCAATACATGCTTTTTTATCAGATCTGTAATACGATATTCCTTATTAGCAAATAGATGGTTGTTCCAGGGAACATATACCATTCAAAGCAGGATAATAGCAAAGGATTCAGTTTGTTTGTTTGACTGTTTTTGTTTTTAGTAACAGTCAACCAACATTCTTTGCCATCAGGTTCTTGCACTAAGGATCCAGAATGGAATTGGTGAGAGAGAAGCAGCAGAGATTTTTTCTTTAGTCATATAACTTAGTCAACATGATTCCTTTGTGGGTGAGACAGTAAGCACGTGGATGAGGGACCACACTGCATGGACTTCAGCAACAGGAATTGCAAGAGGGAGGGGGTGTAGTTACTGAGCACATGGCCTGTGACCCTGATTGACTTGGCTTAAATCCTACCTCTACCACTTGCAGGATGTAAAAGCTTGGGCAAGTTGCCTAATTGTTCTGTGCCTTACTCCTTTCATTTATCAACTGTGGTTAGTAATGTACTTACCCCCAAGGATTGTTACATGATTTAAATAAGTATCTATGGATTGGCTTAAAAACACCTATTATATGATAAGGATTGAATAAGTTTTTGATATTTTTGTCATTCAAAAATTACCTGTTTGTGGTATATGGTGAAAACAGATTTCGTGGGTAGTATAGAGAAGAAAATTTTAAAAATACAAGATACATTTCATTTTAGAGAGAGAGGGAGAGAGAGGACATTTCAGAAAGACATAAGCAGTAGTTAGAGTGTTACATGGTTCTGATAAGAAAAGAAACCTTAAATGTAGTCAACATTGAAAAAGGAAAAATGTATCTCATTTAGGCAGTAGGCATAGAAAAAATTAAGTCAGGATTTTAGGGAAGGCATTGGGAGAAACAGGTAAGGCAAGAGTGTAGACTGTTAATATTCAGGGATTCACTAGAATAAGGTGACTGTAGATCATGGTAGGAATTTAATCAACTGAGGCAGAGTCGGCAGAAACTGAAGAGCTGGGTATGGGCTGCTGTGTCCAGCACCTGCAAGGTGTAGGACGAGGTGATGCCGGCTGCTTGGGGACCAGTGGCTTCTCCTGCTAATAATATACTGAAAATACTAGATGTAAAACAAGTAAGTGATTATTAGGCGTAGCCCAACACATAGGGAGAAATCTGAGCTGAAGTTTGGGAGGGGAGTTGGAAAGCAGACAAAGGAAGACGGTACAAGGCAAACGGGCAGAATTGTCCGTATAGGAGATTATACTGAACCTGTGTGCTTGGAAACTTTTTTGGTACTGTGATGATTTTGCATGAACCTATGTTGCCTCATCTCTTTGACCTAATGGGCTTTTTCCCATGGAAAGTATTCCAGGGCAAGAAAATCCAGAACTCATTCTCCTGGTGCTGTGGTTTTTGTGGATCTATTTGGATTACTGTTAATAATCCAATATTAATAGCAATTGGAATAGCTGCCTTAGATTATATACATGTATGTGTATATATAAATATAAATATATATAAATCTTTCCCACAATTCTTCATAAAAATCTTAATATGTAAAGAAGGAAAAATTAGTACAACTCACTACTTTTAAGAACATATGGATTGTACACACACTAACATGCAGGTATCCACACTCACCTTCCAATTTTACCTTCCTTGCCTTTTGTAATTTTAAAAAATAAAAATTATTCTATTATTTGTATGAAAACAGTTATTTTAATGTGAAGGTGTTAATTTTTCATTTACTAATCTTGTATATTTGGATATGTGTGTACACATGTATAATTTATGTGAATATATATGTGCATTTATATATTATGTCTATATATACAGTATGTGATCTCAAAAGTATATGAGTGTATATGATGGGGTAAACTTCTGATTTGTAATTCTCCAATTGGACAAATGAAACATAAAGACTAGTAGAAAAGAGCCACATGGGAATATCCTTATTAAGGATAATTCGTATATCCTTATTTAAATGATGTCGAATATAATGAAACCTTTGATTTCCAAGTTTTCATTTGACTTTCCTAAATTTCAATGAGTAAAGGTAAAAGTGTTCGTGGCTCTACTTAGTGATGTAGAGGAAAGAGCCTGAGCTTTGAAAGCCAATAGATTTAAATTTATCTTTCTTTTTTATTTTTATTTATTTATTATACTCTAAGTTCTGGGATACATGTGCAGAATGTGCAGGTTTGTTACATAGGTATACATGTGCCATGGTGGTTTGCTGCACGCATCAACACACCCTCTACATTAGGTATTTCTCCTAATGCTATCCCTCCCCTAGCCCCCCACCCACTGACAGGCCCCAATGTGTGATGTTCCCTTCCCTGTGTCCATGTGTTCTCATTTTTCCACTCACACTTATGAGTGAGAACATATGGTGTTTGGTTTTCTGTTCCTGTGTTAGTTTGCTGAGAATAATGGTTTCCAGTTTCATCCATGTCCCTGCAAAGGACATGAGCTCATCCTTCTTTATGGCTGCATAGTATTCCATGGTGTATATGTGCCACATTCTTTTAATCCATTCTATTGTTGATGGGCATTTGGGTTGGTTCCAAGTCCTTGCTGTTGTGAACAGTGCTGCAATAAACATATGTGTGCATGTGTCTTTATAGTAGATTGATTTATAATCCTTTGGGTATATACCCAGTAATGGGATTGCTGGGTCAAATGGTATTTCTGGTTCTAAATCCTTGAGGAATTGCCACACCATCTTCCACAATGGTTGAACTAATTTACACTCCCACCAACAGTGTAAGAGCATTCCTATTTCTCCACATCCTCTCCAGCATCTGTTGTTTCCTGACTTTTTGATGAACCCCATTCTAACTGGTGTGAGATGGTATCTCACTGTGGTTTTGATTTGCATTTCTCTAATGACCAGTGATGATGGGCTTTTTTTCATATGTTTGTTGGTCGCTTAAATGTCTTCTCTTGAGAAGTGTCTGTTCATATCCTTCACCCAGTTTTTGATGGTTTTTTTTTTTTTTTTTTTTGAAATTTGTTTCAGTGCTCTGTAGCTTCTGAATATTAGCCCTTTGTCAGATGGATAGATTGCAAAAATTTTCCCCCATTCTATAGGTTGCCTGTTCACTCTGATGATAGTTTCTTTTGCCATGCAGAAGCTCTTTAGTTTAATTAGATCCCATTTGTCAATTGTGGCTTTCATTGCCATTGCTTTTGGTGTTTTAGTCGTTAAGTCTTTGCCCATGCCTATGTCCTGAATATTACTGCCTAGGTTTTCTTCTAGGGTTTTTATGGTTTTAGGTCTTATGTTTAAATCTTTAATCCATCCTGAGTTAGTTTTTGTATGGTACCAAAACAGATATACAAAACAGAGGCCTCAGAAATAATGCCATACATCTACAACCATCTGATCTTTGACAAACCTGACAAAAACAAACAATGAGGAAAGGATTCCATGTTTAATAAATGGGATTGGGAAAACTGGCTAATCATATGCAGAAAGCTGAAACTGGACCCCTTCCTTACACCTAAATTTATCTTTCTAGCTGTATGAACTTGAACAAGTCACTCACTCTCTTTCTTTCTTTCTTTCTTTCTTTCTTTCTTTCTTTCTTTCTTTCTTTCTTTCTTTCTTTCTTTCTTTCTTTTTCTTTCTTTCTTTCTTTCTTTCTTTCTTTCTTTCTTTCTTTCTTTCTTTCTTTCTTTCTTTCTTTCCTTTCCTTTCCTTTCCTTTCTTTCTCTTTCTTTCTTCCTTCCCTCCTTCTTTCCTTTCTTCCTTCCTTCCTTCCTTCCTTCTTTCCTTCTTTCTCTTTCTTCCTTTTTTTTTTTCACAGACTCTCCCTCTGTGTTCCAGGCTTGGAGTGTTGTGTTGTGGCATAATCTCAGCTCACTCAACCTCTGCCTCTGGGGCTCAAGTGATCCTCCTACCTCAGCCTCCTGAGGAACTGGGATGATAGGTGTACATCACCATGCCTGGCTAATTTTTGCATGTTTTGTAAAGACAAGGTTTCACTATGTTGCCCAGCTTGTCTTGAACTCCTCACCTCAAGCAATCCTCCAGTCTTGGCTTCCCAAAATGTTGGGATTATAGGTATGCCAGGCCTACTTTTTAAGGTATGGGTTTTTGTGTGTGTGTGTATAAAATGGTAATAATAATAATACCTCCCTCAATCAGGGGATGGTAAGGACTGACTGAGTTTACATAGTGTCTGGTGTGTAGTGGGTTCTCAAAACCCTATTATGATTATGGTTACTGTTATCTGACATTTACTTTTTATGTTTATAATTTTTAAGCTATAAAAGTAACACATATTTAAGGTAGGAAAATATAGACAAATGAGCATGAAGAAGAAGGAGAAAATGGAGGAAAAGGAGAATGAAGAGGTGGAGGAGGAGAAGGAAAAGAAGCAACAGCATGGGAGGTGGAGAAAGATTACCTGTGATCTCCACCTAGAGATGATCACTCTAATGTTTCAGTGAATACATTATCCTCATGGCAAATCCTCTGCACACATGCAAAAACACATACATACACTCTTGATAGACAGATACATAGAGGAAGAAAGATTGAGATAGATAATATTTTTATAAAATTGCAGTCACTCTGTGATGGTTAATATTAAGTGTCAACTTGATTGGATTTAAGGATGCAAAGCAGGCGGGGCGAGGTGGCTCACACCTGTAATCCCAGCACTTTGGGAGGCCGAGGAGGGCAGATCACGAGGTCAGGAGATCGAGATCATCCTGGCTAACATGGTGAAACCCTGTCTCTACCAAAAATACAAAAAAATTAGCCAGGCATGGTGGCAGGTACCTGTAGTCCAGCTACTCGGGAGGCTGAGGCAGGAGAATGAGTTTGCAGTGAGCCAAGATTGCGCCACCACACTTCAGCCTGGACAACAGAGCGAGACTCCGTGTCAAAAAAAGAAAAAAGGGTGCAACGTTTTGTTCCTGGATATGTCTGTGAGGGTGTTGCCAAAGGAGATTAACATTTGAATCTGTGGATTGGGAGAGGCAGACCCACCATCAATCTGGAAATCTGGGTGGGCACCATCTAATCAGCTGCCAGTATGAAATCAGTCATGGAAAGAGCAGAGTTGCTGAGTCTTCTGGCCTCCATTTTCTCCCATGCTGGATACTTCCTGCCCTCAAACATCAGACTCCAAGTTCTTCAGCTTTTGGGCTCCTGGACATACACCAGTGATTTGCCAGGGGCTCTTGGGCCTTTGGACACAGACTGAAGGCTGCATTATTGGCTTTCCTACTTTTGAGGTTTTGGGACTCGCACTGGCTTCCTTGCTCCTCAGTTTGCAGATTACCTATTGTAGGACTTCATCTTGTGATCGTATCAGTCAATTCTCCTAATAAACACCATTTCATATATACATCTATCCTATTAGTTCTGTCCTTTTAGAGAACCCTGACTAATATACACTCTAAACATGCTTTCTAATATCCTTGTTTTGTTAAACTTAATAATACATGATAAAGATATTTTCATGCCAAAAAATAGAAAAATTTATTATCATTATTAATATGCATAGTGTTATGTTTAGAATAATTTATTTTGGGGCCAGGCATGGTGGCTCATGCCTGTAATCCTAGCACTTTGGGAGGCTGAGGCAGGTGGATCACTTGAGGCCAGGAGTTCAAGACCAGCCTGGCCAACGTGGTGAAACCCTGTCTCTACTAAAAATACAAAAATCAGCTAGGAGTGGTAGTGCACACCTGTAATCCCAGCTACTCAGGAGGCTGAGGCACACAAACTGCTTCCAGTCGGGAGGCAGAGGTTGCAGTGAGCCAAGATCATGCCACTGCACTCCAGTCTGGGCCACAGAGTGAGACTCTGTCTCAAAAAAATTAAAATTAATTAAAGTTTAAAAATAGGACTTATTTTTATTCAGCAACTATGCCCTTTGAAGTTAAAATTTATGTTATCTTTTAATTAAAATGATGTTTGTTTCCTTAAATGCATATTCATACAGTTTATAGTCATTGTAAGAGTGGAAGCCCTCTTTTATCTCTCCTGATATCCAAGTATGCCCCTCCTTCCTGCCTTCTGTGGTTCCACTGTCCTCTTCAGAGAGAACTGCTTTTCACAGCTGGGAGTGTATCCTCCCCTATCTTTTTCTACATTTGTGTGTATGTGTTTGTGTGTGTGTGGAGTTGTAGGTTTTTATTATACTTGCTATCAATAAATCAGTCGCTGAATTTAAATATATTCTCCATGATTTAGAAATATTTAGTGCTCAGAGAAAATATTTACACAGCTTTAGCTGAAGAGTAAAATAAATCATACATAGTTCACAGTTTATTTATCTTGAATTATGCATATAATTAGGTTAAATCTAGAAAATCAGTCACCTCAAATCCTTTTAGGTAGTGAATGGATATGGGTGAATGGAACATAAATCATAAGTAAAACATACTCAGGAAATCACTTAGGAGTCAATGTAGGACATTTTACAAATGCAGTTCATTTAACCTCACAAACTTTTAAATAAGTTTACTATACATCCACATTTATATCCTGAGTAGATGTCTTCCTAATCTAAGCCTTAGGATTGGTATTGTATGTATAAATCAATAAAGTATCTATTACATTTCATGTTTTTCCTAGTAGCAATATCTCATGAAAGGACTCTGAGATCTGTAATAACACAGTATAATCAAGCTAAAAAATAATATTTTGGTCCCATGGAAATATGTTTCTCAGAAAGGGGAAGTATTATATAGCTAAGATCACAATGATCTACTTGATATCAATTTATACACTCCTCTTACAGTTCAAAAAGCACTGGCCTATATTTTCCAATCTATGGTATAGATCTGAATTAGCAAAATTGTGATGTACACTTTAAAATTTGTTATTACACTTGTGAACATGTTCATGCAATAATAGAAAGAAATGCTTAAATAACTAAAGCTGTACGTGGATAATCTAGTAGTGATCCCTTCTCTTTCAGAAGATTTATTTACATGCAGTCTTATGTAATGGGATGTTAAATGGGACATTTCCTATCACCTTGGAATTGGTGACTTGGGTCCAAAGCTTAGAACAGGAAGAATCAAGAAGCCCATATTTTAAAAAGATCCTTGATAACTGGACTAGATGCCATCCAGAACTATAGAGAGGTTAGCTCTGCTATCATTATCCACCAGCCAGTTCCTATCTCCTTTGAATCTGTATGAGAAGACGGAAAGTGGGTGGGAATAAGGGAATCACTGGAGTTAGAAGTCAGGCCTTGTAATATTTTTGTACTAAGTCAACCTAGCTAACTTAGAACTGTGTTTCCCAGAATTTTCTTCTCTGTATAGTCAGGAATGGGGTTGGCCACAGTGACATTCGCATGAGAATTGGAAGGCGGAAGTGAAGCAGCAGACATATTTACTCTCAGAAGGTCAGAGGCTGTAGCAGCTCAAGCATGTTGAGTTGGTTTTACATAAGTCAACAATCCAGCTCACAGCTCTTCTAACTCTCATATTTCCTCCTTCAACTAACTCCTGGGTCAGATGTATGTTTAGTGTCCTGGCACAGTTCATCTGCATCTACAAGGCTACCCATCCTTGAAGTTGGAGATTCAGAAGTGTGAGACTGATGCAGGTTCCAGCTCAACCTTGCTCTCCTCCACTTTATGTACATCTTTCCTTTCTGATGCTCTGACCTGCTGAGGTTAGGCCAGCACCAGATATGTAGAAGTAATAGCTGTATTATATACATAAAGATGGGTCACAAGAGAATCATTTTGAGATTGAGGGTTCCCCAGTGAAGGGGGGAGACAAGAATCTCCCTACCCCACCTGCATGTTCTTTTTATTTCTTTTTTGTTTATTTCTTTTTAAAATATATTATCAATATTTTGATTGACAAACTATAATTCTATACATTTATAGGATACAATGTGATGTTTTGGTAAATGTATACAATGTAGCATGATTAAATCAAACTAATTGACATTTCTATCACCATACTTACCTATCATTTCTTATGGTGAGACATTTGAAATAGCCTCTATTATTTTGAAATATATAATACATAGCTATTGACTATAGTCACTCTACTGTGCAATAGATCTAAAAAGCAATTCCTTCTGTCTATCTGAAACTTTGTACCCTTTGGACAACAACTTTTCCTCCCTCTCTATACCCTCTCTCCCCAGCCTCTGGTAACCATTATTCACCTCTCTACTTCTATGAATTCAACTTCATTAGATTCCACATACAAGTGAGATCATGCAGTACCTGTCCTTTTGTGCCTTGCTTATTTCACTTACCATAATATTTGCCAAATTAATCCATGGTGTTGCAAATGACAGAGTTTTTCCTCTCTTTGAGGCTGAATAGTATTCCATTGTGTGTATACATATGTCATATTTTTCTTTATCCATTCATTTGTTCCATATCTTGACTGTCGTGAATGCTGCAGTAATCGTGGCAGTGCAGACATCCCTTCAACATCTTGATCTCATTTCCTCTGGGTGTATACCCAGAAGTGGGGTTACTGGGTCATACAGTAGTTCTGTTTTTAGTTTTTGAGGACTATCCCTACTGCTTTCACAATGACTGTACTTAAATTGCCACCAACAGCGTATAAGAATTCCCTTTTCTCTGCATCTAATCCAACACTTGTTATTTTTCTTTTTTTTCCCCTGAGACAGGGTCTTGCTCTGTCACCCAGGCTGGCATGCAGTGGCATAATCATAGCTCAGTGCAGCCTTGACCTCCCAGAATCTAGAGATCTTCTGGCCTCAGCCTTCTGAGTAGCTGAGACTATAGGCATGCACCACCACGCCCTGCTAATTTTTACATTTTTTATAGAGACAGAGTCTCACTTTGTTACTGAGGCTGGTCTCAACTCCTGAGCTTAAGTGATCCTCCTGCCTCTGCTTCCCAAAGTGCTAGGATTACAGGCATGAACCACTGTGCCCAGCCATCTTTTATCTTTTTGATAAATACTGTTTGAACAGATGTGAGGTGATATTTCCTCGTGGTTTTAATTTGCAATTCCCTAATAATTAGTGATGCTGACCATTTTTTCATCTACCTATTGGCCATTTGAATGTTTTCTTTTGAAAATTTTCTATTCTGGTTCTTTGCCCATTTTTCAATCAGGTTATTTTCTTACTACACAGTTGTTTGATTTCCTTATATATTTTGGATATTAACTTTTTGTCAGACACATGGTATTCAACTATTTTCTTATGGTATTCAACTATTTTCTTCCATTCTGTGAGTTGTCTGTTTATTTTGTTAGTTGTTTCCTTTACTGTGCAAAAGCTTTTTAGTTTGATACCATCTCATTTGTCAATTTTTGCTTTGTTGCCTGTGCTTTTGAAGTCTTATCAAAATATTGCCCGCACCAATGTCAGGAAGCTTTTCCGTTATGTTTTCTTCTAGTAGTTTCATAGCTTCAGGTCTTATATTTAAGTCTTTAATCTATCTTAAGTTGATTTTTGTGTATAGTGTAGGCTCTAAAGCTCTAATTTTACTCTGATGAATGTACATATTTGGTTTCTCCAACACCATTTATTGAAGAGACCATCCTTTCTCCATTGTGTGTCCTTGGAAACTTTGTCAAAAATTAGTTGACTATAATTGCCTGGGTTTTTATCTGATTTTGTTTTTTTTAAGTCCTGTTTCATTGGTAGATGTGCCTACTTTTATGCCACTACCATGCTGGCTTCATTACAATCACATTATAATGTTTTGAAATCTGAAAGTGTAATGCCTCTAGCTTTGTTCTTTTTGCTCAAGACTGTTTTGGCTATTCAGAGTCTTTTGTGGTTTCATATGGATTTAGAATTGTTTTTTCCATTTCTGTGAAAAACGGCATTGGAATTTTAATGGAGATTATATTAAACTTATAGACCACTTTGGATAGTATGAACATATTAACAATAATAATTTTTCTAATCCATGAGTATGGAGTGTCTATCCATTTATTTGTGTTTTTTTTTTTTTCAAGTTCTGTCATCAGTGATTGCAGTTTTCAATACACAAGTCTTTTACCACTTTGGTTGAATTTACACCTAAGTATTTAATTTTTTGTTGCTATTGTAAATGGAAATAAAGTATAAAGAATAAATGTATTGTTTGTTGTTTCTTTCCTTTCTGAGTAGTTCATTATTAGTATGTAGAAATGCTACTGATTTTGTATCCTACAACTTTATTGAATTTGTTTACCAGTTCCAATAGTTTTATGGGGGATCTTTGGGTCTTTTATATATAAGATCATGTCATCATCCAGTAGAGATAATTTCACTTCTTTCTTTTCTATGATGATGCCTTTTATTGTCTCTCTTGTTTAATTCCTCTGGCTAGGACTTTCTGTACTATGTTGAAAAGAAGTGGTAAGAGTGGGTGATATGGTTTGACTGTGTCCCCACCCACATTTTATTTTGAATTCCCACATGTTGTAGGAGGGAACTGGTGGGAGGTAATTGAATCATAGGGGCAGGTCTTTCCTGTGCTGTTCTCATGATAGTGAATAAGACTCATGAGATCTGATGGTTTAAAAAGGAGAGTTTCCCTGCACAAGCTCTTATATCTTGTCTGCTGCCATGTGAGACATATCTTTCACCTTCTGCCATGATTGTGATTCAGCCACCTGGAACTGTAAGTCCAATAAACATGATTCCCAGCCACCTGGAACTGTAAGTCCAATAAACCTCTTTATTTTGTAAATTGCCAAGTCTGGGGTGTGTCTTTATCAGCAGCATGAAAATGGATTAATACAGGGGGTATCTCTGCCTTGTCCCTGATCTTAGAGGAAAACCTTTCAACTTTTCACCACTGAGAATGATGTTAGTTATGGGTTTGTCACATATGGTTTTATTGTTTATGTTGAAGTAAATTCCCTCTATACCTAATCTGTTAAAAGGTTTTATCATGAGAAGGTGTTGAATTTTGTCAGTTTTTATGCATCCACTGAGATGATCATCTGATTTTTATCCTTCATTTTGTTAATATGGTATATCACATTTGCTGGTTTCCATATGTTGAACCATCTTTGAATTCCAGGGATAAATCCCTCTTGATGATAGTAAATAATTCTTTTGATGTGTTCTTAAATTCTCTTGCTGTTTTTGGTATTCTTTTTCTTCGATTTTTCAATAATTTGATTATGATGTGTCTTGGTAAACTTCTTTTTAGGTTAAATTTGATTGGCGACCTCTGAGCTTCCTGTACCTAAATGTTATTATAATTCCCCAGATTGGGAAATTTTCAGCCATTATTTGCTTAAATATACTTTCTAGGCCCTTTTCTCTCTCCTTCAGGAATTTCTGTTACACAGATGTTAGTTTGCTTGATGGTGTCCCATAATTCCTGTAGTCCTTATTTGTTCTTTTTCATTCTTCTTTATCTTTCTCTAAGGGATAATTTCAAATGTCCTGTCTTCAAATACCCTCATCTTTTCTTCTCCTAGATCAAGTCTGCTGCTGAAAATGTCTATTGAATTTTTCAGTTCAGTTATTGTATTCTTTATCTCTATAATTTCTTTTTTTATTGATGTAGTATCTAACTTCTCATTTTATTCATTAATTGTTTTCCAAATTTTACTTAATTTTGTATCCATATTTTTTATGGTTCCCTGAACTTCTTTAAGAGGATTATTCTGAATTATATGTCAGCCATTTTATAGATCTTCATTTCTTCTGGGCCCATTAGAGCTTTATTAGTTTCTTTTGGTGGTGCAATGATTCCCTAATTTTTCATATTGTTTGTGTTCTTACATTGATGCTTGCTTATTTGAGGAGAAGGCAACCTCTTCTGGCTTTTGCAGGTGTTCTTTGGTGGTGATACACCTTTATTATTTAGTCTAGCCTGGGATTGTGGATGAGGTGGCTGGTGGCAACACTGAGCGTGCAGACTTTGCTGTCAGTTTCTCAAGTTGGGCTGGGTTGCTTCTTGTGTTCTGAGGGAGAATGGTATTGCTGATTGTGTTCTGTGATTCAGTGAGACCACTGGTTGGACTCTGAAATCAGGTGGAGCACCACTGGCTGGGCACTGAAATTATATCTGTTTAGGCAGGGTTGCAGGTTGTCTTCCCTGGCTAGACAGTACTATTGTTTGGAATTTTTCAGCATGGCCATGCAATGGACTCCAAGTCTGAGTGAGGTCTCTGGGCTTGTTGTTTGGCCACACAAGGTGGGCAGGACCACAGGCTCTGCTCCACAGATATGTGTGGATATGGGCTTGCCTGCTGACCTAGAGGAAGCTTACGCAGAACACCGAGGTTTGGTTGAGCAACCATGCTGCAACTGGAGTTGGGCAGGGCCAGAAGCTCCCTCCCCAGGTAATTGCTGACCTGCAGTTGCCTCCTGACTTGGGAAAGGCTTAATGTGAGAACCAGAGCTTAGTTGGGTTACCTCTCCACTACTAGCACTGGACAGGGACAGATGTTTCTTCCTCAGGTAATCACTGACCTACAGTTGCCTCTCAACCCAGGGAAGACTTAGGGAGAGCACTTGGGCTATGTGGAGAAGCTCACTAGGGATTCAATCCTAAAGGACCTGTGGACCGTGTTTTCTGTAGTATGATAATATTGGGTAGTTTCTCTGATGTGGCACTCCATAGATCCATTGGCCAAAGTTCAGAGCAACTACCAAGATTTGTGTGATGGTTGCTGTGAACTCTACCCCCCACCCTTTTGGTTTGTTTGTTTGTTTCTTGGTTTTTTGAGACAAAGTTCACTCTGTCACCCAGGCTGGAATGCAGCAGCACACAATCTCAGCTCACTAAAACCTCTGCCTCCTGGGTTCAAGTGATTCTCATGCCTCAACCTCCCGAGTAGCTAAACACCCCTGTTCTTTATTTCTAACTGACCGCAGGTGGTATAGCCCTGCTGTTACTCTCAGTATTTCCCATAGGCTGAGACTGAAGTGAGCCTCTTTCACAGGGTCCCAGAATGGTGGGGAGGCTGAATGTCCACCTCCAACTCACTTTTCTCACTGTAGAAACCACGAGTCCAGAATTCTTTGTGCATGGCACTGTGCTAGCTTGGGGAAGGACGAGCATGCTCAATGAGAACAATTTCTCTTACCATTCAGTCATGGCTTTTTTCAGTTCCGCAGTCTAGGGGGTGTCTCAGCTTTACTCCTGAGTTCTTGGATATTTAGGACGGTATTCTTGCCTGTGGACAGTTGCCAGCTGGATTTCTGTAGGAGAGAGTGAGGTCAGAGAACTCCTATTCTCATCTTGGCAACATCACTCTCTGCATGTTCTTCTGAACTGGGAAACTGAAGGCCTTGGGTGCTGCCAGTGGGGTAGAGCAGAGGATGGAAGCGGAGTAAGTGGGAGAACTCAATGCAACCTCTGGAATTTGGGGCATGAGTGAGCATAGAGTCTAGAGCCTGCCTCTTTCCTAAAGTCTCTGAAGATAGCAGGCTGGACTACAATGATGTTGTATGCCTGGGAAGAAGATGGGAGCAAACGCTACCTTTTAGGGGATATAAGAGGACTTCTCCAGGGCTCCGGTACAGGAAGCAGGAGTCATGCAGCTGCCAAGGTGGATATCTAGTGAGAGTTGCCTCATCTGGAAAGGGGGTTGGAAGTGTGGAACTGTGGTAGGAGACAAATGTAGATACAATTACCCTTCAGCAATGAAAAAGTAGAGTGAAGTTCACCACCATCCTCTAAAACCAAATAGAGAATATCCACGTAGAGAAGTCACCAGTGGCAGACAGAGGCAGGCCAAGACAGAATGAGTCCAAAGACACCTCTGTAGACAGCCAGTGAGAGACCTCATCCTCTCCCTTGCTCCCCTTCCCAGCTCCTCTTCCCAAAGGATACAGAGACCCACAGTGGATAGGGCTGGGGAGAGGACAGAGCCCAGAGTCAGACTTAAGAGAGGGAAGAGGGGCCAGGTGCAGTGGCTCATGCCTGTAATCTCAGCATTTTGGGAGGCTGAGGTGGGTGGATCACTTGAGGTCAGGAGTTCAAGACCAGCCTGGTCAATGTGGCAAAGCCCTGTCTCTATTAAAAATACAAAAATCACCTGGGCGTGGTGGTGAGCACTTGTAATCCCAGCTACTCTGGAGACTGAGGCAGGAGAATCGGTTGAACCCAGGAGGTGGATATTGCAGTGAACTGAGATCGTGCCACTGCACTCCAGCCTGGGTGACAGAGTGAGGCTCCATCAAAAGAAAAAAAAAAATCAAGGGAAGAGGAAGAGGAATTAAAACAGAAGCCCACTTGCCCTCACCTGTGCAAGTCTCTTAAAATACACGTCAAGCTTGTGCTGCAGAAGAGGACAGGAGATTTATAATAGTTTTGAGATTAGACTTTCAAACTATGCTGAACTAATTCTATTTTGAATAACTAAGTGTTAACAGAAACTAATGGAATATGCCCAAAGGGACTTCTGATGTAACTGTTGAGAAGAGTGATTAGTGAAACATAAAATTGTTTCATGTTGAAATCCCCATTGCATTCAGATTTTTCAATAAAGTAGTTACTTTATATACTCACAAATGGATTTATAAACACATATATGGATTTATGTATATTAATTTATATACATATATAGTCACACATGTATACACCATTTATATAAAAGTAACTGATTTGGAGAGCTTGAGAACCTAGATTAGACTTAGCAAATATATGGCACATGTGTCACACAAATTATCCCACCCCCTTCCCTTGCCCAAGGCAGACATTACCAATTAATCAATGCACCTTTTCACACTAAAGTAGGACTCAGGTGCAGAATCCTTTTCAACCCAGAATTACTGGCAGCCACTTCCAAGAGATCACTGTTGGCACACAAGATGAAACCTATTACATCTCTTTTCAAGATTCTAGAACAGAGCACTGCAGCAGGGAGTCTGATTTTCAACAGTCAAAATTGATCTTGCAAAAACTGTTTTTTATTTGCTCAGAGCCCATTTATTCTTACTATGGGCACAATTCTAGTAAGCCTTATCAGCTGTCATCTGATTTACCAGTCCTTAGCATGATACAGTCAGCTAATTAAGAGTTGGGATTTTGCTAGAGAAAACAACACCCACAATAGAAAGCAAGGATGTTGACAAAAGCAGTGATGTAGTAAAAATAATTTCTACTTAACTGAGCACTCACTTTTGTTACAGGTCCTTGATAGGTATTTTCTTTTATCCTCACAGTAATGCTCTTAGGAAGGCAAGCACTGTATACCCATTTTATAAATAAAAAAAAAGTAGGCTTGCAAAACTTAAGCAACTTACACAGGAACACACAGTTGGGAATCAATTCCAGATATTTGTAGTACCAAGGCATATACTATTTTCTTGACACCATATAGACTGACCCTAAAATTTCAGGCTTTAGATTTCAAAGAGCATGGTAGTCTGGTGTCATGTAATGGAGAAACAGAGAATTCCCTAGGCCTTGAAGAGGTCTAAAGGCATGAATTTTAGAACAGAATGTTTTTATTTTAATTTTTTAATTTTTATGGGTATATAGTAGGTATATATATTTAGGTGGCATATGAGATATTTTGATACAGGCATGAAATGCTTAATAATCACAGCCAGGTAAATGGCTATTCATCCCCGCAAGGATTTATCCTTTTTTGTGTACAAACATCCAATTATACTCTTACTTCTTTAAAAATGTAAAATAAATTATTGTTGACTGTAATCACCTTGTTGTGCTATCAAATACTAGATCTGATTCATTCTATCTAGTGATATTTTGTACCCATTAAACCATACCCCCTCCCCTCACCCACTACCCTTCATGTTTCTGATGAATACTCTGAGCAATTATTATGAATTTAATTACATATTAAATTAGTATTTAATAACATATGAATATGGAAATACGGAAATTAGATAAATTTTGAATACATTTTTGTTTAATTTTTTAATTTCATAATATTTAAATATGAAAAGTAGGTATATATAAAATATATTCTTGATTAACAATATGTGTATATATTGTATTCTACTATGTATATTATGTAGTTTCTTATTAAGCCAGATAAATTGGGTATTTTATTTTATTTTTATTTTTATTTTTTATTATACTTTAAGTTCTAGGGTACATGTGCACAACGTGCAGGTTTGTTACATGTGTATAGATGTGTCATGTTGGTGGGCTGCACCCATTAACTCATCATTTACATTAGGTATATTTCCTAATGCTATCCCTCCCCCATCACCCCTCCCCACAATAGGACCCAGTGTGTGATGATCCTCTTCCTGTGTCCAAATGATCGCATTGTTCAATTCCCACTTATGAGTGAGAAAATGTGGTATTTGGTTTTCTGTTCTTGTGATAGTTTGCTGAGAATGATGGTTTCCAGCTGCATCCATGTCCCTACAAAGGACACGAACTCATCCTTTTTTATGGCTGCATAGTATTCCATGGTGTATATGTGCCACATTTTCTTAATTCAATCTGTCACTGATGGACATTTGGGTTGATTCCAAGTCTTTGCTATTGTGAATAGTGCCGCAATAAACATACGTGTGCATGTGTCTTTATAGCAGCATGACTTATAATCCTTTGGGTATATCCCCAGTAATGGGATGGCTGGGTCCAATGGTATTTCTAGTTCTAGATGCTTGAGGAATCACCACACTGTTTTCCACAATGGTTGAACTAGTTTACAGTCCCACCAACAGTGTAAAAATGTTCCTATTTCTCCACATCCTCTCCAGCACCTGTTGTTTCCTGATTTTTTTTAATGATTGCCATTCTAACTGCTGTGAGATGGTATCTCATTGTGGTTTTGATTTGCATTTCTCTGATGGCCAGTGATGATGAGCATTTTTTCATGTGTCTGTTGGCTGTATGAATGTCTTCTTTTGAGAAATGTCTGTTCATATCCTTTGCCCACTTTTTGATGGGGTTGTTTGTTTTTTTCTTGTAAATTTGATTGAGTTCTTTGTAGGTTCTGGATATTAGCCCTTTGTCAGATGGGTAGATTGCAAAAATGTTCTCCCATTCTGTAGGTTGCCTGTTCACTCTGATGGTAGTTTCTTTTGCTGTGCAGAAGCTCTTTAGTTTAATGAGATCCCATTTGTCAATTTTGGCTTTTGTTGCCATTGCTTTTGGTGTTTTAGACAGGAAGTCCTTGCCCATGCCTATGTCCTGAATGGTATTACCTAGGTTTTCTTCTAGAGTTTTTATGATTTTAGGTCTAACATTTAAGTTTCTATTCCATCTTGAATTAATTTTCATATAAGGAGTAAGGAAAGGATCCAGTTTAGCTTTCTACTTATGGGTAGCCACTTTTGCCAGCACATTTTATTAAATAGGGAATCCTTTTCCCATTTCTTGTTTTTCTCAGGTTTGTCAAAGATCAGATGGCTGTAGATGTGTGGTATTATTTCTGAGGGCTCTGTTCTGTTCCATTGGTCTATATGTCTGTTTTGGTACCAGTACCATGCTGTTTTGGTTACTGTAGCCTTGTAGTATAGTTTGAAGTCAGGTAGCATGATGCCTCCAGCTTTGTTCTTTTGGCTTAGGATTGTCTTGGCAATGCGTGGTCTTTTTTGGTTCCATATGAACTTTAAAGCAGTTTTTTCCAATTCTGCGAAGAAAGTCATTGGTAGCTTAATGGGAATGGCATTGAATCTGTAAATTACCTTGGGCAGTATGGCCACTTTCACAATATTTATCCTTCCTATCCATAAGCATGGTATGTTCTTCCATTTTTTTGTGTCCTCTTTTATTTCACTGAGCAGTGGTTTGTAGTTCTCCTTGAAGAGGTCCTTTACATCCCTTGTAAGTTGGATTCCTAGGTATTTAATTGTCTTTGAAGCTATTGTGAATGGGAGTTCATTCATGATTTGGCTCTCTGTTTGTCTGCTACTGGTGTATAAGAATGCTTGTGATTTTTGCACATTGATATTGTATCCTGAGACTTTGCTGAAGTTGCTTATCAGCTTAAGGAGATTTTGGGTGGAGATGATGGTGTTTTCTAAATATACAATCATGTCATCTGCAAACAGGGACAATTTGACTTCTTCTTTTCCTAACCGAATACCCTTTATTTCTTTCTCTTGCCTGATTGCCCTAGCCAGAATTTCCAACACTATGTTGAATAGGAGTGGTGAGAGAGGGCATCCCTGTCTTGTGCCAGTTTTCAAAGGGAATGCTTCCAGTTTTTACCCATTCAGTATGATACTGGCTGTGGGTTTGTCATAAATAGCTCTTATTATTTTGAGATACATTCCATCAATACTGAATTTATTGAGAGTTTTTAGCATGAAGGGCTGTTGAATTTTGTCAAAGGCCTTTTCTGCATCTATTAGGCTAATCATGTGGTTTTGTCTTTGGTTCTGTTTATATGCTGGATTACGTTTATTGATTTGCATATGTTGAACCAGCCTTGCATCCCAGGGATGAAGCCCACTTGATCATGGTGGATAAGCTTTTTGATGTGCTGCTGGATTCAGTTTGCCAGTATTTTATTGAGGATTTTTGCATCAATATTCATCAGGGATATTGGTCTAAAATTCTCTTTTTTTGTTGTATCTCTGCCAGGCTTTGGTATCAGGATGATATTGGCCTTGTAAAATGAGTTAGGGAGGATTCCGTCTTTTTCTATTGATTGGAATAGTTTCAGAAGAAATGGTACCTACTCCTCCTTGTACCTCTGGTAGAATTTGGCTGTGAATCCGTCTGGTCCTGGACTTGTTTTAGTTGGTAGGCTATCAATTATTGCCTCAATTTCAGAAGCTGCTATTGGTCTATTCAGGGATTCAACTTCTTCCTGGTTTAGTCTTGGGAGAGTGTAAGTGTCCAGGAAATTATCCATTTCTATAGGTTTTCTAATTTATTTGCATAGAGGTGTTTATAGTATTCTCTGATGGTAGTTTGTATTTCTGTGGGGTCAGTGGTGATATCCCGTTTATCATTTTTTATTGTATCTATTTGATTCTTCTCTCTTTTCTTCTTTATTAGTCTTGCTAGTGGTCTACCAATTTTGTTGATCTTTTCAAAAAACCAACTCCTGGATTCATTGATTTTTTGGAGGGTTTTTTGTGTCTCTATCTCCTTCAGTTCTGCTCTGATCTTAGTTATTTCTTGCCTTCTGCTAGCTTTTGAATGTGTTTGCTCTTGCTTCTCTAGTTCTTTTAATTGTGGTGTTAGAGTGTCAATTTTACATCTTTCCAGCTTTCTCTTGTGGGCATTTAGTGCTCTAAATTTCCCTCTACACACTGCTTTAAATGTGTCCCAGAGATTCTGGTATGTTGTATCTTTGTTCTCATTGGTTTCAAAGAACATCTTTATTTTTGCCTTCAGTTTGTTATGTACCCAGTAGTCATTCAGGAGGAGGTTGTTCAGTTTCCATGTAGTTGAGTGGTTTTGATTGAGTTTCTTAGTCCTGAGTTCTAGTTTGATTGCACTGTGGTCTGAGAGACAGTTTGTTATAATTTCTGTTCTTTTACATTTGCTGAGGAGTGCTTTACTTCCACCTATGTGGTCAATTTTGGAATAAGTGCAATGTGGTGCTGAGAAGAATGTATATTCTATTGATATGGGGTGGAGAGTTCTGTAGATGTCTATTAGATCTGCTTGCTGCAGAGATGAGTTCAATTCCTGGATATCCTTGTTAACTTTCTGTCTCGTTCATCTGTCTAATATTGACAGTGGGGTGTTAAAGTCTCCCATTATTATTGTATGGGAGTCTAAGTCTCTTTGTAAGTCTCTACGGACTTGCTTTATTAATCTGGGTGCTCCTGTATTGGGTGCATATATATTTAGGATAGTTAGCTCTTCCTGATGAATTGATTCCTTTACCATTATGTAATGGTCTTCTTTGTCTCTTTTGATCTTTGATGGTTTAAAGGCTGTTTTATCAGAGACTGGGATTTCAACCCCTGCTTTTTCTTCGTTTTCCATTTGCTTGGTAGATCTTCCTCCATCCCTTTATTTTGTGCCTATGTGTGTCTCTGCATTTGAGATGGGTCTCCTGAATACACCAAACTGATGGGTCTTGACTCTTTATCCAATTTGCCAGTCTATGTCTTTTAATTGGACCATTTAGTCCATTTACATTTAAGGTTAATATTGTTATGTGTGAACTTGATCCTGTCATTATGATATTAGCTGGTTATTTTGCTCACTAATTGATGCAGTTTCTTCCTAGCTTTGATGGACATGTTTTTGCAATGGCTGGTACCTGTTGTTCCTTTCCATGTTTAGTGCTTCCTTCAGGATCTCTTGTAGGGCAGGCCTGGTGATGACAAAATCTTTAGGCATTGCTTGTCTGTAAAGGGTTTTATTTCTCCTTCACTTATGGAAACTTAGTTTGGCTGGATATGAAATTCTAGGTTGAAAATTCTTTTCTTTAAGAATGTTGAATATTGGCCCCCACTCTGTTCTGGCTTGGAGAATTTCTGCCGAGAGATCTGCTGTTAGTCTGATGGACTTCACTTTGTGTGTAACCTGACCTTTCTCTCTGGCTGCCCTTAACATTTTTTCCTTCATTTCAACTTTGGTGAATCTGACAATTATGTGTCTTGAAGTTGCTCTTCTCGAGGAGTATCTTTGTGGCATTCTCTGTATTTCCTGAATTTGGATGTTGGCCTGCTTTACTAGGTTGGGGAAGTTCTCCTGGATGATATCCTGCAGAGTGTTTCCCAACTTGGTTCCATTTTCCCCGTCACTTTCAGGCACACCAATCAGATGTAGATTTGGTCTTTTCACATAATCCCATACTTCTTGGAGGCTTTGTTCATTTTTTTCCCTCTTTTTTCTCTACACTTCTCTTCTTGCTTCTTTTCATTCATTTGATCTTCAATCAGTAATACTCTTTCTTCTAGTTGATCAACTAGAGTTACTTTCTTCTAGTAACTCTTCAGTTACTGAAGCTTGTGCATTTGTCACGTAGTTCACATGTTATGGTTTTCATCTCTATCAGTTCTTTTAAGGTCTTCTCTGCATTGATTATTCTAGTTATCCATTCATCCATTCTTTTTTCAAGATTGTTGGTTTCTTTGCACTGGGTACATAGTTCCTCCTTTAGCTCTGAGAAGTTTGATCAATTGAAGCCTTCTTCTCTCGACTCGTGAAAGTCATTCTCCATCTAACTTTGTTCCATTGCTGGTGATGAGCTGCATTCCTTTGGAGGGGGAGATGCGCTCTGATTTTTTGAATTTCCAGCTTTTCTGCACTGCTTTTTCCCCATCTTTTTGGTTTTTTCTGCCTTTGGTCTTTGATGATGGTGACTTACTGATGGGGTTTTGGTGTGGGTATCCTTTCTGTTTGTTAGTTTTCCTTCTAACAGTCAGGATCCTCAGCTGCAGGTCTGTTGGAGTTTACTTGAGGTCCACTCCAGACTCTGTTTGCCTGGGTATCAGCAGCGGAGGCTGCAGAAGATAGAATATTGCTGAACAGCGATTGCTGCTGTCTGATTCTTGCTCTGGAAGCTTCGCCTCAGGGGTGTACCCCGCCATGTGAGGTGTGAGGAGTCAGTCTGCACCTAATGGGGGATGTCTCCCAGTTAGGCTACTCAGGAGTCAGGGACCCACTTGAGCAGGCAGTCTGTCCATTCTCAGATCTCAACCTCTGTGCTGGGAGATCCACTGCTCTCTTCAAAGCTGTCAGACAGGGGCATTTACCTCTGCTGAGGTTTCTGCTGCTTTTTGTTTAGCTATGCCCTGTCCCCAGAGGAGGAGTCTACAGAGGCAGGCAGGTCTCCTTGAGCTGTGGTGGGCTCCACCCAATTCGAGCTTCCCAGTGGTTTTGTTTACCTACTTAAGCCTCAGCAATGGCCGACGCCCTTCCCCCAGCCTTGCTGCAGCCCTTCAGTTAGATCTCAGACTGCTGTGCTAGCAATGAGGGAGGCTCCATGGGTGTGGGACCCTCTGGGCCAGGTGTGGGATATAATCTCCTGGTGTGCCATTTGCTAAGACCCTTGGTAAAGCATAGTAGTAGGGTGGGAGTTACCCGATTTTCCAGGTGTTGTTTGTCTCAATTTCCTTTGGCTGGGAAAGGAATTCCCTTTCCCCTTGGGCTTCCCAGGTGAGGTGATGCCTTGCCCTGCTTCAGCTCTCGCTGGTCGGGCTGCACCCACGGACCAGTGCCAACTGTCTGACACGCCCCAGTGAGATGAACCCGCTACCTCAGTTGAAAATGCAGAAATCACCCGTCTTCTGTGTTGCTCACACTGGGAGCTGGAGGCTAGAGCTGTTTGTATTCAGCCATCTTGGGCACGCCCTAAATGGGGTATTTTAATATGTGACTATGTTTGTGTACATAAGCACATATATGTGATATGACAGAATATATATACAAATTTCCTAAAAGGAGGTATTGAAATGCTGACTGTCAGCTGAGCCTATGCCCTACCCTCAACTTTGGGCTATTTTCATATAACAAATAGACTTGTTTCTTTTCTGTTTTTTTTTTTTTTTTTTTTTTTTTTTTTTTTTTTTTTAATGGAGCAGGGAATGGGATCTTGGAGTTCTTGATTATTTTTGACTATTCATGATTTCTCATTTCCATGCTCTCTTTAGCACCTGGTTAAATCACTGGCCTTTGGTTTCAGAATAATTTCACGTTCTGCAAACAATGTAAAATTATTTTTCTCCATTTACATCTAATAGAACTTCCTGGGAGAACCCTCCCTTGATATGCTTAAGAAATACCCTCTCCTGCCCCACCACACTTCATCCTTTAGAACCTTGCCTTTGATTTGGCAGTATAATGAACTAGGTAAAAATGAAATTTTAGAGTCTCAGAGACTTGAGTTCAAGTCTTTGCTCAGCAATGTAGTAACTTTGTGATCTTAAGCAAGATACTTAATCTTATTGTGTATTTCTTCATCTATAAAATGGGTACCATATCCGCATCTATTCCTTAGGCCACTGTGAAGATTAAACAAGCTAACATATGTAAAGTCCTCAGCACAATATTAGACACAGAGTTAGCCCTCAATATTTGTTTTTTAAATTATTTTGATTTCTTAAACACTTTTAGGATTTCCAGGAGGTTAATCATCTTTGCCCCAGTTCTTGCTATGGGATAATTTCCCAAGTCCAACAATTTGTTCAAATGAAAGAGTACTTTCCAATTTGCTTGACTTTGTGATTAATTATGGATAAAGTGAACAGTAATTATTAATTTTTGAGGTGATTATCAGGTGCATGTAGATTACAATTAAAGACACTGTTCTCTAGACACCTTCCTTTCTATGGATTTTATTGTAAAGTTTTAATACCCATATTTGGACATAGCATAACTATTTCCCTGACAACTAGTAACAAAGCTATGGTTTAGGAAGTTATTTCATTGTGATAACCAACAGACTGGAACAATAAAGAGAAAATCTCTTATTTAGTACCAGATACTTCAAGGAGAAAGAAAAAAGATGCTTCTTTTTCTTTCAAAAAAGGTGATACTGTTTTCAAGTTTGTCTCCTTCAGAAATCTCCTCTTTACATCAATTCAGGTTCAATCATGAAATCCCAAAGGAAGAAAAAAAAAACCTCATCATCTTCACAGCACATTGTTGGGCATGCTTCATAAAAGCAGTACCTACTTGTTTTGTTATAATCCTTCATTCTTTGAATTTAATGAGACTAGATATACCATATTGCCATGAACACATATACAAAACCAAATCAATTTCCTCAAGAAAAAAAATCCCTTGCAAAGCTCCAGCTCAACAAATTTAAATATTAATGGCTTTTACTACATCTGTATATGGTGAAATCCACTAATGGAGATCATCCCATAGCTCAATAAAACAAAATGAGAGTCTTTTAAGCAGGTAGTCTCATACACAAATTTGTGGTAGCCTGTATTGTGTTCTTAACTGGATGGATTCATGATAAGATAGAGTTAGGACTATACTTTTTCCTCTTAAAGAATGTTACAGTGTCACTTCTGTTTCCCCACTCTTTCCACTGCAGGTTCTCAGCTGCTCAGTTGTATGCCCAGTTTCCCTGGAAAAGTCTGACCAACAGAGTGGTCATAGGCCCAGCTGAACACTGGTCAACAAAAATGTCCTGCCCATGTCTGGTGCTAGCCCAATGGAAGGAAACCTCCAAAGGTAGGGGGCTAAGTATTTGGGAAGCAATGGTTATGAAGCAAATGGCAATTGCATGAGTGCAGCGCGTGCTCCCTTGTCATCTATTAGCTGCTTGTTAGCTAGTACTGGTTAGAAGGGGTCTGTATCTATATCTATTTTATACATATTCAGTATTCTGTATGTGAAAGAGTATCAGGGCTGAGAAAATCTTTCTCGGGGCAAAGAAAAGAAAATCACCCAGAATCCTAGCACTCTAGCCCAACTCATTGCGTATGTGTAAGGTTTTTTACCCCAGATTTTTCTATACACAACACATAGACATATACATATATGCTGTTGTAATTATTATGGTCGTGCAAGTTTTTATCCTGTTTTTCTTTTTTTCATTAAACATCACACATTCAGGCAGTCTTCATAATCATCATTTAAATGATAGTACTAGGCATTGGCAAGCTACTTCTTGCCAGTCAAATCTGGTCCACTACCTGTTTTTATAAATAAAGTTTTATTGGAACACAGCTACATCCATTCATTGTTGTATTGCCCATGGCTGCTTTCATGCTACAACAGCAGAGCTAGTAGTTGTGACAGAAAACCCTATGACCCACAAGCATAAAATATTTACTGCCTGACCCTTTACATGCCAACCCCCTGACATTCATTCTATCAAGTGGAATCTGTAATTTATTTAACCTACCAGCTTTTTTGAACATGTGAGTGGTTTTCTCTTGTCTTCTTACTAATACCTCAAGGAATATGAGGGTTCATACTTTAAAAAAAGGATTTCCTGAGTCTAAATTCCCCAAAGTAGGACTACTGTACCAAAGTGTATGAATATTTTGATAGCTTCAAATTTCTAAATAAAATCTCATAAAACAAAGTAGTTTATCCTACAGTGGTGCATTTCTCTCTGACAACAGTAGGCTCACCATATTGACAGAGAAAACAAGCATGGATTTTGGTTGACCTGTGGATATGTGGATATGTGGCTAAGTGCTGGATTAGAGTCTTACAAGCATCATTTTGCCTGTAGTCATGGGCATAGTTTTCTATGATAAGTGTGTGATGTGTTGGAGTGTTTGGTCAGTTGCCATATATTATCTGCAGCGACCATTCTTTATTCATTTTGAGGGAGTCCTCTCATATAGATTTGCTACACAAAGTCCTTCCCTTACCACAGTATCTAATTCAACAAACAAAATGAATACCAAATAGGCCAGCAGAACCAGATTTATCATTTATGGGGCTAGTACAGGTCCCCTTTTCAAAAGTTATTAAAAATTTCAGGATGCTGACAACAGACCATTAAACCAAGCACAGAGCCAACTAAACGTGGAGCCTTTTGTGAATGTATTGGTTGTACATCCATAGAGTCAGCCCTACAGGTAGGTGGAGGATGTGTGTGAAGGCCACAGCTAAGAAAAACCCTGTTATGTGGAATACAGCCAGCCCTGCTGTTGTCCCCTCCTGAAACCACCAGACATGGGCAGTGGGCAGGGAGGGAGGTAAAATCCAGAAGTGTTTGCCTATTCTACCTATGGAAGAAGATGGGCCAGAAACTTCTGTGAGTTCCTTGGTGACAGTCACTGTGAATGCACCAGTCTGGAGTTTCCATCATTTACCTGTCCCATCTGTGGTTAAGAGAGTGAGCTCTCAACTCTGACTGCCTGAGTTCAAGTCCTAACTCTATGATGTGCCAGCAGTGGGACATTGAGGTATGTTACCTTCAGTTTACTCATCTGCAAAATGGGTCTAATAAGGGTACCTGACTCATAGAGTTTGTTTTAACAGTAAGTGCAGCAACAATCCTTTTGAGCTTATGCCTGAATATACCCTGAGTAGATTTTCCTGGTGTTATGCTATTATCTTTTCAAAGGGTACCAAACTAATAATTTTTAGTGAAAAAAAAAAAAAAAAAGGTTGGTAGCTTGTGGTAAGCCTTTTGGTAGAATAAAATGCTAATCGTTTTTCTAACATGGCAGCCTTGTACATTGCTCAGAGACACCTTTCAACTACTGTTGCATCAGGGCTGGCTCAACAGCCTGCATAGACACGGAGTTGGGGTGAAATGGTAGTGCCATTGATATTACTATTACTCTTCTGATGTTGAAATCTTATGGTGAAAAGCAGAATGCTTGCCTCTGCACCAGAGATGGTGGTACTAAAACAATCCTTGTAGATTCATCAGCATTTACCGAAGTATGTTCCACTAAAGCAGGGCTGAGGACTGCCTCAAACTTTTGAAAATCAAAAGAATTCTATGAACAAATAAATTTTAGAAATGCTATATTAAGCTCATATAAACAGTAGCCTTACCTTTAGTATTCTGATGTATATTGTAAGTATCTAAGAAGGGACTTCCATATTTTCCACGAAGTACTTTTTTCTGGGAATATATCACAGAACCGATGTTTCAAGAAACACATTTTGGGAGATACCACTCTACTAAATATTTAAGTGCTGGATCAAAGTAGATGTTGCTTTGTGAAGCTTTATTTCTTTGGGAGGGGCAAGCTTTAACCAGAGGCATCATGAACAAAAGACATGTCTGTATAATACCCAAATCCAGGTAACAAATCTTAAAGACTCGGAGGAAAGATGCTTAGCAACCTCTTTAGTGATGTGGCAAGCAGGCCTCAGAGTTGGCAGGTGACATGGAATAGAGATGAATATCCACCAAACTCAGCCATTGCCAGTGGAGGGTGGACTGAGATGCCTTTTTTCACAGTGGATCTATTTTTGATTCCCATGTGATTTACCAAAAAAAGGCAGGGCCTTGACACCTTGGGGACAGTTATGCTTATTCTCAGCTCAGCAGATTGGGCGAGAATGATTTAAGCAGCAGAGGAAAATTAATTGGCTGCTTTGGCTTCTTCCCCTTCCTGCTAGGTTTAACCCCCTTCCAGATTTCTTCTGCAGGACAGTTCCCCTCTCCCCATGCAGATCTCAGCCAATATAGAGTGCCAGGAGGGTGAGAGGGTGCATTGTGAGGCATGCAGAGCACTCTCCACAGGTAAACCTGTGGCTTTGCAGGAAGGTGGATGCACACTCCCTCCTATCCTCAGCCCACTCATTGCTGCGATCTAAGAGGACAGGATGTCTAGTGCACTAGGGACAATGCAGGCTCTGCCATCAGAAGCAAAGTGCTGATACTCCAGCCTTTGGCTCTCCTTTGTGGCCCACAAAATGCAACTGCCACCTTTGCATTTGATTGTTTATTTTTAAAGTGAGGGTAGGTCCATTAGAGCAATAGATGGGGAGAGAAAGGGCCTCAAAACATGATCTTTGCTCTTGGATACCAAGATAATAGTCATCTTATTATCCACTGGGGTCAGGTGACCCTTCTAAACTTAAGAAGCAATAATTCCAAGTTACGCTTCCTGCCTCCTTCTATCCTCCACACCCTCTCATACATAACTTTCCTGTCTCAACAGTGATCCTGTTTTTTCCATGAAAGATTTCTCTGCGTATAGAGGAGGAAGAGTAACATTTTACTGTTAACTTAGTCTCTAGGGCATGTATATTTCCTGCCTTTATGCTTAAGCCAAAGCTGGGGTCCATTCCTTAGTTTAAAATCAGAGCCTTAAAATTGTGTAACACTGACACATAAGAAACCCCAGTGCAAAAAAAGGTGGCAGATATGGAGACTACAGGAGAAGGGATCCGTGTGTCCTGGAATCAATTCCTGATCTTCACTGAGCTCCCACAGCAATTATTGTTGGTTGCCAGGTGGTCTATTCTCAGGGCTGTTTGTGTTCTGATATTTCTCCCTTGTCCTCCAATGAGACTCTTTGAAGATAAACTCTTTGAAGATACAGGCCCTATACAATGTTTATTGAGAACTGGCACAAAATTCTCTAAAGCTCCAGTTGAAGGTATGTTTTCTCCCTCTGATGATTATGGGGCAGTCTGGATCCAACCTGCCTAGATCAAATTCTGTCTCTGCTACTAACTAGCTGCATACTAGCTACTTGGGCAGGATTCCTCCAGCTTCTTATCCATAAAATAGGAAGCTGTTATGAGCAAAGTCCATGTAATGTGCTTAGCACAGTTCCTGGCACCTAATGGTACTTCAAAAGGTGAAATAATAATGTTCATTAAGTGCCAACCATTTTCATACATACTAGTTTAAAAGCTTTTAAAGTAGGAATTATTACCACCATTTTACAGCTAGAAAAATCAACTGGGAAATCAGCTAGGAAAATACAGCTAGGAAATCAGAGAAATGTTTTTTTTTTAGTTCCAGATCAATCACACAGTGAGCAGCAGGGCTGAGACTCCAGCACAGATCTGTGTAACCCCAAGGACTGCAGTCTCTGGACCTCTCCACACTGTCTTGAACATTCAGGCCATTAAGATCCTGAACTGAGAACTCCTAGTCTAGCTCTTTTGTCACTTGGCAAAATTGCCACCAGTGACCAGAATGAAGAGGTTGAAAACAGGCCCCTTCTAGCATCTGATTCTCAGCCACGGGGTGTTGACTGCTTTGTGCCTCCTGGGTCCCCCTGATGAAACTCTGTGACTCTGGCTCAGGATGACTGTGAGGCAGTACACAGGAGGTCAGCCCTGTAATTCCATAACTGCTCACTCACTGACTGCTTAGTGAGAAGCCATGATGACAGCTGGGATCCTTTCCCTGATGAGTAATTACCCTGTCACACAAATCTATTTAGACCACATCCTTCTGGGGTACGACCACCAGTTGATTTAAAATGCAAACCCTTTGTAGCTCATTGCCATGAGAGTGAAATATAGAGTTTGCCCAGACTTTTCTTTGTTGAAGTATTTATTGTAAATCATTAGTTACTATGAGTTGCTACCCATACATCAAGCAATTCCTACCTGGCCCCAAGTGCTGAAAGAATTCTCTGTGCTTTTCTAGAAAATGTACCATTTGTCCAAGAATATAATTACTATATACTTTTAAAAAATCCAAAGCTCATATATTTGTGTAGAGAAACTCAGGCCCAAGGACGCCCAATTAACTGGGGACACTCAATGTGGTTTTTAATACAGGAACCACAAGTCTTTGGGGATGTTTATGAACATGGATAATAAATGCCTCACCTACTACTCAGGCTTCCAGCCAGAGAGGGGAGGGAGTGACAGGCAAAGCAGAGTGTCTCCCTGCTCCAAGTCTTGCACGAAACACTTTATATAGGTCTTTAATTCTCCCAACAGCCCCAGTGGGTAGGTATTAGCATCTTCATTTTACAGATGAACAAATTGGGGATCCCCATCTTACACCATGAAGCAGTGGAATCAAAATTCATACTGAAAATAATTGACTTTCCCAAGTCTCTCTGCTATATCACCACACACAAAGAGACTTGCAGCCCCAGCTAGCTTATTTCTGGCTTCTGCTGCTCTGATTCTTCTGTGGGTGGCTTTAGAACAAATAGGATGGCTGAGGTCCCCCATCATCAGGGCTGCCGTTGAACATGAAGGAGGAAAGCTGCTATGTATAGCAAGCATTTTTATCTTGCCACCAACAAAGATCAAGCACACAAAATCTGAATCCCCCCAGGGGTGGGAGAAGGAGTGAGTTTCTATTTCTCCCAGACCATTCTGTCCAGAGCACACAGCAATATGGGCAGACAATTAGTACGAACGGATTTGAGCAAAACAGCAAATCTGATTGATGCTGAAAGCACACCCATGTGGGAGCACACAAAGGGATGGAGAAGAGGGGTGGTCATAGGAAGCGGGGCCTGCTTAAAAATTCAAATCCTCATAAGCTTCTGAGGAAGCTGCTCTTTTCACTAGGCAGGTTTTTAATATTTATTGCTGAGGGCTGTTTTAATCCTAATGAAAATAGCATGTTCCTAGGAAAAGAAATGCTGGAGCTACAATGAATGAATGTGGCTCTGGCGTTTAAAATGTCTCACAAGGCTCACAGAGGGTAGAGGTGACCCGGAAGTGAATCATTGATAGTCTTCAGGAAGTACTGCTGCCAGAAGGAAGTTGAGCTCAAAACAGGGTATGTGTAGGTGAGTTCAGGCTGAGTTAATCCCTGAATGGGTCTGAATGGAACACCCATTTCTGAAGAGGGGCAGACTCAGAGTTAATCTGCCAGGGTTTGAATCCCAGCCCTGCCATCTCTAAATCTCAATCTCCCCATCTCTAAAATAGAGAAAAAGATAATTAGATTTTGTTGTTTCATGGTGAAGACCAGTTGAGACAATGAATGTAAATCACTTACAGAGTAAGTGTGAAATAGAGATGCATTATTATTAATATATTTTTATTGTATGGCTTATCCTTAATATTACTGGCTTTTTTCCCAAAACTATAAGGATGCCAGATATGAACTAAGAGATAGTAACTAGGAGGGCCAATTGAAAAGAGCCAGAGAAAATTAATGCTGAATCTTCTATTGATAAAATTCAGATTCAAATCTGATTCAAACTGAGAAGGAAAATAAGAGCTTCTCTCTTGCAGTGAAGGACACAGGCAAATTAACTGTTTATCCGAATAGTGTTTCATTGGCAAATAAAATGTGTTAACCTGAGTCCAACCATGTCATCAAGTAGGATCTAAACAGAGCTGAATCTGTGTGTAATTCTGAAGACTGGAGTTTGTCTTGCTCACTCCTAGCTGCTGTTGTTTGCCTGTTTTTTCATAAGTGGAATCATTTCTAACCACTCAGTAAATTCTCTCTGTTTGCCTCTCCCCATCTGTAATAGTGGATCTGTGACTGGGGTTTCCCTTTCTGTTGTTGGGTGAGTCTGATGCTTGGTGTGAGTATGCTGAATGATCCTGACCACCTCCTCTCATCTTCTCAGGCTCACAAATGGGGACCTCAGTTCCTCACTCCAAGGAATAGCTTAAGAATTTAAAAGGTATCATGACCTAAACTAATATGGTATGCCAACTTCCATATGAAAGTCAAAATCAAAGTTGTATCAAACTGTAAACTTACTTTTCGAGGTGACATAAAGCTTAAATGGGTACTGGAATTATCTTTATTCTAATTTCTCTCTTGCTGTTTCTCTTTCTTTCTGTGCCCCTGCTTTGCCGGTTCCCTAAACTCATACCTAGTCTGACTATTGCATATCTAGCACCAAGATCAGATTCCAAAAATTATTAAGAAGAAACGTAAAATTGAGATGACTAAGTTCTAAATCTCTCATCTTGAGGAAAATGCCCTGTGCTCTCTCTCATAATTATTCTCAAGAAACATGCCTAGCTGAAGAGCTCAGCAAATTGTTTGCTTCTTTTTTTTTTTTTTTTTTTTTTATTATTATTATACTTTAAGTTCTAGGGTACATGTGCATAACGTGCAGGTTTGTTACATATGTATACTTATGCCATGTTGGTGTGCTGCACCCATCAACTCGTCAGCACCCATCAATTCATCATTTATATCATGTATAACTCCCCAATGCAATCCCTCCCTCCTCCCCCCTCCCCCCTCCCCATGATAGGCCCCAGTGCGTGATGTTCCCCTTCCCGAGTCCAAGTGATCTCATTGTTCAGTTCCCACCTATGAGTGAGAACATGCGGTGTTTGGTTTTCTGTTCTTGTGATAGTTTGCTAAGAATGATGGTTTCCAGCTGCATCCATGTCCCTACAAAGGACGCAAACTCATCCTTTTTGATGGCTGCATAGTATTCCATGGTGTATATGTGCCACATTTTCTTAATCCAGTCTGTCACAGATGGACATTTGGGTTGATTCCAAGTCTTTGCTATTGTGAATAGTGCCGCAATAAACATACGTGTGCATGTGTCTTTGTAGTAGAATAATTTATAATCCTTTGGGTATATACCCAGTAGTGGGATGGCTGGGTCATATGGTACATCTAGTTCTAGATCCTTGAGGAATTGCCATACTGTTTTTCCATAATGGTTGAACTAGTTTACAATCCCACCAACAGTGTAAAAGTGTTCCTATTTCTCCACATCCTCTCCAACACCTGTTGTTTCCTGACTTCTTAATGATTGCCATTCTAACTGGTGTGAGATGGTATCTCATTGTGGTTTTGATTTGCATTTCTCTGATGGCGAGTGACGATGAGCATTTTTTCATGTGTCTGTTGGCTGTATGAATATCTTCTTTTGAGAAATGTCTGTTCATATCCTTTCCCCACTTTTTGATGGGGTTGTTTGTTTTTTTCTCGTATATTTGTTTGAGTTCTTTGTAGATTCTGGATATTAGCCCTTTGTCAGATGAGTAGGTTGCAAAAATTTTCTCCCATTCTGTAGGTTGCCTGTTCACTCTGATGGTAGTTTCTTTTGCTGTGCAAAAGCTCTTTAGTTTAATTAGATCCCATTTGTCAATTTTTGCTTTTGCTGCCGTTGCTTTTGGTGTTTTAGACATGAAGTCCTTGCCCATGCCTATGTCCTGAATGGTACTACCTAGATTTTCTTCTAGGGTTTTTATGGTATTAGGTCTAACATTTAAGTCTCTAATCCATCTTGAATTAATCTTCGTATAAGGGGTAAGGAAAGGATCCAGTTTCAGCTTTCTTCTTATGGCTAGCCAATTTTCCCAGCACCATTTATTAAATAGGGAATCCTTTCCCCATTTCTTGTTTCTCTCAGGTTTGTCAAAGATCAGATGGCTGTAGATGTGCGGTATTATTTCTGAGGACTCTGTTCTGTTCCATTGGTCTATAGCTCTGTTTTGGTACCAGTACCATGCTGTTTTGGTTACTGTAGCCTTGTAGTATAGTTTGAAGTCAGGTAGCGTGACGCCTCCAGCTTTGTCCTTTTGACTTAGGATTGTCTTGGCAATGCGGGCTCTTTTTTGGTTCCATATGAACTTTAAAGCAGTTTTTTCCAATTCTGTGAAGAAACTCATTGGTAGCTTGATGGGGATGGCATTGAATCTATAAATAACCTTGGGCAGTATGGCCATTTTCACGATATTGATTCTTCCTATCCATGAGCATGGTATGTTCTTCCATTTGTTTGTGTCCTCTTTGATTTCACTGAGCAGTGGTTTGTAGTTCTCCTTGAAGAGGTCCTTTATATCCCTTGTAAGCTGGATTCCTAGGTATTTTATTCTCTTTGAAGCAATTGTGAATGGAAGTTCATTCCTGATTTGGCTCTCTGTTTGTCTGTTACTGGTGTATAAGAATGCTTGTGATTTTTGCACATTAATTTTGTATCCTGAGACTTTGCTGAAGTTGCTTATCAGCTTAAGGAGATTTTGGGCTGAGACGATGGGGTTTTCTAAATATACAATCATGTCATCTGCAAACAGGGACAATTTGACTTCTTCTTTTCCTAACTGGATACCCTTGATTTCTTTCTCTTGCCTGATTGCCCTAGCCAGAACTTCCAACACTATGTTGAATAGGAGTGGTGAGAGAGGGCATCCCTGTCTTGTGCCAGTTTTCAAAGGGAATTTTTCCAGTTTTTGCCCATTCAGTATGATATTAGCTGTGGGTTTGTCATAAATAGCTCTTATTATTTTGAGATACGTTCCATCAATACCGAGTTTATTGAGCGTTTTTAGCATGAAGGGCTGTTGAATTTTGTCAAAAGCCTTTTCTGCATCTATTGAGACAATCATGTGGTTCTTGTCTTTGGTTCTGTTTATATGCTGGATTACGTTTATTGATTTGCGAATGTTGAACCAGCCTTGCATCCCAGGGATGAAGCCCACTTGATCATGGTGGATAAGCTTTTTGATGTGCTGCTGAATCCGGTTTGCCAGTATTTTATTGAGAATTTTTGCATCAATGTTCATCAGGGATTTTTTTTTTTTTTTTTTTTTTTTTTTGCCTTTCTTTTTCACCATCTTTTGCCTACAATAATGAACAGTCTCCCAACTGGTTGTCTCCGTCTTTCTTGCTTTGCTCTCCTTTACTTCATTCCCCATGCTGTTACTACTGAGAGCTTTCTAAAATTCAAATCCAATAATGTCACTACTGAGTTTAATACCTTCCAATGGCTCCTCATAACTACAGCTACAATTCTTAAGCCAGGGAAAGGTACCACTTGGGGTCAGGTGTTACTCGTCATGGAGGATGTGAAGGCATAGGATAATCATGATGGATCTCCTTTTTTTTTTTTTTTTTTTTTTTTTTTGAGACAGAGTCTCACTCTTGTCACCCAGGCTGGAGTGCAGTGGTGGCATCTCAGTTCACTGCAATCTCCACCTCCTAGGTTCAAGCAATTCTCCTGCCTCAACCTCCTGAGTAGCTGGGATTCCAGGAGCCTGCCAGCACGCCCAGCTAAGTTTTGTATTTTTTTAGTAGAGACTGGATTTTACCATGTTGGCCAGGCTGGTCTTGAACTCCTGACCTCAGGTGATCCACCGACCTTGGCCTCCCAAAGTGTTGGGATTACAGGCATAAGCCACTACACCTGGCCATGATGGATCTTCTATAATGCCAAGAGTGATGAATGTAATGTATTCATATATTAACAAATACAAATATGTTATGGAGTGGAACACATAATCGACTCAAATATTAGAGACTAAATATGGGATTTCAGAGGAAGTTCACAGGAGTCACTGGCTTCTGACCATGCCCCAGGACTTATGAAAATATGCAATCACGGCTTTTCTAAGATGGCCGAATAGGAACAGCTCCAGTCTCCAACTCCCAGCGCAAGCGACACAGAAGACCGGTGATTTCTGCATTTTCAAATGAGGTACTGGGGTCATCTCACTAGGGAGTGCCAGACAATCGGTGCTGGTCAGCTGCTGCAGCCTGACCAGCGAGAGCTGAAGGAGGACGAGGCATCGCCTCACCTGAAAGTGCAAGGGGGAAGGTAATCCGTTTTCCTAGCCAGGGGAACTGAGACACACAACACCTGGAAAATCGGGTAACTCCCACCCCAATACTGCACTTTAAGCAAACAGGCACACCAGGAGAATATATCCCACACCTGGCCGGGAGGGTCCCATGCCCACGGAGCCTCCCTCACTGCTAACACAGCAGTCTGCGGCGATCTATCCGCAAGGCAGCAGCGAGGCTGGGGGAGGGGCGCCCACCATTGCTGAGGCTTAAGTAGGTAAACAAAGCCTCTGGGAAGCTCGAACTGGGTGGAGCTCACAGCAGCTCAAGGAAGCCTGCCTGTCTCTGTAGACTCCACCTCTGGGGACAGCGCACAGCTGAAGACCAACAGGGGAAGCAGCGGGGGCCTGTGCAGACGTGAACGACTCTGCCTGACAGCTTTGGGGAGAGCCGTGGATCTCCCAACGCGGAGGTTGAGATCTGAGAACGGACAGACTGCCTGCTCAGGTGGGTCCCTGACCCCTGAGTAGCCTAGCTGGGAGACATCCCCCACTAGGGGCAGTCTGACACCCCACACCTCACAGGGTGGAGTACACCCCTGAGAGGAAGCTTCCAAAGGAAGAGTCAGACAGGTACACTCGCTGTTCAGCAATATTCTATCTTCTGCAACCTCTGCTGCTGATACCCAGGCAAACAGGGTCTGGAGTGGACCTCAAGCAATCTCCAACAGACCTATAGCTGAGGGTCCTGACTGTCAGAAGGAAAACTATCAAACAGGAAGGACACCTATACCAAAACCCCATCAGTACGTCACCACCATCAAAGACCAGAGACAGATAAAACCACAAAGATGGGGAAGAAGCAGGGCAGAAAAGCTGGAAATTCAAAAAATAAGAGCGCATCTCCCCCTGCAAAGGAGCGCAGCCCATCGCCAGCAACGGATCAAAGCTGGTCAGAGAATGACTTGGACGAGAGGAGAGAAGAAGGCTTCAGTCCATCAAACTTATCAGAGCTAAAGGAGGAATTACGTACCCAGCGCAAAGAAACTAAAAATCTTGAAAAAAGAGTGGAAGAATTGACAGCTAGACTAATTAATGCAGAGAAGGTCATAAACGAAATGACAGAGATGAAAACCATGACACGAGAAATACGTGACAAATGCACAAGCTTCAGTAACCGACTCGATCAACTGGAAGAAAGAGTATCAGCGATTGAGGATCAAATGAATGAAATGAAGCGAGAAGAGAAACCAAAAGAAAAAAGAAGAAAAAGAAATGAACAAAGCCTGCAAGAAGTATGGGATTACGTAAAAAGACCAAATCTACGTCTGATTGGGGTGCCTGAAAGTGAGGGGGAAAATGGAACCAAGTTGGAAAACACTCTTCAGGATATCATCCAGGAGAACTTCCCCAACCTAGTAGGGCAGGCCAACATTCAAATTCAGGAAATACAGAGAATGCCACAAAGATACTCCTCCAGAAGAGCAACTCCAAGACACATAATTGCCAGATTCACCAAAGTTGAAATGAAGGAAAAAATCTTTTTTTTTTTTTTTTTTTTTTTTTTTTTTTTTGAGACAGAGTCTCGCTCTGCCCCCAGGCTGGAGTGCAGTGGCCGGATCTCAGCTCACTGCAAGCTCCGCCTCCCAGGTTCACGCCATTCTCCTGCCTCAGCCTCCCGGGTAGCTGGGACTACAGGCGCCCGCCACCTCACCCAGCTAATTTTTTTGTATTTTCAGTAGAGACTTGGTTTCACTGTGTTAGCCAGGATGGTTTCGATCTCCTGACCTCGTGATTCGCCCGTCTCGGCCTCCCAAAGTGCTGGGATTACAGGCTTGAGCCACCGCACCCGGCCAGAAAAAATCTTAAGGGCAGCCAGAGAGAAAGGTCGGGTTACCCACAAAGGGAAGCCCATCAGACTAACAGCAGATCTCTCGGCAGAAACTCTACAAGCCAGAAGAGAGTGGGGGCCAATATTCAACATTCTTAAAGAAAAGATTTTTCAACCCAGAATTTCATATCCAGCCAAACTAAGTTTCATCAGTGAAGGAGAAATAAAATCCTTTACAGATAAGCACATGCTTAGAGATTTTGTCACCACCAGGCCTGCCTTACAAGAGACCCTGAAGGAAGCCCTAAACATGGAAAGGAACAACCGGTACCAGCCATTGCAAAAACATGCCAAAATGTAAAGACCATCGAGGCTAGGAAGAAACTGCATCAACTAACGAGCAAAATAACCAGTTAATATCATAATGACAGGATCAAGTTCACACATAACAATATTAACCTTAAATGTTAATGGACTAAATGCTCCAATTAAAAGACACAGACTGGCAAACTGGATAAAGAGTCAAGACCCATCAGTCTGCTGTATTCAGGAGACCCATCTCACATGCAGAGACATACATAGGTTCAAAATAAAGGGATGGAGGAAGATCTACCAAGCAAATGGAGAACAAAAAAAAGCAGGGGTTGCAATCCTAGTCTCTGATAAAACAGACTTTAAACCATCAAAGATCAAAAGAGACAAGGCCATTACATAATGGTAAAGGGATCAATTCAACAGGAAGAGCTAACTATCCTAAATATATATGCACCCAATACAGGAGCACCCAGATTAATAAAGCAAGTCCGTAGAGACTTACAAAGAGACTTAGACTCCCATACAATAATAATGGGAGACTTCAACACTCCACTGTCAACATTAGACAGATCAACGAGACAGAAAGTTAACAAGGATATCCAGGAATTGAACTCATCTCTGCACCAAGCAGACCTAATAGACATCTATAGAACTCTCCACCCCAAATCAACAGAATATACATTCTTCTCAGCACCACATCGCACTTATTCCAAAATTGACCACATAATTGGAAGTAAAGCACTCCTCAGCAAATGTACAAGAACAGAAATTATAACAAACTGTCTCTCAGACCACAGTGCAATCAAACTAGAACTCAGGACTAAGAAACTCAATCAAAACCGCTCAACTACATGGAAACTGAACAACCTCCTCCTGAATGACTACTGGGTACATAACGAAATGAAAGCAGAAATAAAGATGTTCTTTGAAACCAATGAGAACAAAGATACAACATACCAGAATCTCTGGGACACATTTAAAGCAGTGTGTAGAGGGAAATTTAGAGCACTAAATGCCCACAAGAGAAAGCAGGAAAGATCTAAAATTGACACTCTAACATCACAATTAAAAGAACTAGAGAGGCAAGAGCAAACACATTCAAAAGCTAGCAGAAGGCAAGAAATAACTAAGATCAGAGCAGAACTGAAGGAGATAGAGACACAAAAAACCCTCCAAAAAATCAATGAATCCAGGAGTTGGTTTTTTGAAAAGATCAACAAAATTGACAGACCGCTAGCAAGACTAATAAAGAAGAAAAGAGAGAGGAATCAAATAGATACAATAAAAAATGATAAAGGGGATATCACCACTGACCCCACAAAAATACAAACAACCATCAGAGAATACTATAAACGCCTCTACGCAAATCAACTAGAAAATCTAGAAGAAATGGATAATTTCCTGGACACTTACACTCTCCCAAGACTAGACCAGGAAGAAGTTGAATCCCTGAATAGACCAATAGCAGGCTCTGAAATTGAGGCAATAATTAATAGCCTACCCACAAAAAAAAGTCCAGGACCAGATGGATTCACAGCTGAATTCTACCAGAGGTACAAGGAGGAGCTGGTACCATTCCTTCTGAAACTATTCCAATCAATAGAAAAAGAGGGAATCCTCCCTAACTCATTTTATGAGGCCAACATCATCCTGATACCAAAGCCTGGCAGAGACACAACAAAAAAAGAGAATTTTAGACCAATATCCCTGATGAACATCGATGCAAAAATTCTCAATAAAATACTGGCAAAGCGGATTCAGCAGCACATCAAAAAGCTTATCCACCATGATCAAGTGGGCTTCATCCCTGGGATGCAAGGCTGGTTCAACATTCGCAAATCAATAAACGTAATCCAGCATATAAACAGAACCAAAGACAAGAATCACATGACTGTCTCAATAGATGCAGAAAAGGCTTTTGACAAAATTCAACAGCCCTTCATGCTAAAAATGCTCAATAAATTTGGTATTGATGGAACGTACCTCAAAATAATAAGAGCTATTTATGACAAACCCACAGCTAATATCATACTGAATGGGCAAAAACTGGAAAAATTCCCTTTGAAAACTGGCACAAGACAGGGATGCCCTCTCTCACCACTCCTGTTCAACATAGTGTTGGAAGTTCTGGCTAGGGCAATCAGGCAAGAGAAAGAAATCAAGGGTATCCAGTTAGGAAAAGAAGAAGTCAAATTGTCCCTGTTTGCAGATGACATGATTGTATATTTAGAAAACCCCATCGTCTCAGCCCAAAATCTCCTTAAGCTGATAAGCAACTTCAGCAAAGTCTCAGGATACAAAATTAATGTGCAAAAATCACAAGCATTCTTATACACCAGTAGCAGACAAACAGAGAGCCAAATCATGAATGAACTTCCATTCACAATTGCTTCAAAGAGAATAAAATACCTAGGAATCCAACTTACAAGGGATGTAAAGGACCTCTTCAAGGAGAACTACAAACCACTGCTCAGTGAAATCAAAGAGGACACAAACAAATGGAAGAACATACCATGCTCATGGATAGGAAGAATCAATATCGTGAAAATGGCCATACTGCCCAAGGTTATTTATAGATTCAATGCCATCCCCATCAAGCTACCAATGAGTTTCTTCACAGAATTGGAAAAAACTGCTTTAAAGTTCATATGGAACCAAAAAAGAGCCCGCATTGCCAAGACAATCCTAAGTCAAAAGGACAAAGCTGGAGGCGTCACGCTACCTGACTTCAAACTATACTACAAGGCTACAGTCACCAAAACGGCATGGTACTGGTACCAAAACAGAGCTATAGACCAATGGAACAGAACAGAGTCCTCAGAAATAACACCACACATCTACAGCCATCTGATCTTTGACAAACCTGAGAGAAACAAGAAATGGGGAAAGGATTCCCCATTTAATAAATGGTGCTGGGAAAATTGGCTAGCCATAAGTAGAAAGCTGAAACTGGATCCTTTCCTTACCCCTTATACGAAGATTAATTCAAGATGGATTAGAGACTTAAATGTTAGACCTAATACCATAAAAACCCTAGAAGAAAATCTAGGTAGTACCATTCAGGACATAGGCATGGGCAAGGACTTCATGTCTAAAACACCAAAAGCAACGGCAGCAAAAGCCAAAATTGACAAATGGGATCTAATTAAACTAAAGAGCTTCTGCACAGCAAAAGAAACTACCATCAGAGTGAACAGGCAACCTACAGAATGGGAGAACATTTTTGCAATCTACTCATCTGACAAAGGGCTAATATCCAGAATCTACAAAGAACTCAAACAAATATACAAGAAAAAAACAAACAACCCCATCAAAAAGTGGGCAAAGGATATGAACAGACATTTCTCAAAAGAAGACATTCATACAGCCAACAGACACATGAAAAAAATGCTCATCATCACTCGCCGTCAGAGAAATGCAAATCAAAACCACAATGAGATACCATCTCACACCAGTTAGAATGGCAATCATTAAGAAGTCAGGAAACAACAGGTGTTGGAGAGGATGTGGAGAAATAGGAACACTTTTACACTGTTGGTGGGACTGTAAACTAGTTCAACCATTATGGAAAACAGTATGACAATTCCTCAAGGATCTAGAACTAGATGTACCATATGACCCAGCCATCCCACTACTGGGTATATACCCAAAGGATTATAAATTATTCTACTACAGACACATGCACACGTATGTTTATTGTGGCACTATTCACAATAGCAAAGACTTGGAATCAACCCAAATGTCCATCTGTGACAGACTGGATTAAGAAAATGTGGCACATATACACCATGGAATATTATGCAGCCATAAAAAAAAAAAAAAAGGATGAGTTTGCGTCCTTTGTAGGGACATGGATGCAGTGGAAACCATCATTCTTAGCAAACTATCACAAGAACAGAAAACCAAACACTGCATGTTCTCACTCATAGGTGGGAACTGAACAATGAGATCACTTGGACTCGGGAAGGGGAACATCACACACTGGGGCCTATCATGGGGAGGGGGGAGGAGGGAGGGATTGCAGTGGGGAGTTATACATGATATAAATGATGAATTGATGGGTGCTGACGAGTTGATGGGTGCAGCACACCAACATGGCATAAGTATACATATGTAACAAACCTGCACGTTATGCACATGTACCCTAGAACTTAAAGTATAATAAAAAAAATAAATTAAAAAAATAAAATAAAATAAAATAGTTTTAATAACAAAAAAAAAAGAAAATATGCAATCACTCTCCTAAAACTGCAGAATAGAAAAGTTGGTGAAGCATTGCCCTGAACAGTAAAATTGATGCAAAGAAAATTCTCTCAAATCTGAAGCCAGCCTTTTCTTCACAGCACCATTTTTCTTTCCCAACTTTACCCTATCCAACACCCCATGCTACTTGCATAGTTCATGCACAGTTACAAGCATCTTTGCTAATTTTACTCTTCTAGCTCTGTGTCTCTGAAACACCTGTCTTGAAGCATGCATCTTCTTAAAACGATTGGAAGTAGTGGTTCTCTTCTAACCTTCCCTTTACTTCACCCAAAGAATCCAGTCTACCTTTCTCCCCAGATAGCCTCTAAGAAGTTAGCTCAGCAGTGTGTGTGCTTGTTCATCTCTAAAGAGGAGAGGGGCCTAGGCCAGGCTGCCTTGACTAAGCACATTGTGCCTGCCCCATCTCTTGAACATCAGGAAATGGTGAGTGATTGAGGGCTAGATGCTGGGGTACACTGCCTAGATTTGCATATGGGCTTCCTCACTTGTCAACTGGATGATCTTGAACTAACTAGCTAACTGCTCTATGCCTCAAATTTCTCACATCTACAATAAAGATTATAGCAGAATAATAATTCTATAAAGAAGATCAAGGAGTTTAAATGTGTTAAATGCTTCAAAGAATGTCTGGTACCTAAATGAACATTAGTTATGATCATTCTTAACCTCTCCTTGCTAGTAGGAGGGAGTTGGCTCAAAATATCTAGTGTCCTTATGAAAAAGATCCTGGTCCCTAGGCATTCTCACATGGCCCCATCGCAGCCTGAGTCCTGTGGCTTATAGGATGAGTGTACTCTGGGAATAAAATTCAGCTCTTTCTGTTTTTCTTTCCTTACCCAGAGCCAGGACATTCTGAGGCACCCACGCATAACCTCCACACTCTCTTTACCTCTGTAGCATGTCTGTTAAAAAAAGAGACTGAAAGATGAACATATTTCTAAAGCAGAAGTCATGAAGGAAAAGTTTAATGTTGAATTGATTAATATTTTAATTTTTAAATTGAGATAGAATTTTAAGTCTAAAAGATATGCATGAAAGAAGAAAGAGGAAGAAAGGAGCCAATATTTGTTGCACGTTTATGTACCAGTTTTCAATCCTTAATTCTTCTAATAGTCCTACTTAAGGGAAATAATTATCCTTCTATGGAGAAAAAAAAAGGCCTGATATATTAACTACCACAGGGGTTAAATCCCTTCACCATCCAACAAATTAAATCAGCATGGCATTTCCTCCTACTGAAATTCAATGTCCATGACATTTTAAGGTAAAGGGTGTTGTTTTAGTTATTTTTAATTAGTGATATCTCCATTCTCTGGAAAACAGACTTCTCAAATCCCACCCCCTCACTCTGTATACTGGTATATTGGAAGGGACTTCTCAGTGAAGTATGTCTCTGCAGATTGTGCAAAGGCTTCAACAACATAAGCTAGTTGTAGGGCAGACTAAAGGAAGGAGCTCAGGGTGCTGTAGAGAGTTGTTGAGGTCCAGTGCATGAAGCCACACTATCTTCAGGGAAGTAGATGGCAGCCCATGTCCCATCCTCACATATGCAGAGGTCCTTGGGAAGCCACTCTGCTTGCTATCTTGGACATTCCCTCATATCCCTCATAGCATGCCAACTCCTGGCTCTCAATATGAGAGTGGTAAGTGAGGCTTCAATAGAATCAAGGGCCTGGTCCTCAATTCCTCTTGGGTATGACTTGTTAAACTACTGTGAATGAACCAACATGAAAAACCTTGCAGCTGCTAGACCTACAGGTGCCCAAAACACTGGGACATAAACCAATTGGCCATGTTCTACTCAGGAATTTGTATGACTCAGAATGTAGGGTGAGAGCTTGGTCAAGGCTCTTGCCCACAGAATTTATTGTGTGCATGGGTAATTACCCTGGTTATTCATGCTAAGGCTGTCTTTCCATAGTTTTTTTGCCAATGGTCACAGTTTGTTATTGCCTTAAAATTTAGCAATTGGCAGCGGAGGACTGCTGAGATAATGAGACATTGCAGTATCTCCCTGATGAAGGAGATTGTGGTCACTCCCTTTAATGTGTTCTTTTCCGCTAGAAGCAGGTGCAGCAGCCTGTTGCAGTGGAAATAGCAGCTCACCTGGAGCCAGGCAGATCACCATTCTAATCCTAGCTCTGCCACCTGCTAGCTAGGTGAACTTCTGCAATCTACTTGGTCTATCTTTACCTCAGTTTCCTAGTACACAGGGCTGCTGTGAAGATTAATTACAAATGAGTAAGATAATGATGGAAGGATGCCCAGCAATAGTGGGGTCTCAATAACTGGTTGTTTCTCCTTCTCTTCCTGTTTTTAGATCTCACTAGTTTCACCATGGGCATTAATGATTGTGTTTTCAACCACTAGCATGAAGTTCAAGGCTCTGTTACTAGTGGTAATGAGAGATAAAATGGTAATATTCTCAAGGGACTAACATTTTCCTGGGAGAGAAGACATAGTTAGGGAAGAGAACAGGACCACGAAATGCTCAGTTATCTCCTGCACACTCTCAGACCAAGATGGGGAGAACTCTGTGTGGGCTTTGCTTATCAGGTTTAGCTTCATGGAGGAGGAGATGTGGAATGAAGAATTAATGTGGCACGCTTCCCCGAACATCGTAGCAGATACTCCATAAATGTTAACCGTGTTGAATGACTGCACATATTTAACGTTTGGAATGAATAACTTTCTAGTTTATGGTGTAAGCTGCTCAGAGGAAAAGTGAACATCCATAGATGGTTATAAAATAAATTTTAGGAAAGAAAAAATTTAAAATAGCCATGAAATCACTTTCTTGTGGTTTAGAGGACAGACTTAACTGCCACATCAATTATGTGAGTTTATATATCCTATTCTTTGGACAAAAGCTAAAGTTTTTAAAGTGTATTGATTTTTAAATACAGTAAATAAATACTATTAAAGGTAGCATGTGGATATGCAGTATGTAAATGAAGCTTGGGAAATTCTGCTGGAAGTATTATAATATGATCCATTTCCAGATACCCTGTGGATGGAAAGAATCATTCTGCTGTGTGAGGCTATGTGATTTTGGGCAACTGCATTCATCTTTCTGTACCTCATCACCCTCATTTACTAAGTAGGGTCAATTATGATGCTACCTTATGGGGTTGAAGGTTAATATCTATAAAGCATGCAGAACACTTCTCTGTATGGGTTAAGGTTTGTGTAGAACAAGAATGAAAAAATGAGACTGACATTAGTTTGTGGGCTACCACTGACTGAGCCATGGTGGCACTAGATGTTTTGGTAGGACTTTGATAGCAAAAGTTAATCTACCCCACACTGATGAAAAATGATAGGTCAACAGATTGCCCTGTGGTTCCCAGGAAGGGATTCCCAGCTCTGACATTCACACCCTTGTGGGTTATTTAAGGTCACAAGTACATTTACTGTATGACCAGAGAAACCAGATACTTGTGCAGCTGGGAGCATATTCCTGCCAATGTGCAGAGGACTGATGTGATACTACAAACAATGGCATGGGTGATTTTTTCCTGAGATGAGTAAGCACTCAGTCAACTGAGATGAATTTAATCTGAACCTATGCTCCAGTGAAGTCCAAGATTCCCCAGATTCTTGTAGAGGCATATAAAATAATTAATCAAATCTTATCTCTGATATTTTTAATCAGTTAATGAACATTTTATTTCAATGGTTCCAAAGACTAGCCTATTTGAATGGAATGGTAAACAGTTTATATATAAAATGATTTGGTTTCACCCAGAGGTAGATATATTTTAGTTCTCATCCACATTGCATTTTCAACTCATGATGCATAGCCATCAGTTTTAGAATTTTAAAAATATTTTCAATAAGCAACACATACCAAGTAAGCAGACATGGTGGAAAATACAGAAATACTGTCATCAAAGATCTGCTGCTGAAGAAAATAAGCCCCAAACCTCTACCTCTAGGTATTCCCCTTGAACCCCAGACCTATATGACCAAGGCTATTGGACATCTCCCCAGTGCACACAGAGTTGTTCTCTTGGAGATTCTCAATACACAATAGCTTTTAAAGATGTTGACAAGTCCTGTATTAAACAATGCTGTTTAATCCAATCATGTACGATAATGTGCCCCTTTTTAAGTGATAACATTAATATTTCTATTTCCTATAGGACAGAATAAGACATGCTGCCCCAACATAGATGGTTGAAGCATACCATTCACTCATTCAGCAGTCTAAAAACTTGGGTGACTTACTTTACTTCTCCTTTTCCCTCGTCCATCCAGTCCCCAAGTCCTGTTGCTTCTATCAGGGAAATGTCTCTAGGGTCTCTGCCCTCCTCTCCATCTCTGCTGTCAAGACTCAGTTTAAGTCTTGCTCATGTCTATTTTGAATGTCTAGACTGCTCTCCCTGCTTTCTGTTTCTCTCCTCTATAATCAACCACTGACTTATTTTCCTAAAAATAAATCTCATCATATTGCTTTTTCACTTAAAACCTCTCCTGTCTCCCCACTGCCAATACAATGATGTGAAAATTATTACCACAGACTAATTCTCAGGACGGTATAGGATGGTAGTTATAAGCATAGCATTTGGAACCAAATACAGTAATCCTGCCTTATGTATGGTAGATAACGTTTCAAGGCCCCCAGAGAATGCCTGAAACCCTGGATAGTACTTGTGATGGTTAATATTGTCAACCTGATTGGACTGCAGGATGCAAAGTATTGTTCCTGGGTGTGTCTGTGAGGGTGTTGCCAAAGGAGATTAACATTTGAGTCAATGGACTGGGAGAGGGAGACCCACCTTCAATCTGGTTGGGCACCATCTAATCAGCAACTAGGATAAAAGCAGGCAGAGGAACATGGAAGGACTAGACTGACTGAGTCTTCCAGCCTTCGTCTTTCTCCCATGCTGGGTGCTTCCTGCCCTGGAACATCAGACTCCAAGTTATTCAGCTTTTGGACTCTTGGACTTACACCAGTGGCTTGCTAGGGGCTCTTGGGCCTTCAGCCGCAGACTGAAGGCTGCACTGTTGGCTTCCTTACTTTTGAGGTTTTGGGTCTCAGACTGGCTTCCTTGCTCCTCAGCTTGCAGATGGCCTGTTGTGGGACTTCACCTTGTGATCCTGTGAGTCAATACTCCTTAATAAACTGTTTTTCATATATGTATGTATGTATGTGTACATATGTGTGTGTGTGTGTATATATATGTATATATATATCCTATTAGTCCTGTCCCTCTGGAGAACCCTAATATAGCACTGAACCCTATTGGTACTGTTTTTTTGTTTGTTTGGTTTTTTTGGATTTTGTTTTTGGTTTTTTTTGATAACCAAGACAGCTACTAGGTGACGAACAGGCAGGAAGCATATTCAGCATGGATCCACTGGACAAAGGGACGACTCATGTCCTGGGCAGGATGGAGAGGGCCAGCATAAGATTTCATTATGCTACTCAGAATGACATGCAATTCAAGATTTATGAATTGTTTACTTACGGAATTTTTCATTTGATATTTTCTTTTTCTTTTTTCCTTTTTTTTTTTTTTTTTTTTTGGATGGAGTCTTGCCCTGTCACCAGGCTGGAGTGCAGTGGTATGATCTCTTCTCACTGCAACTTCTGCCTCCCAGGTTCAAGCGATTCCCCAACCTCAGCCTCCCGAGTAGCTGGGACTACAGGCACCCGCCACCATGCCCGGCTAACTTTTTTGTATTTTAGTAGAGACGGGGTTTCACCATGTTGGCCAGGATGGTCTCGATCTCCTGACCTCATGATCCGCCCACCTCGGCCTCCCAAAGTGCAGGGATTACAGGTGGGAGCCACCACGCCTGGCCTCATTTGGTATTTTCTGACCATAGGTGACCATGGGTAACCTAAACCATGGAAAGCAAAACCATGGATAAGGGGGAGACTACTATAGTTTTGTACAGGCCCTAAGACATTGATTTAATCCTCCTAAGCCCCAGTTTCCTCATCTATAAAATGGGCATAATTATGTTACAAGTTTTACAGGATTATGGTGATGATTAAATGAGATAATACAGGTATAACACTTAACACAATACCTAAAATATTGAAAATGTTTATAATTTTAGTCATTCTTTTAGTCTTATACATGACTCTGAAGAACTGAGTCCTGGCTCACCAGTATCCATTTCACAGCCTTTTCACAGCCACCTATGTTTTAGCCACAGCAAATTCTAACTTTTCTCTGAAGTTCTAGGCACTTACCTGTCTCTATGATTTTGTGCTGTCCATTCCCTCTCTGCATAGTGCTATTATCTGCTTCTATAGTGGAAATGTCCTCACTCCAAGAGACCATTATGCAGGTTGAAAGAACTTATCATTATAAAGCCCATGCACTTTTCTGTACAAGAATGTCTTGAAGGGTTAGTATGCTTATTTGGAATTAGGTGGAAATGTAAATCTACTGACTTGACCCATGTGGTTGTCTAGGTTCCTTTGTGAGTGAGAGAAGGGAGAGAGGGAAGGTTCTTCTTAGTTGACAGAGGAATCAGATTAAAAGCAGCAAGGGAAGAACTATAAGATACCATGCTACCATGCTTAGAAGCAAAGGCTAAGAAACAGGGAGGACCAGGAATAGTGACAGATCACTTAGCTTAGAGCATAGCCTAAGAACACTATGGAATTCACATCCACTTCAACGAACTCTTATCTAAAAGGACTGACTGGACCAGGTGTAATAACTGACATTGTTTATGATGATCATCAAAAATTAGTAATAATAGTGCCCTCATGCTTTTTATTAAGTGCTTATGATGTGTCAGCATTATGTTAAGTATATTTTATGTTAAGAGTGTTCGACTCATTCTCATTGTAGTATTATCACCTCCCTCCCGTTTTGCAAATGAGAAAAATGAAGCTTACAGAGACTAAGAGACTCTTCCAAGGTACTTAGTGAGTGATAGAGTTCTAATAATTCTGGAGCTCATGATCAAAACCATTTATAATATTATCTCCTTATATAAGGTTATTATGGTTAAAGAACTCTACTTAAATACACATGGAATAATATAAATACGTAATATTTATTATTAACATCTATGATGAAAATATATTTTTATAAAACTTTTCATGTAGCATTGTTTACATTTTTACAATGTTGGTATGCTAGCAAGCCACAGAATTTTTAAGTAGGACATCTTTTATTTCTCTGCTGCTGGATAAATGACACTTCACACACTTAAGAAAGTTAGCTTACCAAAGGAAAATCTAATGGCTGTGAGCGTCTTTGTGGGGCACAAGCCTGTAGTGAAAATTAAAGTTTTAACCAAAATGTTTATGTTTTATGTCCTCCTAGGAGGTTTTCCTTAGATCTGGAGTCAAAGAGGAGTGTGTGATTTGGAATGAGTGGGTTCAGTGTTCTTCTGATCTTGGTTTTGTTTCAGAGCCCGATATGTGTGTGTCAACTTGTTTCTCTCCTGCCTGCCTTAGTACTTCTACAAAAGCAGAACCACCTCTGTCAGAGACATGGCCTATTCCCTGTCTCTTCAAGCTTGTCCTTAGGGTGTCACCTTTTAAAGCCAGCCCTTGTCTCTCTTCCTATTCAGGCCAGATCCTCCCTCCCTTGTCTAATTCTTAGCCAAGCATAGCAAGGCCAGCTGGTGAGAGCCTTGTAAAAAACAATGGCACCAGACCCTGCTTAATGGAATGCTGATTGTGCCAGTCGAAACTTCCTGGATTGGAACAGTTGATTTTGAGTTGTGGCCCATCCTCTGACCCATATTGAAGTGCTGTGTTCAGTGGGGATTAAAAGCCTTGTGAACTGGAGTAAGAAGAGCTAGAAGAAAGAGGTCATTGTGGGTCTAGAGGGAATCAATATTGTGTCTTTGAAAAAGCCTGTGTCTGTTCCCAGACTGACCATCTGGGGCTGTGTGGCTCAAAATCATCTACAAAAGAGGAGAGAGAATTAAATTGGAATGGGAGAACTTTGCAAGGGCAGATTTGCAAGGTAGCTTGTCTGGGAAGACTAAGGAGGAGCCAAAGGGGCGGTAGGAGAGAAGGCAGTTTAAGAAAAGAGGAAAAAAACTCAAATTCCTATGCATACCTGCAGTTCATCCATCCCTCCTTGTGCCCCTAGCAAATGTTTTCCAGATGTGAATAAGGAGCTATTTCCACAGCACTCATAATTTCTTCCTCAATTCTTGAATGCCTTTAGCATACTTTTACAAAAGTGTTTTTGTTTTCAATGCAATTGACATTTCTAATAAATTCCAAGCTTTAAGCTTATAGGGCAAGAACACAAGATGAGGAGTGGTAACAATTTAGAGATGGGTGTTGCTGGTTCAGTGCTCCTACAGCGAAGGAAATGTTTCCTCTATGTAAGGATTGGTGGCTTCAGTTTTCTTTGTGGAAGGGTGGTAACTGGATGAAAACAGAGCAATAACAGTGGCCAGAAGAAACAGAGAATACTGATGTGTGATGCAGAAGGATTATCAGGCTAACAGTTTGCTCAGAGCAATGGCTTTGTTCTGGCTTTAAGATACCAATATACCTGCTTCAGCTAATTATCTGGAATTGGAGAGACTTTTCAGAAAATATATACATTTCCTCAGGAGACCAAGCAGCCAAATGCTGCTGTCAGTGGTGAAGTGGAACCTGGTAAGTGGGGCGTTCAAGCAGGAATGATGGAAGTGTGAGCATTGGACACATTTTGGCTCTGGAATAGATTTGCTATATGTTCCTAGATTAAGCCTTAATATTATATAATCCTGAATCCTCACTAATCAATTAAAATGGCAAAAATTAATTTACTGAAAGGATTTGTGTCACAGTAATAGGAAGGTAGGAATTTAGTGATTTCTTGTTTTATCAATATTTTTATTCAGAAGGGAATTTTACTAATAAGGTCTGTCTGCCAAGGTATCCTATAGCTCTTCTCTCCCATTATATTCCAGTGGCAAAGAGGTCCACCTGACAGTGAGACCTCTCTACCTGCACACCTCCACAGGTACCTCCAACCCTCATGACCCAACTAAACTCATTATCCCCCACACTCCAAACCCCATCTTCCTTCCACATTCCCATCTATAGCAACAGAGCATCAGCTCTTCCACATGAGGAGTTTCAGCATCACCCTTTACTGCCCCCTTCCACTCTCCACTGTCCATTATCATTCTCCTATTCTGCTTTTCTCCTTTGTCATGGCCTCTGCTTGAGTTCAAGCTCATTATTTTTCATCATCACCAACAATATCCTTTTTATTTCTTAACTGAGTTGAAATTGACATAATATTAACCATTTTAAACTGAACATTTCAATGGCGTTTTGTACAATCACAATATTGTGCAACCACCACCTCTATCTAATTCCAACACATTATTATCACCCCACAAGTAAATCTATACCCGTTAAGTTGTTCCTGTTTTCCCCTCCCCCAGCCTCTGGCAACTACCAACCTGCTTTCTGTCTCTATAGATTTATAAGATAATTCGAATAAATGGAATCATCCAATATGTAATCTTTCATGTCTTTCTTCTTTTATATAGTGTTTTCTAGGCTTCTTCATATTGTAACATACATCAGTACCTCATTCCTTTTTGTGACTGAATACTATCACATTGGATATATATACCACAATTTGTTTATCCATTTATCTGCTGATGGACATTTGGGTTTTTTCCATCTTTTGGCCCATGTGAATAATGCTGTTATTAACATGAGTGTACATGTATTTGCTGAGTACTTGCTTGCAGTTCTTTTGGGATTACATACCTAGAGATGGGATTGCTAGGTCCTATGGTCATCCTATACTTAACTTTTTGAGGAATGGCCAGTTTTGTACAGCAACCAAACAATGTATTATTGGTTTGTACATTATTCCCACTAGCAATGTACAAGGGTTCCAATTTCTCCACATTTTCACCTACACTTATTTTCTAGTTTTTGATTATAGCTAACCTAGTGGGTGTGAAGTGGTATACCTTTGTAGTTTTACTTGTATTTCCTTAATGATGTTGAGCATCTTTTCATGTGCTTATTGGTCATTTGTATATCTTTTGGGAAAAAATTTCTATTTAAGTCCTTTGCCTGTTTTTAAATTGAGTTTGTTGTTGTTGTTGTTGTTGTTCTTGTTGAATTATAATGGTTCTTTATATATTCTGGATACTAGACCCTTATCAGATATATGATTTACAAATATTTTCTCCCATCCTATAGGTTGTCTTTTCACTTTCTCAATCATATCACTTGATGTAAAAAAAAAAAAAAAGGTTTTAATTTTGATGAAATCCAATGTGTTAAATTTTTTCTTTTGTTGCTCATGCTTTTGGTGTTAAATTCAAGAATCTGTTGCCAAATCCAAGGCTATGAAGATTTACCTCTATTTTCCCAAGAGTTTTATAGTTTTAGCTCTTGTGTTTAAGTCATTGGTTCATTTTTTACTTTTTATGATGCTTTTGTAAATCATCTTTATTAAAGTATACTTTATATATAATAACATTTACCAAATTTTGTGTAAGATTTGACAAATTTTGACAAATGCATAACAATCATGTAGCCACCACCACAACCATAATTTAGAACATTTTCACTACTCATTAAACATTCCCTTGCCTTTTATAATAGTCAATAACCTCTCTGACCCTGGTCCCTGGCAAGAATAATTTGCTTTAAGTCAATATAGCTTTGTTTTTTCTAGAACTTCGTATAAATGAAATAATGTAGTATATAGTGTTTGTGTCTGGTTGTTTCATTTATAATACTTTTGAGATTCATATAAGTTGTGTGTATCAGTAATTCATTTCTTTTTATTTCCGAATAGTATTTCCATTGTAAGTTTATACAATAATTTGTTTATCCAATCCCTTGTTGATGGACTTATGTTTCTAATGTTTGGCTTTTGTGAAAGAAGTTGCTATGTACATTTCATAAAAAGCCTTTTTATGGACATATGTTTTTATTTCTCTTGTACAAATTCCCAGGAGTGGAATTGCTGAATCATGTGGTAAATATATGTTTAACTTTTTTAAAAAAACTGCCAAACTGTTTTCCAAAGTGAGCACATATTTTCACTTCCCATCAGGTTTTTTTTTTATGTACAAGATTTTTCGATGCTCCAAACCGTCAACATTTGTTATTGTCAGTCTTTTTAAAATTTGTACTATTCTAGTGGTGTGCATTGATATCTTATTTTTTAAATTATACTTATTTTACAGAGCAGTTTCAGTTTTACAGAAAAATTTCACAGAAAGTACAAGTTCCCATATACTCCTCTCGCCTCACCCCTTAAATATTTCAGAGAGTGTGAGGTAGGGGTCCAACTTATTATTTTGCATGTAGCTATCCAGTTGTCCCAGGACCATTTGCTAAAAAGACTATTCTTTTGCTATTGAATGATCTTGGCACCCTTATCAAAAATAAATTGGCTATAAATATTTGGGTTTATTTGTTTGTTTGTTTGTTTGTTTGTTGAGACAGAGCCTCCATTGCCCAGGCTGGCATGTAGTGGCATAATCTTAGCTCACTGCAACCTCCGCCTCCCGGATTCCAGAGATTCTCCTGCCTCAGCCTACTGAGCAACTGGGATTACAGGCATGTACCACCACACCTGGTTAATTTTTATACTTTTAGTAGAGATGGGGTTTCACCATGTTGGCCAAGCTGGTCTTGAACTCCTGACCTCAGGTGATCCACATGCCTAGGCCTCCCAAAATGCTAGGATTACAGGTGTGAACCACCATGCCTGTCCTGGGTTTATTTTTGGACTTTCCAATTTTATTTCACTGGTCTATGTGTTCATTTTATGCCAGTACCATGCTGTTTTAATCACTGTAGCTTTGAAATCAGGAAGTTTGAGTTCTCCAATGTTCTTATTTTTCAATATTATTCTAGCTATTTAGAGCCCCTTGCAATTCTACATGAATTTGAGAATCAACTTTTCTGTTTCTGAAAAAAAAAATGCCATTGGAATTTTGATAGACATTGTATTGAATGTGTAGATTGCTTTGGATAGCATTCCATCATAGCAATACAGATACTCTGCGACTTACAACAGGGTTACATTCTGATAAACCCATCATAACCTGAAAATGTTGTAAGTCAGAAGTACATTTTTGACTTATGATATTTTCAACTTATAGATTTCTCTGGACATAACCCCATTGTAAGTTGAGGAGCGTGCTGAATGCATATAACTTTCACACCATCATAAGGTCAAAAAACAGTAAGTCTAACCATTGTAGGTTGGGGACTGTCTGTATTATCTTCCAATTCATGAACATGGAATGTCTTTCCATTTATGTTGTTCTTTATTTCAGCAATGTTTTGTTGTTTTCAGTGTACAAGTCTTTTACCTCTTCAGTTAGATTTTAAATTCTAGTGTTATATTCATTTTTATACTCAGATTTATTTCTAGGTGTTTATATTCATTTGCATGCAATTATAAATGCAATTATTTTCTTAATTTCTTTTTCAGATCATTTCCAATGAATGAAAAAATAAAACATTTTTTTCTTTTCTTTCTTTTTTTTTTTTTTTTGAGATGGAGTCTCTATCTGTCACCAGGCTGGAGTATAGTGGTGCGATCTTGGCTCACTGCAATCTCCGTCTCCCAGGTTCAAGCGATTCTCCTGCCTAGCCTCCTGAGTAGCTGGGACTACAGGTGCATGCCACCATGCCCAGATAATTTTTTTAGTTTTAGTAGAGACGAGGTTTCACCATGTGGGCCAGGATGGTCTCGTTCTCTTGACCTCGTGATCTCCCAACCTCGGCCTCCCAAAGTGCTGGGATTATGGGTGTGAGCCACCGTGCTCAGCCACAACTGACTTTTTCTTTTTTAGTTGTTATTTTATCCTGCAACTTAGCTGAAGTCATTCATTAGCTCTAGTAGGATTGGGATTTTGTTCGTCCGTATGTGAATCCTTTGGGATTTTCTATAAATAGGAACATGTCATCTGTGAATAGAGATAGTTTTATTTCTTTCATTCTAGTTTGGATGTCTTTTATTTCATTTTTCTTCATGATTGTATGGCTAGAACTTCCAGTACAATGTTAAATAGCAATGGTAAAAGTGGGCATCCTTGTCTTGTTCCTAATCTTAGGGGGAAAGCTTTTGATATTTCACCATTAAGCATGATGCTAACAGTGGCTGTTTATAAGTGTCCTTTATCATGTTGAAGAAGTTCTCTTCTATTCCTAGTTCTCTGAGTGTTTTTTTGTGAAAGAATGTTGGATGTTGTCAAATCCTTTTTCCCCATCATGAAGTTTTATTCTCTTATTCTATTAATGTGGTGCATTAAATTGATTGATTTTCTTATGTTGAATGATTCTTGCATTACTGGAATAAATTTCACTTTGTCATAGTATATAAGCCTTTTATATGTTCTTAGATTTCTTCTGTCTGTATTTTGTTTAGGATTTTCAATTCTATAATCATAAAGGATATTGGTTTCTTCTTTTATTGTCTTTGTCTGGCTTTTGGTATTGGGGTAATATGGCCTCATAGAATAAGTTAGGGAGTGTTTCCTCTTCCTCTATTTTTCAGACGCATTTGAGAATGATTGGTATTAATTCTTCCTTAAATGTCTGGGAGAATTCACCAGTGAAGCCAGTCTAATCACATCTTAACTACTTTTCTTCTTTCCTGACTCATCGCCCTCCAGTCTATTCTTCCTTTTATAGCCATAGTACTCTTCCAAAAATATCAATCATCTCAAGTCACATTGCTGCTATAAACCTTTTAATTGTCCCCAAGTCTTTGCAGGATAAAATTTAAACTCCTATTTATGAGGTTCAAGGCCCTCTGTGAACTGACTGTGCTTGCCTTTCTGGATTATTATTCTCTGTTTTAGAAATCCACCAACCTCCTCATTTCTCCCCCCGCAAAAAACATGCACACCCTGCACACACTCACACTTCCATTCATAAGGAATTGCTTTTGGTTTCCAATATAAGTCAAGCTCTTTTGGGTCTTTGTGTCATTGTACACTCTGTTTCTTTTGCCTGAAACCCATTGCCCATCTTGTATATCTGGAAAACGTTTCTTCAAGTATCACCTCCTCCATAAAGTCTTCCCAGACGCTTCTCCTCCCCGTAGCTAGAGTAAAACACCTCTGCATTATTCACTCATTGCAGTCTTTCCAGATATTTAGCTCAGGTTTTTCCACTGGTTTGGAGAGCGTAAAATAAACATTTTAAAGACACACTTACTCCTTCTGTTCTCCCTCCTCCACTGATGTTGAGCTTGACCATCTCACTGGTTAACTTCATAGTGGGTAGGTAGAGTATACTTTCCTTCCCCATGACATTGGGCTTGATCACATAAGTGACTTGTTGTAGGCAAAAGGATATTAACAGACACCATGCAAGCAGAGACTTAAAATGTTCTGTTCAGTTGGATTGCCATACTGCCTTGTAAAGAACTTCCCCTGGGTAACTGCTATCCTTTCAGCCTGGGCACCAGAACAAACACATATAGAGCAGACCTAAGCCCAATTTAGTGAGAAGCCTAGTGTAGCCAGTGACACAGCTTGAAACAGAGTCATCCCTTAAAGCCAAGCCTAGATCAACTACCTATGATTGCATGTGGGAATTGTTTGTTACACAGCTTTATTATATAAATAGTTGACTGATACAGAGGATTTTTAAAAATACAATTACTGTTTTGAGAGATTCCAAAAATAAAAAAAAATTACCAAAAATGCTAGAGCAAATATTCCACATGCCAACATACAGAATTGACCATTGTTATACTTTGCTGTGTTTGCTTAGGTCTCTTTGTTTCTTTTACAGAATAAACTAAATACTATAGAGAGTTCCTGCAATATTATTAGTAGAACCTTGGAGTCAGAGATTCTATTTTGTTCTACTTAGTATTTCAGTGACTAGAACAATGCTTGACACATACTAAGTGCTCATTGAAATGTTCTTTGAATGAATGATGAATTAATGTAATCAGGCCAGTGAGCTGCATATATATGAAGTTGTTTGGGGAACACTCATCATATTTTTCTAAAGCTTTTAGCGGTATCTTAGCGTTTTGAAACAATCTGAAGAAATAAGAAATTCTTTATTCGTAAGTTTTACATCTTCCTTATTGGTTTGTCCTATCTTCATACTCCATCAGGGTGTTTTTATTGCTTCAAGATGCATTCATTATAAAGGGGAGATGAGAGTAACAAATGTTACCCTCTTGGGGAGATAAAAGTCTTAATAAAACTTTGATAATGTGAAGTGATTAGGAGTAGTATTTTGGGATGGGAATATAAGTCGTCTGTCCCATGGATTGAAGTCATACGGAGGCTTCCTTCACTCAAAGTAGGAGAAACTAGTTAAGCACTTACAACATGCTAGGCATGCACATGTTATCCCATTTAACTCTCAACAATTTTGTCCTGATGGGATATTTGGCTCTGTGAAGTGGTTTCTGCTTACCCCTGTTTGAGCCTGGGAATCACCTTCTTTCTCTGAGGCAGGTAAGATGACCATCTAGATGTCTTTTCATCTACTTAATTTCATGAATTAAGTAGACTCAGGCCTCAAATGAAAGTAAGAAATCAAATATCTTACTGTCTCATATTAAGCATTCTCTCTATTCCTTTCTAATTGGTGGGATTTTGAGTAAAATGGGTGGTGGAAATAAGCCATTTCTGAGTGTTCACTATGTGCCGGAAAGACTTACTTTTGTCTTTTCATGTAATATCTTTTTTTTTTTTTTTTTTTTTTTTGAGACGGAGTCTCGCTCTGTCACCCAGGCTGGAGTGCAGTGGCCGGATCTCAGCTCACTGCAAGCTCCGCCTCCCGGGTTCACGCCATTCTCCTGCCTCAGCCTCCCGAGTAGTTGGGACTACAGGCGCCACCACCTCGCCCGGCTAGTTTTTTGTATTTTTAGTAGAGACGGGGTTTCACCGTGTTAGCCAGGATGGTCTCGATTTCCTGACCTCGTGATCCGCCTGTCTCGGCCTCCCAAAGTGCTGGGATTACAGGCTTGAGCCACCGCGCCTGGCCCTTTTCATGTAATTCTCACTTGCTCTAACCCTACCAACTTTCCAGCGTCACTTCCTTCCCTGCAATTGATGGTGCAACCATTTTGATCTGCTGCTGTTCTTCAAACCTACATGTTGCTTTTCACTGTCACCTTTGTGCTGGTATTTCTTTAATCTAAAATGCCCTGCTTGCTTCTTCAAGTGTGGGTCTAGAGACCAACACTATCAGCATTAACTGGAGCTTGTTAGAAATGCAGAATCACATGCCCCACCTCAGGTACTGAGTCAGAATTTGCAATTTCAGTGATTTAGATGCAAATTAAATTTGAAAAGCATCGCTTTATTCTCTCCTTTTCCACCATGTAACTCTTTCTATCCTTCAAAGCCCAACTTAGCTCTCACTTCCTCCAAGAAGCCTTTAGGCCCACCAAAAAGTAAGGTAGCCGTTTCTTTGTGCTATTTCCTTTACATGCGTCACTGTCTTGTTTTCGCTGCTAGTCAGTGAATTCCTTCAGTTGAGAAATTGAATCAACTCTATTTCTATGTCCTTTGCAGGCAATCAACCTACAATAGATATTCGTTGAATTAGTTGAGTAGCCATTCCCATTAGGGAAACTTTATTATCACTATATTGCAAATGCAGAAACTGGAGCTCAAGGAGGTGTGTCTGAGTGACAAAGTCAAGATTTAAGCCCAGACCTCCTGATTCCAATACCCATGTTTTTACCTCTATGTCTTACAGCAATTTTAAGAATTTCGGGCAATGAAAGGGAATACCTTAGGATACTGGGATCATCTCCTGTACATAAATAATGTCGGAGAGCAGCTGCCCATCCTAAAGTCAGCTAGTAACTAAGAGTAGGAGAGCAAGGCCATTTATAGAGATCGATACTAGAGAATGATGGAATGCCTTGGGGAAGCAAAGAAATCTTTTGTGCTTTTAAAATCCATTTGCAAAGATCAGTCCTAAAAACTGTGTATGTCTATATGTGTACAGTACCTACCCTAAAACAATACACTCAAAATTTGTCTAAACAAATGAACAAATGACTTTTTGCACCCGTAAGTATACCCAAATCCATGTGTGTATGTACATACTGTGCATCTCTAATATGTATGTATACCTGTGACGATGTGTTCCAGTCCCTTGTTATTCAAAATGTGATCTGAGGAGGAGAGGCATTGGCATCACCTAGAAATTAGTGGAAATGAAGAAACTTAGGCACCACCTCAGACACACTGAACCAGAACCTGCATTTTTAATCACTCCAGGTGATGGATATGCACAGGAAAGTTTAAGAAGCACTATTCTAAGCAATCCCAGGTAAGCCAGGACAGGCTGTCAAGTCAGGTTCAAGCTCAAAATTCTGAAAAGCTGCCAGAAAGAGATGCTTCCATTACTTGCAGTACACTGGGCTCATTATTTTATTCCTCTGCTCTTCACACACCTACCTGTAGACAAAGATCTAATTTAACACACATGCCATCACAAGCACATTGAGCATGTCTGAACTTTTGTTGACACTTTATAAACCAGATTTTTCTTTAAGTCTTCCTCTGCCAGGATGTAGGCATTTTTCCTAAACATGCAGAGAAACATGTCTTTTTCATTCAGTAGAGCTCTTTATCTGCCCCTTTCTGCCTCCATCTACCCTTTCTAGCTTTGTTCCTTTCTCCTCCTCCCACCCAGCTGCTCATTTAGCATGAATAGCATTTGAAGCAGGCTAAAGATAACTAGGGGTTATTTTTGAACAATAGTTCATAAGATTTTATCATTTCTAAGGTTCTATTCTTGAGGAACTGATAAAAGTGGCCCCTCTGTCCTTTTGCTAAAGATGGCATCAAATGATCATATGATGCAGGTGATAACATATTATACAGAGTATTACAAACAGTTATATGGTTGTAAAGCCAGCTTTGTAAATGGTATTTTGTAAATAGAACCATGTGTTTGAGGCAGGTTGGACTTTTAGTTGACAAATTCAAGAGTATAGAAAATCTCTTGTTCTCTGCAATCGAATTAAATCTAAATCTGAACACCCATCTCTTTATCCTGGCAGGAGATGTAAGTTACCAAGATTCCCCTCAGGGTTCTGCAAGGGTCTTACCCAGCCTTATAACATCAGGGAGAAAACCCTAGCCATCACTTATCTGTCCACCCTGACTATCTTTAAGATACCCATTATCCCAGGAACATGGTCTTTTCTGGTCCAATTAGGACATATGACTATTTGTTGGGGCTCAGAGCTATGTATCCAGAGCCCACCTGCTCTAGATTGTTCCTTTCTTCTCTGACCTTTTTATTCTAGGTGAAGTCTCTCCCTCTTCTTTCTAAATACTGTCAAATACACTCCTCAACTGGAGATCATTTGGTTTAGGCTTTTGCAAAAGACAGGAGATACAATTGTCTTCAAATTGTTCCTGCTTTCTGCCCTATGAAAATCCCTGAAGCAGGAAAATATCAAGAGTCCAGCTACTTGCCTGACACACATGGGAAAGGGAAAGATTCCGCAAGTTGATATTTCAGAAGAGTATCCAGACTATTCTCTATACAAGGAGCTTGTACCTGTCTCTTCATCATCCCCTTCTGACCTTGCTGCAGAGAGAAAAGGCCATCATTCTCTCTAGCTCATGCTCCGTGACCATCATCAGTCAGCTATCTCAAGACCCCATTCTGGTTTTATTTCATTCTTTTTCTCCTTTATCTCTATCTCAACTCCCACCATCCCAAGCCACCCACTCTAATATATTCAATAGGCACTTCAGTTGTGAGTATTTCATTGAAATACCTGTGCATTTTAAGTACTTTTTATTTTTATGTAATTTCAAACATACAACAAAGCTGCAAAAGCAGTACACGGACCTAACATGTACCCTTTATCCAGATTCACCAATTTCTATTTTGCCTGATGCACTTTATCATTCTCTCTCTCTCTCTCTCTCTCTCTCTCACACACACACACACACACCACACACACACACACAAATATAGAAATGTTTAGAGATAAATCTCCAGTCTACGTTCAAAGATGTCACAAAAACTTATGTGTAAAAAATTTACATTGCACATATTTTTTCCTGACATGGCCAGCCTTTGTTGTGACTGTAGTTGGACTTTGTTGATCTTTATTGCACTTTTTAAAATACGTTCAGTATGTTTATTTTATTTTTTCACCTTCACAAGCATTTATTATTGCTATATCTTTCTTCCAGACTAGGGCTTAGGGGTCTGAGCATCTTTTATTCAGAGTTGTATTGAAATCAACAGACAAATAGCAGAGTACTGGAACCAATGAGCATGTCCTGAAAGAGTAGAGTTGTCCCTTGATATCCACAGGGAATTGATTCCAGGACCCCTGCAGATACCAAAATCTATAGACACTCAAATTCCTTATATAAAATGGTGGAGTATTTGCACATAATGTACATATATCCTCTATACTTTAAGTCATTTCTAGATTATTTACAATTATTAGTCTGTTTTTCACACTGCTAAAAAGAACTACCTCATCCTGGCTAACACCGTGAAACCCCGTCTCTACTAAAAAAAACGGGTGGATCACGAGGTCAGGAGATCGAGACCATCCTGGCTAACACCGTGAAACCCCATCTCTACTAAAAAATACAAAAAACTAGCAGGGCGAGGTGGCGGGCGCCTATAGTCCCAGCTACTCGGGAGGCTGAGGCAGGAGAATGGCGGGAACCCGGGAGGCGGAGCTTGCAGTGAGCTGAGATCCGGCCACTGCACTCCAGCCTGGGCCATAGAGCGAGACTCCATCTCAAAAAAAAAAAAAAAAAAGAAACTACCTAAGTCTAGGTAATTTATGAAGAAAAGAGATTTGATTGGCTCATAGTTCTGCAGGCTTAACAGGAAACATGACTGGGAGGCCTCAGGAAACTTACAGTCATGGTAGAAGGCAGAGGGGAAGTAAGCATGTCCTATGATAGCAGAGCAGAAGAGAGAGAGTGAAGCAGGAAGTGCCACACTCAGAAAATTTCTAGCAACCTGATCTCATGAGAACCCATTTACTATCATAAGAACAGCAAGGGGGATGTCTGCCCCCATGATTCAATCACCTCCCACCAGGCCCCTCCTCCAACAATTGGGGATTACATTTCGAGATGAGATTTGGGTGGGGATACAGAGACAAACCATATCAATACCTAATACAATATGAAAGCTATAACAATAGTTGTTTTACTATATATCTATATATTTTTAAATTTGCACTGGGCTTAGTGGCTCATGCCTGTAATCCCAGTACTTTGGGAGGCTAAGGCAGGCATATGGCTTGAGGCCAAAAGTTCAAGACCAGCCTGAGCAACATGGCAAGACTCTATTGCCACAAAAAGTTAAAAATTTAAAAATTAGCTGGGTGTGGTGCCGTGGGCCTGTGGTTCCAGCTGCTCGGGAGGATCGCTTGAGCCCAGGAGGTCATGTTCATACCACTGCATTCCAATTTGGGTGACAGAACAAGATCCTGTCTCAAAAAAAAAAAAAAAAAAGAAAAGGTATGGTGTTTATAGTTGTATTTTTTTTTTCCTAAATATTTTCAATCTGAAGTTGGTTGAATCTGAGGATGCAAGCCCACAGATATGGAGGGCCACCTATACAGGGTTAAAGTCAGGATAAGCCACAAAACAAAAGAAATGCAGAACATGAAAAAAAAAAAAAAAAAGCAAAAGTCTCCAACCCAAATGAGTCAAGTGAAAAGCTGGAACCAGCTTTAGAGATAGAGCAATCACAGAAATGGATATGTGTCATAATAATAAAGATAAACATAAATGAATCATCTGTTTTGAATGCCTGCTATATGCCTGGCACTTTCTATCCTTGTACTAAGCCCCATAAGTTGAACATTTTTGTCTTCCTTTTGCAGATGAGGAAATAGAGGTGCAAAGAAGTTCCATGACTTAACCAAACTAAGGTGCAATGGAGCAACAACTCAGACACAGGTCCATCTGAATCCAAATCTCATTATTTCCCTTCAATTCCATGTTGCACGAGATAGACAAGAAGTATAGGGATGAACATGGAAGAATTCATGTAACAGAGTTCAGGCACACAGGAGGATTTTTTTTAGATTGTCACAGTTGCTTTGGGGAAATAGGTATATTTAAGAGGGGAAATCAGAATATATAGTCAGTATGTCTAAGAAGTATTAAAATGAAATTATTTATATGGAACCAGGAAGTAAGGGAACCCAAAAAAGCTAAGCAAGGCTCTTGAACCTGGAGCCTAAATATCACAGACCTTTAAATCAGACCAATTTGTGTTCCTTTGTCCTAAACCAACCATGGTAATCCTGTCTCCACTTGCCTGAGATTGGTTATTCCATTACCCTCCGTTAGGGATGACCATGTGACCCAGTTTTAGCCAACAAAACTTACGGGAAACCTACTGGGGTTGGGACTTCTGGGAAAGATTTTCCTACCTGATAAAAAGGAACCTTCCCCCCGTCCTTCCTGCTTAGAACACTGCCATATGGGTTTGTGACATCTGACCATGGCAGCCATCTTGTGACCCTGACGGGACTGTGAGGAAGCAAAAGCATCCTATGAAATAATATCTGACCATTTTGCAGCCTTTGCATATTGTTGATAGTTTGGAAAGTACTTTTACAGACCTAATTTCATTTAGTGCTTAAATAAGTCTGTGAGCTGGTAAATATGTATGCTCTAGAAGGATCCAAAAATCTGTAGATTCAACCTAAGTGACACCATGATGGTAGACCTAAAGTTACCAAATGTTTCCAGGTAGTTTTCTAACTAATCCTATATGGTGTTCTGAAATCGTTTCCAATGTTGCTTAAAATGAGCTCTTCAAAGAGGCTTCAGTCTTCAGACCCCCTAGGATGTTGCAAGGAAAATCAATTAATGTTCTAGAGCATAGGTTATGTTTTGCTCAGGAAAGAATATTGAAATGGTTAAAGGCAAAAGCAAGCCAAACTATAAAGAGTACATAAGCACTTGTTGACACAATTTAGGGACCAATTACTGAGGAAATGCCGAAGGCTCCCTGCCACTTTAGAAACTACTTGGAGTACAGACCTTAAACATTGTCTATCACAGAGATTTTATTATTGTTCATTTGGAGAAATTTCACTATAGGGTTTCAGGACAAATTCATAGCAGTGTTAAATCACTGTACTTCTACCTTCCAAGTAGAAATTATTTCATTCTGTTAAGTCTTAATGTAAGAATCCACAATAGTAGTAATTTTGTATAATTAAATTCTATAGCATGACATTGACCTAGAAATTATAACACCTATAAATCAAGCAGAATAAAGGGGAAATACATTTATTCAGTGCTTATCATATACCAGAAACCATATATTACATAATCTAATTTGACTTTCTCTTATGACTCTCCAACATCCTTCTGAGATAAGATTATCAATAATCTGTAAATGTGAATAAATCACAAATTTAATGAAACAAGTTTCAGCGTACGATAAACCAGAGTATCATCCTAACTCATTACACTTTTTCTATAGGGAAACAAAATAGGCAAACATTCAGCTAGTCAATTTTTAAAACTGAGTCAAATAACCTTGTTTTATCCCGTATTTCAAAAAACCTACTATCTAAATAACTAAACAACTTTTAAAAACCTTTTAGTTAATTATTTTGAAATTGTATAGCCACAGCATTTGAAAGAATCTTAAACAAGCGGGTTAAATGTATCTGGTTTGGAGATATCTGGTATAATTGTCCTTCTACTTTGTATTTGATGAAAGTAATTTATGTGAGTTACCTTTATTAAATTATCCCCAAATCCTGTGAGGTATGGATTATTCACATTTTACAAATGAGGACAAAATTCAGAAATATTAGCATGATGCCAAGGTTACACAGCAAGAAAGTGGTAAAGGCAGGACCCAAATCTAAGTGTGTCTTGCTCCATCGCCCACATCTATCTACTACTCCTTGCTGTAATCACAGCATGATTTTCTTTTAACTGATGATAGAAAAAAAATTCCTTTGAATTTCCAACCACAAAATGAACTGCTTCACTGGATGTAGGGTCTGTTAAACAATTTTTCTTAAATGAGAATTTTATGTATTTCCTATTTTTCTCCCTTAGGGAGTTGCAGAAGGAGCAAGAGAAAAGGTTTCACTGTTATTTCCAAGTCATGCTGCATAAATCATGTCCTGCGTAAATGCCATGGCATTGCACATGGCAGTGTCTGCCACACAAGCACATTGGTAGCATCATTTTGATTTTGTTTTTGTTTGTTTTTAGAAATGGCAGTCTCATTGTGTTGCCCAGGCTGGCCTTGAATGCCTGGGTTCAAGCAATCCTCCCACCTCAGGCTCCCAAGTAGGTGGGACTACAATCGCACACCACTGCACCTGGCTTCACTTTGGTTTTTAAAGTCCTGTTTCTACACTTTGTGATGGCCTGGCTGATCACCAGTAGAAAGATCCCATCATTCTCTTCCCACTCCCCAAAAGACGAGCTTAACATCATTATTTAAATAGGCAAGTGTGGGCAGGAAGAGTCAAGTTGGACATTAATTTTAATAAAAATAAATGATGTGATGGGCATTAGATTAAAATTTAAGTTTGAGTCCTGCTCTTTTCCTAATGACTGAAACTTTGGCAAGTTTCTCTGAGCCTCAATTCCATGGTATAGAACAGTGCTTCCCAAATTGTGTTTCTTAAATTTCCAATCCATTTGAGGAAAAATACTTTTGTAAAATATATGAATTACCAGGAAAATTAAATAGAAAATGTAGACATGTAAGATATGCACTCATTTTTTTAGATTATTAGATTCAACGAGCGGAAAAAATTTTAAAAACAGCCACTTTTAATTTCTGTATCGTCTTGTTGTGGACTGGAAAGAAAGAGTTCACAGCCTGCCACACATCCAGGAATCACACTTCGAATAGCACTGATGTTTAAGGATAAAAGTCTGTTTCTTCTTTGAAAGGTTGTTGTTAGAATTCAATGCATAATGTATGTGAAAAGCTTACAAAACTGCCTGGCACCAACAAAACATAAGGAAGTGCCACCTCTTCAATAAAATTAAACCCAGAACCTCTAAAGAATTAGCATCCGTAGACAATCTCCTGGGAAAACTGGGAACAAAGTAAAGCCCCCTGACTAACGGCATTTGACTTCATGCCCCAACTTTACCTTCTTATAGAGATTTTTTTCCTTCTCTCTCTCACTCTCATTGCCACAGTAGCTCTCTCTCTCTCTCTTTCTATTCCCTTCCTGCTGCCACCAAGATATTGGCCTCATAGTGGTGAAATATTCCTGAACATGCAGTGTCAGAAACATAGTACTAGGACCATCAGCAACCCAGCTTGCAAAGTATAAAGTCCTGGTCCTTACTCAATCTGTTTGTTGTTTGGTTCCATAAGCTCTTTAGAATAGAGTTCTTGAGCCAGATTTGTGGCCACCTAGCTCTACTTGTTAATTGTTATTTTGTCCTTAGTCAAAGGATAAAGGTCACTTAATATTCTGGGCTCCAGTTTCCTGAAGTACAAAATGATGAAAGAAAATGACTGCCTTATAGGCTTGTTATGAAGATTAAATGAGTTGACATATATCAAGAACTAAGTATAGTACCTGGAACATAAGAAGCAACCTGCTCAGTCGGTGTCAGCCATCATCATCATCATCATCATCATCATCATCATCATCATCATCGTCATCATCATCATGATCATCAACGTCATCTCATGGAACTCCTGGGTCCTTCACTGCTCAGCTCCTGGTCAGTCCCCACACAGCAGAAGTCATTCTGAATGGCCCCTGAGAGAAACATCCTCCTAGACAAACACTCCTGCCCAGGAGAGACCCTGCCATATCATCTAACTGACAATGGTCCATACTCTCACATTCAGTTTCTACTCAGAGAGACACCACTTTTCCCTGAGTGATTGATACCAGGAATAATCTCCTCTTTTAAGTGAGAATCCTTCCCCTGCCTGGAAGTGGCTTGGCCATATAGGCCTACCAGTCTATCTTAACACATATCCCTTCTATAGCTTTCATGTAACATGTAACACAATATATAATATGTTCTGATATCCGGAAACCATTCCATCACTGTAGGTTTTGTATTAGTTATCTATACCATAATAATGCTGTATAACAGACCACCACAGATGACACAACAAAAAACATTGATTACTCATGCATCTGGGAGGCATGCTAGTAGATTCTGCCTATCTTGGATCAGCTAAGACTTTCTTTTTGTCTTGTGCAGGGATTGGCGGGTTGTTGACTGACCTAGGATAGTTTCAGCTGGGATGACTGAGGTGACTTTTGTTCTGTTCTGTGTGAGCAGAAGAAGAATGCAAATGTATGCTTATGGCTATGGTAGAGGACAAGAACAAGTGGAAACCCATAAGTGCTTTTCAGATTTCTGTTTGCACCACATTTGTTAGTATCCCATTGGCCAACCCAAGTCATAAGGCTGAGCCCAGAATTGGAGTGGGATAGCACTACAAAGTTAGGTGACAATGGACATAGGAGTATGATCATGAAATGTTAGTTCTGCCTTCCATTATCTTATATTTCTGTCCAATCATATCAGAAAAACCACTTGTTGATTCACATTTCCAAGTCAGGACTGTCTATCAAGCCAAGGTATTATTGAATATATACTCTAGGATTTCGTTTTTCTGTTTGTTTAAACAGACTCTGTAGAATACTTTTTTCTTCTACTAACTGAAAAAGCAGCAGAAAATAGATTCATTTTTTGTAATAGATATATGAACATTTCATGTCATAATTCCTAGGATAGTTTATAACTTCTATGGGGACCAGTCTTTACCCCATGGTATTATTTTATTCTCAACAAATGAACTTAACATTCAAGGAATAATACTAAAATTGCTGCTTATTACAACTTAATGCTTTTCTCATAAAACTTGCAGAATGCAAAATGAGCTTTCCTACTGGAGGCAGACTCAGGGAGATTTTCTGTTAGGAATTTGATATTTTCCTTCCAAATAAGAAAAAGAAAAAACCCTCACACACCTGTATTTTCTCTTTCTGAAGTTATTTCCCAACTACATGGACAATTCCTCCTGAAGATGCATGAAGCAAGGCCGCAGAAGTATGTAAAGGTGGTATTGTGATGTCATGTAGTCTCTCCTACCCTTCCCTGTATTTATGTCACTGACTCACACTCTTGTACAGACACTTCATGTTGCAATCCCTAGGATAGCTCATAACTCCTATTGGGATGAGTCTTCCTTCCTTTGTATTATGATATTCTCAACAAATGGATTTTGTTTGACTCAGGTCAAAAAACCTTGAGTTAGTACTTTAAGCCACTTACAAGCTCTATGATCTTGAATATTTGAAATAATTCTGTGAATTTCCTACAGTCTCCTCTTCATCACTGCTCCCTCTCTCTATCTTCTTGCTTCTTGGTTCTTTTCTCCCTACTATAGCCTCAGGCCTCATAGGCATTGCCTATCCAGGAGAGAAAAAGAGACACTGAAGGTAGCTAAATCTTAAATTAGAAGGTGAAACTTCCTATGGACATCTCTACAGAAAAGCAGTAATGTGTGAGGAGTGAAGAGACACCAGAATAAGGGAAGAGGGAGCATGAAGTTTCATACTGAAGAGAAAGGGAGTATGGAATTTTTTGTGTGCTTTATTGGCATGAGACCCAGACTTTCAGTGAGAGAGACAGTGAGACTGAAATGACTTTGGTTTTCATGGAAATTATCATTTAACTTTGATCTTGAGGGAATGTCACTGAGCCAAGTTCTGAAGTTTAGGTTTTGGGGGAGGGAGTGGAGGTTGTGAGACAGAAGAGATGAGAAAGGAAAAGTACACTTCATTCTGGGAGGAAGAATTTGTGTGTGTGTGTGTGTGTGTGTGTAGCAAAGGAGGTGGCAGACGCAGAGGTTAGGGAATTCCCTTTTCCTCCCTACCCTCAAGAATTCAGGTTTAAAACACAAGAAGTCTTAGAGAAGCTGAAAGAAAGCTGTTCTTAATTCCCTCAGTTCCGTGCTAGTTATAAACACTGGAAAGAAAATGGGATTGAAGAATGTCTGGTAAAACAGCCACTGTAAACCTTTTATTATCATATTTGTGGCTTCTGGGGTATGACTTTAATGCCATCTTTTAAGATGTTACTTAAGCAGTTGTGTTTAACTTTAAATTTCAAAAACCTATCCCAAGTATTTCTCTTGTCCCTTCAATTAATTTTCCATTCATATAAATGATTTCCTTGCTGCAGAAACTCGTGCCTTAAGATGAATGCATAGTTTAAACATTTTCACAATTGAAGAAATCTATTAATGATGTAAAATAATGTATAGAGAAAAAGCAGAGCATTAGAGGGCCAAGGACCTCTGTAAATGTTCTGATCCCAGCTAGTCACAGCTGGCTGTGTGACCTTGGGTGAAGTCCTTAACTTCTCTAAGTCTTAACTCCTACATGTGCACTACATGAATGGGAAAGGCTTTCCAGCTCTAAATATTTGTTTCATAATTAGTCTTGAGGTCAACATAACACCTAAAACAAAGTTAATATGAAATATAAGTCTATCCACTTAGGTCTGTGGACCTTATTTCTATAAGCAAATTAACTTCTCCAAATTCCAATTTCCTCATCTATAAAATGGAAATTATAATACAGTTTTGTATCTATCTTATTAGACTTATTGTGAGGTTTGCATGAGAAAATGTTTGCAAACAGTTTAGCATAGTGACTGGCACTTAGTAAGTGCTCCAAGGATGTAGGTTAAAAAAGAAAAGAAAACAGAAGCTGCTGTGTTTCAGAGTCAAATTACTCTCTGTGGCCCATGTGGGTCCCTGTGGACTCCCTGGTGTGCTCAGATGAACCATGGAAAGCAGAGTTAGCATAACAAAGATGATGATGAAGATTATAATGATGAAAACAAACCAGGTTCTGTTCAAAGTGCTTTATTTGTATCAACTCATTTAATCTGAATACAAACCCTATAAGGTAGATAAAATTATCCTCCCTGTTTTATAGATGGGGAAACTGAGAAAGTAAGCGACTTACCCAATGCCACACCTCTGGGAAAGTAACCCTCTACTTTCATTAGTGAAGGTGAACACTGACAGTGTCCCTGAAGTATGTTTTTAAAAAAAATATTTCAAATCCAACCTTTTTGGTTTTTCAAGGATGCTCAGAAAGTTAGCTGAATAAATAGTGTCCAAGCCTGAATCAACCCTGTATTTCCATGCCTGTATTTTCCCACCTGGTGCTAATGAACATGCACAAGGAGATGGCAACATTTGTCTAATGACATTAACTAATGCTGCCCCCTGCATGGTGATTATGAGTGGAGCTGTGCTGTGGCTTCAGCAAGCAGGTGGTGGAAATTCTTAATGAAGATTGCATTCAGATTACAGTGTTTGCATATATTTTATGATGAGATTTGCTAAGGGCTCAAAACCTTTTCCGATTGGCTCACTTATCCTCAGAGCTAACAGGAGGGCTTGATGTAAAGAACTGGAAGCATGGAAAGAACTAAATGTAAATTGCATTAGAGCTACCCCTATGTTAGAGAGTGACTGAATGCTAATGAATAAGCTTCTGTGATGCTCTTTATGAAAGCAAATTGATAGGAGGCAAAATATAGACTCAAAGGCCAATTCTGACTAAAGAGCACTGGCATAGATTAAGAGACATTTCATCTGTTGAGGAATGAGCAGTTTGCTAAGAATTAAAAACTAGTTTTTCACTTACACATACTTGTACACATACTTGTATGTGTAAGTGAACAAACTGGTTGAAGGAATGGATGAGGTTATGAAAGTTGAAGAAAATAGTGACTTGCTTTCTATATTTAGAAGAGGAATTTATTCATGCTAATGCTGGGAGCTGAACTATTGAAAAATGGTTTAATAGCAGTGGAACAATTTATGATTTATTGCAGGGAAATAGACTGGAGAAGAAAAATTCTTATTCCATTCTGCCTTGTATACATCACAAGGTCATGGTAAATATATATGTTAATTTTTACCCATGGGTGCAGTAAACATATTCAAATTCAAATAAATGTAATGTTCTAAGTAGAAAAAATAAGTCAAGCAGAAAAGTTCAAACACCTACCTTAGAATTTTTCAGAAATTCTTCCAGGCTTAAGAAGAAAACTCGGTCTCACAGTAATATCAAAAGGCTTAAAATTTTTGTTTGTTCGTAGTCATCTCTGTTCAGCTTTTTCTTAGTAATTTCTTCTACTAATTCAATTGCTTGAGAGGAAAGAGTTCATATTCAAAATTTCATACTCTCAGCAATTGCATTTGCATGCCACTACTCTGTTAATTGTACATCCACTTTTTGTTTGGGTTTAGAAGCTTATTTTAAAACCATAGTCCAACATTTTTTCCTGTGTTGATTTTTCCTTATAGAATGTTCAATCTGTGTCTCTCATTTTCCAAAAGAACAGTGAGTTCAATCGTGACATTTTTTTTAGTGAGAATGTGGCAGATTAAGCCCAACTGCCCTAACTCTCCAAAGACAAGAATATTTAAGTGTCTAGAATTGACTGCATTATTTTTGTCTGTTTAAGATTTGAATTTCTTCTTAACAATAAATATTAATTTTTGGTAGCTTGAGCTTATCTACAAGAAATTATTGGCTCTGAGATGCTGAAATGATCTTTGTGTTCATATCCACTAATCGTTAAACAAGAATGGGTTTTTATCTGAAGCAAAATGAGTTAAGTTATACACCATTATTATATGTACATAAATACTATTATGGGCATGCACACATGGAGATACAACTCTATTATTAATTATTCATGCCGGGGGAGGGAAGTAGAGACAATACAGCGCTAGACACAATCCAAAACCCTTAAATATGCAAAATGTCTTGATTTTTATTTGGAACTGGAACATTTACCAAAATGCTATATGAACACTTAAGTATTTATTAAGCACCTGCTGTATGCAGAACTCTAGGTAGCAGGGGACATTACAGAGTATAAAAGGGATGTCCGGTAAATCATGCATCTGTTGAGAGATCAAGCCAATCAAAAGGAGGAATAAGCTGCACACCTGTGATGCTAAAGAGAACAGGGAATAAAAGATCAATTCATGTAAAATAATTACCATAGACTAAAAATTTCATGCCGAGCCAATGAGATACAGGGCAGATTTCTTGGGTGAAATGTGTCTTTACTCATAGTTTTAAAGAATGGAGGATCATTCCAGGTCTCAAGGAAATTACACAGAGGAAAGCCCAAGTAAGGCCATTGCCTTCTGGCTGCAGGATGGGTCGTGGTAAATGACTTGCCCAGGTCACAATGTGACAGTAGCAGAACACTGGCTAAAATTCCTGCTTTCAGACCCCTCATTCAGTAAAAGGATAGGTTCTTGGTCATCTGTAATTGGTATAAAATAGCACTTTGCCATGGAATAGTTTTAATAGCTATTTTGACTGTGGCCACTTAAGACAAAACAGGTTGGTTAAATCAATTTCATTGAATTGAGTCACTGGGGGATTAAAACTACGGTCATACCGCAAGCCAACTAACGTCCCAGTCACATTAAACAACTTGTTACGCATCACACACACCACGCATATTTTCTCAGAGCTTCTATTTAGCTGTAATGCATCAGTATGATAGTGCAAGTTGTCGAAATATTAAAACATTTCTGTACTAGTTGGCAAATGGTTGCTTGTCTGATCCCCACTCCCATAGTTTTAACCACCACAAGACCTACCCAGACTTCTCCTCAGTAAGACCTTATAATTCAGTAACTAAAAGGGACACAGCCAGGCCTTCCAGGACCCTGCTTCAGCATTGTGGCAAGCGTTTGTTCTGATTGGCCAGTGCTGGGGTCTGCCTTCATTCTGATTGGTCAGTGCTGGGATAATCATTTATTCTGATTGGTCGCTACTGGTGTTATGCAAGTGATTATGTATTACCCGTACCTTTTCCCTTCCACTCCTGTGTTCCTGTTATTCCCCCTGCCTCCAATGCTCTTTCTCGTCATTTCCACCTGTGTGTCACAGAGAACCGGCTTACACGATCTACATGTTGTGGGAGCTTGTTAAGCATTCTCTGTAAGGCTGTTGTCTCTATATGTGGGGCTGGAGCTTGAACTCCACGGGGAAGACAGGAAGAGAAAATCAGGAGTAGGCTAGCACGTCAAGCAAAAAAAAAGACTGAAACCGTGTCACCTCTTGTTGCTTCTCACCTTGCTGATGAGAGTATCCTTCAGAAGCTGAAGCCGTTTATCCCAGAGCTCAACGCACACGTGACCTGGGAGTCAGACATGCTACCGAAGACCACAGGGGAAGGCAGAGCAATGGCAGGGCAGCTGCTGCTTCACACCAACAAAGTGAGTTAGCAGCCCCACACACCTGTGCACTAAGAAATGGCTGCTGCTTCCCTTCTCCTTGGGTGGGAATCTCCCTTGTGCCCCACCCAACCTAGAAACATACAAGGAAGGGAATTCTGGGGAAGGCAGTTCAGCCCAACCAAGTGGACATATGGCGTAGCCATCACACCTTGGTATCAAGGCTTAGGTCAAGTGCCATCTCCTCTCTGTATCCTTTCATCTGCCCAGGCAGGAAGTCCTTGTTCCTCCTCTGAGTCCCGAAGGCCCTCTATCCAAACCACATAGTGACATTTAGCTTGCACCTAGCGTTTTAAACAGTAACAGTCTGCCCACTGTATATCCGCCACTAGACTGCAACTCCTTAAAGTTAGGAGTTGAAGAGAGTTACACTGCCCAACACATAATGAGCAGCCCATAAAGTTCATGGAATGAATGAGAGAATAAATGAATCATTAACTGACTGACCTAACTCAGATGGTGTGGGAAGCAAGATTCAAGGGTGATATATTAGCTATCTATTACTGTGTAACAAATTATCCCCAAACATAGCAGCTTAAAACTACATATATTTTCTCATCATTTCTGAGAGTCAATAATCTAGGAGTGGTTTATCTGGGTGGTTCTGGTTCAAGGTATCTGTTGGCTGGGGCTACATTCTTTTGAAGAGGCTGGAGGATCAGTTTCCAAGCTCACTTCCCTGACTGTTGGTGGGAGGCTTTAGTTTTACATCACGTTGGCTTCTCATGGCACTGCTCACAACATAGCAGCTACCTTCCCTCAGAATAAGCTCCAGAAGAGAGAGGCGAAGCCATATTACCTCTTGTGACATAGTCTCTAAGTCATACACTGTCATTTCCACTTTATCCCATTAGTTAGAAATGAGTCACTTAGTCTAATCCACATTTGACAGGCAGAGAGTATTACACAGAGCATGAATACCATGAAATATTGGGGGCATCTTAGAGGTTGCCTGGCACAGGTGGTAAGAAGAAAGGCTTTAGGGAGTGTGGGGCCATGTGATAGAGTTCTTTAGCTAACCTCCAAAGGATGAAACTCACTTTCCACTACTTAATATGTAGAGTTTTTCCTTTATTCGTTTTTTTTTTGTTAAGTCTACTTATTGAAAAAAAGGCTTTTAACCCCATGCCAAAGATTGGGTTTTGTGGAAACACCGTCAAAGAAGAACAAAGAGAGGGAGTCCAATTTTGGATGTAACCTTTCTTTACTAAAAATAATTTCCTTTGCTGCAGCAAAGTTTGATTTGGCCTCTTAAAGATACCAATGAGTAAAATAGAGCAATTCTGATTTCTTTCTTTCTCTCCCTTTGTCTCTCTCTGTCTGTCTCTTTCTCCTTTCTTCTCTCTCAATCTCTCTCTCTCTCACACACACACATACCACACACACACACACCACACACACACACACACACCCCTAATCCTGAATTTGTCCCACCAAAATATATATTGTCACCCAGTCTAGGGCTTTCCAGAGTAGCTCTAAGTAGTTGGACAATAATAATAGATTTGTTGAATAGATGATATAGCCAATAATTTATTGAGCACTTACTACACATCAGGCACTGTGTTGAGAGCTTTACATATGTTATCACACTTAATGCTAACAACAACCCTGTGAAGTAAATACTATTATTTCCTCATTTTTTACACAGGAGTAAACCAAAACTCAGAGATTATGTGATTTGCCTAAGATCACACAGCTAGTTTGTGACGGGGCTTAGCATTCCTAACCACCTCATTACACTGCTGTCACCATACATCTGTGGGACACACTAGGAGCTAGGGTAGGTGTGTATGTTTATTGCTCACTCTTCTCAGCATCCCTTTGAGGTATGTATTATTATCCCCATTTTATGGATGAGAAACCAAAGTTCAAAGAAACGATTATTTGCTTTAGCCCACACAATAGCAGCCCAAGGTTCCAGTCTCACAACTGAATCAAAATTCCATGTTCCTTCTACTACTTTTATTGCCTTCCACCTCATTGGTTTCCAAACTGCAGCTCATTACCCGTGAATGCACAGTGAAGTCAATTATAAGTCAATCCTAATCAGCATTTAAAGAAATAGAATAGAATGGAAAGGGAGTGAAGGGAAGGAAAGAAAAGTCAATGGAAGGGAACAGAATGGAAAATATTATTATGCATCACACATAGTGGCAGTAAGCATTGCTCAGCAAAAGTTTTATTTCAGTTATGTACATACATATGTGTGGTTATGTGTGAATGTGTGTGTGTGTTAGGATATAAAATGCATTTCTTACTTTGGTTGGCATCAAAAAACAATGAAATGCTCCTGCTCTAGCCACTCCTTCTGTTTTTAAGGTCACTGCCAATAGTTTATCCTCAACAGACACACTTTCTGCAGGCCTTTGCAATTTAGAAAAGGGTAGTTGTAATTCTTGGTGTGCTTCCTTGAGCCTTTTCTATGAAAATATAATTATTAAAGAAGATCATATGCAATTGATTATCCTTATCCCAACTTACTAGGTGTATAAACTTTTTCCCTGTCTAAGGGTAGCCTCCCTGAATTTTACTTTCTCCATTTTTAAAGTGGGATAATTATGTGCTCACTTGTTGTTACAAGGATTGAATGAGATCGTGTAAACTTCTTAACACAGTACCCAGCACAGTAATCATTCAATGAGTACCAGCTATTGTTAAGTTATCTGCGTAGACCAGAGGAATCTTAAATAAGAGTCTTGTGTTTGGGGAAATAAAAGGGTAAAAGGGGGAGTGTTCTTTTCTAGTTTTGAATCCTTCAACACCTTGAAAAGATAAAATAACATAACTCGGTCTGCATTCTTTCAGTTCATTTACTCACCAAACACTGATCAAGTGCCTAGTATGTGCCAAGGACTGGGCTAATCTACAGTGACATAGTAAGAGTTTTCAAAAGGTAGGAACCAAATTTATAGACACTCCTAAAGGTGGGGTTATATTAGAAGAGTAAAGTGATAAATCACCGTGGCACCTTATTTTATGATTTTAGACAAGAGTGATCATCACTTGACTTTTACACATAAGCTCTGTCAAATGAACTTCAGTGATAATAGCCTCATTTTTTAAAGCCATGTCCATCTGGCATCCGATTGATTGAATCTGAAGTCCTCACTTTCCATTTTTATAACTTAGTTCCTTCTCTCTGCATGCCGCAGTTGGGAGGATTGATTTTACTTGTACATTGTCTTGTCTTCTTTCCAATTCCCAGGTCCCTCTTTTTCTCTCCCACCTTCTCCCTCTATCACTGATTCTCCTCCCATGTTCTGCCAATTATCTCTAGCCTTAATCTATGGTACTCACATTTTTTCCTGTACAATTTATAGTGAGAGATGGGTTAGCAAAAAGCAAAGTGTGGATCTTGGGGGGGAAAAGGCCATAGAACACCAGAACACTGGTTGCTATAGCTTTGCTTTTTTTGGCAGGGGATGAGGGACTTGCCACACAAAAATTGTTCAGACTTAAGGTGCATGTGGATAATTTAACACTACATCCCAAAGATCATGTATTAAAGCAGGGCCTCAAAAATGATGGTTGGATTTAATTGAATACAAAAATGATATTTTACCTTGTATTTATTATTAAAAAGTCACAAACAGTAATTTTTGCATTTGTGTGCCCCTTTAAACCTCACACAGTATTTTTTACATGCCTTGTCTTTTTATTTTACACATTTATATTATGCCTCCATGATTCATAAAACGTATGAGAACAAAGACTGTTTGATGTTCCAAGAACCCCATGAAATAGACAGGGCAGGTATTTGATCCTCATTTTTCAGACAAAGAAACAGCCTCAGAGAGATTGTGTCTTGCTCAGTGTCACTTAGCTAGTAAAGAGGAAAGTTAACAGTGGAATCCTAGACTTGCACAGCCCATGCTCATCGGTCTGCACCCGAGGCTCAGACCTGCCTGGAGTCCAGCATAGTGCTGCGCACACCATGGTTTGGGTCCTGACTGCACCATAAAGCCTCTGTACTGTGGAGCTTGGGTTGCAGGAATCCCCATGGTGGCAAAGAAACAGACCTCCGGGTAGACTTTACCCAGGAAGCTTTTCTAATTAGCAACAGCTGGGTGGTGTTCCTCTTTACTATCTGTTAGCATAATTGTCACATCATTTCACTGTGGTGGCAGGGACTCAGCTCTAAATCACCTGGATCCTAGTCTTTCAAAGGCTTCGAGACAACCAGGAGAGGCTGCTCTTAAGCCTAAGGGTTCTCTAGGCAAGATATCCCTCCCCATGAGTCTGTAACTGCCAGGCTATGAGGATGCCCTCAAAGACCCATCACATTGATTCCTCTTCCCTAGCTATGAGCAGCATTCCCTGGAAACAAGCTACTTCAGTACCTTGGTGGAATGAGAGAGGACTGTGTATCCCCCCTACCATGACCCTATGGCCACTGACAGTATGGACAAGGTCCTGGTGGTGAAGGATAGAGCTACCATTGTCATCATGAATTATTACAAAACACACAGGAGAGCATTCAGCATTTTGAGCAACAAACAAGACTGAGTGACACTGGCTACACACCCCACAAAGTCCCTCCCACCAAGGAGATCAAGTGCCTTTGAGTGACAGAAGCACTCCACAAATCAAAACTCCACAGGAGAGAAATAATGAAGGAAGAGAGGCCACCTGAATGTCTCTCTCCACTCCAAGCAGCACCCCGATACTTTCCCTAAGCAGAAACCAAGACTGTTTCACTTCTGATTCTTCTACAACCTTATCTGGTCCAAATTCCAGCAAAGTCCAGTTTTAGAAGTGGGGATAAAGACAGACTCCTCAGAAAAATGGAGGATCTTTGAAGAAAGACCACCCCTACTTCCACCCCCACCTCAGGAGTCCGCTTCAGGAGGCTTTGTCACCTGGACTACAAAGGAGCACGGTAGCCCTTTCCAGTGGAACTGACCTATGCTCAGGCTATATCCAGGCCACCTGAAGGGCTGTGAATCCAGCAACCTTCAAGCCACCTAAGATGAACATTCCAGAGATAGAAGGACGAAACGATTGCCACAGACCACAATCTCAGACTTCAATGTGCTTATACCTGCTGGATTCTAGAGGTCTTTCTATTACAGGGATTCTGGATAGAGAGTGTTTTGCTCGCTACTCCTTTAAAAAAAAATTGTTAAGCTGAGGCTAGATTTAGAGGCATAATTGGCTTTGAGAAGCATGAGTACAAAGTTTGTCTTTATTGTATGGAAGAAGTCATTTGTACTGCTTTAATTTAAAGTCAGACTAAATAACCTCAGCAGTAATGTATTATATTTCGTATCATTTACTCCAGACAAGAATGTTTATTACTGCTTATTAGGTAAATGATGTTGTCTTAGTTCAGGCTGTTATAACAAAATACCATAGACTGGATGGCTTATAAACATCAGAAATATATTTCTCACAGTTCTGGAGGCTGGGAAGTCCAAGACCAAGCCTCCACAGATGCAGTGTCTGGTGAGGGCCTACTTCCTGGTGTATAGACAGCTGTCTTTTTGCTGTGTCTTCACATGACAAAAGGTATGACAGAGGTCTATTTTATAAGGGCACTAATCCCATTCATGAGGGCTATGCCTTCATGACTGATATGGTTTGGCTGTGTCTCCACCCAAATCTCTCTAATTGTAATTCCCACAATTTCCACGTGTCATGGGAGGAAACCGGTGGGAGGTAATTGAATCATGGAGGCAGGTCTTTCCCATGCTGTTCTCCTCATGATAGTGAATAAGTCTGATGAGATCTGATGGTTTTAAAACTGGGAGTTTCCCTTCACAAGCTCTGTCTCTTGCCTGCTACCATACAGTAAGATGTCACTTGCTCTTCCTTGCCTTCCATAATAATGGTGAGGCCTCCCCAGCCATGTGGAACTATAAGTCCATTAAACCTCTTTTTCTTCCCAGTCTCGGGTGTGTCTTTATCAGCAATGTGAAAACAGACTAATACAATGACCTAATCACAACCAAAAAGCCTACACTTCTAAATACCATTACACTGGTGATTAGGTTTCAACACGTGAATGTCAGGGGGACACAAATATTTTGCTATAACAAAAGTGTAACTTTTTCCAAAACTCAGGCTTCCTGATGCCTGTATCACTATCATTGTGAGCACTGATAAATTATTTAGCAGAGATGTTCACTGACTAGTTTAGACAACTTTGGCCCTCTTGACGCTGTGAAGATACTGTGTTCTGGCATTGTCAGTTAGGGAGACCTAGGATCTGTTTGAGATCTGGTTACAACTAAAAGCTAAACTTAGCAGGGACTCCTCATCTTTGCTGAAACTGAACTCTCCTCTCCCTGCCTTGTTAGCTGACCTAAGGGATCACTTTGTCCTGCAGCCAATTCTTAATGTGGTATCTCTGGGGCCAGTGCTGTTGGAGAAATGCTTCTGTTTTATGCATTACACAGAGCAAACACTTGTCTTGCCTATTCTTTCTTGTATTTTACAGTGAGATTAATTTAATTCCAACTTGGTTGAAGACTTTGTAAGGGAGAAAATTTAGTGTACTGGTTTGGTACAGATAAAAGGAAGCTAAAGGATGAGTTTGCATCCTTTGTAGGGACATGGATGCAGCTGGAAACCATCATTCTTAGCAAACTATCACAAGAACAGAAAACCAAACACCGCATATTCTCACTCATAGGTGGGAACTGAACAATGACATCACTTGGACTCGGGAAGGGGAACATCACACATCGGGGCCTATCATGGGGAGGGGGTAGGGGGGAGGGATTGCATTGGGAGTTATACCTGATATAAATGACGAATTGATGGGTACTGACGAGTTGATGGGTGCAGCACACCAACATGGTACAAGTATACATATGTAACAAACCTGCACGTTATGCACATGTACCCTAGAACTTAAAGTATAATTTAAAAAAAAGAAAAGAAAAGAAGATAGTAACTACAGTTAGATTATAGTCTTGAGGTTCATGTGAAGCTAGTGTTACCCTGATTGATTTCCTTGCTCATCTCAGGGCTTAAAACCTTTTTTGGGAGAGGATGGAGGAAATTACAATTTTTCTATAGAAAAGCATTTTTCCGCAAAAGGAGACCCATACCTTTATACGCTCACATAGCTTATTGAGGAAAGAAAATAGGAATCTACCTTTTTATTTTTATATATTACATATGTGTACAGTCATTGTCTTGAACACTGCCTCAAATACCTGTTGTTTTTATTTTGGATAGTATCTTGTCTACAAAAGTAGCTGACCTTTCCATAGAGAAATCTTAGAGTCTAAAATTATCAAGACAATTTATTTGTGTCTCCTGTTATGCTTGTATCTCTCACTTGTTTTGGCAACAAAAATCCTTACTAACATCTCAATAAAAAAGGAAAACAAAAGAAAAATAACCTGAGAGTTTCTACTCATATCCTAGTTTTTTATTCACTCTACCATATTTCCTAACTGTAAACAAAATTTTTTGTTGAATATTTACATCACTCTAACATGAACAGTATCATCTTTCTATTATGGAATAATAACTTGCTCTCTTTAAATCTAAGACCCCATTAATTATAAAGATACATCATTATGTTATGTACCACCACACAGAAAACAATGACCTAATCCAAATAAATTATGATATATCATTAATTGTGGGACACATCCTAATTTCAGAAAGAGCATAATATAAAGGTATTTGTATCTTAGAATTGATTAAAATGGCTAAATAAAAAATGTAAAGGGAAATAATTTCTACCAGAATTAGAATTGAGTATATGTTTATGATAGTTAAATGAACTACTAAAAAAAAATGGCAGCCTCCACTTTTTCCTGTAAAAGAAAAGATGGCATTACCATCTACGTACATAATTTTAAGTTCCTTAGACCTCAATTTGCTGATTTAAATGGTAATTGTTAACCAACCCACAGGATTGTTGGTTGTTACTGGTTCCAGATTCTCTTCTTATAGATGTGGGCAGAAAAGGAGAACTTCTCTAGTAAAGAGGCACTGCACCTCTCAGAAGAATGTAGAGAAGGCTTCCTCACTGAAAGCGGTTCCTCAGAGTTAGGCATTGTGTGAAAAATAAGACCTGGTTATGCTATTTTCCCTTGAGAAGGGGTTGTAATCTTGAGGGAAATGTTTCAGTATTCTTAGAACCAGAGGTGGATATAATATGGACTCTCTAGATTAAAAAAAAAAAATCTGGTGGAAAATGTTTTATTGGCTAATACATGCATAGTACCACTAAATTTGCAAAATCGATGATTTTCAGTCTTTCCTGGGGAAACATGCCTCCCTGTTTATCTGGGATAGCCTATGTTTATGTCTATTTTCCCAATTACTATTGGTACCACTCCCTTTCAGTCTCAGAAAGATCTTGGTTAAGACTATAAATTACATGGCCACATTGCCTTACTTCCTCCTTATCCAGCATTAGTGCTTGAGTTGCCTTGGGTTTTTGGTTAACCTCTCATCTGCATACATTATCTTATTTCCATAGCTATATCCTTGTCTCTCAAGGTATAGTAGAAGTATCCCCAGGACTCTGCTATGATATCTCAGGGAATATAAGGATCCATAAAATAAATATAGGGAATCTTATAAAGTATAAAATCATGTTTAAATACAAATGTATCATTTAATAGAAGAAAAACTTTAGATGAGCCTTAAAGATTTAACATATTTAAATTTTCAAGTAAATTTGTCTCTCAGGAGCTTTCTTCTTTTCACCCTAGACCCATAGTTCCCAAACTTTGCTGAGGCATCTCAGGGAACTATGGTGAACTCATGGGGCATCATGGGATACTTTATTTTTTTTTTGAGGAAAGAGCAGAAATATTCAATATCAATAGGACAGTGTGCAAACTGCTAGCTCAGGATAGTATTTTCAATATTAGATTATACTATATTTCTTTTGATAACATCATATCTTTGATAAGCTGGGTTTTTAGCAATTGCCATGATAAAAAGCAACTACTGCATGAAAATAAATGTAAAACAAATAGGCAATATGCGAGTTCAAAGTTTTAAAAGTTGTTCAGTGCTGAACAGGTGTCTATCCCATTAACAAGTAATAGTAGTTATTTAAGAATTGAATATAAATATTTGTATTGTTATTTAATGGCTACTTGTTATTAGGAAATAAAAATTAAATGATTTGGACTTATCTAGTTAATAAATGGAATTTTATAAGTTTCTTTTGATCTGAGGTGCCTTGAGAAAACTGAGACACTAGGTTTTCCATGAACTTAAAAACGTCTGAGATTCTCTGCCCTATATCATGAAAAGTACTTATTCAGTCTTTCCTGCCAATTGGTATAGCTTTATAGAAAAGTTTGAGAGGCAGAGTACTAGATAATAATGTCCTTAAGGACAGAGAACAACGTGTGTGTTTTTCAGATCTGCCATGGTACCTAGCTGAACACATTGAAAACTATAGTTGTTTAATATTTTTCCTTATTTGTTTTGTTTCACATATGTTTTCACATTCTTCTAAGATCAGTTCTCACTTACTAACTTAGAGCTGTGCAGGAGAAGGAATATCAATACAATAGAGAATGGACAAATAATGGAAAAAATAATCTTTGGGAAAAATCAATGAAATTGATAAACTTATAGTAATACTCATCAAAAAGAACAGGGAAGACACAAATTACCAATGTTAAGAATGAAAGAGGGGACATGATACAGATGCTAAAGAACATTAAATGGATAATAAGGCAATGTTATGAATAACAAATTGGCAACTTAGATGAAATGATCTAAGTATTTGATCCAGTATATGAAAAATAAAACTTTCAAAAACTGACGTAAGAAGAAATAGAAAATGTTAATAGCCTTATACTGCTTTAAAAAATAAATGTGTAATTATAAACCTTATCAAACGTATATTTTTAAAAATCCAGGCCCAGATGACTTCATGAGTAAAAGATTACCAGACATTTAAGGAAGAACTAATACTAATCTTATACAAATTATTTCAGAAAATAGAGGTGTAGAAAACACTTCCCAACTAATATTATGAAGCCAGTATTACCCTTATACCGAATATAGACAAAGAAACACAAGAAAACTACAGGCAATTGCACCTCATGAACACTGGCCAAAAAAAAAAAAAAAAAAAAAAAAAAATGCTTGGCAAATATTAGCCAACCAAACCCAACAATGTATATGAGATAATATGTCACAAGAAAGAGACAAAAATATGTGATTATCTTGTTAGATATAAAAAAGCCATTAGACAGCGTTATATCTCAGGTATGGCAAAAAAAAAATCTGAGGAAATTGGGAAAGAAAAGGAATTTACTAGTCTTGTTAAGGGCGCCTTCAAGATAGAATCAGACAACAGTAACAAAAAACTATAGCTAATATACACAGTGGTGAATGCGTCAATGCTTTATATCTAAGATCCAGAAAAACTGAAGGATATTCACTCTCAAAACTTGAACTATAGGTCCTAAGCAGTGCAATAGGGCAAGAGAAATAAATAAAAGGCTTGCATATTGGAGAAGAAAATGTAAAATTGTTTTATTTGCAGACAACACATTTATGCATAGAGAAAATGCTTAAGGAATCTAAAGCTACTGAAAACAAGTGAATTTGGTAAGGATATAGGATACAACATCAATATACAAAAATCAGTTGTTTCTATATACCATCAATAAATAATTTAGAAATTAAGATTTAAAAGCAACTCCATTTACAAGGGCATAAAAAATAAAATACTTGGGAATAAATTTAACAAAACTCTGCAAGACTTTCACACTAAACTACAAAACATTTCCAAAGGAAATTAAATACCTTCATAAGTGGAGATAAATCATGCTCATGAATTGGAAAACTCAGTATTTTTAAAATGTCCATTCTCCTTAAATTAATCCACAGATTCATTGTAACCCCAATTAAAATCCTTGTGGGGTTTTAATAAAAGAAATTGATGAGAAAATTCTAAAATGTATATCAAATGGTAAAGGAATTAGAATAACCATGACAATTTTGTGAAAGACTAAAGTTGGAGGATTTATACTAATTTCTTGATTTATGAAGCCACAGTAATCAAGATTCTGTGATATTGTTGTAAGCATAAATATAAAAATCAGTGGAACAGAATAGACTTCAAACATAAACCCTTTTACGGCCAATTGGTGGTTGGCAAAGGTCTTAAGGCAATTCAATGGAAAAAGGATAGTGTCTTTTAACAAACTGCACCAGACACTGGCTATCTATATAGAAAAATAAATAAATCTTGACCCTTACCTCAAACATTACACAATGTGCCATAGACCTCAATATAAGAAGTAAAACTGTAAATATTCTAGAGAAAAAGGGGGGAAAAAACCTTTGTGACATTAGGTTAAACAAATATTTCTTAGAACATACATACACATGAACACTAAGCCATAAAAGAAACGATTGGTAAGTTGGACTTCATAAAAATAAAAAACTTTTCCTCTTCAAAAGACACTGTTAAGAAAAGGAGAAACTAAGTCACAGGTTTGAAAAAAATATCCAGAATATGTTAAAACACACACACACAAACAAGAAAAACAACACCACAATCTTGAAGAAATTGGTGGACGATTTGGACACTTCCCCAAAGTTCTATGAATAAGTTCCCATTATGGCCAAACCTCTTAATGAGGAAGTGATACTTCCTGGCAGGAACTCATCAAAGGCCTGCTCTTCAGCAATGGGTAAAACCAACCAGAGAATTTAATTGGAGAACATCCCAGCTCCACAGTTGGGAGAACCTTTGACGTCAGATGTGCTTCTGACTCGCTTTGGAATACAGATTTCCTGTGTTCACAAAGTCTCTCCATTTTGCAAAAACCTTGCTGGCCCTGGATAGAGTTTATAGTAACCACAATCTCATAGGCCCCGGGATGTTTCAATCTATTTTTCACTTCCTCTTGTTATGATATTTAAATTTTCCAAACTAGTAATTAGGAAACATAGTCTGAGCCGCAACCTGATAATGAAATCTAAACTTGATGGTTACCCCCCATCTCCAGACCACTTCCCACACTTGCACTAGAATATGAACTTCATGAGGGCGGGGATTTTTGTCTGTTTTCTTTACTGATACATCCCAAGTACCAAGGAAAATGCCTGACACATAAGTATACGCTTAATAAATGTTCATTGAATATGAATACATGTTACTGTAAAGATTATCCTTAAAGTACCAAGCTACATGGTTGTTATAAGACTTGACACAATTTCTACCCTTCTCCAAATCTTCACCCAGACCTATTATTTTAACAGTGGATGGATTTATTAAAATCTTAGTTTACAGATGTCCTGTGGTTACAAAGTCTCTCTATTATGCAAAAACCTTGCTGGCCCTGGACAGATTTTATAATAAATCTATAAGTCTGACAGCTTTATCAGAGACCAAATAGCTTAAACAAGATAGAAGGTTTTTGTAATAAAATAATAGCAAAACTCTTCAATAGCTTTATACCAACTGGTAGCTTTATATGTTTACTTACATTACCTGATATAATTCTTGCAACAACCCTATGAGGAAGATATTATTAATATCCTTAATTTACAGATAAGAAACCTGAGCCACACAGATTTTTAATAATTTGCCCAAAGAGACACAATTAATTAAGTCACAGATTTGGATTTGAACGCAGGCTCTAGCTCCAGAATCTATCCTTTTAACTACTATACCCATGCTAGTCAACTTCCAATGTGTATATGAATTGTCAGGAGATGCTTTTTAAATGCAGATTATACAATTCAGTGGATGGGTCTAGGGTTCTGCATTTCTGATAAGCTCCCAGGTGCTGCTGCTGGTCTAAACAGCACACTCAATTAGCAAGGCCCTCCATGAAACCACCTTTTCAGAAACATGCAAACTGGTAGACAGTCCAGGGTTGAGGGGTAGTGTCATTCCACAAGGTGATCCACAATCCAAGCGTCTTCTTTCTCTTTATGTTCCACTAGGTGTTGTTCTAATCCACATGGTCCCTATGTTTCAGTCCTTGGGAAGGGGAAAAGAGAAAGTGGAGAGCAAGCAGCTTCTTTTTGAGGACATGACCCTTCTGCACACTGCTCATTAGCCAAACTTAGTCATGACATCACACGTAGCTGCAAGGAAGGCTGGGAAATGCAGAGTCCACTGGACAGCCAATCAGCTAAAACTCAGGAGATTCTATTGCTTAAGTGATGTTTTTTAAGATGGAAGAATATAGATTGGTGAGACAACTACCAGTCTCCAACACAGTAGACTTGAAAGCCTTTGACTATTTCATAACATTTTGTTATGTATTTCTTGTTAGTATGATCATATACATTTCCCTCTGTCTTCTTTGCTGACCTGCACATGAGTTCCTTCATATCTAGGAAAAACCATTTCACCATTGTCATCCCCTTAATTTGATTCCTCCAAAGATTTGATTAAATGGAAGGTGGGGGCCAGCACAGTGGCTCATATCTGTAATCCCAGCACTTTGGAAGGCTGAGTCAGGCAGATCACCTGAGATCGAGAGTTCAAGACCAGCCTGGCCAACATGGTGAAACCCCATCTCTACTAAAAATATAAAAATTAGCCAGGCATGGTGGCAGGTGCCTATAATACCAGCTACTTGGGAGGCTGAGGCAGGAGAATCACTTGAACTCAGGAAGCGGAGGTTGCAGTGAGCCGAGATGGCACCACTGTACTCCAGCCTAGGCAACAGAGTGAGACTCCATCTCAAAAATAAAATTAAATAAATAAATGGAAAGTGGGGAGTCAATTTTTGCATACCCCAAAGAGAGTTAGTAGTTTTGGATGAATAAACAATAAACATTTTAAATCTCTGAGACCCCACCTTTTGTTAGCTCTGTTTTCTTAATAGTCAATCTATTCTTCAATCTCTACCAGATCCTTAAAGAAATTCAATGAAGTTGGAAATACTGTCCTCACATATATTTATTTTACTTAAAATTTTCTCTTTTTCTCTAACTGGAAATGTTGATAAGCAGCTTTTGTTTGTTATCTTTATTACAACCAGAGAAGTCCCCAAAGAAAATATCGTGAAGATAATTCATTCTAAGTAGACGTGATTTGAGTCAGCTTTAGGCAAAGACTGGGAGCCTGCCTTCATTTTTATTGGAACATCTTGGCCTAAACCTAGCAACTCAGAGACATTTGGATTAGGCAACTTACACAATACACTTATCCTTCCAGCAGTCACAGATGAGTTGGCTGGAAGTAAAGAATATGGCAAGGAACTGTGGTAGCTTAATACATCCAGTCACTTGTGCAGGTTATAAGAAAGGGCTTAAGAGTCCTGCATTCCACTTCTGGAACTTGGATTTCTTTTTAAGAATTTTATCTTGACAGTTGGGAAATATGTTTGAGATGATTGCTCTGTTACAAGCTTTTGAATTAAGCACAAAAGCAAAAGATAACCAAAGAAGACACAGAGGCAATTAGGGTGAGACAGAAATTATTATTGCTGTGGCCTGGCACCAAAGCCTATAAACTTCGGCTTTCTACAATAGGTTGCTCTGCAAAATCTATCCAACAAAGTGTATTGAAATACATTGAACTAATTTCTTTTTTTTTTTTTTGGAGACTGAGTCATGCTCTGTTGCCCAGGCTGGAGTGCAGTGGTGCCATCTCGACTCACTGCAAGCTCCGCCTCCTGGGTTCACGCCATTCTCCTGCCTCAGCCTCCCAAGTAGCCGGGACTCCAGGCACCTGCCACCACGCCTGACTAATTTTTTGTATTTTTAGTAGAGACGGGGTTTCACCATGTTAGCCAGGATGGTCTCGATCTCCTGACCTCGTGGTCACCCGCCTTAGCCTCCCAAAGTGCTGGGTTTACAGGTGTGAGCCACTGCACCCAGCCAAACGACTGTCTTTCTCTCTCTTTCTTTCTTCCTTCCTTCCTACCTTCTCTCTCTCTCTTTCTTTCCTTCCTTCCTTCCTTCCTTCCCTCCTTCCCTCCTTTCCCTCCCTTCCTCCCTTCCTCTCTCCCTCCTTTCTTTCTCCTTCCTTCCTTCCTTCCTTCCTTCCTTCCTTCCTTCCTTCCTTCCTTCCTTCCTTCCTTCCTTCCTTCCTTCCTTCCCTTCCTCCCTCCCTCCCTCCCTCCCTCTGGCAGCCACAGTGCAGCCTACTTTTGGATAAACCTGAGAGTTGTTTCTAATAACGTTGGCTTTCAAAAGATGGCACCTGTCTATATCCTGACAGAGGTTGTAGCTATCGAATGGGCCTTGGCAGACAGCATGGCCAATCCATTTGTTTTAGCTTTCTCAATAATCAGGAAGTATCACTGCAGGCTCAGTTGGTCTGGCTGATTGATTGTAAAGACAGCCAAAATGAACAGCTCGACCATCTCACAGTCTGATTTCCCTGCCATGTATTGACCCAGTCCAAGTTACATATGTTACAGTATTTGCAAAGCTGTCACTGTTATAAAACACTTACTGGGAGCTTACTATTGATAGGGGTTTTATGAGAACCTAGAAACCAAACTAGCCCTGGCCTGTTTGAGTTTTGAAATTTTTTTACTTTAGAAGAAAGCTATTTATTAGACATCCACACATTCACACAAACATAGCAGTAACAATGAGAAAACAGCTCTTTCTGAGAATTCCCTTTGATGTGATTAACTAGGCAGAAACTGAGAATGAAAGCAGATAGAGAACAATCTTTGTGTTTCGTGTGTGTGTTGTTTTCTTTCTTTTAATCTGCTTTTATTTTAAAAATCTCAGAATATGTGGCGTGGGGACCAAATCCCTGGGCCCTTTCTTATCTGAGAAGAGGAAGTGCTGGCATCTGCTGGTAAAGGCAGGCACTGTGCTTAGAGCACGGGTTGTCTCATTAACTCAGGAGATGACCTGGTCTGTCTGGAAACTGTCTGCATTTCAGACTCCTTTGCTGATTTACGGTTAAGGCAAAATGGGTCGTTTGAAATTGTGGAGCCAGCGGTTTGCTTTCATTCGTCTTTAAAGCCTTCAGTTGAATTCAGGACAGATCAGAGAGATCTCTCCTTGCACTAAATAAACTTCTAACGATACTGATTGAGCTCCTCAGATGGGACACTATGGGAATGTGGGAAACTCAAGGGCCATTAAATCACTGAGCACACTTAGTTGAAATTATGATACTCTGATCACCCATGGCTAAATGAAGAGCAGAGGTTTAATGAGTTTACCAGGTTAAAAACGAGCCTGTGTCAGGCAGGAATCAGACTCATTAATTAGGGCTCCACTTAAACTATTGATCAGTTTTACTTACCAGCAGTCCTTGGGGGTGGGCTGGGGGGTGGACTTAGTGATAGGGATGGCCGCCTTTGCTCGTGGCCCGTTATGAACCATTCACTGAGGGTTAAGAAGGGGCAGGGGGTAGCGAGCACAGAAATTTAACCAATTTTTGCCATTGACCACAATAAATTTGAAAATCTAAAGTCCTAGCAGTTTTACTTTTGAAACTGATTGGGACCTTGGGTGACAATCTTCTCTACTCTATTTGAGATGATTTCCAGACCACAGACAATCCCTAAACTGCCAGGCGACTTCAAAAGCTACAACTGGTGTGGAATAGGAACTTGGCAGCCTCCTTTGGAAAAGATGTAGTTTCCTTGGTGCCCAAGTCCCTGAGGGATATATGGATAAAACGAGTTTATTCACACTGTAATGGGAAGAAACCTCCATTTTAATTATCAGCAGCTAGTTGAGAATTGGGAACTCAAAGTGTGGGCTTTGGAGAGATCTTGGCTCTGTATCTTGCTGTGAGATCCTTGAGTCTCCAGTTCTTCATCTCTAAATTAGGGGTGATCATTCCTAATTCAAAGGATTGTTGTGAGGATTCCATGTGATGATGTAGGTAAGGTACTTAGTGCCTGGCATTTACTAAGCATGCCACAAGCAAAGGTAATTGCTATGGTCTACCCTGAAGAGCAAAGGGAGAATTACCCCTTTTCACTTCTGGTTTCAACGGTAGAAATTAATGAACATGGAAAAGGGGAAAGGAAACATAGATACCAAATGCATTGGGGCATTAAGTCTAGTGAACAGCTGCAGGGACTGGGTAATTGTTCTTACACGAAAGGAGTCCATTTCCACAGCCATGCTGTGCCCTTCCCTGCTCAGTCTTTTATGTTCTCTCTCTCTCCCCTCCCTCCTTCCTTTTCCCCTCCCCTTGCCTGCTAAGGAGGGAGTGTATATTCCTCCACCTGCTTTTGTGCTAGAAGAGCCTAGTCCTGCTAATATTTTCTTTATAAAACAAAGGCATCTTGTCCCTGATTCAGGAAAATCACAGATAAAATTGTCCCAGCCGAGTCTGGATTTTAATGTCTTGTATGCTTGTACATGACAACTCAATGCCGTGTTGACCATGCTAGTGTTCTGATTTTGCTGTCCAGATTCTTTAATTCAAAGAAAAGCAGCTGAGATGTGTATGATGTGACTGATCAGGAGCACTCTGTATGCACAAAAGAGACGTGTGAAGACCAGTTCATCCAGATTAGAGAGAGATTACTGATAAGATACATATGGGGTGGATCAAACAGAAATTAGGCACCTTTTTCTTCAAATAGAAATCTGACTCTTTTAAGTCCAGCAATTTGGAATGATCCTTTTTTTGTAACTGTCAAATAAATAGTCACACACACACACACACACCATGAACAGATTAACGAAGACAAATATAAGTGAGGAAAGGTTTCTACGTTCCAATTCACCTCCAGCCTCTTGGCACCTGCATGTGCATTATACTGGAATGAACATCACGTCTCATGGTCTAAAAGAAACAAAGGGACACTGAAGCTTCAGAAAGGCACTGTACCATATGGGATGTCGCAAAGGGGTAAGACTGGTGGAAAATGGCATTTACATCTTGAAATAACCTTCCTGACAGCGAGAAGAGGATCCCATTATTAACTAAAAGTTCTTTCAAACCTATATTAAATGGTTATTTCTTAGTTGTACTTGTTTCGATAAGTCAAATTCATTTATTTTCACGTCCTGCATCCTTTCTTTTTTTTTTTTTTTTTACAACATTTATTTTAGATTCAGGGGGTATATGTGCAGGTCTGTTGCCTGGGTATATTGCATGATGTTGAGGTTTGGGGTGTAAATTAATATTACCTCTCTCAGAATTCTTCCGAATCATTTGCTGGCATTGTAAGTGGCTTTTAAACTTTGATTTTGCCATTTTCGAGACTGTTTGTACTAAGACTTTTTGCTGGAAGAATTTGAGCTGCTTTGATTGCTTAAAGAAGGTCTTTTCACTTACCTTTGCTTTTTAAAGTTGAGTTGGACCTAGGCCCTGAGCATTGTACCCAAAAGTTAGTTTTTCAACCATTGCTTCCCTCCCTCCCCTGCCTAGTAGTCCTCAGCGTCTGTTGTTGCCGTCTTTACGTCCATGATTACCCAATGTTTAGGTTCCGCTTATAAGTGAGAACATACAGTATTTGTTTTCTGTTTTTGCATTAATTTGCTTACATCCCTCCTTTAAATCATCTAGTGTTTAAATTGGTAGAACAATGTGGTGCTCAAATTATGCTCCTTGAGAGCAGGGACTTTTTAAAAATCATTTTTCTATTCCCAACTTCTAGCTCAGTGTCTTACATTGAGTAGAATATTAGCCACATTTTTGATGAATGAAGAGGTAAGTTGGAGTAGCTTTCAAATATTAGTGAAGAGAAAAGGCTAAATAGCTTTAACTTTTTAAAAATAAAAGGTAGCATCTTTCTTATTTGAGATACTGACAAAACTTAGAATGTTGAAAACAATACCATTCTGTGCCTTGGGTGAGAAATACAGATAGATTAGCAGAACATTATCTGCAAAGTGCTCTCCTAATTATTTTAGAGAAGAGACACAAATGCACTCTTAAGCTTCCTTTTAGTATGATTCTTGCTAGCAACTAATAGTGCATTTTGGGCAGTTGCAGGGCTCAAAAGCAGTATGTATACTGTAAAACAATAAAAAAAAATGCCTTGAATTATAGTAAAAAGAGAACTAATGAAAAGGGACCTGAGAAATATAATGAAAATAAATAGTTCTTCCTCTTCCAACTTTCCTCCAGGGAGCAGGTTATGAAAGATAGCTAGAATAGTAGAATAGTGGAATAAAATTATTCCAGGGTAGAAAGTAATTAGGGGTGAGTACATGAAAGCTCAGATTTAATTGTTCTTTTTAATACAGTGAAAAAAGTCATTCATCATACAACTTTAAATGAGTGTCCCATTAATGGAGTATTCTCCCAATGGAATACAATAAATTAATATTTTTATATGTCCTGTAATTATTCTCTGAGTAGCACGTTTGTAGGGCACTGCACTTAGGGGTATGCATTAAAAGCATTATCAGGTAAATGTCATCATTTAAAATATACCACAATTGTTAATATTGCATTTAAGCACTTATTTTTTAATATTCTAAGACCCTCATGCAGATCAACAATAATTTCTTCAGTTTCTGAAAGGATCCATTTCTTGCTGTAGTCACTTCACTTCCTGATAGAGATTTCTAGGTTTCTCTAGAATGTTCATTTGGGGTCATTCTTTGGATCTAACCAGTGGAGGAGATAGTGAATTTTGTTTACAACTTCAAGTCATTGTTGGCTCATTGGCACCTGTAGGCTGCATGATAAACATCCACAACTTCACTGCCTTCATTATGGCAGCAAAATGTGCTTTACTTTCTCTTACATTAAATTCTTCTAGACAGTAAGTAGGGACTTTGTGAGGCACATGACATCTTCCTGGGCACAGTGCCATGTAGACATAAATGGTGGCCTTAGGATACTTTTGAAGATCTGATTATAAATACCTTCTTACTGCTAAATACTCATCTGAGATGGCAATTGTGTTCACAATTAAATTAAAAATGCAATGCACTGTTTCACCATGTTAAGCTGTCTTTTTCTTTCCCCTAAGAAATTCCCATATTCTTCTGCAGTTAGTATAAATGTACCCACCGTCTGGATTGCTACTTGAAATGAAGTTTCCTTTCAAATTCATCCTAGAGGAAATGTGACCTCGGTATCACCTGGACATAAGTCTTGAATCAGACACTGACTCTCCATGTGACCTTGGACAAGTTATTCACCCTCTCTGAACTTCAGTTTCCTCATCTGTAAAATGGCAATGATAATAGTATTTGAATCTTTAGTACTTGAATCTTTGAGACTTATTGGGAGAATCATAAGTTAATGTTCCCAATGTGTTTAGCATGGATACAGCCACTTATAAATGCATTCTCAGGGTTTAGAATTATTTCTTCCAGAGCTCTGCTGTTGAAAATTACTAAACAAGATATTTACTCTTACTGAGTTTCAGTTTCTCAGAGGGTTGACAAAATGAGATAAAATATGCATAAGGCTTGGAAAATTATTCAGGGCTATGTGAAGGCTTGCAAAATGCCAACCAAAGTGAAGACTCAGAGTAGTAAATAAAACATAATGTAAGATTTTTTAAGCCCCTAAAGTAATCACTCATTGTTTAAAATCCCTATATTTTCATGTTTTATCTTTTGAGGGAAATCCTTATTCTATACATAAATATGCATATGTACACATGCACATACACAGGCCACAAAATATCCCTTGTGGGATTAAACTTCCTAGTACTGATTCCTTATTAGTATTTTCTTGTGTTTATCATGCATTTAATGGAATGGAAACAGAACAGTCTGGCAGACATATTCATCTAATAATCTAATATCTTGTTATTTACAATATCTCTAGTAATTTTATTAAAGTTATTTGTCATGTGCTTCTAGTAAATGTGGAATTACAAATACTACATTGATGGGCATTTTAGCCCACATGTGTTTAGAAGAGGTGAAACCACCCTCGTTTCTACAACTCTCTCTCTCTCTCTCTCTCTCTCTCTCACACACACACACACACACACACACACACACACACAGACACAAACACTCCCAGTCCTCTACAAAAACTAGTAAATAAATCTGGTGGCTTTCAAAAGCAGGTGCTTTTTGGTAGGGGGTAGAGGTGGAGTTTGAATATGTGATGTTTTTATATTAACACAATTACTAAAGTAGACTTTGAGAAAGACAGAGAAACAAGTTAAGACCAGACAAAATGGAACCCCATAAAGGGCTGTGCCATCAAGCTTGGAGTCAGCTCATCAACACTAAAGATGCTGATGAATTGGAAAATCAGAGAAGAAGGCTTCAAGTTTCAGTCTCAAGGGATGGGTTAGCCTTGGAGATTTATTTTCAGATCTTTTTTTATTTGTCTCTACTCCATAGTAAAACTTGGGTGGGCAAAATTCTCCCCATTCCAGGGACCCCACATAGACTGTTGCAGGATTTTATGGGACTGATACTCTGTTCTTTTTTAGAGGGCCATTTATGCCCAGTGTCTTTCCTTCTCTCAGCCAGTGTACATCAGTCTCTAAATCTTCCTCCCCCAACCTTTGAAAATTTATGGCAGCTTTCAGCCAGGCTTGGCTTAAAGCCATTGACCTCTGTGGCCTGCGTTATTGACCAGAACACAGCATCTTCTGCCCACATAATATATGTCTCTTTATCTCCCTGAAAGGAAAGGAAATGACTCTTGGAATGGCCAGGAACACAATAAAAATGAGAGAGGCTTTCCCATTTTTTTGTCAGTGGCGTTTTGCTTTACAAAAAGCCACACTGAAATCAGCATGTGCGTTCAGCAGTGCTTTGAACTGTGCATTGAGAGGGCACCCTTGGGAGCAGGCATTGTAGGCCAGAAGCCCATCCCATATAAAATCACCTTTTTGTAACTTCTCACCTTGAGTGTGAGTGCAACAAATGGCCCTTTGTCAGCAATCCTCAGAGCTGAATCTATAGACTCACTGACATAGTAAGCCCACAGAGACACGTGTGGAAAGCACAGTAGGAAAACACAGATTCCACACACCTCTTGGGGTTGGGGGTAGGGGTGAGGGTTACAGTGTCAGAAAAGGTTGAATTTGGGAGAGACATGAGCACTCATCTAGTCCAACCCCTAAAATTGTACATGAGGAAGTTGACACTCAATGAGAACATACAACTTACCCAAGGTCACAGAGCAAATAAGTGCTAGAAAGGGAGCTCACCTCTAGGCCAATGTATGAAGTACAGTAAGGCTTCAAATGTTCACCTAGCCTTGTTTATAAAAGTACCCCCTGACTATTCTACACAAAAGTCATGTGGCAAGGCTTATATGGAACAGTCGGCAAAAGCCTCTTCTGTTCCCCTGTTTGGATTATTAGTTCCACAATCCCATATTTAAGAGCTACCAGATGCCTCTTAACTACTATGTTCAGACAGGAGCTGGCAGTGTCCCAGAGAAAAACCCTAAAGGAAAACAATGCAAGAAGTGGCACTTACAGCTTTGCAACCTTTGATGAGTTTTTTACTCTGCACTTTGACTTCCCCATGAGTACGATGGGAATGGGAGCATCCCCTCAAACCCCCAAGGGTGTCGTGAGAAGTGAGATAGCTGGTACAGAGAAGTGTTCAATCAATTGAAGTGCTATTGTTAAAGCCTGGGTGGAGAAAAACTGTGGGAAGCATGTGCTGCTGCAAAACGCTGTGTGAGTTGAAGCATTTTATCTGAGTGTGCCAGGGATTTCTGGAGAAGGGATTTGGCAGAAGTCATAATTTTAGCATAGCCGTAATTCACTAGAGGCTGGCAGTTTATTTCTACCTACAGCATTACAGTCACATTCTGCATGATGACATTTCGGTCAACAACAGACCACTTGTAGGACAGTGGGCCCCTAAGATTATAACGAAGCTGAAAAATTCCCATCCCCTAGTGACATTATAGATGTGAAAATGTCATAGTGCAATTACTTCATTTTTTACAAGTTTAGTGTAGCCTAAGTGTACAGTATTTATAAAGTCTACCATTGTGCACAGTAATGTTCTAGGCCTTCACATTCACTCACTACTCACTCACTCACTGACTCACCCAGAGCAACTTCCAGTCCTGCAAGCTCCATGCATGGTAAGCACCCTATATAGGTATGCCATTTTTTAGTCTTCTATGTCATATTTCTACTGTCCCTTTTCTGTGTTTAAATATGCTTAGAATCACAAATACTTATCATTGTGTTGCAATTGCCTACAGTATTCCTACAGTAACATGCTGTACAGGTTTGTGGCCTAGGAGCAATAGGCTATATGCCATATAGCCTAGGTGTGTAAGTAGCTATACCATCTAGGTTTGTGTAAGTACACTCCATGATGTTCACACAATGGTGAAATCACCTAAGGACACATTTCTCAAAACATAATTGCTTTGTTCTCAGGTTTAGAGGGCCAAACACTTAGGTGGTACTATACTCATTCCAGAACACCAGGATATGCTTATAGCCTCCATTCTGTTATGTAAAGTAGAATCCAGAAACAAGAGTACTAGAAGAAGACAGATATTACCTACATATTTATCTGTGTGATCTGCCCTAATAGTCACAGACATGAAAAAAAAAAAGTTAGTGGGACTAAACAACAGATATCTTATGAGTTTTTCCATTTTCCATTATTCCATTACCATTTGTTTATTGCCTGTTTGTAAGGTATTTTTAGTTTTGGGTTTTGTTTTGTTTCTTTGTTTGTTTGTTTGTTGTTTGTTGTTTGTTTTGTACGTAGCCTCAAAAAGACAAGCTGTAGCGGGTGCCAAAGTTTTAAGTAAAATGTGTGGAGAAAAATGTTAAAATGAGAAAATTCTATCTAGCAACTTTTTTTCTGGAAACTTGGAAAATATATACATTATTAAATTGTAGCAATAAAACATGTCAGTCATCTCAGTTTACAAAACACCAAGGATCCATGGAGCAATTAAAGAATCACTAGAGGGTTAACAACAGGGGAAGTCATATTTCCTAGTCATTGAAGTGTTAAAATAGGAAAAGAGACCTGGAGACTTATAGGTGCAGGTGAGTTTTAGCGTCTTACCTAACTAATAACATTAAAAACGTGAAGCAGAATGAGTCTATTTCAGAGTCCATAGTCAACTCTTTAATTTAAACATTTTAATAAGCCACACCTCTATTAATCACCATGAAATTTCTCTTTCATACTGAAAGGAAGTGTCAAAGTATTAGGAAGACAAATGGTAGTTAAAAATATTGTCCATATGGCCGGGCGCGGTGGCTCAAGCCTGTAATCCCAGCACTTTGGGAGGCCGAGACGGGCGGATCACAAGGTCAGGAGATCGAGACCATCCTGGCTAACATGGTGAAACCCCGTCTCTACTAAAAATACAAAAACTAGCCGGGCGAGGTGGCGGGCGCCTGTAGTCCCAGCTACTCGGGAGGCTGAGGCAGGAGAATGGCGTAAACCCGGGAGGCGGAGCTTGCAGTGAGCTGAGATCCGGCCACTGCGCTCCAGTCCTGGTGACAGAGCGAGACTCCGCCTCAAAAAAAAAAAAAAAAAAAAAAAAAAAAAAAAAAAAATTTGGCCATATAAGTCAAATGGGACTGTAAAAAATGTCTATCCAGTTTAGAATATCTTTCAGTTTTCTCAGATTTTTCTTTTGGGAAATAGTATATTAAAGAACCTATCAATTCAACCTTTAATATTGAGTTTCTATATCATGTTTTTTAAAATGAATCTCCAACAGTGGGTAACTGGCTAAATAACCTAAATATACATCAAAATGATGCATTATATAGACTTTTAGAAAAGATTTTCTGCAAGAATGTCGGATGATATGGGAATACAGACACTGGTATTAAAGGAAGTCACAGTCTATAAGAGTACTATAAAATATTATTTCATTTTTAATCTATACAGCATAGAAAAGACTCATGAATAGTAATGCTATTAATAAATGCAATATTGTTATTTCTATTCTGTACTGTTTCTATACTGTTCTCTTTTCTTCTTTTCATGTATTTTCATTTGTAATAAACATACTGCATTTGTAATAGGCAAACCACAACTGTTAGTGTAAAAATTACATTTGAGTTTCTGTGCAATATTATCTAATTGCTGAAGTAGCAGAAATACAACATTTCACCTATAAGGCTGTCCCCACCATATACATCCTGAAGACAGCATTAGAACACAGCTTTGCTATCCAGAGAGAAGCACAGGAAATGTGTATCTGTAAATACAGTTGTGTTCATAATAGCACTTTATGTTTGCATGGACACAAATATCATAAACAAAATATCTGTCTCTCAACTTTATTAATTATTAGGATACATAGATCTATTTCAACAGACAACATTGATTAGCTATAATCCAGGTGTTCATTAGAAAGTATAGTTTTAAACTCATTTTCAGCTAATAATTTTCAATAGCTCAGTTGAGAGAAATTCTATTTTAAATTTTTAAAGTTAAAAGTAACAATTCTGTTAGTACAAAACTGCATATATTTTTCAAGATATTCCAAAATCTAACCCTAGATCAAGCAGGGAGCTGAGTTCTCATGGAATTATTTGTCTAACTTGCACTTGAGTGTGACACCAGCAATCTGGGTTGAGAATTCTAAGGGAAAAAACAAAACATGAAAACCATTATTCTGTACATTTCAAAGACATTGTTGAGGATGTTAATCATCTCTCCATGTCTTCTTTAGGAAGACCTCTGGAAGAAATTTCATTCTGATATTTTAATAGCAAGGAGCAGCCAAAATTCGCCCAGTTGGTCTGTTTTCATCTTGTGGATATTATACATGGACTGACCAGGGGTCCCTCTATAATTGCTCTGGCACAGTTCAGAACCAAATGTGTGGCCCAGCTGCAGCAAATGTGTAAATCAATGCAGTATGTGTTTTTAGGCCTAATTCTTGACTCAATTTTATATTCCTACCATATTTTCCTTTCTCCTGACTTTTTGGTTTTTGCTTAAAAAAAAAATCCACTAAAGTAATACATATGTGTGGGAACGTATCAGTGAGGACAGAAGAACTTAAGGTCTGAAAAGCAGCAGCCTCTACCCCTCTGCTCTCTGCCTCCACCCCATCCCACTTCCCAGATTCAACCTCTTTTAATTGTTTGTTTTTGGTTCTTTTAGCAGTTACCTCCATAAATCTAGATAAGAGGCTTAACCTCTTTTTCCCCATTTATCATCTTGAGATAATATCTCTAGACACCTTAATATGAAAAGGGGAGGATTTAGCTCATTTAATCTAAGTTTCCTCCTCCACCTCCAAATGTTTTATATTTGCATTATTACTTTTAGTTCTTCTACAGTTCATACCATTGCAACTTTAAATAATATATAAACCTGTTAATCAGAGGCTCCCACTGCAGCTTTTTAATTGTCTGTACTCTTGTAAGCTGTTTCATTTTACAAAGTGAAGAGGCTGAGCGCTTATAATCCTGGCACTTTGGGAGGCTGAGGTGGGTGGATTGCTTGAGCGCAGGAGTTTGAGACCAACCTGGGTAACATGATGAATCCTTGTTTCTACAAAAAATACAAAAATTAGCCAGGCATAGTGGTGCACACTTGTAGTCACAGCTACTCTGGAGGCTGAGGAAGGAAGATGGCTTGATCCTGGGAGGTCGAGGCTGCAGTGAGCCCTGATCATGCCACCCCACTCCAGCCTGGGAACAGAAGGAAACCGTGTCTCAAAATAATAATAATAATAATAGTAATACAAAGACAACTAACAACACAAATTCAAGAAGAATAAGGTCAGCAAGTCTTCATGATGAATACAAAGGTAAATAGTTAAGGAGTCCTGGAAAATACAAAGGATGGTAACGCAGGCTAAGTAGGCCTCCGATATCACAGTGGACTCTAAGGTTTATTGTGGTGGCAGCCTCATTTTTGGTTAAATTTAACATTGAGCTTAAGCTGATGCTTGAACATGTTGCAGACATGTACCCTCACACTGAAGTGAATTTCTTTCAAAACTCTTTGTGATTACTTAAAGCCTTAAGTTTCAAAATTTGTCCTTCCTAAATATTTTAAGGCACTTATTAAATCTTCCTTATTTCCTATAGAGAAGCTTTTTCTTCTCCTTGTCTTCTGTTGCTTCTCGTGTGGAGATTGCTTCGAGGGCTCAGGGTAATGGATTGGGTTGACTTCAGTCAGTGAGATGAGGTTTACAGATCTATCTCAGTGAACACCTCACCGTGTTTTAACTTGGTGGCTCCCCTCCCTATGAATTCCTCACACTAGGACACACATCAGACACACGGGGGACCTGGCAGAAGAGCATTCCTGACAGCTCTGGTAAAGGCTACCTCAATGGCAGCCAAGGAACTTACCCTCCCATGCTATTCAGCACCAGCCACCCTCTGGACAGACAAGAAGCCTCCTCCTGAGGACACACACAAGGGCTGCTAATCAGGCAGCCACTCAGCTTGCACCCCAGGACAGGTGAATGAGTAGGGTGGTGATTGAATGGGAAATCAAGTGGCAGCTTTGTTTTGTTTATTTTTTTCAAACGAGGCATTAGTTTATATTATCTACCCAATCCCTTTCAACCCTGCTGCTCTTAAGTGCTGAGTTTTTTGTTTTGTTTATTTGTTTTGTTTTTTGGTTTTAGTTCTTTCAGATCCTGTTCAGCAGCAAGGACTTTGTGGCCACCAGAGGCTCTTAAACTTTAGTATGCTTAATAATCATCCAGCAAAGTTGTTAAAAAATATACATTTTTATGCAAGACCCCCCCCCCCCGTCCTTAACACACACACCCCCCCCAATCAAGATTTCCAATATTGTAGGTCAGGGTGGGAGCTGGGGGATCTATTTTTCACAAGCAACCCAAGTGATGCAAATGCAGGCACAATATTGAGAAATATTTTCCACCCATCCTGCCCCGTGACTAAAGGGAGAACTAACAACCGCACCAAAAAATAATAAATAAATAAATAAATAGATCAATAGATAGATAGATAAATAAATAAAAGAAAAATAAGTGGTAATGGGCCTCCACAGAAAGAAATCCGATTCCTCCTTTCCCACGAGGAAAACAAAGTTCCAGAGCCTGAAGACGCCCATATCTCAAGGCCATGAGATCCCTGCCAGCTCTCCTGCCTCCAAACCTCCACGTTTAAAATCTTTCTCTTCCACCACTCACTGCTCCTCCTCTCCCTGGAGAAGACAGAAACGGACGCGCCACGCTTGCTCTCCTCGCCGCGCCCCGTTCGGTTCGTTAATTACTCGTAGAGGCTCGCGTCCAGCAAAAGAGAAAGTTCCCGAGCTTTACAACTCTCCGGGAAGTGCAGGCAACATTTCCTCTCGGAAAGCCCTTCGCAGCGATTTTCCCAGGGCTGCACTTGAATGAAACCCCCAAAGGAAATTACCACTTAAATGAGGCAGGAGGTGCCGGCTGCCTGTTTAGCCTCTGCGGTGTACGCTGCCTGGCAGGCAGTGCAGGTGGCTCCAGAGCCCAGCCATGGGTGACCATAGTGAGCGGGGGCTGGGCCGGGCCGGGCCGGGGGTGCGCGGGGAGCTGGGAGCTGCAATGGGGCCCAGGATTTGCTCGGGGTCCTTGGGGTGCGCGGGAGCCTGGAGATGCGCGGGGGTGCGGGATACGCTCTCACACCGGTGCAGGGCGTGTGTCCCGGCCCAAGGCCAGGGGGTCCGCTTTGGAAAACCGACGCTGAGACATGAAGCCACCTGTTTCCTTCCTGCCAAATCCTTCACTGGCCTGCTGGGAAGGGGACGGATAAAATGATGGGCCTCCTTTAAGGCCCGGCCACCCCGTATTGGAACCCGCCTCAGTAAGTGCAGAGACCTCGCAGAGAGCCAAGCTGTAGGCTTCATAAAAGCAAGAACAAGATCTGTTCTGGTTTGTTCTGAAAATCTGTTTTAAAATTAAGGTATAATTCAGATACTATAAAATTCGCCCTTTGAAAGTATACTGTTCAGTGGTTTTCAGTTATTCAGGAGGTTGAGTAGCCATCACAACTAAGTCCAGAACATTTTCATCACCCCAAAAAAGAAAGTCCTCTGCTCATTAGCAGTCACGCCCCCATTATTCCTTTCCTGCATACCCCTAGCATACCATTAATCTACTTTCTGCCTCTATGGATTTGCCTGTTTGGGGAATCTCACGTAAATGGAATCATACTACATGTGGCTTTTGTGCCTGGCATCTTTCACTTAGGATAAAGTTTTCAGGTTATTCCCATGGTCGCATGCACCAGGACTTTATTCCTTTGTATTGTGGAATAATATTGCATTGTATGGATATCCGCATTTTGTTTATTCATTCATCAGTTGATGAACATTTGGGTTGTTTCTACTTTTTGGCTATTATAAGCAATGCTGCTATGAAGATGCATGTACAAGTGTTTAAATAGACATGTGTTTGATTTCTTTTTAATATGTATGTAGGAGTAGTATTGCTTAGTCCTATGGTAACTGTGGAACCTTTTGAAAGGATCTGTTTTTACCCATACAGTTGATAGCCCAACCCCGGCACATTCTTTGACAAGTAAATGAATGAATTGAATGGATGAATAAATGAACAGATGGAACTAAGAATCAAATAAATGAGATTATGAGCTTTTGAGTATAAAGGCATTTTATACTTTACTAAGAGCAATACAAATGGGATTTACTGCTATTATTAAGTAATGATATTATAAGTTCTTAACTTGAAATCTATGGAAGAGCTATAGGATGGTTGTGAATCCCAGAAGTTGCATATAGAATTGTTTGAGTATGTGTGCAAGTACCATTGCTTTTAGATCAGGCAAGAGGGGTACCTTAGCATGCCTTACTCTGGCTGTGCCCCTCTCTACAGGACATGATGTTTCAGAGGTCCAAGCAAAGTGCCCACTGTAAGCCTGCTTCCTCCTTTTTTGGCCCATGGTTCTGCTCCTAGAACCTGGAAATTTTCTACCTAAAGAGTTCAAGCCTCTTCCCCAAGTCCATCCTCCCCACAGCCCCCACCTCCTACCCTACAGCTGGGAAGGCCAAGGATGAGAAGGCCACCACTTTCCATAGTAAAATTCCAAGGAGTCCAAGAATTCTATATTTGAACTTGGCCTTCCAGCCTTAGGTTCCTTCGAAGAGCTTAAAAGGGTGAAACCAGTGATGACAGGGGAATCTCAGAGTATTATGGGCAGAGTAGGATGGGGTGAGATGAGGAAAAACCTGTGGCATAAGGTGTATGGCTCTCCCGTTGTATGCTTGTCCCAGGTCTTATAACTGATAGGAAAGGAACTGTTTACGTGTATATTTTTTCAAGGAGAGGTTATTGTAGTTGGCAGGCTCTCAATGACCTCCAAAGTCTGAAACACAGTGGCAAGAGTTGAAAACTAAAGACAGCACTAGACTAGAAGTCAGAAGTTCTGAGTTCTAGCTCTCTTCTTCCACATACCTGCGAAGTGAACTTGGGTAAATTCTCATAACCGTAAGTCACCCATACAATAAAATGGAAAGAATCATAACATACATTGAAAACGTCTATAAACCATAAAGGAATGCAAGGTGCCATTTTAATAGATATTTCCCCACTTTGTTTTTTGTTTTTGTTTTTGTTGACTACAGCTCCTTCATTAGCAGACCCATAAAATTATTAATTCAGGCTCATAATATTGCTACCAGCTAAATTTCACTACAATATTGAAGAAGCTCCACATAAGACAACATTGGGCTACATAATTTGTATAACATTATTAAGCAGTGAATTAGTGGCAGTTAAAAAATACCTACCAGGAATTTTAACGATCCTTCCCAAGCTTTCATCTCTACCCAACACCCTCTCACCTAAGAAAAAGAAACCATGACCATTTCAGAACAAAAATATTTTTCTTACAGCTTTGACTATTTAAATGGTTTCCTTTTTCTCCTGTGGTTCAGTACTATTTTTTAGAGTTTTACTGAATGAATTTATTCTAGTATTTGTTTGTTTTGATACTCTTATGTTTAATGGGACCGTATTGTGGTATGTGAATACGTGAGAAATTTCAGCTGTTGACCAGGATGGCTGATACATAATGGATGATTTTTTAAATTAACAAAACTAATTCTCTTTCTACATGGGAGAAAATTAAAAAAAAAAAAAAAAAAAAAACCCAGTTCAGTCTATAATGTAAAATAGCCAACTCAGTGTTTTATTTCCTTATTCAATGAATTCATTGGTATTATTTATAAATTGTATATAAGGTGAGAATTTAAAGAACATAATTATTCTGGTTGTTTGTACTGTTGTTTGAGGTAGGGTGACAAGCTGTCTTGTTTGGCCTGGAACTGAGGGGTATGCTGGACATGGGACTTTCCATGCCAAATATGGGACAGTCCTGGGCAAATCAAAGTGCTTAGTCACCCTAATTTGAAGGTAACATGTACCATTTTGCCTGTGATTTAAATATAAAAGCCTTGGTAGATTTTTCAGTCAATTTAGATGTTCTACTGTCTACATCTCCTGTTTGGTAAGTGAATAAGTAATCTATGTCAGTATGATGTTTGTGTACTTTAAGTAGAATAACAAAGGCATAGAGAAAAAAATAATAATCCTTAACATTCTAAATAGATTTTTGTGTGATGAGAAAGAATTGTGGGTTTTCTCTTGTTGGTTTTGTGTGTAAATACATTATTTTGTATATGGTTATTGTGAAAAAATCTATTTTTAAATTATAATATTGATTGTAGAAGGTACGTGATTTTTACTTTCTCACTTATAATAACTCTTTCCGTGAATTTCTACTTTGATAATTATGGGCCCAGTTTGAATACCTGACTGATCAAAACTGCAACCTGACCTTCCACACCTTTTGATTGTCTTACTTGGCTGGCAGGATGGTCTTGTATCTGTTGGTGTTGATTTTAACTATTGATATGGTCATTCTTAAGTGTTTTTATTTTTTGTTTAATGAGGTTTTGCTTCCTGCCCTTTTAAGTAACATTCTATTCTCATCATGATTATTTAATGTCTTTTCTTGAAGGGTTTTAATCACTATTGGTCAGTGCTAGTGTCAATGAATTTTGCTAATGCCAATCCTGTATGGAAGTACACAGGATTAGTAATCTATGCTTGATCAATTGTGAGATGCAGTAAAATTAATAGTTCCCCTCATTATTAATATTTAAAATAGACACAGGCTAAAAGAATCAGAACACTTGGATATAAATCCCAGCTTGACCACTCTCTAGCTATCTGAATGTGGACAATCACATCAAGTCTCTGGCACCCTGTTTCCTAGCTACAAATGAGAAAGTTGGACTTCATCAGGGATTCTTAACAGAGTTCCTGAGTGGTCTGCAGGGGATCTGTGAACCTTCCTGAAATTACAATACCTTTAGTAAATATGTCTGTATGTGCAGCCGCCTCCCCAAGAGCATCCATTGCTGCCCACACATTCGAAAGCAGTCCTTGTCCTAAGAAAGATTGAAAACTTCTGAGCCAGATGGCCACTGAGAAGACTCTAGGGACAGTATATGATGTACAATCATGGGTCACTTCATGATGGGGACATGTTCTGAGAAATGCATGGTTAGGTGGTTTTGTCATTGTGTGAACATCATGGCATGTACTTACACGAGCTTAGATGGTATAGCCACCTACACACCTAGGCTATATGGCATAGCCTTTTGCTGCTAGCCTACAAATCTGTACACTATGTTACTATTCTCAATACTACAGGCAATCCTAACACAATGATAAATATTTGTGTATTTAAATATATCTCAACATGGCAAAGCTAGAGTAAATATATGCTATAGAAGATTTTTTAAATGGTACACCTGTATGGGGCATGAATGAAGCTTGCAGGACTGGAAGTTGCTCTGGGTGAGTTGGTGAGTGAGTGATAAGTAAATGTGAAGACCTAGGACATTACTGTATACTACTGTAGATTTTATATAAAATCAGGCTACACTAAATTTATAAACAGTTTTTCTTCAATAATAAATTAACCTTTGTTATTAAAACATTCTTTATAAACTCTTATTTTTAAAAATTTGACTTTTTGTAATAGCACTTAGCTTAAAACACAAATATATTGTATAGCTATACAAAAATATTTTTATATCCTTGTTCTATAACCTTTTTTATCTTTAAAATTGTTACTATTTTTTGCTTTTTAGACTTTTTTGTTAGAAACCAAGACATAAACATGCACATTAGCCTACACAGGGTCAAGAGCATCAATATAATTGTCTTCCACCTCTACATCTTATCCCACTGGAAGTTCTTTGGTGAAAATAACCCATGCATGGAGCTGTCACCTTCTATGACAACAATGCCTTCTTCTGGAACACCTCCTGAAGAACCTGCCTGAGGCTTTTTGTAGTTAACTTTTTTAAGTAAATAGGAGTACACCCTAAAATAACTGTGAAAAATATGATACGATAAATACACAAACCGGTAACACATTATTTTCAAGTATTTATTATTATCAAGTATTATGTACTATATGTAATTGTATGTGCTATTCTTTTTTACAACTGGCAAACAAGTGAGTAATGTGTTGCTCTACCACATTTTGATAGCTATAATATCACCAGGCAATAGGATGTTTTCAGGTCCTGAGATTATCACCATGTATATATGATCTGTTGCTGACTGAAAAGTTGTTATGCAGTGCATGATTGCATGCATTTTAAAAAACAATTGTCGCCAGCCTATTTAAGACAAATTCAGCAGACTTTACTAAAATTCCATAAGTGAGGACTGTGAATGCCTTGCTAAGGGTCCATGGGCATCCTGGACTTCCTGCTGCCAGAGAGCTGCACAGGTGAAAGTCTAGGGTAAAGGCAGTGAAAGGAGTTCCCTTCAGTCTTGGGCTGAGGAATTTGGAGTTAACCTTGTTAGAAACAGACTCAGAAGCTACAAGATCATATAGAAAGGGCGTTTATCCCCACCTTTGGGGGCATACAGTTATTCTACAGACAAAGGGATACCCCAGCCATGTCTTGAAGGATAGTCAGAGTTAGCCAGATCCAGAAGGAGACGAAGGAAGAAGAAAAGATTGTGTGCAGAGTCTTGGAGGTTCAAGAACACCTCAGTCAGCTAGGGAAGGGTGAAAGCTCAATGTGGTCAGAGGGGAGACTTGCAAGTCAGGAAGTTAGAAAGATGATACTGGTTAACCACTGCATCCTGAAGGCTCACAGCATGGAAGCGTCCTTTTTTTCTGTGTTAAAGAATTTTATTTTATCCTGAAGATAAATCCATAGTAAGATTTTAAACCAAAGACTAACAGAACCAGACATATTTTAGAAAGGTCATTCTAAGTTTTTGGCAACCTTCCTAAACTTCTGTTTCCTCACTGGTAAAATGTGCATCAGTGCAATGCCTACCTTATGAAAGGGTTCTGCGGATTACATGAAATTGATATAAATTGCTGAGCACTGCACTCAGTTAATTTTGATGATTGTAATTATTGTAAATCCCTGTTCTCACTGATCTTTTCTTCTGACTGGAACACGAACTACCAAAAACGTTGGGCGAGACAGGGTAAGATGAAGAGTGAGCAGAGAGCAAAAGAACAAAGGGAACCTCAGAGGGATTCAGTGACTTTCTCAAGGTCACTCAGCTATGAAGAGTATGAGCTAGGACTTGCACCCAGGTCTGCCTGCCTCCAGAGCTTATACTTTTAACTCCCTACCCAGAAACCTCTCCTTCCACCTTTTTAGACTCTAGCTCTATACATCATTTCAGAATCTCCCAGAAACCCTGCAGTCTTTTCAGAGAGACAGTAACAATTCCCTTTTAAAAGAAAAGGTTTTTAGCATCTCCATGCCCTAGCCCAAACTGAGTGGGCAGCTGCTTTTCAGTTTAGAAGGTATCAAGGGTTTGGAAAGCACTAGAACCTGCTTCTTGGCTGTGAGAGGAAAACCTGGCCAGGCCTCTGAGAGTCTTCCAACAAGGCCCCACTCTCCCTATGTAAGCAACCCCTAGGAGACCCCAGGACAAAAGCCTGCCTGGTTTCTGAGGTCGCTGGCATGGGGCCAGCTCCAGGGGTGATCAGAGGACCTGCCTCCTCGCTGCTGCCAGGAAAACAATGGTCCAGGGCCCCCAGCCAGGTGCAGCAGACCCTTCCAGGCACACAGGCTCACAAGTGGCAGGCTTTTTGTGAGCTCCAGGAATGCCAGGCAAGAGGGAGGGAGCTTTGGTTTGGTTTGGTTTGGTCCCTTACGGAGCTCGGTGCATGGGGTTTTCAGGAGATCTTGGGTTTCAGTTCACACCCCATTGGATTTTACATCAACCTGAAAACTCACGGGGATGGTCAGCTGAAACAACTGAGTTTCGTTGGCTCTCCCCTCAGAGCCATAAATCACACTGTTACCACTGAGGAAAAGAGGAGGCAAGACAAGAAACTTGGCCCATCCTGGTTCTAATTTATGCTAAGTACGTGGGGGGTGGGGGAACTGTTGTAAATGACAGGGATTTTCATTGCACAACTGCTTAGGTTTTCATCATGAAATGTTTCTATGAAGGCACTGAGGTGTGTTTCCTTAGAACTAGGTTCTGCCTCATATGACTAAGACGTCAATTCTAGGCCCAAATTAATCAACATCATCATCATCATTATCATCACTTACAGGTACTTTATATGGTCAAATATTGTGCTAAGCTCTTGACTTTCATTAGATCCGCAAGTGAAGTAGGTGCCATTATTATCTCCATTTTATGGAGGCGGGAACTAGGCTTAGCTGGAAACTCAGCAGAGCTGGGATGTAAACCTAGGCCCGCAAGCTTAAGCACTGGATAGACTGTGAGAGAACTTTCTAGCCCAAGGCACAGAGAGCTTCTCTTCACAAGGTTCGTAGAAGGGGCTGGGCGACCACAAGTTGGGGACCCCTCACAGGATGCCGACTGGAGGGCGGAATTGCTGATGAAGGCAACATGCTAAGGTCCAGGCTTCCATGACTCTCTGCCAGGTCCGGCTGGAAGCAGCAGAGCTCTGTCCTTCTTCTGCTGGTGTGGAAGCCCGGACTGGAAATGCAGCCCTGGAGTCTCCCCTTCTCTTAGTTAAATCCCATTAACACTTGTGGGAGTTACCCCCTGCCTCAAGGAGAACATAGACCTCTAATTGCTGTGAAACCCCGTTCCCCTACCACCCCTGACTCTGGGTCTCCTCCTCCTCTGCTCACCACTGGGGGGTGGCAAAGGTCTGTCAGGGGCTCTTCCAGCCTCTGCAGCCCTGGCTTGGTACCCCAGATTATTAAGTCATTTGTAAAAATAAAACTCATGCGCTCTCTAGAATGTCTTCTTAAAATCAGCTATCACAGCACGGTCCTCTGAATTTTTTTCCCGGGTGCATACAGCGAATGGCCAATCCCAGTGCAGCGTGGAGAGATGGCAGGTCTGCAGTCTGTTTGGTCTTCATCCTCTCTGGGGAATCTGCTTTTTTCTCTCCCAGTATCACAGACTAATATTCTGATTCACATTCTGTGATGCTGCCGTTCTTCTTTCTTTTCTTTCTTTCTTTTTTTTTTTTTTTTTTTTTTTTATACCTGCATAAACAGCAATGCCCCAAGTTATGTAGACCGGATCAGTAAGCCAGTGATGAGCCGTGAACACCTGGACACTGATGGATGACATTTGCAAAGAATTGTGCGAAGCATCTGGGAGCGAATGCTTGCACTTGGCAGCAGGGCGGCTGGCGCGGGAGAGCCAGGGTCATCCCAAGAACTCTGTGTGATCCCAGCCCAAGGACCAGAGACAGGGCTTTCCTTGAAGGGAGGTACTGAATGAAAGGTGAACGTAACTACAGCGAAGAGAAAGGGAAACCGAAAATGGTGAAGTTAAACAAAGGGGCAGGAAGAAAGAGGAGAGACAGCAGTGTTCCTCCCACCCTTCAGGGAGAAAGGAGCCGCCGCCGGGGCTTCAACTCAGTACTCTCCCGCCATCTAGTGGTCATACTTAGTAACTGCAGCACAGACTACTAAGGGGGATCTTGACACAGGGAGGTGTCAGTGAGATCGCTACCTTATGGCCTGAAGAGCAGACATCCTCAACACAAAGGGTAACTCAAGCCAAAACCACCACCAGGAAAGCAGACCCTTTTCCGTGGAAGGGCTTGTTTGTTTTTATTCGAAATACTGTGCAATTAAAGAACAGATGTGTGTCTTGCTCAATCTGCAGGTTAATGGAGGTTGGCTTGGAAATTCCCCAGCCCCTAGCAATTTCTTTAAAAAGGATTCACGTGTGTAGCACACGATTAAAATCTCTGTCAGGGAAAGCCAGTTCTTTATGAATAAAGACTATTTGTTACTTCTGTTTTCTGGCACAATCCAGAAGCCAAACATTCCTTACATTTTGAAGAGGTTAGGGAAGGAACCCTGTCACATCAGATCCCTTGTCTAGACTCCACTCCCTACTCAGGGAACCTCAGGTTTTTATCCTCCTCTAATAAATAGCTTTCCTGTGAAAAATACATAACGCAGGTTCTGGCCAATTTTTTTTTTCTCTGCAGATTTTCTTTCCCCATTCTCAAATACGAAATATTTGAAGTTCCCAGTGATCAAATCTTGGTACAGGTGTTCGCTGATTGAATTATAAAATGCAGAGCTTTTTGGCAGCAGGAACTAATGTGTAAAGAATAAAACACATATGTACACAAGGAGTTACAGCTTCAGAAATATATATGTCTACCAGGAGTCATTGTGCTTGTCTATGCCAAAATTTTCACATGTATTAGATTCTAAGAGGTGACAAAAAGATCAATACAGCCTGTCAACATTCCTTTTTCTCTGTGTCTGTGTATATGAGATGAACAAAAATTGTAGATCTAAGCAGCAGGGTGCTTTCTCCAGTTCCTCTGAATTCTTTTCTGGATCACTATAAATGTATATATGTTTGACTGGATATAGATGAAGGTGCAGCCCAGGCCTGTCCTTATAGGGAAGGTCTGATGTTTGTTTGTTCTACGGCACATCTGTGCAGGTCTGTGGGGTCACTAGTTATTCTGGGAGTGACAATGTATGCTCCCTTATGTAAGGCAAGCTGTGTTTTACTTCAGTACTGGACACCAAGGATCCAAGGGTGCTACAGAAAATTCCACTTTCATGCATTGACTGCTCTGGGGCCAAAGACCCCTAAGAATTGACTCTACTTGAAGCCTGACCTTCAAGAGTACTGAGCATAGAACAGTCAGAAAAGCTGGGTTCATTCTGTCTGTGCTGTATTCAAAGGCATGATTATGAGCCAAATGAGCTGAAGGATTGTAATTATGGGGCAAGCAATAGACTCTCACAGAGATAGGAGAGCAGGAAGATGCTAGGCAGTTTGGTGGTTGCTTTGGTGAAGAAGTTATTTCACTTTGTCCTGTGTTTTACCCTCAGAGATTCAGTCTCCTTTTATCTTCCTTTATTCACCCTGGGCCCAACCTTAGGAAATTAACATCTGCAGGCAATGAAAGGTATTTATTTTGAGCCACAAGACATGGGATCCTTATTTGCTCTTAAGGAGGAGTCATACCTTCATGGGGTACTTGTTGGCTCTTAAGGAGGAGTCACATCCTCATGGGGTCCTATTGGCTCTTGAGGAGGAGCCACACCCTCATGGGGTCCTTATTGGCTCTTGAGGAGGAGCCACACCCTCATGGGGTCCTTATTGGCTCTTAAGGAGGAGCCACACCGTCAGTGGCTTATGTTAGGAAGATGTCTGGAAGCACTGATCCCACTGATGGACACAGCTGACTAGATCAGTGATGGAAACCTGACCAAGATGACATTCTAGAAGCCACAAGGGGTATAAACCAAGAAACGGGAGAAGCAGGGAATAAGGTAACTGGTAACTGCAGAAGAAATGGGGTGGCGGACTCCCCCAAAAGCAGCCATAATGGTAGAGTTCTAGCAAAGAGAAACACTGATATCTGAGGCTGGGGATGACACATCTTAAATTGCACAACCAACCTAAACAAGCTGTCACATCTCAGCTGACTGAGAAGGACAACCTGGCCACTCTCATTTTTGTTTTCCTTACTCCTCTGCAAATAGTTTGATAGTAACACCCATTGCCTGAACCAACTGGGTATATATATCCATGTTCCTTAAAGGGATTGCACAACCAGCTGCTCTGCTCCCTCTCAGGCATGACAGTGGCACAACGGAGTGAACACAGTGTAATTTCTGTTTGTTCATCACCCTTGCTACCCACTTCCATTTAGAAATGATCCAACTCTCTGTAATCCCAGCACTTTGGGAGGCTGAGGCAGGTGGATCACCTGAGGTCAGGAGTTCGAGACCAGCCTGGTGAAACCCCGTCTCTATTAAAAATACAAAAAATAGCCAGGCTTGGTGGCACATGCCTGTAATCCCAGCTACTCGGGAGGCTGAGGCAGGAGAATCACTTGAACCCAGGAGGCAGAGGTTGCAGTGAGCCGAGATTACACCATTGCACTCCAGCCTGGGCAACAAGAACAAACTCTGTCTCAAAAAAGAAAAAAAGTAAAAAGAAAGAAATGATCTGACTCTCTATGTATTTGTCTTTGTTGGGGGATGTTTGGCAGATTGCATTCTCCAAAGGTGACAACAACCATATCCCCATTTCACATGTTCTTCTACCATGTGACCTTGTCATTCTTCCATGAATGGGGTGGGCTTGTGACTGCTTCAACCAAGAGGACAGCAGAACTGCTGCAATGTGGCTTCCAAGGTGGGCTAATAAATGACAAAGGACTGCTTCTTGATGTGTGGCTGGGTAGGTAGGGAGGGGAACGAGCCAGGTCAGGAAAGATCCCAGGGCACAGGGATGGCTGCTTTTCCTCATCATGGCTAGGACAACATGCCTCCTCCATTCTAAGATGCTGTATATTTGAAAAGTATTATCAATTCAATGAAGACTTTAAGGGAACAGAGTCCCACCACCTCAATGTTAAACGTGTCATCTATTATGTGATACATTAAAGGAAACATTAAAATATGAAAGAAATTCATGAAATGCAGGAAAGTATGGTAACACTTTGGGTGTCCTTGGACATCTTTCCGTACATTCTAAGAGTCTAAAGGATGGAAGGCTTCTAGGTCTTATAAACCCTGACCTCCCTAGTGTGTGCCAGCCATGCCAATTTATCCACTAGGCACAGTGTGGAGGGCCCACGATACTTTTAGGGTCCCACAAAAATGTCTTTATATCTTTTAACAATTTTTTTAAAACTGGTAGGTTAAATTAAATGTTATAAATGTAAATATATAATACTTAATATGCAATATATAACAGGAATATATTCATCTTTAGGCCAACACTCATAAAATATAATTTTTAATATTTAAGATATTTCATGTCTTTATAAATATTTAAAAGTTAGTATCTAATATGTTTTATGGAGAAAAATCCTCATGCATTCAAGTTGTCTCTGATCACTTGAGACTCAGACATGTACAAGCTTCTCTTTTACCCTCTCAATATCCAGATCTCAAGGAGCCTCTAGGAATGAATCCCAGGAGGGATTTTTTCCTTTCAGCACTTCCATATTTGGAGTCTAGGTGGCCCCATTGCTCTAGAGTTAGCTGTGTGATGGGCTGTGATTTACAGTGACTGCTAGGATGCTCGCCAATGCCTCCTGTGAAGCAGGCAGAGGTTACTACTTTCAGTAGAGATAGTTCAATGTGCACAGCTGGGAAGAAGCCTGGGATTTTTCATAGCTGTCATTCTTTTAAACCCTCAGTCCCCAAGGATAATCCCATGGAAGGTAAAACCTGGCCATTTTCAACTCTGCTTAAATTATTGAGTGTGCTGGGCATAAAAAATTTAAATGTCTAGGAAAATAAATAAGGTGCATAAAAAGATTTTATTGCCTGTCTCCAAATCAGAGAAGAACACTAAATGGCTGCTTTTAAAAAACATCATAGGAAGTTCCTGCAATTTGGTATGAGATCTCTTGGCTCCCCTGAAAATAATGGACTCAAATACTTAGGGACAGACTATTAGAAAAAATGGAATTCCCTGAAGCTATTTCATGCTTAGGGAGATGGTTTATGGGGTTTTTGAGTGAAACAATACATTTTCCACTTTTAGAATCTTTAGGCTAGTCTTTTAGACTGGATGGTTGCTCATGAAACAATGGGAACAGGCTGATGCATCAAACTTTAGTTTCTCTAGCTGCTTGGAGAAGGACATACATGCAAACATGTATGAACAGAAGTAGATGAATCAAGGTACATTTTCAGAGCATAAAAACCCACTCATAGGATTCTTGGGAAGGAGTGTCATTTCTTCTATTTCTGCTTTTAATTTGTCTTACATCAATAGAGACTTCTTAACCCTTTTCCCCTCTCTTGGCCACTTTGAAAAGTGATTTGCTCCTATCACATTAAATTCAACTTTCATATAAGTAATAGATATGCTTTTTGTATTGTGAATTGCCAGCAGGGCTTGGAGTCTCTTTTCTGTTAAAAGAGGTGAAAAGAGACCTTGTACTGTAGAGTTCCCTGAGGAAATGCATGGTTAGACGTTGCGTTCTCTCTAGGAAAATACAAGACTCCCTCAGCTAAACTTTACTGAAATATGTTCAGGGGAGGGATTTAAATGCTCCCCCAAAATGATGATGAATATATTTTTCTCTGTATGCATGGAAAATGAGCTTTATTTTTTGATCAAGGTGAGATTATTCAATATTGCATATTGTACATGGCATGGTAAGTTCTAAATTATTATTTTTTTCTTTTTTTTTTTGAGATGGAGTCTCGCTCTGTCGCCCAGGCTGGAGTGCAGTGGTGTGATCCCGGCTCACTGCAGGCTCCGCCTCCCGGGTTCAAACCATTCTCCTGTCTCAGCCTCCCAAGCAGGGACTCAGGCACCCGCCACCATGCCCAGCTAATTTATTGTATTTTTAGTAGAGACAGGGTTTCACCGTGTTAGCCAGGATGGTCTTGATCTCCTGACCTCGTGATCTGCCCACCTCAGCCTCCCAAAGTGCTGGGATTTCAGGCTTGAGCCACCATGCCCAGCCATGTAAGTTCTAAATTCTTAGTGAAGACGATAAAACTATAGAAAGGTCATTAAATGAAATGTTATCAAATAAAGATGAGGAGAAGACAGGTAAGTGGTAACCGTTTACCACAGGTGAACTGTTGGTGGCAGGTTGATGATTTACATTGGAACACCCCCCTGCCATAATAATTATGAATAAATAGTACATGGCATGCGTCAACATTATTCTAAACTTGTTACTTATATCGACTCAATCCTCACAACAACCCTATAAGGGTAGGTACTATGATTATCTTTATTTTATAGATGAGGGAACTGAGTGCCGAAAGATTAAATAACTCGCGCAGGGTCACAAACAAACAGGAGCAGATCTGGTTTGAACCTAGGCTGGCTTTAGACTGTATGATTTTACACTCAGTCTTCTGCCGCTCAGATCCAGCTTCCGATCAATGCACGTTGTGTAGGTTGTATAGGTCGGTCATTCCTAGAACTCGCTGCTCTGTCGTCCCTTACTGCCCAGGACTGTGTAGTTATAGATACGTGTTGCACACAGGCTGGTGGGGAGCGTGGAGAGTTAACCCCAACCCTGCCCTAGCAGCTCTCAACCAATGCCCAAGGAGATGGCAGATAAATACCAGCTCACTGCAGGTAGGCTCCTTTCAGGCACCCAGAGGCTCCCAGCAGGTAGCCCACAGCAGTAGGTTGGCCCTCAACATACCCAGTGCTGGTTTGCTTCCCTTCCCTGTTTCACTTCCTCACTTCCATGGCAGTACTTCCTGGGATCTCCTCCCAAATAAACTGCTTGAACTCAAATCCTTGTCGCAGGGTCTGCATCTGAGGGACTCAGCCTAAGACGTGGACTTTGTATTTAATAGTTTGAAAAATCACGACTGCTGAATTAATCATTGGCAACTATGAAAATTGTCCTAAACTAACTGCATTTCATTCTGCCATACTGCATTGACCAAAAACAAACAAATAAACAAAGTCAATCTACAAGAAATATTGAGAGTCTACTGAATGATTTGAAACAATTCTGGGTAATGGAGGAGATCATTTATTTCTGTGCCCCTGCACTTAAATGAATCAATTTCATAAATTTTCTTAACAGAAACTTCAAAAAAAAGGAAATATATCAAATGTTGCATGACTATATCAAGGACCCCAAATTATTTTTAGATTCTGACCTAAAAGCTAATAACACAAATAAATAGGATATTGAAAATACTCAGATCAAAGTAAAATGTGCCACATTCCATTATAATTTTTCCAATATATTGAATACATTGGGCTCTGATATAGTTTGGCTGTGTCCCCACCCAAATCTCATCTTGAATTGTAGCTCCCATAATCCCAATGTGTCATGGGAGGGACCTGGTGGAGGTAATTAAGTCATGGGGGTGGTTACCTGCAAGTTATTCTAGTGAGTTTTCACGAGATCTAATGGTTTTATAAGGGGCTTTCTGTCCCCCTTTGCCCCACACTTCTCCCTGCTGCCATCATGTGAAGAAGGACATACTTGCTTCCCCTTCTGCCATGATTGTTAAGTTTCCTGAGGCCTCCCCAGCCCTGCAGAACTATGAGTCAATTAAATCTCTTTTCTTTATACATTAGCCAGTCTCAGGTGTTTCTTCATAGCACTGTGAGAATGAACTAACATAGACTCTTCTGGAAAAAAAAAAAAATTTTTTTTCCACAAACTGTACGTTTTGATGTGTAATTGTATTTTTAATTTGTCCTAAGTATATGTTAGTATCTAGATATTTTCTCTTTTGCCAAAAGCCCATGTGAGCTATTTTTCTTGCTCTCTTTAAACGCTTTCCTTGTTCTTCCATTTTATTCCAATTAGAGACTGTAGCAATAAAAGCACATCACAATGTCCAAGATTGAGCTTAACTGGTATATTGCCATCACCTCCCAAAGCACAATAAAGTTGAGTATTCTAAAAATAACTGTATGAAAGAAGGCATGAAATCACTCTCAGTGATTGTTCTCTAAATGCGTCTCTTTGGGCATGTTTGCTTACTAAGCTGAACCCCCTGAGAGCAAGTCACAGGCAGCACTGTTCTTTCCCACCACAGAAATCATTTCCCTGAAGCGAGCTTGGATAGGTTCCATAGCTTTCTAGGTACTTTCTGGTAATAAAAGTTCTCCTGAAACTGTTAAATAATTAAAACCCCATTCAGTGTGATATCAAAACTCCAACCTTCATTTAATTTAAATTTTCTTCCCTCCTCTCTTCAGATTCTGGGGAAGAGAGGAAGAAACCTTATGACCCAAATTATCTTTCTTGCCCAGAACATTGTAATCTGGCAGCAGTACCTTCTATGTGGTGGTTGTACAGTGGTTGGCCCCCTTTTTTATAGCAGTTTGGTGGTTTCCTAGAAGTTCTTCCTGTTAGACATGGTAAGGGCAGTTCCTCTGAGGCAGACAAGGCAGCATCTGGCTGGTCACGTGGACTGTCTGCCTCCCAGGCTTTGGGCTTTTCTTGGACCACCTGTGGGTGGGTCTTGGATTCATATGATTCTCTTGAGGAACACCTTTAAGATGACTCTCACTGGGACCCTTTTATGGCATACACACCTGGAGTGTGGGGAAACACACACAAGACTCTTCATTAGCAGCAGACAGACAACCACAGCCTGCATCTCACCTTTAGAACTTCCACGCTCCAACACTGTGACATGGGGGAGAAGTGGTGGAAATCAGAGATGTGGAAAGGAGAGTGGAAGATGTGAGCCAGGGAGTAAGAGGGGGAACCTGCACAGAATGAATCGAAAACCCACACACTGTCTCAAAGTGTAGAAGACAACAGAATACTTTTCTTTCTTTTTTTTTTTTTTTTTTTTTTTTGATAAAGGCAGAATAACCACAGTATTAAAAGATGACACAAATAGCACGAAACAACAACAAAAATGCCAGGTCAGTCTTTCATAATATAACGATGAGAAGTGCTAAATACTGGCAAATAAGATTCAGCACTAACTTAAATAAATGCTATACTACAACCAAATAAAATAGTTCCCAGGAATGTAAAGATGGTTTATATTAGGAAATACATACATGTGTATGTATACACACACATACACACATGTAATGTCAGTTGTTAGAAGAAGAAAAATATGATTATTTCGAAGGATAATGATAAGATGGTAATAAAGTTCAACTCAAACTTTTTATTTAAAAAAATAATTGAGCAAACCAGGAATAGAAAGATACTTCCTTAATACAAGGAAGAATATTTATCTTAAGCCAATAGATAGTTATTCTCTTAACAGCAAAACAAGCGCTACAGGCTTTGCCATTACCAAAGAAACAAAATAAGGATTCCCTTTGTCCACACTGCTATTTAATACTGTTGTTAAAGTTCTACATATTCTACTAATATTTGAAAAAGAAAAGCGACATATGTAGTTACTGGAAATGAAGAGACAACGTAATAACTATAAGCAAATAATATCACATAATCTTAAAACTCCAAAGCATCTACTGAAAAACTATCAAGGTATAGATATGAGACAAAAATACAGATTGAAATGTTTGTTATATATCTGTTAGAATACATTTTAAGTTAAAAAGCAATTAAAACAACAAACGGTTTCTATTCATGATTTTAACAAGACACAGAGAAAACCTGAGGGATAAGCTTATGTGCATGATCCATATGAAGCAAATCATAAGATCTGGCTGTGATTCATAAAAATGGAGAGATTGATGATGTTCCTGGATGGGTAAATGAATACTGTAAAGATGTCGTATTAATGTAGAGGTCGAATGTCATTTCAATCCAAATCTCAAAAAGATTTTGCAAAAATTTGACAATGTGCTGATAAAATTCATCTGGAGGCAAAAGTGCACACTAAATGCCAAACACACACACACAAAGAAAGAAAACTCAAGATCAGTTCTACCAAATATACATTTTAAGACCATAACAAACAAAATTTATGGCTCAAAATTTAGGAAACAATCAAATTAGATATTTCCTAAAGAAATAACATTAAATTTTAGATGGCTAAGTGAGATCAAAACAAAATAAAACCTGAAAGTAGAGAGAGACAAATGTTTGTGGTCCCTTTGTGAATAAGGACATTCCAACCTAAAAGCAGATAAAGAAAATACAAAATAAGAATAAAAACTTAGATTTAATTTCAAGGAAAATCTGGAGCTTCCATAAGTCAAAATATTTAATTACCAAAATTAAATGTAGGTACAAAAAATTAGAAGAAAATTTGCTACACATAAAATCGGTAAGTTATTTGCACCCATACAGAAAGAACTTGGAATTCATTGGCCGGGCGCGGTGGCTCACGCCTGTAATCCCAGCACTTTGGAAGGCCGGGGCGGGTGGATCACGAGGTCAGGAGGTCGAGACCATCTTGGCTGACACGGTGAAACCCCGTCTCTACTAAACAAAATACAAAAATTAGCCGGGCGTGGTGGCGGGCGTCTGTAGTCCCAGCTACTCGGGAGGCTGAGGCAGGAGAATGGTGTGAGCCCAGGAGACGGAGCTTGCAGTGAGCTGAGATGGCGCCACTGCACTCCAGCCTGGGTGACAAAGCAAGACTCCATCTAAAATAAAAAAAAGAAAAAAGAACTTGGAATTCATATAACTCATTAGGAATGGTACAGAACGTAACCATAAAAATCAAGATTCTTAAAATAGTCTTTGATCCAATGATTCTATTTATAACATCTATCCTAAGAAGCATATTAAACATGCACAAAAAGACATATAGGCAAGTTTATTACATTATCATTTATGCCAGGAAAACACTAGAAATAGCCTACATGTCCAGCTCTAGAGAAGTGACTATAATACATCCATATAATAGAATGCAGCTGTAAAAATGACATTTTCCAAGAATATTTAATAATATGGAAAATTGCTCCTGATATAATGCTGTGTGGAAAAAAGCAAGATATAAAACTATGCATTTCAGTTTCCATAAATATGAAAATGTGTATTATTTATTTACTTAGATGTACATACAGACACATTTGTAAAAGTGGAAGGAAATGCTTCAAATGTTAACAGTGAGTTGACAATGTCTGGTGAAGCTTCTCTCTTCATTTTTATCTTAAATTCTTAGGTAAATTTTTAAGTTGTGTAAAATAAGCACATAGTACTTTAAAAAAATTTTTAGAAGAAAATGTACACATTCTTTTAAATTATTGAAGTAAATAAGAACAAAGTTGGAAGACTTGCACTTCTCAGTTTCAAAACTGCCTACACAGCTGTAGTAATCAAAACAGCATGGTACTGGCATAAGTATAGACATATACCAATGGAATAGAGTTGAGTGTCCAGAAATAAACCATACATGTTTGGCCAATAAATATTTGCAAGGATTCCAAGACGACTGAAATGAGGAAAGAATTGTCTTTTCAATATATGATCCCAGGTTACCTAAATATTCACATGCAAAGAGTGATTTGGGCCTCTACCTCACACTATTTATAGAAATTATCCCTAATGGATCTAAGGCTTACCAAAATATAAGTGCTAAACCTGTAAAACTCTTAGAAGAAAATATAGCTGTGATATAGCTTTTTGACCTTTAGTTAAGCAACAGTTTTTAAAATATGACATCAAAAGCACAAGCAGCAATAAATAAATAAATAAATAAATAAATAAATAAATAAATAAATAAATAGACAATCAAAATTAAAATATTTTATGTGTAAAAGGAAACTACCAAAAAAGGGAAAAGATGACCCAGAGAATATAAGAAAATCTATGCAAATAATATATCAGATACATCCAGAATATATAAAGAACCTCACAAAACTCAAGAATAAGGTAAATAACCCAATTAAAAGATGGACAAAGAATGTGAATAGATAGTTCTCCAAAGAAGATATGCAAATGGCCAATAAGCATGTGAACAGATGCTCATTAGGAATTAGAAAAAGGCAAATGAGAAACCACAATGAGATGCTACTTCATACCTACTAGTACCACTATAATAATAATAATAATAAACCAAAAAAATAACAACTGTTGGTAAGGGTATGGATAAATTGGAACCTTTAATACATTGCTGGTGGGAATATATTATAAAATGGTGCAGTGCTCTGGAAAAAGTTTGGCAATCCCTCAAAAGATTTGCCATATGACCCTACAGTTATATACCTAGGTATATGCCCAAGAGAATTGAAAATATATGTTCACACAAAAACGCGTACAGGAATGTTCATAGTAACACTATTCACAAGAGCCAAAAAGGGGAAACAACCCAAATGTCTATCAATTGATGAATGGATAAACAAAATGTAGTATATCCATGCAATGAAATATTATTATGCAATAAAAAAGAATGAAGCACTGATACATGCTACACCATAGATGAGCCTTGAAAACATTATGCTAAGGAAAGAAGCCACACAAAAAAGGTCACATATTGTATAACTTCCTTCATGTGAAATATCCAAAATAGGTAAATTCATAGTGACAAAAGTACTTACCAAGGACAGGTGGAGGGTGGGATTGTGAGGTATAAGGTTTCTTTTGGGAGCGATGGGAATATTCTGGAGTTACTTAATGGTAACAGTTGTATGACATTGTGAATACACTAAAAACTATTAGATTGCACATTTTAAAATGGCTAAAATGGTGAATTTTATATCAATTTTTTAAATTATTAAAATGTATGTTTTAAAATAAAATACAAATCAAATGTGTGCAGAACTCCTGAAGCACCTCGGCTCACATCTTTTATGTGGCCAGATTCTGGCTACAAAATCTGGATCCCATCCTGTCCACATGACCCTGAGGAGGATATTTGTTGTCTCAAGCCCATTTTCTCATCTATGAAATAGGATGCCTTCCTGCCTCATCTGTCATTATATGGTTCAAACGAGATAACTTTGTTAACAACAAGGCCAGGTCATAAGGGATTCTTATTGTAATCTCTTGTCACTCTCTGCTAGATTATGCCAGAGGGATGAACAGAATGCCTTAAGAGAACATGTCCTCTGCCTGGCTCAGAATAGATGATATTTGAGCTGGTGTTAAAAGATGACTTTGCCAGGCCAAGACCTGAGGATAGCCTTTTTAGACAGAAGGAAATGTATATTATTAAAAATGTGTAAACTCAGAAAATGCTATATGTTTAATTAGTGACTGGAAATCACTGGAATACAAGTTGTGGGAGAGAGCAACTGAGAGGAATTTGGACCAGATCATGTAGCGTCTTTTGTATAAGGTGTCTGGGTTTTATTTTTTTTATTTATTTATTTATTTATTTATTTTATTTTATTTTTTTTATTATACTTTAAGTTCTAGGGTACATGTGCATAACGTGCAGGTTTGTTACATATGTATACTTATGCCATGTTGGTGTGCTGCACCCATCAACTCGTCAGCACCCATCAATTCATCATTTATATCATGTATAACTCCCCAATGCAATCCCTCCCTCCTCCCCCCTCCCCCCTCCCCATGATAGGCCCCAGTGCGTGATGTTCCCCTTCCCGAGTCCAAGTGATCTCATTGTTCAGTTCCCACCTATGAGTGAGAACATGCGGTGTTTGGTTTTCTGTTCTTGTGATAGTTTGCTAAGAATGATGGTTTCCAGCTGCATCCATGTCCCTACAAAGGACGCAAACTCATCCTTTTTTATGGCTGCATAGTATTCCATGGTGTATATGTGCCACATTTTCTTAATCCAGTCTGTCACAGATGGACATTTGGGTTGATTCCAAGTCTTTGCTATTGTGAATAGTGCCGCAATAAACATACGTGTACATGTGTCTTTGTAGTAGAATAATTTATAATCCTTTGGGTATATACCCAGTAGTGGGATGGCTGGGTCATATGGTACATCTAGTTCTAGATCCTTGAGGAATTGCCATACTGTTTTCCATAATGGTTGAACTAGTTTACAATCCCACCAACAGTGTAAAAGTGTTCCTATTTCTCCACATCCTCTCCAACACCTGTTGTTTCCTGACTTCTTAATGATTGCCATTCTAACTGGTGTGAGATGGTATCTCATTGTGGTTTTGATTTGCATTTCTCTGATGGCGAGTGACGATGAGCATTTTTTCATGTGTCTGTTGGCTGTATGAATATCTTCTTTTGAGAAATGTCTGTTCATATCCTTGCCCCACTTTTTGATGGGGTTGTTTGTTTTTTTCTCGTATATTTGTTTGAGTTCTTTGTAGATTCTGGATATTAGCCCTTTGTCAGATGAGTAGGTTGCAAAAATTTTCTCCCATTCTGTAGGTTGCCTGTTCACTCTGATGGTAGTTTCTTTTGCTGTGCAAAAGCTCTTTAGTTTAATTAGATCCCATTTGTCAATTTTGGCTTTTGCTGCCGTTGCTTTTGGTGTTTTAGACATGAAGTCCTTGCCCATGCCTATGTCCTGAATGGTACTACCTAGATTTTCTTCTAGGGTTTTTATGGTATTAGGTCTAACATTTAAGTCTCTAATCCATCTTGAATTAATCTTCGTATAAGGGGTAAGGAAAGGATCCAGTTTCAGCTTTCTACTTATGGCTAGCCAATTTTCCCAGCACCATTTATTAAATAGGGAATCCTTTCCCCATTTCTTGTTTCTCTCAGGTTTGTCAAAGATCAGATGGCTGTAGATGTGCGGTATTATTTCTGAGGACTCTGTTCTGTTCCATTGGTCTATATCTCTGTTTTGGTACCAGTACCATGCTGTTTTGGTTACTGTAGCCTTGTAGTATAGTTTGAAGTCAGGTAGCGTGACGCCTCCAGCTTTGTCCTTTTGACTTAGGATTGTCTTGGCAATGCGGGCTCTTTTTTGGTTCCATATGAACTTTAAAGCAGTTTTTTCCAATTCTGTGAAGAAACTCATTGGTAGCTTGATGGGGATGGCATTGAATCTATAAATAACCTTGGGCAGTATGGCCATTTTCACGATATTGATTCTTCCTATCCATGAGCATGGTATGTTCTTCCATTTGTTTGTGTCCTCTTTGATTTCACTGAGCAGTGGTTTGTAGTTCTCCTTGAAGAGGTCCTTTACATCCCTTGTAAGCTGGATTCCTAGGTATTTTATTCTCTTTGAAGCAATTGTGAATGGAAGTTCATTCCTGATTTGGCTCTCTGTTTGTCTGTTACTGGTGTATAAGAATGCTTGTGATTTTTGCACATTAATTTTGTATCCCGAGACTTTGCTGAAGTTGCTTATCAGCTTAAGGAGATTTTGGGCTGAGATGATGGGGTTTTCTAAATATACAATCATGTCATCTGCAAACAGGGACAATTTGACTTCTTCTTTTCCTAACTGGATGCCCTTGATTTCTTTCTCTTGCCTGATTGCCCTAACCAGAACTTCCAACACTATGTTGAATAGGAGTGGTGAGAGAGGGCATCCCTGTCTTGTGCCAGTTTTCAAAGGGAATTTTTCCAGTTTTTGCCCATTCAGTATGATATTAGCTGTGGGTTTGTCATAAATAGCTCTTATTATTTTGAGGTACGTTCCATCAATACCGAATTTATTGAGCGTTTTTAGCATGAAGGGCTGTTGAATTTTGTCAAAAGCCTTTTCTGCATCTATTGAGATAATCATGTGGTTCTTGTCTTTGGTTCTGTTTATATGCTGGATTACGTTTATTGATTTGCGAATGTTGAACCAGCCTTGCATCCCAGGGATGAAGCCCACTTGATCATGGTGGATAAGCTTTTTGATGTGCTGCTGAATCTGCTTTGCCAGTATTTTACTGAGAATTTTTGCATCAATGTTCATCAGGGATATTGGTCTAAAATTCTCTTTTTTTGTTGTGTCTCTGCCAGGCTTTGGTATCAGGATGATGTTGGCCTCATAAAATGAGTTAGGGAGGATTCCCTCTTTTTCTATTGATTGGAATAGTTTCAGAAGGAATGGTACCAGCTCCTCCTTGTACCTCTGGTAGAATTCAGCTGTGAATCCATCTGGTCCTGGACTTTTTTTGGTGGGTAGGCTATTAATTGTTGCCTCAATTTCAGAGCCTGCTATTGGTCTATTCAGGGATTCAACTTCTTCCTGGTTTAGCCTTGGGAGAGTGTAAGTGTCCAGGAAATTATCCATTTCTTCTAGATTTTCTAGTTGATTTGCGTAGAGGCGTTTATAGTATTCTCTGATGGTAGTTTGTATTTCTGTGGGGTCAGTGGTGATATCCCCTTTATCATTTTTTATTGCGTCTATTTGATTCCTCTCTCTTTTCTTCTTTATTAGCCTTGCTAGCGGTCTGTCAATTTTGTTGATCTTTTCAAAAAACCAACTCCTGGATTCATTGATTTTTTGGAGGGTTTTTTGTGTCTCTATCTCCTTCAGTTCTGCTCTGATCTTAGTTATTTCTTGCCTTCTGCTAGCTTTTGAATGTGTTTGCTCTTGCCTCTCTAGTTCTTTTAATTGTGATGTTAGAGTGTCAATTTTAGATCTTTCCTGCTTTCTCTTGTGGGCATTTAGTGCTATAAATTTCCCTCTACACACTGCTTTAAATGTGTCCCAGAGATTCTGGTATGTTGTATCTTTGTTCTCATTGGTTTCAAAGAACATCTTTATTTCCGCTTTCATTTCGTTATGTACCCAGTAGTCATTCAGGAGCAGGTTGTTCAGTTTCCATGTAGTTGAGCGGTTTTGATTGAGTTTCTTAGTCCTGAGTTCTAGTTTGATTGCACTGTGGTCTGAGAGACAGTTTGTTATAATTTCTGTTCTTGTACATTTGCTGAGGAGTGCTTTACTTCCAATTATGTGGTCAATTTTGGAATAAGTGCGATGTGGTGCTGAGAAGAATGTATATTCTGTTGATTTGGGGTGGAGAGTTCTATAGATGTCTATTAGGTCCGCTTGGTGCAGAGATGAGTTCAATTCCTGGATATCCTTGTTAACTTTCTGTCTCGTTGATCTGTCTAATGTTGACAGCGGAGTGTTGAAGTCTCCCATTATTATTGTATGGGAATCTAAGTCTCTTTGTAAGTCTCTAAGGACTTGCTTTATGAATCTGGGTGCTCCTGTATTGGGTGCATATATATTTAGGAGAGTTAGCTCTTCCTGTTGAATTGATCCCTTTACCATTATGTAATGGCCTTCTTTGTCTCTTTTGATCTTTGATGGTTTAAAGTCTGTTTTATCAGAGACAAGGATTGCAACCCCTGCTTTTTTTTGTTCTCCATTTGCTTGGTAGATCTTCCTCCATCCCTTTATTTTGAGCCTATGTATGTCTCTGCATGTGAGATGGGTCTCCTGAATACAGCAGACTGATGGGTCTTGACTCTTTATCCAGTTTGCCAGTCTGTGTCTTTTAATTGGAGCATTTAGTCCATTAACATTTAAGGTTAATATTGTTATGTGTGAACTTGATCCTGCCATTATATTAACTGGTTTTTTTGCTCGTTAGTTGATGGAGTTTCTTCCTAGCCTCGATGGTCTTTACATTTTGGCATGTTTTTGCAATGGCTGGTACTGGTTGTTCCTTTCCATGTTTAGGGCTTCCTTCAGGGTCTCTTGTAAGGCAGGCCTGGTGGTGACAAAATCTCTAAGCATTTGCTTGTCTGTAAAGGATTTTATTTCTCCTTCACTTATGAAACTTAGTTTGGCTGGATATGAATTTCTGGGTTGAAAATTCTTTTCTTTAAGAACGTTGAATGTTGGCCCCCACTCTCTTCTGGCTTGTAGAGTTTCTGCCGAGAGATCTGCTGTTAGTCTGATGGGCTTCTCTTTGTGGGTAACCCGACCTTTCTCTCTGGCTGCCCTTAAGATTTTTTCCTTCATTTCAACTTTGGTGAATCTGGCAATTATGTGTCTTGGAGTTGCTCTTCTGGAGGAGTATCTTTGTGGCGTTCTCTGTATTTCCTGAATTGGAATGTTGGCCTGCCCTACTAGGTTGGGGAAGTTCTCCTGGATGATTTCCTGAAGAGTGTTTTCCAACTTGGTTCCATTTTCCCCCTCACTTTCAGGCACCCCAATCAGACGTAGATTTGGTCTTTTTACGTAATCCCATACTTCTTGCAGGCTTTGCTCATTTCTTTTTCTTCTTTTTTCTTTTGGTTTCTCTTCTCGCTTCATTTCATTCATTTGATCTTCAATCGCTGATACTCTTTCTTCCAGTTGATCGAGTCGGTTACTGAAGCTTGTGCATTTGTCACGTATTTCTCGTGTCATGGTTTTCATCTCTGTCATTTCGTTTATGATCTTCTCTGCATTAATTAGTCTAGCTGTCAATTCTTCCACTCTTTTTTCAAGATTTTTAGTTTCTTTGCGCTGGGTACGTAATTCCTCCTTTAGCTCTGATAAGTTTGATGGACTGAAGCCTTCTTCTCTCCTCTCATCCAAGTCATTCTCTGACCAGCTTTGATCCGTTGCTGGCGATGGGCTGCGCTCCTTTGCAGGGGGAGATGCGCTCTTATTTTTTGAATTTCCAGCTTTTCTGCCCTGCTTCTTCCCCATCTTTGTGGTTTTATCTGTCTCTGGTCTTTGATGGTGGTGACGTACTGATGGGGTTTTGGTATAGGTGTCCTTCCTGTTTGATAGTTTTCCTTCTGACAGTCAGAAGGACTGTCTGTTGGTCTGATGGAGATTGCTTGAGGTCCACTCCAGATCCTGTTTGCCTGGGTATCAGCAGCAGAGGTTGCCGAAGATAGAATATTGCTGAACAGCGAGTGTACCTGTCTGATTCTTCCTTTGGAAGTTTCCTCTCAGGGGTGTACTCCACCCTGTGAGGTGTGGGGTGTCAGACTGCCCCTAGTGGGGGATTTCTCCCAGCTAGGCTACTCAGGGGTCAGGGACACACCTGAGCAGGCAGTCTGTCCGTTCTCAGATCTCAACCTCCGCGTTGGGAGATCCACGGCTCTCCCCAAAGCTGTCAGACAGAGTCGTTCGCGTCTGCACCGGCTCCCGCTACTTCCCCTGTTGGTCTTCAGCTGTGCGCTGTCCCCAGAGGTGGAGACTACAGAGACAGGCAGGCTTCCTTGAGCTGCTGTGAGCTCCACCCAGTTCGAGCTTCCCAGCGGCTTTGTTTACCTACTTAAGCCTCAGCAATGGCGGGCGCCCCTCCCCCAGCCTCGCTGCTGCCTTGCGGATAGATCGCGGCAGACTGCTGTGTTAGCAGTGAGGGAGGCTTCGTGGGGGTGGGACCCTCCCGGCCAGGCGTGGGATATATTCTCCTGGTGTGCCTGTATGCTTACAGCACAGTATTGGGGTGGGAGTTACCCGATTTTCCAGGTGTTGTGTGTCTCAGTTCCCCTGGCTAGGAAAACGGATCCCCTTCCCCCTTGCGCTTCCAGGTGAGGCGATGCCTCGCCCTGCTTCAGCTCTCGCTGGTCAGGCTGCAGCAGCTGACCAGCACCGATTGTCCGGCACTCCCTAGTGAGATGACCCCAGTACCTCAGTTGAAAATGCAGAAATCACCGGTCTTTGGTATCGCTCGCGCTGGGAGTTGGAGACTGGAGCTGTTCCTATTCGGCCATCTTGCTCCGCCCCCCCTGGGTTTTATTTTTGTGATAATGGAAAGCCAGTGGACATGTTTAGGAGGCATGTGTCAAGATCCAGTATGGATCCTAGAAAGAGGTCTGATGACATCATGGAGGATGAGCTGTGAGGGAGATATTCGGTAGGTAGATCTGACAGGAGGTGGTTGAAACACCCAAGTGGGAGGTGAAAAGAATCTAACCCGGGGCAAGATAAAAGTAAGGACAAAAGTAAGCTCTTAAAGGAAGGGCATTTTGAAGTAGAACCCAAAGTATTTGGTAATGGACTAGATGTGTAGTGAAGCAGAGGAAGAACAAAGGGCAACTGTGAGGTTTCTGAAACTGGGTTTTGAAAACTGGGCATACTACCCAGTTAATCAAGATTGGGCATACTACCGCTGATCAAGATTGTAGGCTTTTTGGAGAAGGAGCTGGCATAGTGAGGAAGACTAGGTTGGTTTGAGATATATTAAGAATTAAGTGCTTACCCAGAAAAACAAAAATTTTTTAAAAAGGGAAAAAAAAGAATTGAGTATAGATTGATGGAATGCAAGAAACAAACACACTCAAATAAATGCAAGGAAACAAGAATTTACTGTGAGAGGGCATTCAAATGTAGATTTGTGGGGTCATAGACCATGTTTTCCTTATTCAACAAAATTTCTCTTATACCTAGCAAAGTTCCTGGCATAAAGTAGGTTTTCAAATTGTATTTGAAAAAGGAATGGTTAATCTCATGAAATACAATGAAAGCAATAAAGCATAGGCTTGCTGGCACTGGAAAATTCTCAGGCAGCCACCTACTCCATCTCTATCTTTCTGAAATCATGATATCCTTTGCTTTGCTTCCCTTTGCATGTCTAGCCTAATCTCTAGATTCTCCCTGTATACTGGCTTTCTCTGCTTACTTATCCTCAGGACACAATTCCAAGCCCTATATCACCTTAATGATGGAGGTGATTGATTCCTACACAATGGAATCTGACTGGAGCAGCTTGGATGAGATATCCACTCTGGCCAAGTCAGCTATGGCCTGAGGGATGAAGTCACAGAGTGATTTATGTGACTACTCTTTATGGTATGTGGGCACGTCTCTAAGAAGAGAATGTTGGCAAACAAAAAATGACTGGTATCGCTGGTATAAGACTGCAGCCAAACATTCAGGTGTAGATGAGAATGTGGGGCCTATATTTTGGAAAGACTGGTCATAGGTCTTGGAGTCATTAGCAAATAGATGGTGGTTGAATTCTTCAATTTAGATGAGACAACCTGGGAAGAGTATGTAAAATGATGTGAGAATGTAGAAGTGATAGAAACTGGGCTAAGAAAAATAGAGAAATAGCCAGTGTGTTAGAGAGGTAATTGTCAGAAAGATATAAAGAAAACCAGGAGACCTGGGTCACAGGCTTTAAAGAAGGAGAGAATATTAAGAAATAGAGATCAGGTTCATTTTAATTTTTACAAATGATTTGTTGATAGTTTCACAAGCCTGTAAGTTTGAGGGAAAAGTTGGATATAATGTTTCTGTATGTCAACCATGCATTTGACATTTTTCATAACATCATTTTGGGACAAAATAGAGAAATAAGGGTTGGATTGGGTTCAAAAGGAAAAATTGTCAATTAGGCAAATGAAGAATCCCAAAGGGATGCAGGTTGATGGGACAGTATCCACCACTGGAGGTTCTAATGTGAGCTGAAAGGCTCCAGTGTTGTTTTGTCTTTGTGAACATTTTATAAGCGATGTGAAAACTAAGATGATTTATTTATCCAATTTGTGAATAGGACAAATCTGGGAGGAATAGCAAAAAGTGTGTGATCGAGTAAGGGTCCCACGTGCATTCCGTAGAAAAAAGATAGAATTGTTTATTGTTAAATAGATGGAGGAAGGCCATCTGTTGTACTGTAGAAAGCAGAGAACCCATGTTCTTATGCTGACTGTGACCCAATAACTTGACAAATTACTGAAACCGATGATTTCCAACCTACACCTGAGTTAAATCCCTGCCAATGGGATAGGAACAGGGAATTCATATAGTATTTGTAACCATTTTTCCAGGACATTCAAATGCTACCCATCACTATCCATGGGATAACATCTGAAGGCACTGACTTAAAATTTTAATAGGCTCAGTGTCTGCATCTCTAAAATGATAGCTCACCAGGATGATCCCTAAGGTCTCCTTTCCAGCTCTGACATTTGTATCTGTGTTTGTGCAGGGGAAACATGTCTCAGCAGAAGAGTTTGCCTAACATCTATCTGCTGGCCTCAGTCCCCACCCCGGGGGTTTGAATACCTCCATGACAGTCCATAGTCAACAATCTTCATGATCTGGTCATAGTGAAGCTATGCAGTGGCTTTAAAAGAATGCTTAAAATGTAAATATACATTTATATAAAATGATTGGGTGAGTAAACAAATAAAACCTTAGGTCTCAAACACTAAAAGGCTCAAAAGGCATGTAATGCTGATGGTCTGTTTCTCAAATGTATCCACATATGTTTGCTTAACCCCCAAGTTCACCCTTAAATGTCTGATTTTAGTCTAAATGGAAAGAGAACCAAGTGTGCTGGGATAAGATCTAGGCAAGTGATAGTGATGGTGCATCATAGATATTTCTCCCACAGCCACAGGCCAAGTGGAGTTCCTACCATAGGACAGGCTTAATGGGGCAGTGAGTGGAAAGCTAAGATAGAGCCATTAATGTCTCATTGATAGGAAGAGAAGCTGGATATTCAATGACACTTTAGATAAAACCACAGTTGAGACTGGACGCCATGTCAGTAGCTCAGGGAATCTCACTCAATCATGGAAGAAGATAAAGACTCAGATCAAGGCTTATCTGATACCAGATTCCACAACAGTTCAGCACCAACCATCTGCCAATCACCTTTTTAAAGGACCTCACTGCCTGGTGAGAAAGATAGAACAGAGAGCTATAAAATAACATAAAAGCTACTATGGACGCATAGAGGAAGAACAACAATTCTTCCCTCCAGAAAGAAGGACTCTCTGGGAAGGCTTTTCTAAAAGCAGCGCCTTGAAGAATAAATCTCGGAACATCTGAAGGTAGATATAGTGAGGTGTCAGTGGGCAAGAAGGCCTGAGAAAGGTTGTTCCAGGCAGTTACAAGGTTAAGTACCTACACATGCCAAGCATGCTCTATGTGGATACCTGCAAGTAGAGAGAGTGCGGGGAGTTAGTGAGGCTGGAGATGAAGGCAGTTACAAAAGTATGAGGCCCCACTGAGGAACTTGCACTTTATCCTATAGGAAATTGAGAATATTTTTGAGGGGTTATAAGCATAGGGGTGACCTCTATAGCTTCTATCTGGAAGGTGGACTTAATGGAGCTAAAACTAGAGGCAGGAAGGCCAGTTATAATAACCACTGAGAAACAAAAGATGATTAAGTCCAGTCTAGAAACATGGCAGTAGAGACAGAGAGAAGGGGAATCATTTTGAAAAATTTTAGATCATATCAACAGGATTCGGTGGTAGGAAGGGTAAGGAGCAGGATGAAACTAGGATGAGCTCCTAGGTTTTTGGCTTCAATGACAGGATGGCACTAATTTAAGTAGAGATCACAGGAGGAAGATCAGGCAGCATGGATTACTCTGAGGTTCAGATGAGGAGGAAATAAGATTGGATGGTAGCTAGAGAGGATGGTGACGCTAGACTATACATTTCAGGAAGACAGAGATTACATCTGGATTGTTCGCTCACAATACCCTCAGCATCCAGAACAATGCTTGCCCTTGGTAAGCACTCAATGAATATTATTTTGAGTGAATATGGAGGGGCAAGTAGAAGGATCATTGAGATGAGAAAAATTTGAATATGTTTGCAGGAAGAGAGAAAGAAGCAAGTGTGGGAGGAATAAAGCCATAACAAAGGGAGGTTGTGCTCTATATAGTGAGGGGTATTACAACATGCCACCCCAATATACACCACTCTGGCCTAAGGATTTTTTTTAGCTGAAGTTGATTGAATATCAACAGATGCAGGAAGGGTTTTCTGCCTTCCTATCATGTGCTTAAAATGAGGGCATAAATTTACCTCTGTGAAGATGCCCTCCCTGCCACCAAGAAAAGAGTGACTCTTATCACCAGAAACAGAAAGTCAACATAGAGATGAGTATGAATAAACAGACCTTTCTAAAATATCCCTTGTGTTTCATTAGTCCCCCTATATATTTCTAGTCATTTCTCCATAATTTATAGTCCCTTAAACCCCAAAACCTTTTTCCCTTGTTAAAATTATATAACTCCAAAGTCTAACCACTTCTTGAGTTTCACTTCTTTTCTGTGACCTCTTGTGCATGTAAGTGTTAATACAACTTATGTTCTTTCCTCCTGTTAATCTGTGTTTTGTTAGTTTAATTTGCAGATCCTCAGGGACTAAACCTAAGAGGACAGAGGAAAAGACTTTTTTCTCTGATGATAGGAGGTCCCTAAAGAGGTGGGAAGGGGGCCGGGCTCAGTGGCTCACACCTGTAATCCCAGCACCTTTGTGAGGCCGAGGTAGGGAGTTCCTAACCAGCCTGACCAACATGGAAAAACCCTGTCTCTACTAAAAATACAAAATTAGCCGGGCGTGGTAGCGCATGCCTGTAATCTAACCCCAGCTACTCGGGAGGCTGAAGCAGGAGAAATGCTTGAACCCGGGAGGCACAGGTTGCATTGAGCCCAGATTGCACCATTGCACTCCAGCCTGGGCAACAAGAGTGAAATTCCATCCCCCCCGAAAAAAAAAAGATGTGGGAAGGGATGGAGTCAAGGGAAATATGCGACAAAACGTGCAACACTGTATCCTCTGAGACAAGAGAAAAGTTGCTGTGGATGAATATTAATATAGCTATTTACAGGGACAATACTGGGGAGCTGAAGGAGGTTATGCCCAATGGACCCTCAGTTCCCTGATGAAGTAAGAGACAATCTGAGTGAGACCCCACTCTTTTTCATTGTCCATGAACCAACTGAGCCAGAAGGGTTGGGCTTTTTGTTTCCTCCCTGTCAGGTCCTGAATGATACCTCTCTAAGCATCAATAAGTCCCAAGAGTCCTGGTACTTTATCTATTAATTGGGAGTAAAAGAATCTTAGAAACTCCTTTATAACAACAAAAAATCTAATTTTCAAGACTTGCTATATATTATACTTTGAGACCCAGTGATCCTTTTCCTTTACCTCCACTCTCTTCCTCTAAGATTAATTCTTTACTAAATGGGTCTTTATTCCTTTAAGTAAATAGAGTCCTGCCGGCCTCCTCTACCAGCTGCATAGATATGTCCAGACTTGCCTAAATCCTTAAGCTGCATCTCCTACTGTGCAAATAGACCTGTGAATCCATTCAGTAAGAAATGAGTCAAAAAATGTAAATGCCCAAAAGACTATAAAAATAGGTGAGGGATATGAAACAGCAAATGAGAAATCATACAATATATGCAGCATTCATTTTTACCTGACTGAGAAGAATCATGAGTAATGAAAACGTCAAAAACCAGGAAAATAGTGTCTATTTTCCCCCCAAATGCAATGATCATTTTATGGCAGGCCTTATAATCTAACCCTACTACTTTCAAATGGGCAAAGAAAATGTAGTTTCATTTTTCCACCTCTGATTAATCTTGAGGGACCAGTTTTGGTCCAATCTAGTAAACTTGGTCCAATTCAAGAATTCAGATGTCTCTAGAAAACTGAGTCTCTGTATAATTCTTGGTCTTCACATTTTCTCCCATCTTTTGCTTCTCTCTAAGAGAGCACATGGCTACAGAGGGTGATTTTGGTGTATAATCTCATGATGGGTTAGAGGAGAGAGGCAGAGACCTTGGATCTATACAATGTCTTCTAGATCACTGCTTCTGAAACTTAAATGTGACATGAATTAAATGTTCATCTAGTCAGAGTACAGATTCTGATTCAGTAGTTCCAGGATGGTGCCCAAGATTCTTCATATCTAACAAGATTCAGTGATGCTGATGCTGCTGGTCCTTGCACATACTTTAAGGAGTGAGGATCCAGGTCCTTGCAGGTCTTTGCTACATGTCCGAGCTGCTTAGCTTCTAGACTGCTGACCACTGAGGTATGACTTGTCCCATTAGACCTGCTGAGGTGATGTACTGGCCCTTACTACTGACATCCATGGTCTCAGCCACCTTCCCTTAGTTACAAAAGCTTTGTGCATGGGAGCCTCTTTGATTCTATACAGGTCTGGCATTCTGTGCACCTACTCACAAGGACATGGGAGAACACCTGTGTTACCTGAATGCTATGCAAGGCATAGGAGCATAGAGTGAAGCCTCATACTCACCTCTCAAGTTCCCTTCCACCACTTTTTTGCCATATACTGGACCATCTTAAAGAGGTCTTATCTAGGACTCCTTCAGACTTAATGCTTACTTCATCCATCTCTAATGCCCATCATTTTCTCATGGCTCTCTGGATATTTCTGAGATTTCATATCAGAGGGAACCTTTAAGAAGGGAAAACTGAGGATCATAAAGTGCTTCCTGCTAGCTCTACCTCTGCCTGTCTTCTTGCTGCAGCCTACCTGAGTGAGAAGGGATGGGCTTTTGTTTCCTTTCTGCCATATCCTGAGTTATGCCTCCCTACTATGGACTGCATGTTTGTGTCTCCAAGAATTAATATTCCAAAGCCTTAATCTCCAATGTGATGGTATTTGGAGGTAAGTCTTCGGGAGATAATTAGATCTAGATGAAGGTGAAGCACCCATGATGGGATTGGTGTCCTTATAAGAAGACGAAAAGAGACCAGAGTTCCATCTCTCTCTCTCTCTCTCTCTCTCTCTCTCTCTCTCAGGAAATGAAACTACATTGGTTTAGTATGTCGAATATGTTATATCTGTAACCATACTCACACTATATCTCAGAAATGTTAGTTCATGTAGCCAATTTCTTCGTTTCTGATGTAATTGTAACATAGTGGTTACCTCTTATTCCTGCCTTCTCACTCTGAAAATATGACTTTTTCTGGAGGTCTCCAGAAAAATGTTCACTGATATGTGATACTGGCAATAAAAGTGTGAAAATTCCAGAGACTTAGGCAAATGACTCAGTATCCTCTTCCAGAATTAGCCTTTGTTAAATACAAAGAATACTCACTCTGCCTGGGCTAATCCTGTGAACCTAAACTTAACTGCTTACTGGTGCTTTGGTTATTGATGTTTATGATGATCATGATGATGAGGAGGATAAGGAGTTTTCTGTTGTTAAAAGCTTTACCCATTAAAAGAATATCTGATTACTGATTATCTAGGCCCTTTGATTTCTGTCAGGGCAGGATTAATCTGTTGTAAGGTGTAGGCATAAGACTTTCCTCCTTGTCTTAAATGTCCTTTTTCCATTTGCCTGCCTTGAAAATTCTTACTCAGTCTTGTAAACTAAAAGTGAAATCCCAAGCCTCCCAACTGACTGAATGAACACCATCACACCATCTTAGCCAGAGGGAGCCCAGAGAAACCTTAAAAACTGAGTTCCTGGCCATGACAGGACAGGAAGTTAGACACGTCTCATTATACCCCTTCCCTTTTGCAGTTTAGACACAACCAACCAGAATTAATGTTAAAGTAGCCAGAACAGACTCTTTGTGACAATAAAATACCAAACTATAAACAGGGCCTAAGGCTGTTCCAGGCAAGGGTTACTTAAGTCCTGCACCCTACCTTTAAAGAATGAACTATGCTCTAACTTCCACAAGGTTTTTCTTGTTCTGTGGCAGCCTAACAAGCACGGGGCCTTAAGGAAAGCAATATTCAAACAATTTGCTTTCAATTGTTCAAAGTCACACTCAATTCACTGTGACCATTGACTACTGACTAACTGACCAACACCACCTCAGTCCCCGCTCCCACCCTACCTGCTCCACAAGAGCCATAACTACAGCTTTGGCTAAATAAGAGACTTATCTCAGTAACTTTCTCCTGGTAAGAACAGCACCAACCACAGACTAGTTCTGGCCAGTTTAATAGAGTTTGCACACTTGATTGCCTTCATGTCTCAGCTTTTGCCTTTGACATCTAGGGCCTAATTGTAGATATTACAATATTAAGTCTCCATCAACAAAATGAACATGGGTCATATGTTACATGTGTGTATAGTGAATGCATATGCTTTAGGACCACTTTCATGAGTATTTATAGTTCCTCTTGTAACCTGTTGAATATGTATAATTAGCCAAACCCATTTCATCATAAAGCTCCTGCCCCAACCCCCCCTCATTTGACCTCCCTTGAAGTGTCTGTCTTCTGGTCTTTGCCAAAGGCTATACTTCCCAGCCTGCAGGAGAACCATATTTACAGGGTGTAACCCTTATAAGAAATAAAGTCTCTTCTCCAGATTTATGGATCTCATGATTTTTTTAGTTAATAGTCTTTGAAACCCAGTCGCAATGCAGCCTACTGTGTACAGCATCCCAAGTCCTCCCCTACACCCAGGAAGTCTTAAACTCGCTTTGTGCCATCATTATATCTTGTAAACATCTCTATTATCACATCTTTCACAGTGAATTATGAGTATTTGCCACCATGCCTGTCTCCCTTACAGAATCCTCTGTATCATTCACACCAGGTCACATCTGGCATATGACAGTTGATCAATAATGTTTGTTGCCTGCATGACTGGCTGGATGAATAAATTAGTGGATCTCAAGGGCCAGTGCCAAGGTCCCACAGCTAGGAAAAAACAATCCTGAAATTCAGCATTGGATTATGACCGCAAGGCCAACTTTTGCTCTGCACTATGCTGCTTTGCACTTTTGTGATTTAAATTGAGTTTGTTGTCTACCTGTGATATATAGGCATGAACTTCTGTGAGCCTTATGTGTTTTTCCTGTCCTTTCTCTCCTCCTCTTCCATTTCTCTCCTCACTCTTCCATTAATGAAGAGCATATTTCCCAAAATTGTCAGTGGAACTGGGTTTTAGGGTGAGTGTTAGTAAGAGAATAGACTATCACCAGACCAAGCCCCAAACAATAAAGATCACAATAGAACTACTTTCCTTGAAGTCTTCCTATAAGAACTGCTTGCATTTCTTAGGTGTTTCTTATGTGCTTGACATAGTAGTAAGTTATTCGCATACTTTACTTCTTTAATTATAACAATTATCCTTTAAAATAAGTCTTATTGGTATGCCTTATTTCACAAATGGGCAACTGAGACTCATAAGAGACAATGTTAATTTCCCAAGGCCTGATGGTTTTAGTAGAAGAAGAACTGGGACTCAGGCCTGCCCAGGCCTGCCTGATGCCAAAATCAACTCCCCAAGATAATGGAGTCCACCAAGAATAGGTGAGTAGGGAAGAGGAAGGGGAAATTAATTATAAATTAACATTTATTTGGAGTAGTAGATATCTGTCAGGCTTTGAGATTACCCAGTGTTTTTTAGTATCTTTCCTATATTTGGGTAATTTTCCACATTGAAAGACTCATATCCCAAAGGTGGAAGCCAGTTACTTTTTCTTGGGTAAAAAGGGAAAATGCCATTTATCACACACACTGGAACTGGCTAAATGAATAAATGAGTGGAGCTCACAAAGATAGAAGCAGTAGAAGTTGTGCAGGCCCCTGTAATCCATTGCATTCTAGGGCAGAGCACAGAGGCTTACCAGGGCCAGACAGCAGACTCCTAGAGAGAGATCCCAACCTTGGGCCATGGTACTTATGAACTATGTGATTAGCAATGGCCCCTCCCCTCAGGTAGTGAAGGTTCAGGGTACAATAGTCATATAACACGTGATATGGTTTGGCTGTGTCCCCACACAAATCTCATCTTGAATTGTATTAAGATGATTAGTAGTTTCCATAATCCCCACGTGTTGTGGGAGGGACCTGGTGGGAGGTAATGGAATCATGGGGGCAGTTACCTTAACGCTGTTCTTGTGATAGTAAGTGAGTTCTGATGGTTTTATAAGGGGCTTTTCCCCCCTTTGCTTATTCTCCTTGCTGCCATCACATGAAGAAGGACATGTTTACTTTCTCTTTTGCCATGATTGTAAGTTCCCTAAGGCCTCCCCAGCCATGCTGAACTGTAAGTCAATTAAACCTCTTTCTTTATAAATTACCCAGTCTTTGATATTTCTTTATTAGCAGCATGAGAATGAACTAATACAACATGGTAGAACATTGACTCTGTTTGTGACATTGTCATATCTTATAAACATCTCTATTAACACTACCCTAAGCTTTCATGATGTGAGGGTAACCCTGGCCTTCTCCTGGTATAAGGAGGAAGGTGAGGACCAAAACTTGCTATTGTAGTTGTATCAAGCTATTGGTTTGAGCTCCAACACCTCAATCTGCATTCAAGACTCAGGAAGTACCAGCCCTTCTCCTGGGATCCAAGATTCATGTTGGCCAGAATTGAGTGTCTTAAGCCTGTGCTATAGCCAGTTTCCATCAAGTTACAAAGGACATTTTCTAGAAGGCAGCCTGCAGAAAATCAGTCTTTGACAAGTTTCCAAGGGGACAATTTCCCCTTTCTTTCTTACTTTCCTAGTCTCCCTTGCAGCAAGAGCATAGTTGTGTGACTTAGGCTTTACCAGTCAGACACGTCCATGTGAGATTTTGATTTAGAAGACAGTAGAGTGAGAACACAACAGCGTGAACTTTATTTTCATGTGAGACTGATACGGAGGACTCTGGTTTCTGGAAATAACAGTGGTGGCAACTCTGGAGCCGGGGACCAGCATTAGCAGTGCCTGTTGTGGTGTCTGTGCCTAGTGGTAGCTGCAGCAGGCTTGCTGCTAAGACAGACACATAGTATAGTTTGGATATTGTTTCTGTTCATACGCCCACCAAGCTGATTTGGCCTCCTCTGAGCCACCTAATAACCTGGAATAAACTTATATGCTTCAACCAGCTGAAGTAGGTCTCTTGTTTACAACTTAGAAGCTGAGTGATAATTGGTCATCTGTTTTGTGCCCATCATTGTCCTAGACACTGTCATATTCCTTTTTTTTTTTTTTTTTTTGACAGAGTCTTGCTCTGTCCCCCAGGCTGGAGTGCAACGGCGCGATCTCAGATCACTGCAAGCTCCGCCTCCCAGGTTCACGCCATTCTCCTGCCTCAGCCTCCTGAGTAGCTGGGACTACAGGCACCCACCACCATGCCCGGCTAATTTTTTGTATTTTCAGTAGAGAGGGGGTTTCACCGTGTTAACCGGGATGGTCTCGATCTCCTGACCTCGTGATCCACCCGCCTCGGCCTCCCAAATTGCTGGGATTACAGGTGTGAGCCACCACACCAGGCCTATTCTTTATCTCATTGGATTCTCACACAAAACCTACAAGATGAGCACAGTTTGTACTGCTGAAGAAAAATGTGGTAAGGTAGTGGTATAGGATGAAGCGGGCAAAATCAACAGAAAAGAGATCATAAGGAGGCTTCTTTGTCCAGCTGTTGAGTTTGGCCTTTGTCCTATTAAGCATGATACACATACCTGGCTGCAGAGCTGTAGGGGCAGCAGCTTCCACAAGGTGCCAGCGTCCACAGACCCTTCCACGAGCTTCTCCTTTGCAATCCCAGGGGGCAGCTAGACATGGTAGACTTCTCAGATTCCCTCACAAGCACTGACTCACTCCAGGCACTAGTGCTTCAGGGAAAGTGGCTAGAGACTATTCTATGACCCTCTGATTCCCTCCTCCAGCCAGGCTTTGCTTCTCAACTCTTCCACATTTTAAAATCACAATTGTAAAATCCAGTTCCTCTGCTATAGTCATGATTTCCAAAATGTGTAATTCTCTTTCCCTGACTGGACTGTGACTGATACAATCAGCAAAATGAAAAGTGGAATGGGAAATAATATGTGTGGTAAAAATAAACTGTAGTGCATAATCCCATTCAAAGCAACCTAGAATAATGGAAAAATCTTGAGCTTTGGGTATCATAAAGACTTGGATTTCAGTCTCAGTTTTGCCCCTTGTAGCTGTAGGATGTTCAGTAAATTACCAAACATCTTCAGTTACCTCATTTTAAAATGAGGATCATAATACCTACGTCATGGGGTTACTGATGATAAAATGAGAATGTTTTAAAGTGTTGTGAACATAATAGACCCAAATATCAGAACCTTTCTATTTAATAATAAACTTTAAAAAACCAAATATAATGAGCACACATGTTTGTTGCCCATCCTAACTTGGAACTGTTGTTTTATATGGACTTTCAAGGTAAAAAATACATATATTTATAAAATATATTGTTTTAGATAATATTTAAATATATTCACATATATATCTATAATTGTGATTGCTCTGGGTTTGCTTCCTCAAATTGGCTTTTAAAGGAGTCTGTGTATGCTGTGCTTCTTCCAATACATGTCGAAAAGAAAAGTAAACTTTCGTAGGCAAGGGATTTTTAAGTTCTAGGAAGATAAAAATTTTATTTTTCACATTTATAAATATGAAAAAAACATGTTGAACTAACATGTACTTGATTGATAACAATGTGGGGTCACTGTTTACAAAGGACACATTCAAGCAATGAAATGAAAGCAGAAGGGTAGATAAGAGTTCATTGTACTCACGTGGAAAGGCACATCAGCAACTTTGAAGAGTTCTACCAAGGCCCGGTTCCCCAGTCTAAAGCCCCAGTGATGACTTGGCTCTTTGGACCCCAATATCCTCATCAATTACTATGAAGAAGGCTTACTGTGGACTGCTCCAAGTTCTATCAGTGTAGGTCCATGAATGTGAGCTCTGTTGGCAATAAATTTCATTTACTCAGTCCAACTCCTACTTGCCAAATGAGAAAAGTGGATGGTAATTAGATTTTTCCCAACTCTTGAATTAGACACTTGAAAAGAATAATCATAGCATGACGTGCATAACAAGACATTTTACTGAATGTTTTATATTCAGTATATAATTTAATCCTCACAAACCAATGATATAAAATTAATTTTTCCCCTTTTATAGACAAAGAAATAGAGGCAGAGCAAAGCTAAGTAACTCCTGTAATGGCATTCAGTTAAGAAGATGGACAAAGTCTTCACCATAATGCTGTGAAGGATATTGGCTCTGAGAGTCAGACTGACCTGGTTCAAATCCTGACTCTACCATTTAGTACCTTTGTGGTTTGGGGCCAAATTACCTAACCACTCCAATGCTCCATTTTTCTTATCTGTTAGATGGTGATGATACCAGTTGTACTTTCCTCCAAGGGTTGCTGTGAAAATTAAATGAAATAATTTGTTTAGTGTTCAATAAGTGTTATCTATGCTGGAGATGATAATGATTTAACCTGTCTCCCATAGAGTGTTCTTTTAACAATGCCTAGTGTCCTGAGCAAATTGGCATTTCAAAGCTCAAGCACTGTACACCAGTGTTGTTAGACAAATGTTCATCTTTTTAACTGGAAAGACCAGTGCCACATACCTGACTAAGCTGTTTCACATTTCATATGTGCTCACAAAGTCAAAAACATTGGCTCTTTTCAACAGATGGCTGTACATCATATTTACATGTTTCCCACTACCCACAGGAACACACTTGGCAATCCAGAAGTTTTTCAACATGCTGATTAATGCAGATAATTCATCTTGCCTTCACTTGAAAAGGGCAGGGGAATGTGTTAGATATCACTTTCATCTATTAGAAAATATTTACATACTTCTGAACTTTCCCCTACTTTACCCTCAGAACTGATAATGCCATCAGGACTTAATGGACAATCTCCCCCGGTGCCTAACGGCAAGAAACATCTTGACAACTTTGGGCTCTGCTGTGTTCATTAGGTTCAGAAAGGCCCTGAGAAGACAGCAAATATATTCAGATTTTTATTTGTCTGCAGTTTGATGTAATAGTGTTTTATTTTTGGCCCCCAATTGCTCAGCAAAAGAAAAAAAAAAAAAAAAAAAAACCTTGGTTAAGCTGCTGATTTCCTCTAAATCGCTGAGCACAGGGATTGTAGCTTGATGAAGTCATTTAGTGCTGGTTGTTTATATTCAAACCGCACCAGTGGCTCTTGCTGGAGTTTTTCATGAGGAATGTGATGATGTTTACTTCTTTATGGAGTTAAAATAACTATGCATTTACCAGTACTAACTTGCAAGGGATTTTCAAACTTTTATTTTATCTTGAGAGCTTTGAAACATACAATTTCATTTAGGTTGTCAGGGAAGAAAATGTCACAAAGAGAAATCATGTAAACTTTGATCAAATAAAATTAGTTGCAACTTCTCCAAATATTTCTAAGTTCATTGGTCATCAGGCTGCTTGAAGGTAGCATCCTTAGGCCATTCCCCAAAGAGTATTATGGAAGTCCATTTGGATAGAAAAATTCATGGTTGTGGTATCAAAAATAAATGGAGAGAAGAAAGTAAGGGATGAGAGAACTTGTATAATAAATATACCTTGTCCCATTTTTTCTTTTTCTATTTTCTTTTCTACTTTCTCTCTTCTCCCATCCCAGAAGAGAAAAGGATATGCTGAGAAAGCAGGCTGTGCTTACTCAAAATGGGGAAAAAAAAATGAATTAGGAAAGCTGTTGGCTCTCCAGCCATCCATTCAATAAACATATATCTGTTGAATACCTGTAAAATGCTAGACATTATGCTAGAGATAAACAAAATTGGCTGTTTCATCAATTCAGTCATTCATGTAATAAACATTACTAAACATTGCCAATGTTTGATTCAGGAAAACTGAAAATAAACCATGATAACATATGGACAAATATACAAAAGTATTCAAAATGCTGGGGGAGCAAAAAAATCAAGGAAATATCGAAGATAGCCTATATTATGTGTCTCAGAGGCTGAGTTTCAGAGGACCTCAGGCCACCTCAGGACACACAGAAAAACTATCTCTGGCACTCTGCCTCCTCTCCTTGGCTGCCAAGGTGCTTGAGAAGCAGTGTGAGATGATGGAAAGGTTCTACTCTCTGGACCACATAGCCCTGAGTCCACATCCTTTTTGTGCCAGGCTGCTAATTGTCTTTCAACATCCCTTTTTCCCTTCTTCCTCAAAAACATAAATCTTGAATTGAGCTGGACATGTAACCACCCAGAATAGACTATGTTTCCCAGTCTCTCTTGCAGCTGGGCAAGTCTTTGAGATACAGTTTGGATCAATGGTTGCAAGTAGAAATAGTGTTTGTCACTTCCAAGAAGTGTCCTTAAGAGAAGTGGAAATTCTCTTCTCCCTTTTTTTCCTCCTGCTCGTGAGTAGGTGGTGATCCACTGCAGCCATCTTGGACCATCAGATGGAACCCCTGTGTGGAGGATGGCAGAGAAACATGATATGCAGAATTTGATAATTGGGAAGCCTGATCCCAATCCTGTGTGGTGTGAGGGAGGAAAATACAACTCACATTTTGTTTTAGCCAATCTTGGGTTGCTGTCACTTGCAGTCAAAGCTAATTCTAACTAATACCAACAATGAGACCTTCAGCAAATACGACCTTAAACTTTCTGAGACTCAGTTTCCTAAAAATGAGGACAATAACGTCTATTTTTATAATTGTTGAAAGGACTAAATTACAAGAATAAACACATTTAATTCACCTGGAATAATGCCAGATATCCAGTAGTATTAACAGTAGCTACTATTATAATAGTTTTCTGCCTATTCAAAATTCCTGTTCCACGAGTGTCTCCAAAACTTTAATAGAATAAAAACTCCTATTCCCCAATAGTTGCACCAACCAGGGAGGTATTGATCTGATACAAGATATGTGGTGTTTGAGGCCTAGCCTTCCCAGGAACTATATGGAACATGGCTCTTTTCCAGACATGGTGCAGCCTTGGGAGAGAAATGCATGGATTGATGGGGGAGGAGAGGCTCCTTGCTAGAGAGCGAGGCCAGCAGAAATGACTCTGGTGATGGGCAGGGAAGCTAATATGATGATAAAAGCAATCTCATATCTTTCAAGTTGTCCCACCCTAAGATAACACTCCCTGCCCTACTGGCTTCTCTGCCCGCCACTCAAAATACCATTCACAGAGACTTTCTTACATGCTGAACCAAAATGGGAGCAAAATGGGAACATTATTTTTTATTGTTTATTATACTTGAAGTTCTACAGTACATGTGCACAACATGCAGGTTTGTTACACACGTATACATGTGCCATGTTGGTGTGTTGCACCCATTAACTCGTCATTTATGTTGGGCTTTCCTCCGAATGCTAGCCCTCCCCCATCCCCCACCCCACGACAGGCCCCAGTGTGTGATGAAAATGGGAACATTATTAAAGAGGAATTTCTCTTTGGTGGAATGTGTTTGGGGAACCATGGAGAGGATTTTTCTCTAGATAGGGGCTACATGTTTTCCTTCCCTTCTAGAGCAAACAAAACCTCCCCCTTGTTTTGCCTGGTCACTTGTCCCTCTCATGATCTAAGGGGACTTGGGCAGTCTGTTGGACAAATGAGGCAGATTTTCAGCCCTTGGAGAAGCACCTGGGTAGGTTTAGTTTTACTGACAGCCAGACTGGGTTCCAATCCCTGATGTGCCACTTACCAGCTATGTGACCTAGGGCCAAAATTCACTCTTGTTCTCCAAGCTTCAGTTTCTTCACGCATAAATACAAAAATAAACCAAAAAAAAAAAAAAAAAAAAACCATGAAAAAAAAAAAAACAGTTGATCCAGTTACTTAAGTGGATAATTATGAACTTTAGAAACGAACTGGATATTAGCCCCTTGGTAATCACTTAGGTGGATTTCCTTAGTCCTTAGGTCACTCTTAACAATAAAAGTTAAGGGTCTGTTTTGAGGATGTGTGGACAGTGGATATTAAATTACATTTGTTGGTTGAATCAGGCAGTCAGTCAGCAAACATTTATAGAGCACTCGTAATGCATCAAGCTTTGCTCTAAGCACTAAGAATATTATGAAGAACAAGAGAGACAAACACCCAAACTCTAGAAGCTCATTTTCTGGTGGGAGAGAGGGACAAAACATACACAAAACACTGAAATAAAGTAATTTTGTGTACTGATAAATATTATAAAAAATAACAAAATAGGATTGTGATAGGAACTGCCTTGGGATGAGAGCAGGGGACGGACACTACTTTACATGGGGTGCTCAGGGAAGATAACTGAGAAACTAGGTTGTTTAGTAGAACATGAACTATGAGAAAGAGGCAGCTCTGCAAAGATTATATGGAAAAACATTCTAAACAGAAGAAAAAGCAAGTGCAAAGACCCTGAAGTAGAACAAGTTAGTCATACATGTAGGCATAGAGTGACAAATGAAGGGGAAAAGGGAGGAAATTGAATCTGGAGAGGTGAGCTGAGTTGAAGATGTAGAAATCAGTTTGAAAGAGGGAGCTTATTTATTATCTAGTTATATAGTTTGAATATTTGCCCCTCCAAATCTCGTATTAAAATTTGATCCCCAATATTGGAGGTGAGGCCTAATGGGAGATGTTTGGGTCTTGAGGGCTGATCCCTCATGAATGGCTTAGTGCCATCCTACGGTAATGAGTGAGTTCTTGCTCTCTTAGTTCAGCTCTCTCAAGAGCTGGTTGTTTATTTTTAATTTTTATTGTTTTTTTTTTAAGACAGGATCTCGCTCTGTCACCCAAGATGGAGTGCAGTGGTGTGATCATAGCTCACTGCAGCCTTGGACTCTTGGTATCAAGCGATCTTCCCACCTCAGCCTCTCAAGTCACTGGGATTACAGGTATGAGTCACTATGCCAACCCCAGAGAGCTGGTAATTTAAAAGAGCATTGCATCTCTGCCCCCTCTTCCTCCCTCTTTCACAACATGACATGCTTGCTCCCCCTTCACCTTCTACTATGAGTGGAAGCTTCCTAAAGCCCTAAACAGAAGCAGATGCTGGTGCCATACAGAACTGTAAGCCACATAAACTTCTTTCTTTATAAATTACCCACTCTCAGAGTTTCTTGTATAGCAACACAAAACAGACTAATACATCTGTTTTATATTAGAGAGTGAAGGAAGATTCTAGATTTAATTCTCATTACAATAGGAAGCCTTTGAAGGGTTTTAACCAGGACAGTGATGTGCTCTAACCTATGCTTTAAAACATTTTCTGTGGCTCCCTCTGCAGAGGCTGGTGTGAAGAGGAAAAGACTGAAGAAAAGAAGACACAGGAGGCCACTTTAGTAGTCCAGGTGAGAGCTGCAGTAATGGAGATGGGCCAACCAGGTAAGATACAGCACATATTTTGGAAGGAGAGAATAAAGGACTTGCAGATAGACTGGTTGCATTGTATGTGCAAAGAAGAGAAATCAAAGGTGTTTTACTTAAGGAGTGGGGGATATTAGGGTAGGAGATGATCAAAGAAGAAGGTAGGCTTGGGAGAAATCCATCGTCCTTTTTTCAGATAAGCAAAGTTTGAGATGCTTATCGGGCATCCAAGTGGAAAAACAAATGTCAAGTGAGCAATTGGATGTATGATTCTGTAGCTAATGAGAAAGGTACTGGAGGAGCCACAGATGTGAGATTTGTCAGAATATAGATCTATTAAAAGCTATGGGATGGTGCATGCCTGTAGTCACAGCTATTTGGGAGGCTGAAGTGGGAGGATTGCTTGAGCCCAGGAGTTCAAGACCAGCGTGGCAACATAGTGAGACCCCTGTATCAAAACAGTAAATTACCTTTTTTTAAAAAAAAAGTATGAGATGGAATAAGATCACCCAAGAATGTAGGTATCAAGAGGACCAAGGAAAGAGCCTTCAGACATTTCAATATTTAGAGGTCAGTAAAGGACAAGTAGTCATCAGTGAGAAAAACCAAACCAATAAATACGCTGACACAGAAAACCAGAGACCTTGTATTTTAAGAAGGAAGTAATTGATTGTATCAAATGACACTGAGAAGTCAAGTAGGATGAGGGCAGAAAATTGCCCATTGACATTGGTGAGATTTGGGTCACTGGCAACGTGAATATGGTAGGCATCCTCTTAAATAGTCTTCAATGGTCCTGGCTTCCTAGTATTCATGCCCTTGTGCAATTTCCTTCCCTTCATCATTTACTACATCTATTGACTTGTTTTTAATAGAATATAGCATAAGTTATACAATATCACTTCTGAAATTAGGTTATGAGAAGACTGTGGCTTCCCTCTTGTTGACTCTTTCTCCAGCATTTGGCTTGGGTGCCAGCACTGAGTAAACAGATAGTTAGGTTTAAACTGGGTTGGGATTTTTTAAGGCAATTATGATAGAGAAAGACAGGGGTGTGTAACTTAATGGGGTTTGTAATGGAGAAGTTATATTGGTGGTCCATAAACTCTAAACTAAGTAAGTAAGAAGGTAAGTGAAGATATGAACTGTATGCAGAGAGAGAAGTAGTGGATCAAAGTATTAGAAATGCAATTTGATGAGGCATACCAGAATAACTGAGAAAGGAAGATAAGAGATAGTCGGTAGAAAGAACAATGCTTTAAATAGATATTTCAAAACTGGTATTGATGAAGTAACATCTATAGTACAACCCTGAGCATAAATGGTACACATGGAGAAAAGGAAAAAACTAAAGGTGTAGAATAAATCATTGATGTAGGTGTGGAAGTCATCCAGGATTTTGACAGCCACCATGGTAAAACTGACAGTAAGACAGATGCCAGGGCCATCAATTCATGATTCAATGTGAGTGGCAAGTTGGTAGAGATAGAAACAAGAAGGGATAAAATGTTAATGGCATAATTTAAGAATCCTGGGTTGAAGGAGGAACAAGGAAAAATGGTTTGGAAGCAGCAATGGGGACCCCATTCCTAACCCCTGAAAAGACAATAGGGGAAGAAGTGCTCTCAGGAGGAAGCTTTGCTGATTGCTAAGCATGAATGGAGGCCTATGGACTGTTTTGGGACTACTGAGGGTTAAATTTGTATTTCCTTTCAAGTGATGAGTATCAAGAAAGTCAATCTGAGTATGCTGCATCTATCTAATAATAATAATAATTACAATTTATGGAACACCAACCAAATACTAAGGACTTTTTTCCCCCTATAATAAACTTGCACTACAGGCAAGGAAATGGAGTTCAGGTGGATTATAGATACATCTAGTGTACTGGCTTCCATGTTTGTTTAGCTAAGCTGAAGCTACGAGTCCCAGAATTTCCTTCCCAGTGAAAATCCAGGTTGGGGATGTTCCCAGGAGAACTTTGTGCACTGATTAGGTGGTGGAAGAGAAGCAGCAGCCAAGGTGCTCTGAAGGTTGATGCAGGGTGCCAGGCACTCGCTTATTCAGTGTCTCTGCTGTGCTGGCTAACACTGATGGTCTGGGGCCATGGCTCTCCTCATGTAGCTTCTCTGACTCCTGAGCCAGGGGTGTGTGTGGCTCCACCAGATTCTCCATGAGAAGGCTATCAGGTTCTTTGTCAGGATACCTGTGTCACAATGTTAGATTCAGGGAGAAACAGACCAGGTTCCAATTTGTGCTTGTGGATTCCAGATTGTCCTCATGGGTTCCAGTTTTCCTTGTTTTCCCATCCCACTCTGCCCTTCACATGAAAGAGCATTTGGCATTTCTTCCCAAATGCCTTCTCAGTTGACCTGGAGCAACTTCAGGCCACAACTAGACACAGAGGCAGCAGATTCTGTACTTTGTCACCCAGAGTGGGTCAGCTTCCCTGACACCCCTAGGATCATACATTAGAAAGTGGTAGAACCAAGATCAGTACCATCATTTCTTGGAATTGGGTCCTTTGCATTTTTACTCTTCCAGAATACCTCTTAGGCCTACAAATAAATGGCATATTTAATGAAACGCTGCAGAATCAAAAGTTAAAATCCCACAGATAATAACATGCCACCAAGATTTAATCACTCTAAATAGGGAAGTCCTATTACACATGAGGTTGGGGGTTTTATTATAAATAAAAGAGAAGAAAAAATTGGATTTATTGGTGAATACTCCTCAGTTACTTTAGGTTTTATCAATGAACAAGAAGGTCAGAAAATTAGAGAAAGGCAGAAGAAATAATGGCAAATTTTGGAAAATGGAATGAAAGGAAAGTTATGAGAAGATCTTTCAAGTCATTTGCACCTACTCAGGAATGGACTTAAAAGAAACATCATTCTATTATATAAACATTTTCCAGAAAAATTAAAACATAATGGAGGCATGTTGTTTGTTTACAGGGTGACTAGGTGAACAGCCCACTAAAAGGTTGGAAGGAATACTTTTTAAAAAACGATTGTTTCCATAGGTTTTGGGGGAACAGGTGCTATTTGGTTATATGAGTAAGTTCTTTAGTGGTTATTTGTGAGATTTTGGTGCACCCATCACTGAGCAGTATACACTGAACCCAATTTGTAGGCTTTTGTCCCTCACGCCACTCCCACCCTTTCCCCTGACTCCCCAAAGTCCATTTGCATCCTCATAGCTTAGCTCCCACTTATGAGTGAGAACATACGATGTTTGGTTTTCCATTCCTGAGTCACTTCACTTAATAGTCTCCAGTTCCATCCAGGTTGTTGTGAAAGCCATTAATTCATTCCCTTTTATGGCTGAATAGTATTCCATCTCATATATATATATATTATTTCTTTATCCACTCATTTGTTGATGCACATTTGGGCTGGTTCCATATTTAAGTAACTTTTTTGTATAAAGACTTCTTTTCTTCTGGGTAGATACCCAGTAATGGGATTGTTAGATCACAGGGTAGTTCTACTTTTAGTTCTTTAAGGAATCTCCACACTGTTTTCCATAGTGGTTGCACTAGTTTACATTCCACCAGCAGTGTTAGAAGTGTTCTCTTTTCACCACATCCATGCCAACATCTATTATTTATTTATTTATTTATTTTTATTACAGCCATTCTTGCAGGATTAAGGTGGTATTGCATTGTTGTTTTGACTTGCATTTCCATGATCACTAGTGATGTTGGCATTTTTTCATATGTTTGTTGGCCACTTGCGTATCTTCTTTTGAGAATTGCCTATTCATCTGTACAGCAAAAGACACTATCAACAGAGTGAACAGATCACCTACAGAATGGGAGAAAATATCTGCAAACTATGCATCCAACAAAGGTCTAATATCCAGAATCTACAAAGAAATTAAGCAAATTTACAAGCAAAAAACAACCCCATTAAAAAGTGGAGAAAGGACATGAACAGACAGTTTTTAAAAATTTTAAGTTCTGGGGTACAGTTGCAGGATGTGCAGGTTTGTTACATAGATAAACGTGTGCCATGGTGATTTGCTGCACCTATCAACCCATCACCTAGGTATTAGGCCCAGCATGTATTAGCTATTTTTCCTGATGCTCTCCCTTCCCCTGCCCGCTTACAGGCCCTAGTGTATGTTGTTCCCCTCCCTGTGTCCATGTGTTCTCTTCGTTCAGCTCCCACTTATAAGTGAGAACATGTGGTGTTTTGTTTTCTGTTCCTGAGTTTGTTTGCTAAGGACAGTGGCTGCCAGCTCTATCTATGTCCCTGCAAAGGACATGGTCTCATTCCTTTTTATGGCTGCATAGTATTACATGGTATATATGTACCACATTTTATTTATCTAGTCTATCATTGATTGGCATTTGGGTTGATTCTGTGTCTTTGCTATTGTGAATAGTGCTGCAATGAACATACATGTGCATGAATCTTTATAGTAGAATGATTTATATTCCCTTGGGTATATACCCAGTAATGGGATTGCTGCATCAAATGGTATTTCTGGTTCTAAATCTTTGAGGAATCACCACACTGTCTTCCACAATGAACTAATTTACATTCCCACCAACGGTGAAAAGCATTCCTATTTCTTTTTAATCATAGCCATTCTGACTAGTGTGAGATGGTATCTCACTGTGATTTTGATTTACATTTCTCTAATGATTGAGCATTTTTTATAGGCTTATTGGCTGTGGGTATGTCTTCTTTTGAAAAGTGTCTGTTCCACTTCTCAAAATAAGACATTTGTGTGGCAAACAAACATATGAAAAAAAGCTCAACATCGCTGATCATTAAAGAAGTGCAAATCAAAACCACAATGAGATACCATCTCATGCCAGTTATAATGGTGATTACTAAAAAGTCAAGAAACAACAGATGCTGGTAAGGTTGTAGAGAAAAAAGAATGCTTATACACTGCTGGTGGGAGTGTAAATTAGTTCAGTCATTGTGAAAAGCCATGTGGTGACTTCTCAAAGAACTTCAAACAGAATTATCATTCAACCCAGCAATCGTATTATCTGGTTTATGCCAAAAGGAATATAAATCATTTTACCATAATGACACATGCACGCATACATTCCTCACAGCACTATTCACAATAGTAAAGACATGGAATCAACCTAAATGCCTGTCAATGGTAGACTGGCTAAAGAGAATGTGGTACAAATACACCATAGAATACTATGCAGCCATGAAGAAAGAGATTGTGTCCTTTACAGCAACATGGATGGAGTTGGAGGACATCATCCTTAGCAAACTGACACAGGAGCAGAAAACCAAGTACCACATGTTCTCACTTATAAATGGAACCAAAACAATGAGAACACATAGGTAGATACAGGGGAAAGACACACACTGGGGCCTACTTGAGAGTACAGGGTGGGAGGAAGGAGAAGAGCAGAAATAATACCTATTGGGTACTATGCTACCTGGGTAATGAAATTATCTGTATACCAAACCTCCATGACACACAGTTTACCTACATAACAAACTTGTACATGTACCCCTGAACCGAAAATAAAAGTCTTAAACAAAATCCTTAATCATAATCAAGTGCTTAGTTACCACTACGCCACATGCAAGCTGCACAACTCTGAGCTTGTTTCCTCATCTGTAAAATGGGGAGAGGATAAGAATGAACTTTTTCATAGAGTTTCTGTGAGGACCAACAGACATTGTGTGTGAACATGTTTTATAAGTTATAAGTTCTCTATACATTAAAGCATCGTTGTTCGCCTGAAACAACCATGATTCCATGTGAACATCTAGTGTTTCTGTCTACCCAGACCCTTGCCTACCTTCTTCCAGTAATAGCATAGCTCCCCTTCCTTTGAAGAACTGTTCTTCCTTACTATGATGGAAGTGCCTCCCCACCTAAGCACGTTAGCATGCATCTGGCCACAGTGATGGGTCAAGAAGGACATGACAGTTAAACCGGTCCAATGAGAGTTCTTCTTGAGGAACTTTTTTCTTTTCTTGCCAAGAACTATATGGATATGTCCCCAGAGACACTGATGGCCACATACCCTGCCATATGGAGACACTCACAAGGATAAAACTTACATACAGAGGTAATGAGATTTGAGAGACAGCATTCTGAAAGAATTCCAGTCCTCCTGTATGGCCAGTCCCATTCAACCTTGTCCACTCTGTAAGAATACAGATGCTCCTCAACTTACCATGTGGTTATATCCCAATAAATCCATCGTACATTGAAAAAATCCTAAGTCAAAAATGTATTTAATACACCTAATCTACTGAACATCATAGCTTAGCCTAACCTACCGTAAACATGCTCAGGGTACTTACATTACCCTACAGTTGGGCAAAATCATCTAACACAGAGCCTATTTTATACTACAGTGTTGAATATCTCATGTAATTTATTGAATACTATACTGAAAGTGAAAACAATGGTTATATAGATACTCAAAACATGGTTTTTGCTAAATGCATATCACTTTTGCATCATTATAAATTTGAAAAAATCATAAATAGAACCATTGTAAGCCAGGAACCATATTTTTTATATATAGGATATATATTAGGAATATGTATGTACATATATACGTAAGCATATGAGTTGCACTTTATTGACTTCCCTCCAAGTGTCTGGCTAATACAGATTTCACAATGAAAAACTTTCAAATTAAAAAATGTGGAAAGTAGGAGAACTTACTCATAGTTTCCTTTTTCAACTATACAACAGTGTTCAGAAGATTAAAAACCAAAACCCAGATACAAAACCCAGATATAGAACCAGGATGGTGTATACAGAATGAGATGCTGTCATCCAATAATCATCAAGCAGCAGTATTAATTAGCAGGCATTTTGTAGGATGTGGTGGAGGAAACAAAACTCTTTAGGAATCGGGCTCATAAACACTGAATTTCTTAAAAATTAATTGTATAGTTTTGGTTTAGCTATTCTAAACTAATACACATTGTTATAAAATCCTAAGTAAAAAGATTATTATAGATGAATTTCTAGACTGGGTGCATTGACCCTGTTGTGAGGGATAATTAGTGTATGTCATATACTTAGAATGAGGCACAAAAAGTAGGCATATCAACCATTCATCCTATTATTATCACATGAGTATAGTTGATATTTAAAGCCATTGTACTCAATGAGATACTTTAGTCTAGCAGGAGATAAGGGTCAAAGACTGAGACCTGAGATGACTTTTCTCAGAATAAGTAGCACCTTTTACAGGGTAGGTCTTTAATAAGGCCAATTTCTGTCTATATATGGTACATATTAGAACAGTGATAGAGTCGGAGGAGCCTTAGAGATACATCTAAAACAGTGTAGAATTGGGAGGCTGAGGCGGGCTGATCATGAGGTCAGGAGATCGAGACCAACCTGGCTAACACAGTGAAACCCCGTCTCTACTAAAAATACAAAAAATTAGCCGGGCATGGTGGTGGGTGCCTGTAGTCCCAGCTACTTGAGAGGCTGAGGCAGGGGAATGGCATGATCCCGGGAGGCGGAGCTTGCAGTGAGCCGAGATTGTGCCACTGCACCCCAGCCTGGGCAACAAAGCGAGACTCCATCTCCAAAAAACAAACAAACAAACAAAAAAACACAACAATGTAGAGAAACATCACTTTACAGATGAGGAAACTGAGTCCCCAAAATGGCAAATGACTTGAACAAGTCCACATGGTTTGCAGATAAATTAGGTATAGATTCTTTACTTATGAAATAATTATTTGCCCTACAAAATGCTACACTCTAGCTTTTATTTTAATTACTTACAATACAAATTTCTTATCTGTATTAAATTTGTAAGACTCTGATTTGTACACAATTTAGGAAAGCATTTATTGCACCTGTATGTAATTTCAGTCTAGACATACCACTTATGATACTAGAAGTTTGTCATCTTTTCAGTGAATCAGCACTGGGATAGATAAAATGGTTTAGATTGGCAAAATATCTTTAAGAAACAGAGACATTTGCCTGGTGCAAACATGATATTCCTAATTAATGTTCTAGTAGTTCTTAAGGCAGTAGACAAAATCCTGATTGCTGTAACTCTTGTATTAGGTAATTTTTAATCATTTGATATTCTAAGTCACAAATGTTTAATCAAATATTTGTAATAAATAGAGATCTAACGCACAGCATGAAGGCTATCGTTAATAAAATTATGCCGTATTTGGGATTTCTGCTAAAAAAATTGTTTAGCCAGAGTCTCTTACAGTGCAATTATTTTCATCAGTCTTCCTGCATATCTCTAGGCACTGAGAGCTCTAAAAGGCATCCTGCATCAGTTGCTTGGTAGAGTAGCCTTTTCACCCAGCAGGGCACAGCTCAGTTTAGGAGATATTAAAAGATGACATTTTTCAATGTTGCTTGCTGCTTGCTTTTATTTGAATCATTGAGCTAAATTCTCTAACCTGTGGGGTGAGTTTTATATATCTTTAGAAAGTGTTTGCCCAGTAAATGACTGGGTGGTGGAAATCTATTTTCTATTTTTTTTTTTTTAACCACTTCCTATCCTCTGTCCCTGTAGATCCTCAGGAAGCTTTTGCAGGGACCAAATCCCCAGAAAGTTAAAGCTGACAGTGGGTAACACTGAGCATTTTCCTAAAGTCAGGACTGTGATTTCCATGCCATTTCTTTTGCCCATTGCTTTTCAGGGAACTAAGGAAAGTGGGCGGGGGAGTGGGAGGGAAAAGTAGTTTTATGAGCTATCCGTCACAAGGAAGAGATCCACATATATCAAGATGACATATAACCCTAGTAATAAAAACCAAAAAGGGCAAAGAACTGGAACATAAAAATCTCAGAAGGAAAAAACTACAGTGCTAAATATGCAAATAAAGATGCTAACTTTTGGACTGAAAATTAAAACACCAGTATTATGCTTTTATTCATGGAGAAAAACTGTCACAACTTAACAATGTATGTTCAGTATTGGCCACGGTGTGGTGAGGTGGGCACTTTATCTCTGTTGGCATATCTTATATTGGTATAATATTTCTAGAAAGCTATTTAACAGCAGCCTTTAAAATATTCATGCTTTAATCCCATTTTTAAGAACTATCCCCTACACCAAGGAAATAGAGAGAATGGCAAAGATAAATGTATGACAGATTAATATGGTGGTGTTTGAAACAATTAAAAATTATAAACACCATCAATGTGCAAAAGAATAGTTAAATGAATTATGGAACAGTCATAGGTTGAATTATTAAAGTTATTAAAAATGACATTTGTGAAAAAAATTAACAGGTAGAAATGCTCACGATGTAATACCGTATGAAGAAAGTAGGGGACAGGACAAATGTACTACTGAGTCCATGAAACCAAAATTGCCAACCACTTCCCAAGTTCCGTTTTGAGGAAACCACCCTTAGCAGTTGTTTATATCTAATGTTGACTTAGCCTGTAATAAGACAGTGGTATTACATGATTTGACACGTGCAAATTTAACTCTATGTCTGCAGCAAAAAGTAAAATGAGAAAAATAACTACTAAAAGAGTGCTGGCAATGTTGCCTAACATTCCACTAAGTAAGTGTGTACCCCTAAGTTAACATGAGATAAGGGTTGTGAGTTCGCTGTGCCCTCAGACAGTCTCAATCTCTAAGGAGCTGTCATAGTGGAGGTTCCTTGCCAAAATAATCATAAGTCTAGTGTATAAAGATACAAGTCTATAACACTATCCTTTACATATTATGTCTTTTTTGTGCATACTTTCCCATCAGAATAGCTCTTGTAAAGGTCCCTTAAAATCTCTATGTAGCCTAAGTCAGTAGATGGTTCTCAGGCTTCGTCTTATTTAATTGTCAACAGCATATGATACTTTTATCTCTGCTTTCTTCTAGATATTTTCATTTGACTTCTGGGGACAGTATTCCCTCTTTCTTCTTATCCTATTCACTCTTAAGTCTCCTCTAGTCTCTTCCCCTCCTCCTACAATCTAAATATTGGAGGATCTCAGGTCTCAGTCTTTGAACCCTGTCTCCTGCTAGACTCAAGTAATCTCATTGGGTACAATGGTTTTAAATATCAACTATACTTATGTGATAATAACAGGACAAATGGTTGATATGCCTACTTTGAGCCTAATTCTAAGTATATGACATATGCTATATCACCCTTCACAACAGCACTGAGATTGTTTCTATTATGATCCTCAACTTAGAAGGAAAAGGGTGGCATAGAGAAGTTAAATCATTTGCCCAGGGTCACAGCTAGTAGAAAAAAGAGCCAAGGCTGAACGTAAGCAATCTGGCTCCAGAGTAGCTGCTTTTAAGTACTACACAAGATACCTCCTTGATGACCCCCAAATTATACCTCTATATCCTGCGACTCCTTTAAAATCAAGATTTGTACATTGAACATCTTTGGTTTGGTCATTAAGATGAATTTCAAACTTAAGATATCCAATCCCCCAATCTCTTCCTCCTATAACCTCCTTCAGTAAATGGCCCCTGTCTATGTCAGTTGCTCAAGCCATCCCTGACTTCCCTCTTTCTTTCATTTCCCACACTCATTCCATTAGCAAATAATGTTAGTTTGGCTTCTAAGTATACCAAGAATCCAACTGCTTTTTTCACCTTTTCTGTAGCTACTATCCTAAGTCACATCAACTTCTCTCCCCTGGATTTTCACGTTGACTTTATAACCTAAATTCCACATATGTTGAGACTGTACTATGTGCTAAGAAAAAACAGCCCCACTTCCATGGCCATGACATACTGGCCCAAGGGTCAGAGTCCAAGCCAATGGTAATTATGTAAAAGTGGACATAAGAAAGATTAAATACCTTCATCCAATAAGGATGCTCCATGTGTTGTGATGTATACCAGCCCAACCAGATGATAATTTTGGAAGCTATATCATGAAAAGTTGCATGCCAACCGGTCCTGAGTTACTTCCCTGGTTCTCCATGTGTTAATGTAAGTTTACTCTTGGAAGCATTGGAATGCTGTGTCCAGGCTAAGAAGAAAACGTATCATGCTACCTCTCATGCCATCACAACATTGCCATAAACTCTCTTTTAAAAAAGTAATTGCATTATAATACTGCCTTACACTTTTAAATAGTCATAGGGAAATACACAGGAAAATAGTGGAAAAAATAAGTCAAAACATAAGTAGATTTTTACTCTAGGCACTCCTCTTATAGGTCATTTTATTATGTTATTTTTTACTTCTTCATGTTTTATTCTACCTTTCAGAATATCTTATTTTGATAGTCAAGGAAAATGTTAAGAACCAGGTTTAAGAGGGACTATAGAAAGGATATTTTTATGTTTAAAAATGAGGAGATCAAGGTAATTATAAAAGACATTATTATTTACTTGCTAATTTTATTATAAAATTCACTCATTCTAATTTGCAAATACTTATATCCTCTAAGCAAACAAGAATATAAAAATTCCAGATGCTGACTTTGAAATAACTCTTACTCCTTAGGGGGAGGAGGGAACAGTAATAGAGTTGACTCAAGAGCATTTAGTTCTAATCAGTGTGCCCCCTACTGGCTTTTTCTTCCACGTTTCTCAGTTGTTGCATTTTTGGCTTGGGGAGAATATTTTCTGATACTACTATTACTACTAAGAGGTAAGTGAAAAAAATTACTATTCAGATATGTAAAACCAAGAACATCTTAACATTCAAGTCTTTATAACAAGGTTCTATTGGGCCCAAAATAACTTGCTATTTCCTTTAAAATAAATAGGTAATAATGACTACACCAGGCATTTATATGATGCTCTCTATAGGTTTTCCTAAACTCAAAGCAATTTGACTTGCCACAGCAATTCCAATCTACCATGATTCACCTGTACAGCATTCAGCTATAAAATAGCTCTTTGCAGACTGCATACAAATTAACTTACCATCGTCAGTCTCCTATCGGGGTTGCTGCAAATTGCTTTCTTGACTCCAGCCTGTCTGGCCTCGCAGCCCTGTGTTTCAGCATCTCTAGCTCTATGCCAGTAGCAGCCCCAGGATGGCCTCTCTGGGGATATTACTACTGCTTGTGTAAAAGATGAGGAAGGGAGAGAGGTGGGAGGGGATGCATTCCACAGAAAAAAAAGACAAGGAGGAATAAATATTAGAGGACTGAGACAGAATGTCTAATTGCCATAAGGTAATGATGGAGTTTTTTTCCTGTGGTGGTAAATGGTTTTGAAGGTGGTTTCCAAAAAGAAGTCCAATATGTTTTGAATTATGGAATTATTTTGAAGACAATATTCTATGTGTGGCATAATTTGGGGTTTCCTGGGGGAGAAGGGGAAGGAGATTACATTAGTTTCTTCTTGCACTGCTATAGAGAAATACCTGAGACTGGGTAATTTACAAAGAAAAGAGATTTAATTGACTTCCAGTTCCACAGGCTGTACAGGAAGCATGGCTGGGGAGGCCTCAGGAAACTTACAATCATGGCAGAAGGCAAAGGGGAAACAAGCACGTCTTACAAGGCCAGAGCAGGAGAAAGAAAGAGATAGGAGGAGGTGCCACACACTTTTAACCAACCAGATCTGGTAAGAACGCTATCAGCACCAAAGGGGGAAATCTGCCCCCACCATCCAATCACCTCCCACCAGGCCCCACCTCCAACAGTGGAGATTACAATTCTACATGAAATTTGGGTGGGGACACAAATCTAAACCATATAAGAGATTGTCATGATCATTATGCTATTTCTTATTTTGTTTTTAATTATTTATATTCTGCTTTCTTAAGATAATTTCCAAAGATGTTACGGAGTAATAAGTGGATTAATTTTTTAAAATTCCAAGTGCTCATCCAATGTAACTGGCCCAATGTAACTGGCCCCACTCCTACTCCTACTAGGAAACCTGCATCCAATCCTTCCCCTAGCAGCAAGGGCTTCAATCTCCTATTGGCCTCAAAGTCTCCAGGTGTTATGGAGCTGTTTTCCCAGGATTGCTGCAAACAGCAGCCACCTAAGTTCTGGCAGCTTGGCAATAAGAAGTCTTCTTGCTGATAAGGGCATTTTTGCGCTCATTCCAAAAAAAAAGTAAGAGCAATAGGTGTTGTTGTCCTTCAGCTAGAGCACTCTGGATCTGTCGAGCCCAAAATGCCTCTGCACAGGGTGGTAACAGGTCTGCTGCCTTTGTGGTCATGAGTTCTAGCCAAAAACATCTTCCCTTTCTAGTGTTACCCCCAAGCCTCATAGGCTCACAACTTTAAAAAATTAAATAAGCACATACATAAATTTATAGGAATGAGTAATGAAAAAATAAGGATGAGAAAATAAGATGGAACCAGGATTGAAGATGTAAATTAAGTGTACGCCACAAAATTGTACACTCTTGTAACCTAGAAGTCCCAGTTACTTCAGCCCTTGTGTTTCACTGTTCCCTGTAATATCCAAAGCAAGAGTCCAAGTATCCATTCCAGGTGACCATAGGCAATCCAGTCTTCCTCCAGGTTCCTGTCTCTGAGTGTTTCTGGAGCTCTGCAGAAAGCTTCCACCTGCCACAGTTCTATCTTGGGGGCTACTTCCCTCCTCAGCTTGCTATCTCACTTTGGGCAAGTCACTTCTGGCCATCTCAGATCCAGCTTTGTCCTGACTGCTGCTACATTTCCACACTCCTTCACTCCAAACATTAGGGAATTCCACACTTGAGGTCGGTTTCTGGAATGTATACGACTTTACTAAAATTAAGGGAACTATCACGAAGAAGTTGCCACATAGAAAAGGAAAATTTTAAATTGTATATGAAAATGGTCAGTGCCTGTAGAATCTGTAGGCTAAACTATGATCGTTTAGCCTACAGATTCTACAGGCACTGACCATTTTCATATACAAACTATGGATCTCCATAGTCTCTCTCTTCCCAGCTGTCTCTCCTTTTCCTCAAACTCAGTCTAATGGCAGGCTCCAGCTTGCTTCCCACAGAAGAATTTTTCTTCCTCTGATTTCCCTCCCTTTTGAAAGTCAAGAAACCCGGTCCTCACTGTGGCCCAACAAAAAGGGAAGAACATCACTTTTCCCTCACCCTCAGTCTCAGGCCCGTCTTCCAGACAATAGCATAATAATCTGCACAGACATGAGTCCCCTAAAGAAAGACAAAGTTTCATATTAATATATAAAGAAATCCAGCTTCCATATTGTCCAAAGTTTTCCATTTTGAAATAAAATTTTTGGCTTTACCTTTGCAAAAGATAAATGAAAATATTTCTCCTAATGAAGAAAATAGTCCTCCTCAAAAATGAAGCAGAAAACAGCTGGCAGCTTTAAAATAGCCACTTGAACTTACTTAGATCAAGATTTCAAAAATATTGACTCAATATTTTTGGTGAACCACAAATATGGTTCTAAATCTTCTAGCAAACCTTGTGGAAGGAAACATGACTCACTTTGTGTTTCAAGGTGTCCCATAAGACAAAAATAAACTTTTCCCATGGCTATGAGAGAGAAAGAGACACAGAGACAGCTGTGTAATGTAATAAAAACATCTTTCATAATATCTATTAGTTAACATAGTAACAAGCTTTATAAAACTATTTCTTACCATGATCCTCACTATAAATTGGAGACATCACTATTCAGTAAAAGCAGTTCTATGGAAAGTCAATTTAAAATGGGTGAAGAACACAATTTGCTGCTGATCTGACTTAATCCAGAAGAAGATTGTAAAGAATTCAGCCAGAGGGTCTTCACATAGCCCCTTATGTATGGCTTCCGAGAATTCTATGAATTACCACAATTGGCACACATGCATACACACACACACATACACACACACACACCTTCAATAAACATACATTTTAATGTCAATCCATATGTTGAGATATTATCTCATTCTAAGTAAATGTGAGGTGGCATAGGATACTGTTGTATATCCTCAGGATTTTAATTAATATAATGATGTCTTATTATTTCCTATTGAACATGCCCTTGTGGCCATTGAACCACATTCACAATTACGGAAATCTTTTTATGTTTCTGTGCTGTCTGGTTTAAATTGGAAAATATTCAAGAAGCATAATATTAATATGCTCTTTGATTTGGCTTTAATAATCAAATTTCTTGGCCCTAACAATACTGAAGGAAGACTTGACATGCTACAAATATATTAGAGAGAGGATTTTTTGGAGAAAGTCTTGGTATTCTACTAAATCATGCATTTTTCCCAAACATTAAACTTTGTTTTGAAGTATTGGATAAGGTTGCTTACCACATTACCATGCACAACTGGAGAAGCCTTGGTTAATCCATGTGCCTTGGAAATGGTTAAGTGAATGTATGACTTGAAACAGAGAAAGGAATCTGAAGCAGTGTGTTATTCAAGTGACATGATCTAGCTCCAGATTCTTCTCATATTTTAAGCACATTTGTAGAGGAATTGGCAGCTATTCATCATTCCTTTCAATATGCAACTGGATGCAACCACTACATTTCTCACTGTAGTTCACAACTGATTTTCAGCTGCTGGGTGCAGGCCTGCACTTCATAAAAGAATTCCTCTTTCTTGAGCCCTATTTTGAAATTTCAAAGGCCCTCACTGTCTTCAAGATGGTGACAGGTTTCTTTGCCAAGAAAACCTCCCCATGAGGATAATCTTGATATTCTGCTCACAGATGGAGCCCTTGCAGGACTTGGTAACACATCTGGATTGATGCTTTGATGAACAAAGAGGCTCCGTAAGTCATAATGACTCATTGCTGTCCTCATCGGTATGCTTTTCAGTTAGAGACTCTGCCAACCAACTTGGAAGAATTTTTGTCATTATCTGCTTAGAAGTAAGACCTCAATTTCATCAGAGTCAGGGCTTCATCCACCTCATTTTCAAATGATTTTATGAAGAAATGAGAGCAAAATTAAAATGTTATCTACTAAGCAGAAGTACACTGGTATTTTTTGAAGACAAGTCTTGAAAGAGTAGATTGAAGCATCAGGAGGAAATTTCAGTTCTTTGAGAGAGAAAAGGAAAGCTTGTTCAGTATAATCTGACACAAAGGTATCCATTTATGATTTGGTTTCCTCAGTAATACTTTTGCCCGTAGGCAAGAGTAAACTTTCCATTGAAGGCATCAAGTCACCATATGAATGCTAGTTAAAAACAAATAAGGCAAAAACTTTTGGCTGAGCTTTTTTTTTTTTTTTTTTTTTTTTTTTTTGCAATTCTGGAAGATAAAGTTAGACATAGAAAACAAAATTAACTAAGCTAACTCTCTGAAGCTAGAAGTGCTTCTGTAAATCGAGGAGAATAAATAAAGCCTTAGAGGTTTCATTATAGGCAGAAATTTAAAGACAAACACTGAAGAAGAATACCTCTGCTCAAATTATTTGCTTAAAATGTGGAAACACAGATAAAGAAGACTTCATTCCATTGCTAAGATATCATCAATAACTCATACACAGACAAAGCTGACCTTGGAGATCAGGACAAATGAAATGATGCGGTGTAAATTCAACCTGAAGAATCTTGAGGGAACTCAAGTGTCTAGAAATAAGCCTGTCCTTGTCTGGCAAAGAGAGATGTGGATGCCACAGACCTTTCTAAACATTTTCAGACATTGACATGAAAATTTGAAAAGTACTTGGGTCAAAGTCATGCATATTTCCATATTCAAGATCATTACACAATTTCCAACTTCCTGTACAGGCCAACAACAACCTCCTTATCTTGCCATAAACCTTCAGAATCAAATTCTACTTTTAATTTTGTTTGAATTTTTGGACTTTTCTCACAAGTATTCGATTACATTTAGATGAAAAATAAGAATGGGAAATATTAGCTTTTCTGGGCAACACTTCTCTGTTCTGTATTTGTGGAGGAAATAAATTTCCAGAGCAATGAATTATATTGATTGAAAAATATGCCTGGCCAACATGACGAAACCCTGTCTCTACTAAAAATACAAAAATTAGCTGGGTGTGGTGGCTGACACCTGTAATCCCAGTTACTCGAGAGGCTGAGGCAGGAGAATTGCTTAAACCTGGGAGGCAGAGATTGCAGTGAGCCAAAATCATGCCACTGCACTCCAGCCTGGGTGACAGAGCCAGACTCCATTTCAAAAAAAAAAAAAAAAAAAGACAAAAAGAAAAAGAAAAATATCATATGTACGAGTTTACAGAATTTTTACCTTAAATTGGAATCTGTAGCTTTCAGCCATTGTTTAAAGGGATTTATGGCTTCAGAAATTTTAAAAATTGCTGATCTAGAGAAACAAGTTGCACAAATTATCATTAAAGCAGCCAATAAGTGTTGTTTTTAGAAACTGGGATTTTATGGATATTGAGAGGTGGTGATTTGGTGATTTGGGGCATTAGGCAAGTACATGGAGTTCAGTCAGACCATTTTGTAGCTTCAGTGCTGTGTAATATACTTTATCCCCCTTCCCCACCATTACTATGGGTAGGCTCAAAATTCTCATAATAAAACTGAGTTTTGTCTCTAAAATTCACACATAGTAGAATCTAATCCCTCCTTTTAGGAGGTGAAGCTTCTCTTCTGAATATGAGACCCTGTCTCTAGAGAAAGAAGGAAAGAAAAAGGAAAGGAAAGGAAAAGAAAAGGGAAAGGGAAAGGGAAAGGAGAAAGGAAAGGAAAGGAGAAAGGAAAGGAAAGGAAAGGAAAGGAAAGGAAAGGAAAGGAAAGGAAAGGAAAGGAAAGGAAAGGAAAGGAAAGGAAAGGAAAGGAAAAAGGAAAGGAAAGGAAGGGAAGGGAAGGGAAGGGAAGGGAAGGGAAGGGAAGGGAAGGGAAGGGAAGGGAAGGGAAGGGAAGGGAAGGGAAAGGGAGAGAGAGCAAAAGAAAGAAAGAAAAAGAAAGAGAGAGAAAGAAGGAAGGGAAAGAAAGAGAGAAGGAGAAAGAGAAAGGAGAAAGAAAGAGGGAGAAGGGAGGGAGGAAGGAAGGAAAGAAGGAAGGAAGGAAGGAAGGAAGGAAGGAAGGAAGGAAGGAAGGAAGGAAGGAAGGAAGGGAGGGAGGGAGGGAGGGAGGGAGGGAGGGAGGGAGGGAGGGAGGGAGGGAGGGAGGAAGGAAGGAAGGACAGAAGGACAAAGTACTTAGATTCAACTATTTAATGCATGGCAGAAAATTCAAACCTGATTTCATAATCCAGTCCTTTCCCACTAAAGCCATACTGCTTCTTCAGACTTTCTGAGTTCAAACACAGAGGGACAAACAACTTGATTTTTAATGATTATGCTTATTTCTATAATGCTTTTAATTATTCTTCTTCTTCCCACCTAACCATTAACCACCATCTTTGACCAGTTCAGATCTCTTAACAATCTTGAATTTAGACATGAGGGATTTAAGGAGCTAATCTCCAGCACTACAGGACTGACTTTATTACTGGGGCTCTGAAAATTTGATTCTTCTCTGATCCCTGTTAGCACTTGCTATGAAATTGCTATGATATAAGGGAATATTTTTACAAGAAGACCCAGGACTGCCAAAATCCTGCTCTGTCAATTATCCCTTCCACTTGAAGTTTCCAGTAGAGCTGCCATATACAACAAGGATTATTAGCTACAAGAAACAGGTTAATATTATACTACTTGTACTAGGCCCTACTGCTCAAATGTCTACATCTGTTAAAACTGAATTAGAGCACAGAGTTCAGGAGCAAGGCCTTGGCAGGGAATTATCACAAATGAAAACACATCAGCAACCTCCTCTCAGAGCCCTATAAGAGAAGGTGGGTACAGTGAAGAATAGAAAATGAGAGGAGAGCTGAGGAAAATGACCTGAGACAGACAGCAGGAAATAGAAAAGAAGGTACCACATGCATACATATGATCTTCTGGTACAACAACCTCAATCACTAGAAATGTCTGTCTGTGTGCTGGCACCTGCCCAGTGAGAGTGAGAACTCCTCCTTTATCTTTCTGAATGATTTGAAGTGAGGAATTAGGCATAATCACCATAATACTGAGAACTCCATCTCCTTCCAAGGCCTTGAGTCCCCTCCCTGGATTGCAGTCTATGGAATGAGATCTCAGAAGTTTCCAAAGCTGAGTAACTCCCTGAATCTCTAAACAATGCATGTTCCTATATTCCCCGTAGTTACTGCCTGCCTTCCTGTTACTACATATTGGAGCTCTCTAGCATCCTTTTAGACCATACCATCCTTGCCACCAGGTTCCACAATTGGACCTGACTCCCAGTGCACCTGGTCAAATGCCAGCTTTGGGCTCCATCTAGTCACCAAAATTAATTGGTCCATACACCAAGAGAATCCTCATATATAACAACCACAGGACTATGTACTTGGAGCAAACCAAAGAAGACCACAAAAAAAAAAATCTTACAAATTGTAAGTTTGTTAAATATGTTCTTTAACTGTAAGCAGTTTTTGCCACCAAATAAGAAAATTTTGCATATTTAAAAAATAACCAGTAAAAATGAGCTTACAATAAAATGTAACTTTTCTCCAGATAATATCCCAAATTCTCTTGCCCCTTCCAGAAAAACTATTGTTATTCCAAAAACATTCTATGAAAACACAAGTATAGATAAATAGATAAATAATAATAAAAATGCCTCATTTTTACACAAAGTAAAGTATCTTCTATACGTAGTTTTAACCTAACTTTTTTCAATTAGCAACTAATCTTGTATATTGTTTCATGCAATATATAGTATCTACACACATACACACATATACAAATATGAATAAAATGGATATTATGAAATTGAAAAACACATTATTAACTGAAATGGCAAATTCACCAGAGGGGTTCAAGTGCAGATTTGTGATAGCAGCAGAAAGATACAGTGAATTTAAAGGTATATCAATAGAATGTATCCCATTTGAAGAACAGAAAGAAAAAACTACTAGTGGAACAACACCAGTCTTTCTGTTCTTCAAATTAGATAAATCTAAACAAACCCAAAGTAGCATCAACATAAAAGGAATTCATGTCTAAACAATTTATAGTCAAATTGCTGAAAGACAAAAAAATCTTGCAAGCAGCAAGAAAAAATGAATTATGTTCAGTTAACAATAATATGAATAATGGATAACTTATTGTCAGAAATAATGGAGGTCAGAAGGCAGTGGAATTACATATTCAAAGAATGGAAAGGAAAGAACTCCCAACCAAAAATTTTATGTTCGCCGGGCGCGGTGGCTCAAGCCTGTAATCCCAGCACTTTGGGAGGCCGAGACGGGCGGATCACGAGGTCAGGAGATCGAGACCATCCTGGCTAACACGGTGAAACCCCGTCTCTACTAAAAAATACAAAAAACTAGCCGGGCGAGTGGCGGGCGCCTGTAGTCCCAGCTACGCGGGAGGCTGAGGCAGGAGAATGGCGTAAACCCGGGAGGCAGAGCTTGCAGTGAGCTGAGATCTGGCCACTGCACTCCAGCCCGGGCGACAGAGTGAGACTCCGTCTCAAAAAAAAAAAAAAAAAAAAAAAAAAAAAAAAAAAAAATGTATGTTCAGCAAAGCTATCATTCAAAAGCCAAACTATAAAACTCTTTGAAAAAAACACAGGTGTCTTTCTGACCTTGGATTAGGCAATAGTTTCTTAGATATGAGAGCAAAAGCACAAACAACAGAAAAAAAATTGAAACCAAAATTAAAAGTTTTGTACATCAAAGAACATTATCAAGAAAGTCAAAAGACATCCCAGAGGATGGAAAAAAATATTTGGAAATCATATAAGCTGATAAGGGACTTGTAACCAAAATACATAAATAACTCTTGCAACTCAACAATAAAAAGAAAAATAACCCAATTTAAAAATAGGCAAAGGATCTGAATAGACATTTCTCCAAAGTAGATATACAAATGGCCAACAAATGCAGGAAAATATGCTCAGCATTATTATCCATGATGTAAATATACATGAAAACTAGAAGACACAACTTCACACCTAATAGGATGGCTATAGTCACAAAATGGAAAATAACAAGTACTGGTGAGAATGTTTAGAAACTGGAATCCACATACACTGCTGGTGGGATAGTAAAATGGTACAGCCACTGTGGAAAACAGTGTGATAGTTCCCTAAAAGATTAAACACAGGATTACCATATGACTCAGTAATACTACTCCTAAGTATATACCCAAGAGAAATGAAAACATATATCCCTACAAAAACTTGTACATAAATGTTCATAGCAGCATTATTCATAATAGCTAAAAAGTAGAAATAACCCAAATGTTCATCAATTGATGAATCAATAAACAAGATGTGTTATATCTGTACAATGGAATATTATTCAGCCATAAAAAGAATGGAACACTGTGGTTACATGCTATAACATGGATGAGCATTGAAAACATTATGCTAAATAAAAGAAACTAGTCACAGAAGGCTACGAATCCATTTGTACGAAATGTCTAGAACAGGAAAATCCATAGAGAAAGAAAGTGGACTGGTAGCTTCCAGAAACTAAGGGGAGGGAAAATTGAGGAATAACTACTAATGAGTACAGGGTTTCTTTTGTGAGATGGTGAAATGTTCTAAAACTAGATAGGGTGATGGCTACAGAACAATGTGAGTAAACTAAAAAAGACTGAACTGTAAATTTTGCCAGAGAGAGTGTTATATTATGTGATAATATTTCATTTTTAAAATTCTCTCCTTCAAAAGTATGGATGAAGTGTAGAAATCCCCAGATGAAGAAAGACTAAGCAAATTCCTTGCTAGGAGACTTACTTTCCATAAATACTAAAGTAAGTCCTTCAGATTGAAAGGAAGTGACACGAGACAGTAGCTTGAATGCACACAAACAAATGAAAAGCACTAAATATGATACATTTGTGGGAAAATACAAAAGCTCCATAAAGATATTTTTCTTTTAACTTTTTAAGAAGATATGACTTTATAATAATTATACTACTGTTGGATTTATGACATATAGAGCTGTCATACATATGACAAGGATAGCACAAAGGAAGAGGGAGGAAAAGGACACAGCTTTTTTAATTATCAGGACTCAGTATCATTCTGAAATAAATTATGATAAATTAAGATACACATTGTAATATGTACAGAAACCACTAAAAAATTAACTTTGAAATTATAATTTTTAAAAATCAACAAAGGAATTAAAATGTTACACCAAAAACATTTATGCAATCTGTAAAAGTTAGTGAAAGGAGAACAGAAGGACAAAAAACTATTGTAGTCATAGTCAGACTACTGAAGGAAAAAGAAAAAATCTTGAAAGGAGCAACAGAAAAATGAATACTCAAGTACAAGAGAACAAGAATATGAGTAAGAGGTGAATTATTGTCAAAAATAGTGGAGGCTAAAAGATATGAAACAAGAGAAGGCCAAATAGCAGACACAAATCCCATAAATAGACTGGGTGCTGTAGCTCTAGCCTGTAATCACAGCACCTTGGGAGTCCAAGGCAGGAGAATCGCTTGAGTCTAGGAGTTTGAGATCAGCCTAGGTACCATAGGGAGACCTCATCTCCGCTAATACTAAAAAATTAGCCAGGAATGGTGGCACATGCCTTTGGTCGCAGCTACTCAGGAGGCTGAGGCCAGAGGATCACTTGAGCCCAGGTGGTCAAGGCTGCAGGGAGCTGTGTTCCTGCCACTGCACTCCAGCGTGGGTGGCAGAGTGAGACCATGTCTCAACAATAAAAAATCCCACATAAATAACTACATTAATTGTGCATGAACTAAATACCCACTCAAAAAGCAGAGAGTTATCAGCCTAGATTTTTTTTAAAGAAGACTCAGTTTTGAATGAAAGTGACACATATTTCATTCAAAAAAGCAAATAGGTTAAAAGTAAAATAATGGAAAATGATGTACCATACAATGAGTAACCAAAAGAGAGCTAGAGTTGCTAAATTAGTATAAGAAAATATAGACTTCAGAACGAGAACAATTACTAGAGACAAACAGGGTCATTTCATAATGAAACCAGGGTGAATATGACTAGGAAGATGTAGCAATTATAAATATATACACAACTAAAAACAAAGGCTCAAAATATATTAACTAAAAAAATGAGCAGAACTGAAAAGAGAAATAGACAAAAATAATATTCCACTCTAAAAAATGGAAAGAACAGCTAGACAGAAAATTAACAAGGACATAAAAGACTTGCACAACATCATTAATCAAATTGACCTAACATTTATAGAATATTCCATCCTGTGACTGCAGAAGGCAAATTCTTTCCAAGCACACATAGACAATTTTCCAGGATGAACCATATGAAACCATATGCTAGGCCACAAAACAAGTCTCAATACATTTACAAATATCAAAATCATAAAAAGTATGTTCACAAATCTTGACGAAATTAAATTAGATTCACAATAGAATCTTTGAAAAACAAACAATAAGCCTCTAACAGATCAAAGAATAAATCACAAGAAAAAAAATTTAAAAATACATTGAACTTAATGAAAATGATTTTTTTCAAAATTTATGGGTCACAAAATGCTTATTATAATGTATAATTAGTGAATGCAACTATTAGAGAGAAGTTACTGTTTTAAGCTCCTATATCTGAAAGAAGAAAGTACTCAAATCAATAACTTAAGTTTCAACCTAAAAATGTAAAATAAGGAGCACAATAAACCCCAAACAAGCAAAGGTAAAGGATAAATAATAGAATACAAATAAATGAAGTAGAAAAATCAAAACACAAAACACAATTTTAAAACAAAACCAAAAGTTTTTTGTTTTTGTTTTGTTTTTTGTTTTTTTGAGACAATCTCGCTCTGTCGCCCAGGCTGGAGTGCAGTGGGGCAATCTTGGCTCACTGCAACCTCCGCCTCTCAGGTTCAAGCAGTTCTCCTGCCTCGGCCTCCCGAGTAGCTGGGACTACAAGTGTGCACCACCACGCCCAGCTAATTTGTGTATTTTTAGTAGACATGGGGTTGCACCATGTTGGCCAGGATGGTCTGGATCTCTTGACCTAGTGATCTGCCTGCCTTGTCCTCCCAAAGTGCTGGGATTACAGGAGTGAGCCACTGTGCCCAGCCTAAAAGTTGTTTTGATGATTAATAACATTGACAAACACTAGGATAGACTAACCAAGATAAGAGGAAGGACCAAATTACCAAAATCATGAATGAAAGAGGAGACAGCACTAGCAATCTTAGAAAAAAAAACAAAATTAAAAAGGAATATTGTGACAATTGTATGTTAACAAATTAGACAACTTAAATAAGAGGAACAAATTCCTAGAAAGACACAAATAACTGAAATTGATTCAAAAAGCAATGAGAATTCTGAATAATCCTCTAACAGCTAAGTAAATCGAATTCCAATTTTGAAATGTTCCCACAAAGTAAATCCCAGGCTCAGATTGTTTCACTGATGAATTCTATAAGCTACTTAAAGAAAAAATGATGGAATATCAGCTCTTGTCACTTCTTTTTTTCTAATTTTTAATTTTTATGGGTATACAGCAGGTGTATATATTTATGGGGTACATGAGGTTTTTTTGATACAGGCATGCAATGCATAATAGTCACATAATGAAAGATGGGGTATTATAGATCCCCTCAATAATTTTTCCTTTGTGTTACAAACAATCCAATTATACTCTTAGTTATTTTTTAAATGTACAATTAAATTATTATTGACCACAGTCACCCTGTTGTGTTATCAAATACTAGGACTTATTCTTTTATTCATTTTTTTTACCCACTAACCATCCCCACCTCCCATCCAGCCCCCCAGGACCCTTCCCAACTTCTGATAATCAGCCTTCTACTCTCTATATCCATGGGTTCAATTGTTTTGATTTTTAGATACTACAAATGATAAGTGAAAACATGTGATGTTTGTCTTTTTGTGCCTGGCTTATTTCACCTAACATAATGGTCTCCAGTTCCATCCATGTTGTTGCAAATGACTGAATCTCGTTATATTTTATGGCTGAATAATACTCCATTGTGTACAAATGCCACATTCTCTTTATCCAGTCATCTGTTGATGGACACTTAGGTTTTTTCCAGATCTTTACTATTGTTAACAGTGCTACAACAAACATGGGAGTGCAAATATAGCTTCAATGTATTGATTTCCTTTCTTTGAGGAATATACTCAGCAATGGTGTTGCTGGATTTTATGCTAATTCTATTTTTAGTTTTTTGAGGAATCTCCAAACTGTTCTCCATAGTGGCTGTACTAATTTACATTCGCACCAACAGTGTATGAGGGTTCCCTTTTCTCCACATCCTTGCCAGGATTTGTTATTGCCTGTCTTTTGGATACAAGCCATTTTAACTTGAGCGAGATGACATCTCATTGTAGTTTTGATCTTCATTTCTCTGATGTTTAATGATGTTGAGCACCTTTTCATATGTCTGTTTGCCATGTGTATATATTCTTTTGAGAAAAGTTCATTCAAATCTTTTGCCCATTTTTAAATTGGATTATTAGATTTTTCTCCCCAGTAGAGTTGTTTGCACTCCTGATATATTCTGGTTGTTATTTCCTTGTCAGATGGGTAGTTTGCAAATATTTTCTCCATTCTGTGGGTTGTCTCTTCAATTTGTTTATTGTTTCTTTTTCTTTGCAGAGCTTTTTAACTTGCTATGATCCCATGTGTTCATTTTTCCTTTGGTTGCCTGTGCTTGTGGGGTATTGCTCAAAAAATATTTGCCCAGACTGAAGTCCTGGAGAATTTCCCCAATGTTTCCCTGTACTAGTTTCACAATTTGTGGTCTCAGATTTAAGTCTAAACCATTTTTATCTGATTTTTGTATATGGCAAGATATAGGGGACTTGTTTTATTCTTCTGTATATGGATATCAAGTTTTCTCAGCACCATTTATTGAAGAGACTATCTTTCCCTGGTGTATGTTCTTGGCACCTTTGTGGAAAAGGAGTTCACTCTAGGTGTGTGGATTTGTTTCTGGGTTCTCTATTCTGTTCCATTATGTGTCTGTTTTTATGCCAGTACCATGCTGTTTTGATTACTATATCTCTGTAGTATAATTTGAAGTCAAGTACTGGGATTCCTACAGTGTTTTCCTTTTTGCTTAGGACAGCTTTGGCGATTCTGGGTCTTTTGTGGTTCCATATAAATTTGGAATTGATTTTTAGGGTTGCTTTTTCTATTTCTGTGAAGAATGTTATTGGTATTTTTACAGGAATTGCATTGTATCTGTAGATTACTTTGGATAGTATGGACATTTTAACAATAGTGATTGTTTCAATGCATGAACATGGAATACCTTTCCATTTTGTGGTGTCCTCTTCAATGTTTTTCCTCAGTGACTTATAGTTTTTCGTCAGAGAGATTTTTCATTTATTTGATTAAGTTGATTCCTAGGTATTTAATTTTATTTGTGACTATTGTAAATGGGACTACTTTTTAAATTTTATTTTTCACTTTGTTCAGTTGGCATAAAGACAGGCTACTGACCTTTATATGTTGATTTTGTATCCTGCAACTTTATTAAATTTATCAATTCTAGACATTTCATGGTGGACTGTTTAGGTTATTCCAAATATAAGATCACATTTGCAAACAAGGATAATTTGATGTTTTCCTTTCCAATTTGGATATCCTTTATATCTTTCTCTTATCTGATCACTCCAGCTAGGATTTCCAGTACTATGTTGAATAACAATGATGAAAGTGGGCATCCTTGTCATGTTCTAGATCTTAGAGGAAAGGCTTTCAGTTTATCCCCACTCAGTATGATACTAGCTGTTGGTCTGTCATATGTAGCTTTTATTATGCTGAAGTATATTCCTTCTATACCCATTTTTTGAGGGATTTTATCATGAAGGGATGTTGAATTTAACCAAATGCCTTTTTATCAAATGAAATTAACATATGGTTTTTGTCCTTCATTCTGTTGATATCATCTATCACATTAATTGATTTGCATACATTGAACCATCCTTGCTTTGCGGAGATAAATTCTATTTGGTCATGATACATGACCTTTTTAATGTATTGTTGAATTTGTTTTTCTAATATTCTATTGAGGGTGTTTGCATCAATATTCATCAAGCATATTGACCTGTAGTTTTGGGTTTTTTTGTCTTGTTTTGTTTTGTTTTTTGCTAGTTCTTTGTCTTGTTTGGGTATCATACTGGTCTTGTAGAATGAATTTGAAGTATTCCCTCTGCCTCCTCTATTTTTTGGAATAGTTTGAGTAGGATTGGTATTAGTTCTTTAAATATTGGTAGAATTCAGCAGTAAAGCCATTGAGTCAGGCTTTTCTTTATTGAAAGACTTTTTATCATGGCTTCAATCTCATTGCTTGTTATTGTTTTGGATTTCTTCATGGTTCAATCTTGGTAAGTTGTCCTGTGTCCAGGAATTTGTCCATTTTTTCTAGATTTTCCAATTTATTGGCATATAGTTGCTCATAGTAGCCACTAATGATCCTTTGAATTTCTGTAGTATCAGTTTTAATGTCTTTTTCATCTCTGGTTTTATTTGTTTGAATGTTCTCTCTTTTTTTTTTTTTTTTTTTTTGTCATTCTGACTAAAGGTCTGTCAATTTTGTTTAACTTTTCAAAAAAACAACTTTTGTTTCAGTGATCTTTTATATTTTCTTCATTTCTACTTCACTTATTTCTGCTCTGAGCTTTATTATTTCTTTTATTCTACTAATTTGGGGTTTCCTTTTCTAGTTCTTTAAGATACACCATCAGATTGTTTATTTGAAGTTTTTCTTTTTTGATGTAGGCACTTACAGCTATAAACTTCCCTTATAGTTCCACTTTTGCTATATTGTGTAGATTTTGGTAAGTTGTTTTTCTGTTAGCATGTGTTTTAAAAAATTCAATTTCCGTCTTAATTTTTTAATTTACCCACTGGTCATTCAGAAGAATATTTAATTTCCATGTATTTGTATAGCTTCCAAAATTCCTCTTATTATTGATTTCTAGTTTTATTCCATTATGGTCAGAGCATGCTTGATATTATTTCAATTTTATGAGTGTTTTGAGACTTGATTTGTGACCTAACATATGGTCTCTCTCTGAGAACGATCCATGTGGTGAGGAAAAGAATGTGTATCCTGCAGTTCTTGGATGAAATGTTCTGTAAATATCTATTAGAGCCATTTGGTCTAGAGTACAGTTAAGTCTAATGTTTCTTTGCTGATTTTCTCTCTGGAAGATCTGTCAATGCTGAAAGTGGGGTGTTGAGGTCTTTAGTTATTATCATATTGGGGTCTATCTCTTTCTTTAGCTGTGATAATATTTGCTTTATGTATCTGAGTGCTCCAGTGTTGGGTGCATATATATTTAAAATTGTTAAATATTCTTGCTGAATTGACTCCTTTATCATTCTATAGTGACCTTGTCTCTCTTACAGTTTTTGTCTTGAAATCTATTTCGTATAAGGACAGCAACTCCTGCTCTTTTTTGGCTTCCATTGACATGGAATATCATTTTCCATCCCCTTATTTTCAGTCAGTATGTGTCTTTATAGGTGAAGTGTGTTTCTTGTAGTAAAGACTTACTTCTGTCATTTTGTTATTTATTTTCTGGTTGCTTTTGTGGCTTTCTCTTCCTTCTTTCTTTGTTTCCTTCTTATATTCCTTTTAGTGAAGGTAATTTTCTCCAAAGATATGATTTAATTTCTTGCTTTTTATTTTTTGGGTACCCATTGCATATTTTTTGGTTTGAGGTTACCATGAGGCTTGCAAATACTATCTGATATCCTATTATTTTAAGCTGATAACAACTTAACACTGCACAAACAAACAAGCAAAAAGAAAACTAAGGAATACTGTACCCCATAGCTTCATCACTTCCACGTTTTAATTTTTTATTGTTACTATTTATACTTTCTTATTGTACTATGTCTTGACAGGTTGTTGTTTTTTTTTTTTATTGGTTCATCATTTCATCTTTCTACTTAAAAGTAGTTTATACACCACAGTTACAGTGTTATAACATTCTGTGTTTTTCTGTGTACTTAACTGTTACCAGTGAGATTTGTACCTTCAGATGATTTCTTATTGCTCATTAACATCCTTTTCTTTCTGATTGAAGTACTGTCTTTAGCATTCTTGTAGGACAGGTCTGGTGATGATGAAGTCCCTCAGCTTTTGTTTGCCTGGGAAAGTCTTTATTTCTCCATTTTTGAAGGGTAATTTCACCAGATACACTATTCTAGGGTAAAAGTTCTTTTCTTTGAGTATTTTAAATATGTCATACCACTGTCTCCTAGTCTGTAAGGTTTCCACTGAATACTCTGCTGCCAGACATATTAGAACTCCATTGTTTGTTATTTGTTTATTTTCATTTGTTGTTTTTAGAATCCTTTACCCTTGACCTTTGGGAGTTTGATTATTAAATGCCTTGAGATGGTCTTCTTTGGGATAAATCTGGTTGGCGTTCTATTGCCTTCCTATACTTGGATACTGACATCTTTCTCTGGGTTTGAGAAGTTCTGTTATTATCCCTTTGAACAAACTTTCTGTCCTTGTCTCTTCCTCTCAAAGGCCAATAACTCTTCAATTTACCCTTTTGAAGCGATTCTCTAGATCCTGTAGGCATGCTTCATTGGCTTTTATTCTTTTATTCTTTTGCTTCCTCTGACTCTGTATTTTGAAATAGCCTGTCTTCAACAAGTTCACTAGTTCTTTCTCCTGCTTAAGTCTGCTATTAAAAGACTTTGATGCATTCTTCAGTATGCCAATTGTATTTTTCAACTCCAGAATTTCTGTTTGATTCCTTTTAATTATTTCAATGTCTTTGTTAAGTGTATCTGATAGAATTCTGAATCCCTTCTCTGTGTTATCTTGAATTTCTCTGAGTTTCCTCAAGACAGCTATTTTGAGTTATCTGTCTGAAAGGTGACATATCTCTGTTTCTCCAAGATTGATCCATGGTGCATTATTTAGTTCATCTAATGAGGTCATGTTTTCCTGGATCATATTGATACTTTGTAGATGTTCATCTGTGTCTGGGGATTGAAGTGTTAGGCATTTACTGTAGTCTTTACAGTCTAGGTTTGTTTGTGCCCATCCTTCATGGGAAGGCTTTCTAGATATTTGAAAGGACTTGGACATTGTGATGTAAGCTGCATCTGATTTAGGGTGGACCCCAAGCCCAGTAGTGCTGTGGTTCTTGCAGACTTGTAGAGGTACTGCCTTGATGGTCTTAGATAACATCTGGAAGAATTCTTTGGATTACCAGGCAGAGACTTTTGTTTTCTTCTCTTACTTATTTCCAAACAAATGGAATCTCTTTTTCTGCTCTGAGCCACCTGGAGCTGAGGGTAGAGTGAAACAAGCACCCACTGTAGCCACCATCCTTAGGAGTGTACTGGATCACACATAAAGCCAACACAGCACTGGGTCTTACCCAAGCCCTGCTGTAATCACTCCCTGGCTACCACTTATGTATGCCAAAAGCCCTGGGGCTCTATAATCAGGAGGTGGCAAAGCCAGCCAGGCCTATCTCCTTCCCTTCAAGGTGTCAAGATCCTCTAGGCCCTGGGTGGGTCCAGAGGTGCCATCTAGGCTAGAGTCAAAAACCTTAGAACTCCACCTGGTATTCTATTATACTGCATCTGAGATGGCACTCAAACCATAAGACACAGTTCTTCCCACTCTTCTCTCCCCTTTCCAAAGGCAGAGAAGTCTCACCTTCAGGCCACTGCCACCTCGGGCCCACGGTGAATATTGCCAGACAACTGCCAATGTCCTCTTAAGGCCCAGGGGCTCTTCAGTTAGCTTGTCATGAATGCTGCCTAGCTTGGGACTCACCCATCAGGGGAGTGTGCTTCCCTCTGGCCCAGGACAGGTCCAAAAATTCCATGCAAGAGCCAAGTCCTGGAATCAAGGACTCTAATGGCTGCTTGGTGCTCTATTGCCCTGTGGCTGAGCTGGTACCTAAGGTGCAAGATAAAGTTTTATTTACTTTCCCCTCCACTTTTCTCAAGCAGAAAGGGTCTTGACCCATAGCCACCATAGCTGGTAATGTGCTGAGTCTCACCTGAACCCAGCAAGTCTTAGTGTCTTACCAAGGCCCTCAACAAAGTACTTGAGTATCACTGCTGGTTAGTCAGAGGCCAAGAGCTCTTCAGTTAGTAGGTGATTAATCCTGCCAGGACTGGGTTCTTGCCTTCAAGGCAGCAGGTTCCCTTCTGGGCTAGGGTGTGTCTAGAAATGTCTGGGAGATAGGGCCTGGAAAGGAGGTCTCATGATTGTGACTGGTGCCTTATCTCCCCACTCTTTCATCTCCTCTCTTCAAGCAGAAGGAAGGGGTCTCTTTTTGAGCCATGAGCTGTGCAACTTAGGGTTAGGGGAGGGATGATGTCAGTACTCCCGTAGCCACCCTGGCTGGTGTCTCAGTAGGTCACATGCTCCCCCAGTCCATTGTCTCTGGGCTCAGTTCAGATAGGACTGCCTAGGAGTTGCAGTCCTTGTGGCCTAGACTATGTTTTAAGTTTATTTGATAACCCAGAGCACTTTAGCCCATGGCGTCAAGGCTTGTAGGAACTTAAGTTCTGATGCTGGGATGGGCAATTCCTTTCTGGCTAGGGCTGGTTTAAATGCACCGTCCACGTGTGGGCATCAGCTGAGTTTGGTCTGGTTTTGCTTCCTGCTATAACAAGGGCAGCACTAAGTTTAATGTCTCACAGTTGCTGACTCTCACACTCCCCAGAGCACAGAAATGCCCTCCTCACCATGCTGCCACTGCGAGGGGATGAGAAATGGGTAATATCCTTGATTCCAGACTGTTTTTTGTACCTCTTTGGTGTCTCTTTCGGTAATATGAAGTTAAAACCAGGTATTGTGAGTGCTCACCTGATTTTTGGTTCTCACAAGGTGATTTGTTTTGCGTGTAGATAATCGTTTATTTGGTGTCCTTGCAGGGGCCAAGGGGAATTGGCAGAGCCTTCTATTTTATCATCTTGCTCTACCCCTCATCTTTTTTTTTTAACATTAATTTTAGGTTCAGGGGTACATGTGCACGTTTGTTGCATAGGTAAACTGCATGTCTTGGGGGCTTGATGTACAGATTATTTTGTCCCCCGGGTAATAAGCATAGTGCTCAATAGGTAGGTTTTAAATCTTCTCCCTTTTCCCGTCATCCACCCTCAAGTAATCCCCAATGTCTATTGTTCCCCTCTTTGTGTCATATGTTCTCATTGTTAGGTCCTACTTATAAGTGAGAACATTCAGTATTTGTTTTTCTGGTCCTGTGTTATTTTGCTTAGGATAATGGCCTCCAGTTCCATCTATGTTTCTGCAAAGAATATGACCTCATTCTTTTATATGGCTGCATAGTATTCCATGACATATACGTACCACATTTTCTTTATCCAGTCTACCATTGGTGGGCATCTAGGTTGATTTCATGTCTTTACTATTATGACTAGTGATTCAATGAACATGTATACATGTATCTTTATGGTAGAATGATTTATATTCCTTTGTGTATATATCCAATAATGAAATTTCTGGGTCAAATGGAAATTCTGTTTTAATTTCTTTAAGGAATTGCCACACTGATATCCACAATTGTTGAGCTAATTTTAATTCTCACCAGCAGTGCATAAGCATTCCTTTTTCTCTACAACCTTGCCAGCATCTGTTATTTTTTGACTTTTTAATAATACCAATTTTTACTAGTGAGATGGTCTATCATTGTGCTTTTGATTTGCATTTTGCTAAAAATTATTCCTGTTGACCATTTTTCATAGGTTTCCTGGCCACATGTATGTCTTCTTTGAAAATTATCTGTTAATGTCCTTTGCCTACTCCTTAATGGGGCTGTTTGATTTTTGCTTATAAATTTATTTAATTTCCTTAAATGAATCTTTTTTGTCAGATGCATACTTTGCAGATATTTTCCCCCATTCTGTAGGTCATCTGTTATTCAGTTGATAGTTTATTTTGCTGTGAAGAATTTCTTTAATTAGGTCCCATTTGCCAATTTTGTTTTTGTTGCAATTGCTTTTGTCATGAAATCTTGCCCATTCCTATGTCTAGAATGGTATTTCCTAGGTTTCTTCCAGAGTTTTTAGAGCTTTAAGTTTTATATTTAGGTCTTTAATCTTTCTTGAGTTAATTTTTGTGTATGGTGTAAGAAAGGGGTCCAGTTCCAATATCCTTCATATGGCTATCCAATTATTCCAGCACCATTTACTGAATATGTAGTCCTTTCCCCACTGCTTACTTTTGTCTACTTTGTCAAAGATCAGATGGCTGTGGGTGTGTGGCATTATTTCTGGGCTCTCCATTCTGTTCCATTGGTCTACATGTCTGTTTTTGTGCCAGTACCATGCTGTTTTGATTACTATAGCCTTGTAGTATAGTTTGAAGTGAGGTAACATGATGTCTCCAGATTTGTTCCTTTGGCTTAGGATTGCCTTGGCTATTCAGGCTCTTCTTTGGTTCTGTGTGAATTTTAAAATAGGTTTTTTTCTAATTCTCAGAAGAATGTCATTAGTAGTTTGATAGGAATAGCATTGAATATGTAAACTGCTTTGGGCAGTATGGCCATTTTAATGTTATACTGGAGGTTCTAGCTAGTGAAATGAGGGAAAATATAACAACAGTACCCAGACTGCAAAGGACAAAATAGTACTGTTTTTATTTGCAAATGATATGAGTCTGTCTGTAATTAGAAAATCCTAAATTCTAATAAATCTGCACACCAAAAAAAAAAAAAAAAAAAAAAAAAACCTGTTAGAAGTAATGTTAGTTTAGCAAGGTTTCAGGATATAGAATCAATATTTAAAACCCAATTGCATTTCCATACACTAGCAACAATCTGAAAATTAAATTAATAAATAATTTCCATTTATATTAGCTTCAAAAAGAGTAAAATAATTATGAATAAACTTAACAAATATGTGCATAATTTGTATCTGTAAACTAAAATTATTGCTGAGAGAAAGTAAAGATTCAAATACATACAAAAGCAACCTAAGTTTATGAATTGGAAGACTTAATATTGTTGTGATAGACTGAATAATGACCCTCAAAAGATGTTCATATCTAATCTGCAGAATAACTTTGTAGATGTAGTTGAGGATTTGGGGATGGGAAGATTTTCCTAGATTACCTAGCTAAGCCCACTGTAACCACAGGGTCCTTAGAAGAGAAAGATAGGAGGGTCAAAGTCAGTAATAGGAGATGTAATAATAATGGAAGCCAAAGATGGGAATGATGCAAAGAAGTGGATACAAACCAAGGAATATAAGTAGACTCCAGAAGATTTTCAGTTTCATCTTCTGGACAGAGAAATAGATTCTCTCCTGAGAGCCTCCAGAAGAAACCAGTTCTGCCACCACCTTAACGTTAGCCCAGTGAGATTGATTTTTGAACTTCTTACTTCCAGAACTGTAAGATAATAAATCTATATTTAGAAACTAGTTCCGCCACCACCTTAACGTTAGCCCAGTGAGATTGGTTTTTGAAATTTTTGCTTCCAAAACTGTAAGATAATAAATCCATGTTTAGAAATCAGTTCTGCCACCACCTTAACATTAGCCCAGTGAGATTGATTTTTGAAATTTTTACTTTCAGAACTGTAAGATAATAAATCCATGTTTAACAATAAAGTTAAAATACAAACCAGCAATTTTACTCCCAACCCGAAAAGAAATGTTAAAATATGCCCACGTGGCAGTGGTGGTCTCTGTGGCTCAGTGGACTTAGTCTTTCCTGCCTGCTGGCTCTGAAGAGGCCAGGCAGTCCAGATGAGGGGGATTTGTCCAGATGAGGGAGATTTCTCCCCAATGCAGTGCAGCGCACCTGATCCACCATGGGGCAGCCAGAGTGGGCAGCCAATCCACCGTGGGGCAGCCAGATCCTGGATCCAGTGCCTTATGACTGGGTGGGACCCCCCAGCATGCACTGCCAGACACTTTATACAGGAGCATTTCCACCAGCATCAGGTCAGTGCCCCTCTGGGACAGAGCTCCCAGAGGAAGGAACAAGCAGTCATCTTTGCTATTCTGCAGCCTCTACTGGTGACACCTCCCGGTGCAAAAGGGACCCAGATGAATAGGGTCTGGAGTGGACCCTCAGCAAACCACAGAAACCCTATGGGAGAGGGGCCTACCTGTTAAAATAAAAACAAATAAGCAGAAAGCAACAACAACATAAACAAAAAAGACCCCACAAAAACCCCATCCAAAGGTCAGCAGCCTCAAAGATTGAAGGTAGATAAGCTCATGAAGATGAAAAAAAATCAACACAAAAATGCTAAAAACTCAAAAAGCCAGAGTGCCTCTTCTTCTCCAGTTGATCACAACTCCTCTCCAACAAAGGCACAGAACTGGGCTGAGGCTGAGATGCATGAACTGACAGAAGTAGGCTTCAGAAGGTGGGTAATAATGAACTTCACTGAGCTAAAGGAGTATGTTTTAACCCAATGCAAAGAAGCTAAGAACCATGATAAAATATTACAGGAGCTGTTAACCAGAATAACCAGTTTAGAGAGGAACATAAATGACCTGATGGAGCTAAAAAACACAACACGAGAACTTCACAATGCAACCACAAGTATTGATAGCCAAATAGACCAAACAGAGGAAAGACTCTCAGAGCTTGACTATCTTGCTGAAATAAAACAGGCAGACAAGACTAGAAAAAAATGAAAAGGAACAAACAAAACCTCCAAGAACTATGAGATTATGTAAAAAGACCAAACCTATGACTGATCGGGGTATTTGAAAATGATAGGGAGAATGGAACTAAGTTTAAAAACATACTTCAGAGCGGCCGGGTGCGGTGGCTCAAGCCTGTAATCCCAGCACTTTGGGAGGCTGAGACGGGCGGATCACGAGGTCAGGAGATCGAGACCATCCTGGCTAACACGGTGAAACCCCGTCTCTACTAAAAAAATACAAAAAATTAGCCGGGCGTGGTGGTGGGCGCCTGTAGTCCCAGCTACTCGGGAGGCTGAGGCAGGAGAATGGTGGGAACCCGGGAGGCGGAGCTTGCAGTGAGCTGAGATCCGGCCACTGCACTCCAGCCTGGGCACAGAGCGAGACTCTGTCTCAAAAAAAAATAAAAATAAAAAATAAAAACATACTTCAGGATATTATCCAGGAGAACTTCCCCAACCTAGCAAGACAGGCTAACATTCAAATTCAGGAATTCCAGAGAACCCCAGTAAAATACTCCATGAGAAGATCAACCCCAAGACACATTATCAGATTCTCCAAGGTTGAAATGAAGGAAAAAGTGTTCAGGGCAGCCAGAGAGAAAAGCAGGACACCTACAAAAGGAAGCCCATCAGACTAACAGCAGACCTCTCAGCAGAAACCCTACAAGCCAGAAGAGATTCGGGGCCAATATTCAACATTCTTGAAGAAAAGAATTTCCAGTCCAGAATTTCATATCTGGCCAAACTAAGCTTCATAAGGGAAGGAGAAATAAAATCCTTTTCAGACAAGTAAATGCTGAGGGAATTTGTCATAACCAGGGCTGCCTTGCAAGAGCTCCTAAAGGAAGCACTAAATACGGAAAGGAAAAACCATTACCAACCACAACAAAACACACTGAAGTATACAGACCAATGACACTGTGAAGCAACTACATTAACAAGTCTGCAAAATAACCAGCTAGCATTATGATGACAGGATCAAATTCACACATAAAAATATTAACCTTAAATATAAGTGGGCTAAATTCCCCAATTGAAAGACAAAGAATGACGAGCTGGATAAAGAGTCAAGACTCATCAGTGTGCTGTATTCAAGAGACCCATCTTATGTGCAAAGACACACCTAGGCTCAAAATAAAGAGATAGAGGGAAATTTGCCAAGCAAATGGGAAGCAGAAAAAAGCAGGAGCCATGGTCTTAGTTTCTGACAAAACAGACTTTAAATCAACCAAGATCAAAAAAGACAAAGGAGGGCATTACATAATGGTAAAGGATTCAATTCAACAAGAAGAGCTTACTATCCTAAATATATATACACCAATACAGGCACATTCAGATTCATAAAACAAGTTCTTAAAGACATACAGTGAGACTCAGACTCACACACAATAATGGTGGGAGACTTCAACACCCCACTGTCAATATTAGACAGATCATTAAGACAAAAAATTAACAAATATATTCAGGACTTGAGCTCAGCTCTGGATCAAGTAGACCTGATATATATCTACAGAACTCTCCACCCAAAAGTGACAGAAAATATATTTTTCTCAGCACCACATGGCACTTACTCTAAAATTGATCACATAATTGGAAGTAAAACATTCCTCAGCAAATGCAAAAGAACTAAAATCATCCTTTGGGTATATACCCAGTAATGGTATAACCTGCACGTTGTGCACATGTACCCTAGAACTTAAAGTAAAATTTCAAAAAAAAGAACTAAAGTCATAACGGTCTCTCTGACCACAGCACAATAAAACTAGAACTCAAGATTAAGAAACTCATCTAAACCACACAACTACATGGAAATTGAACAATCTGCTCCTGAATGACTCCTGGGTAAATAATGAAATTAAGGCAGAAATCAATAACTCCTTTGAAACTAATGAGAACAAAGAGATAATGTACCAGAATCTCTGGGACATAGCTAAAGCAGTGTTAAGATGAAAATTTATAGCACCAAATGCTCAAGTCAAAAAGCCAGAAAGATCTCAGATCAACATCCTAACATCACAACTAGAGAATCAAGAGCTAACAAACCCCAAAGCTAGAGGAAGACAAGAAATAACTAAGCTCAGAGAAGAACCGAAGGAGATAGAGACACGAAAAACCCTTCAAAAAAAAAAATAAACAAATCCAGGAACCTGTTTTATGAAAAAATTAATAAAATAGACTGCTAGCTAGACTAATAAAGAAGAAAACAGAGAAGAATCAAATCGACACAACAAAAAAAGATAAAAAAGGATATCACCACTGACCCCACAGAAATACAAACAACCATCAGAGAATACTATAAACACCTCTATGCACATAAACTAGAAAATACAGAAGAAGTGGATAAATTCCTGGACACAAACACCCTCCCAAGACTGAAACAGAAAGAAGTTGAATCCCTGAAAAAACCAATGAGTTCTGAAATTGAGGCAATAATAAATAGCCTACCAAAAAGAAAAAGCCTAGGACCAGAAGGATTTACAACTGAATTCTATCAGAAGTACAAAGAGGAGCTGGTACCATTTCCTCTGAAACTATTCCAAACAATTGAAAAGGAGAGACTCCACCATAACTCATTTTATGAGGCCAGCATCATCCTGATACCAAAACCTAGCAGAGGTACAACAAAAAATGAAAACTTCAGGCCAATATCACTGATAAACATCAGTGCAAAAATCTTCAGTAAAATACTGGCAAATCAAATCCATTAGCACATAAAAAAAGCTTCTCCACCATGATCAAGTTGGCTTCATTCCTGAGATGCGAGGCTGGTTCAACAAATGCAAACAAACAAATGTAATTTATCACATAAACATAACTAAACACAAAATCCACATGATTATTTCAATAGATACAGAAAGGTCCTTCGATAAAATTCAACATCCCTTCATTTTAAAAACTCTCAATAAATTAGGTGTTGAAGGAACATACCTCAAAATAATAAAAGCTATTTTTGACAAAACCAGAGCCAATGTAATACTGAATGAGCAAAAGCTGGAAGCGTTCCCCTTGAAAACCAGCACAAGATACGAATGTTCTGTCTCACCACTCCTATTCAACATAATATTGGAAGTTCTGGCCAGGGCAATCAGGCAAGAGAAAAAAATAAAGGGTCTTCATATAGGAAGAGAGAAAGTCTATTTGACTATTTGTCTCCGTTTGCAGATGACATGACCTATATCTAGAAAACCCCATCATCTCAGCCCAAAAGCTTCTTAAGCTGATAAACAACTTCAGCAAGGTCTCAAGATATAAAATCAGTGTTCAAAAATCACAAGCATTCCTATACACCAACAACAGATAAGTAAAGGGCCAAATTATTGATGAATTTTTATTCACAATTGCTGCAAAGAGAATAAAATACCTAGGAATACATCTAACAAGGGAAGTGAAGGACCTCTTCAAGGAGAACTACAAACCATTGCTCAAGGAAATAAGAGAGGACACAAACAAATGGAAAAACACTCCATGCTCATGGATAAGAAGAATCAATATCATGAAAATGACCATACTGCCCAAATTTATAGATTCAATGCTATTTCCATTAAAGTACCATTGACATTTTTCACAGAATTAGAAAAAAAAATTTTTTTTAATTAATATGGAATGAAAAAAGAGCTCATATAGCTAAGACAATCCTAAGCTAAAAGAACAAAGCTGGAGACATCATTTCACCTCACTTCACTGTACTACCAGGCTACAGTAACCAAAAAAGCCTGGTACTGGTACAAAAACAGACACATAGACCAATGGAACAGAATACAAAACTCAGAAATAAGGCCACATATCTACAATCATCTGATCTTTGACAAACCTGACAAAAACAAGCAATGGGGAAAGGATTTCCTATTCAATAAATGGTTCTGGGAGAACTGGCTAACTGTATGCAGAAAACTGAAAGTGGACCCCTTCCTTACACCTTAGACAAAAAATAACTCAAGATGGATTAAAGATTTAAATATAAAACCCAAAACTATAAAAAACCCTAGAAGAAAATCTAGTCAATGCCATTCAGGAAATAGGCATAGGCAAAGACTTCACAACAAAAATGTCGGAAGCAATTGCAATGAAAGCAAAAATTGACAAATGGGATCTAATTAAATTAAAGAGCTTCTGCACAGCAAAAGAAATTATCATCAGAGTGAACCTACAGAATGGTAGGAAATTTTTGTAATCTATTCATCTGACAAAGGTCTGATACCCAGAATCTACAAGGAACTTAAACAAATTTACAAAAAAAAAAGGAAACACCATTAAAAAGTGGGCAAACGACATGAATAGACACTTCTCAAAAGAAGACATTTATGTGGCCAAGAAACATGAAAAAAAGCTCAATATCACTGATCATTAGAGAAATGCAAATCAAAACCACAATGAGATACCATCTTATGCCAGCCAGAATGGCAATTATTAAAAACTCAAACAACAGATGCTGGCGAGGTTGCAGAGAAATAGGAATGCTTTTACAGCATTGGTGGGAATGTCAATTAGTTCAACTGTGGAAGATAGTGTGGCGATTCCTCAAAGATTTTGAACCAGAAATATCATTTGACGGATTACTGGGTATGTACCCAAAGGAATATGAATCATTCTATTATAAAGATACATGCACTTGTATGTTCACTGCAACACTATTCATGATAGCAAAGACATGGAATTAACCTAAAAGCCCATCAATAACTAACTGGAGTTTTTAAAAATGTGGTACATATATACCATGGAATACTATGCAGCCATAAAAAGGAATGAGATCATGTCCTTTGCAGGGACATGGATGGAGCTAGAAGCCATTATCCTCAGCAAACTAATGCAGGAACAGAAAACCAAGCATCACATGTTCTCACTTATAAGTGGGAGCTGAACAGTTAGAACACAGGGACACAGGAAGGGAAGCAACACACACTGGGGCCTGTCAGTAGTGTGGAGGGGGTGGACGGGAGAGCATCAGGACAAATAGCTAACGCATGCTGGGCTTAATACCTATGTGATGGGTTGACAGGTGCAGCAAATCACCATGGCACACATTTACCTATGTAACAAACCTGCACATCCTGCACATGTACCTTGGAACTTCAAATTTAAAATACATATATATGTCGGGCCAGGCGCAGTAGCTCACACCTGTAATCCCAGCACTTTGGGAGGCCAAGGCAGGTGGATTACCTGAGGTCAGGAGTTCAGGACCAGCCTGGCCAACATCATGAAACCCCATCTCTACTAAAAAATACAAAAATTAGCCTGGCGTGGTGGCAGATGCCTGTAATCCCAACTACTCGGGAGGCCAAGACAGGAGAATTGCTTGAACCCAGGAGGCAGAGATTGTGGTGAGCCGAGATCACACCATTGCACTCCAGGCTGAGCAACAAGAGCGAGACTCCGTGTCTCTCTCTCTCTCTCATATATATATATGCCCACATGAGTACTTGTACATGAATGTTCATAATAGCCAAAAACTGGAAACAATCTAAATATCCATCAACTGGTAACTAGATAAACATAATGTGACATATCCACATAATGGAAAACTATTCAGCAATAATAAATGAAATATTAATGTTCATAATAGCCAAAAACTGGAAACAATCTAAATATCCATCAACTGGTAACTAGATAAACATAATGTGACATATCCACATAATGGAAAACTATTCAGCAATAATAAATGAAATATTGACACATGCTATGTTTTTAATAGTTAAAACTTTATACTAAATGGAAGAAGCAAGATACAAAACACTACATATTGTATGACTCCATTTATATGAAATATCCAGATCATGCAAATTTATAAAAACAAAGCACAGATCCATAGTTGCCTATGGCTGGGACAGGAGGGAAGATTGACTAAAAATTGCTCAAGAGAATTTTGGGGGATAATGGATATGTTCTAAAATTGGATTTTGGTGATGACTGCACAACTTTATGAATGGCTAAGAATCATTGAATTGTACACTTTAAAAGGGTAAATTTTATGATATGTAAATTATACCTCAATAAAGCTATAAATAAAAGGTATGCATATTTATGAGGAGATAGCATTGCTCATGTATATATGCTTTTCACACTTAAAAAGTTTGTTATCTAGATGGTGACTACATAATTCAAATGTTCTACTCCTGAACTTTTCCTTGCATTTGAAAATGTTCAAAATATAAGTTAGAAAAATTCTTCAAACTTTGCATTTATTGCAGTATAACCTAGAAATTATAAAGATAAGAGCATTGAATAATACTGTATGCTACTTTACCATATTAAATGTAATTTTAAAAAATTAACTATTTTGATGACTGCTTAATTTATTTTTAATTATGTTAAGGTCTTTATAAGTATACAGGCATTTATATAATTTCAGGAGAGCATTCTTATAAAGAACTGAGCATCAGGCTTTTACTCAGAAACATAGCCCTATATAACATTCATCCTACAAAAAAAGCAGTTTTTATTCTTATGATTTAGATTTCTGGCCCCTTTTCTGGAAAAATAGCCTGCTGGAAATGTGCTAACTGCCTTTCAAATGTTATTCACGTATATCAGCTCCTTTTTCTTTTTATTTCACAACGACCGTTAAAGAACTTTCTATATCTAAATTCATTATGGAGACATTCACTTTAAATATCCTTGATTGTTGATAAAATATTATCTCAGTGTTTTGGTCTTTGCAGTTTAGGTTGGTGCCAGCTATATTTATGTCTTCTCAGAGTCATAACATTCCAGACTTAGAAGGACAGAGACGTTTACTTGGAAACTTGACAGAAAGTCTATAGCATAAAAAATAGATGCATTTCTAGGCTATAGCCTACACGTTGGTGAGTAAATTTTATTTTCACTCACATTCATATTTTACAATAATGCATTTCATTTTTAAAGTTAGATATGTCTTTTCTTTCCCCCGTGTGCTTTATTTCTCTATTGAAACATTCACAAACTAGTCATAAATGTAATAGTAGTACAATGTCTTTCGTTAGCCAATATTGTTAAAACATAGGCCCTATTTTCAGCAGAAGCTCATCATTTACACTTTCAAATTAACTGAGTTGAACAGTAGTGTCTCAGAAAAATAATAATTTTAAAAATTAAAATACTGTAAAATATTACTTATATGTTTTACATTATCAGAGACATTTCACATGTGTACAGATGTGTATCCTTATAGGATTTATTCTGTGTAGTCTTGGTGAGCAATGAAGAGTTTTTTTCAAGAGTAATTTGGCCCTATATGTGCTTGCTTTTTTCTTGCCTCATTCACTGACTTTAATCCCCAAACACAAAGCAGAGAGAAGGTTAAGATGCAATGGCACACTACTGGGAAAACCTCCTCCGACAGCCACCCTTCCCCAGGGTCTCTGCCCCCTCCTTGTCCCCAGCCGTCTGCACATTTGTCGCTTGCACCACTTCCCTGGGGATGCAGTTGTTTCTTTACATGTCTGCCCCCCACTCTAGGGTGTGCTTCCCTTGAATGCAGAATCCGTGTTTTATTTATCTTTGTATCCTCAGTGCCTGGGGTGTCCTTGTCTCTCAATAAATATAGCCTTTGAATAGCAGCTGGTCAGAATTCAGATTATTTCAGGTCAACATTTATTGAACATCTTCTATTTAATAAATGCTCAGGTCAAGTAGGCGACACAAAAATGAGTGGATATAATTCCATTGACCACAAGGAAGTGCAAAACCATTTAAATAATGAGGAACAATCTTTTGTGGTTAGAGAGTTTTTACATTTTTTATCTCACCTACCCTTTATGTGAAATTACATTTAACTTATATTTAGGAAGCAAATTTTTAAATTATTCACTTGTAATACTTATTATACATAATTACATTTCTATAATTCTCTTGCCTAGGACCATCCTAAGTGCTTCACATACAATACCATATATCATTTACGCACAATACTTTACACACACTATACATGTCATTTATATACAATATGTTACCTACACTACTATATATGTCATTTATTCTCCACACCAATAATAAATTGTTACTTATTTTATAAATGAAGAAACAGAAGCAAGTGGAAGTTAAATAATTTATACAGGTAATAACACAGCTAGAAGATAATAGAGCCAAAATTTGAACCCACTTGTTTTCTCCCCCAATGTTTAGCATAATATTTTCAGCAAATCTACAATTTAAACCTCTTCCTCTATCAGTGCTTCCTCTTGGTTGGCAAAAATTAAAACAAAACAAAACATAAATTAATGCTTATTTTTGGTTGGTAAAAGTTAAAAAACAAAACAAATAAACCCCTCTTCTATACAAGTTTAGTTTTGTCTAGTTAACATGTTTAAACTCAGAAAAATCCACTTGTTCAGAATAGTTAAAATAATAAGGCAAGGGATGATAACACAGTCTGATCTCATACAAGAATTGTGGTAACAAGGTAGCTGCTGATGGTTGTCAAATTTGAACAATAGCTTCCTATTGAAAAAGAGAAGTCCCTTGACAATAAGATTCAAAGCTGGGATGAACCTCTGTAGCCATCCGAGGCTGAGAGTTTTCTCTATCCAAACATAAAATGACCCAACAATGACTGTGGGTTCCGTGAACTCACCGTCTATTTGTTCTGAGAAAATTGGGTCAGTGTTTACTGGTCTGAAGAAAAAATGAAAATAGTCAAAATCACAAGGATTAGGATGGTAAAGAAGTGCAAATTGGGTCAATGTTTACTGGTCTGAAGCAAAAATCAAAATAGTCAAAATCACAAGGATTAGGATGGTAAACTACCCACAATGGGGGTAGCAAAATATATATTGTGCTTGCCTTCTGTGTAAGCTCCCAGTCTTCTCTCCAGTGTGGATAGTTCTACTTATTGGTAATGCATTTGTTATTTTTATTTTTCCTACTTTCCATAAGTAATTGAGACAAATTACCTTAAAAACACATATATGTAAGCACATTTCTTTAAAATTTAAAAGAGAATTATAACTCAGGAGAGGGGGAGAGATTTATATCAGCAACCAATGAGAAGACAGGGTAATGCAATTGAGAGTTTTGTTTAGCATTGAACTTCTTGGCAGACAAGGCTAAAAGAGAAACATTATAATTATATAGTTTGCATTATCTGGTAAATAATGCAATTTATTCTTTGGAACACATAAATTTTTTCCCAACATAAAATTTCAAGAGAAACTTCCTTCAGGGCTATTTAAGTAATGGGTGATATTAAATTAACAAATAAACAGAAGTTTTATTAAAAGATGCAGAAATTAATACTCTTTGTTACCTTCTGAATGATTCTCTTTTTGTGCCACATATTTACTTGCATTTATATAGCATTAGAGACTTCACTCTATAAATAGTCCAATATAATAATTGCATAATGTCAAATAATTAGAGAGGCTGTTTTTACCTAAAAATTATTTGAACAGAACCTAAGCCAGATCTGCATTTTTTTTAAGAGACTGGATCTTGCTCTGTCACCCAGGCTGGAGAGCAATGGCACGATCACAGCTCCCTGCAGCCTCGACATTCCAGGTTCAAGAGATCCTCCCACCTCAGCCTCCCGAGTAGCTGGGACAACAGGCATGCACCACCATGCCTCATTTTTTTATTTTTGCAGAGATGAGGTCTCACTATGTTTCTCATGCTGTTACTGAACTACTGGGCTCAAGCAATCCTCCTGCCTCAGCCTCCCAAAGTGCTTGGATTACAGGCATGAGCTACTGTGCCCAGCCCCAGATCTGCATTTCTGTTCCAACACTTAGTATAAATAAAAATTACTGAACACACTTAAATACATAGCCCACAGACCCTATAAAGCAACCACACAATAGAAACCACAAAACAACCAGCTAACAATTTTGTAATAGGATTAAAACCTCACATATCAATATTAACTTTGAATGTAAATGGTCTAAACACCCCACTTAAAAGGCACAGAGTGGCAAGTTAGATTTAAAAAATAAGACCCATTCATCTGCTGTCTTCAAGAGACCCATCTCACATGTAATTACACCCGTAGGATCAGAGTGAAGATTTGGAGGAAAATCTGTCTTGCAAAGGGAAAACAAAAAGAACAAGTGTCCTTATTATTGTATCAGTTAAAGCAGACTTTAAACCAACAATAGTAAAAAAGGATAAAGAAAGGCATTACATAATAATAAAGGGTTCTATTCAACAAGAAGACTTAACTATCCAAATATATAAGCACCCAACATTGGCATACTCAGTTTCATAAAACAAGTACTTCTAGACCTAGAAAAAGATTTTGACAGTCACACAATAATAGTGGGTGACTTCAACACCCCACTGAAAATGTTAGAAAAATAATCAAGGCAGAAAACTAACAAAGAAATTCTGAAATTAAATTTGACACTTGACCAATTGGACCTAATAGACATCTACAGAATACGCCACCTATCAAACACAAAATATACATTCTTCTTATCTGCACCCAGAATATGTTCCAAGATCGACCACAGGCTCAGCAATAAAGCAAGTCTCAATAAACTCAGAAAAAAAAATGAAGTCATACCAAACATACTTTCAGGCCACAGTGGAATAAAAATAGAAATGAACACCAAAAAGATCTCTTAAAACACACAGTTACATGGAAATTAAACAACACGCTCCTGAATGACTTTTGGAAAAATGGCAAAATTAAGGCAGAAATAAAAAATTCTATGAAACAAATGAAACCAGAGAAACAACATACCAAAATCTCTGGAATGCAACAAAAGCAGTGTTAAGAGGAAAGCTTATAACACTAAACATCTACTTCAAAAAGTTAAATAGATCTCAAAATGATGTTCTGACATCACACCTAAAGGAACTAGAAAAATAAGAACAAACTAACCCCAAACCTAGCAGAAGAAAAGAAATAACTAAAATCAGAGCAGAACTGAATAAAATTGAGACCCCCAAATCCATAAATAGTCAAAAAAAAAAGTTGGCTCTTTGAAAGCATAAATAAAATCAATAGACTGCAAAAAGGGATACAAATAAAAGGGATGCAAATAGGAAAAGAAGAAATCAAACTATCTCTCTTCACTGATTATATGACCTTTACCTAGAGAATCTTAAAGACTCTGCCAAAAGGCTGCTGGAACTGATAAATAACTTCAGTAAAGTGTCAGGATACAAAATTAATGTACAAAAATCAGTAGCATTTCCACACACCAATAACTTTTAAGCTGACAGCCAAATCCAGAATACAATCCAATGTATGATAGCCACAAAAATAAATTAAATACCTAGGAACACATCTATCCAAGGAGATGAAAGATCTCTACAAGGAGAATTTTAAAAGACTGATGGAAGAAAACATAGATGACAAAAACAAATGGAAAAACGTTCCATGCTCATGGATTGGAAGAATCAATATTGTTAAAATGATCATACTGCTCAAAGCAATCTACAGATTCAATGCTATTCCTATTAAACTATCAATGTCATTTTTCACAGAATTTAAAAAAAAAAAAAAAGCTATTCTAAAATTTATATGGAACCAAAAAAGAGCCTGAACAGCCAAGGCAATCCTCAGGAAAGAAAAAGCCAGAGGCATTACATTACCCAACTTCAAACTATACGATAAGGCTACAGTAACCAAAATAGCATAGTACTGGTACAAAAACAGACATACAGGTCAATGGAACAGAAAACAGAAATAAAGCTGTGCACCTCCAATCATCTGATATTCAACAAAGCCAATAAAAATAAGCAATAGGGAAATGACTCTATTTAATAAATGGTGCTGGAATAGCTGGTTAGCCTTATGCAGATGAATGAAACTGGACCCCTGCCTTTCACCATATAAAAAAATTAACTCAAGATGGATTAAATATTTAAATGTAAGATGTCAAAGTATAAGAATCCCAGAAGAAAACCTAAGAAACACCATTCCAGACATTGGCCTTGGGAAAGAATTTATGACTAAATCCCCAAAAGCAATTGCAACAAAAACAAAAATTGACAAATGGAACCTAATTAAACTAAAGAGCTTCTGCACAGCAAAAGAAACTACAAATGAGTAAACAGACAGCCTACAGAATAAAAAAATGTCTGCAAACTATGCATCTGACAAAGGTTTAATATCCCAAGTCTATAAGGAATTTAAACAATTCAATAAACAAGAAATAAATAACCCCATTAAAAAGCAGGCAAAAGACATGGACACTGCTCAAAAGAAGACATCCACACAGCCAACAAACATATGAAAAAAATGTTCCTCATCATTAATCACTAGAGAAAGGCAAATCAAATGAGATACCATCTCACTCCAGTCAGAATGGCTATCGTTAAGTCACAAAACAACACATGCTGGCAAGGCTATGGAGAAAAGAGAAAATTTATACACTGTTGGTGGGAATGTAAATTAATTAAGCCCCTGTGGAAAGCAGTTTAGAGATTTTCTCAAAGAACTAAAAACAGAACTACCATTTGACCCAGCAATCCCATTACTGGGTATATATCCAAAAGAAAATAAATTGTTCTACCAAAAAGACACATGCACTCATATATTCATTGCAGAACTAGTCACAATAGCAAAGACATAGATTCAACCTAGATGCCCACTAACAGTGGATTGGATAAAGAAAATGTCATACATATACACCATGGAATTCTACACAGCCATAAAATAGAATGAAATCATGCCCTTTGCAGCAACGTGGGTGCAGCTGGACGCCATTATCCTAAGCAAATTAACGCAGGAACAGAATACCAACTATCACATGCTCTCACTTATAAGTTGACTCATAGACATAAAGTCAATATAAATATTGACTCATAGACATAAAGATGGCAACAATAAACACTGGGGACTAATAGAATAGGGAGGGAGGGATGGGAGACAAGGGTTGAAAAAGTAAATATTGGGCACTGTGCTTACTACCTGGGTGATGGAATTAATCACACTCCAAATCTCAGCGTCATACCACATACCCACATAACAAACATACACATGTACCTCCTGAATCTAAAATAAAAGTCAAAATTACTTTTTTTTTTATATGGAGTTTCGCTCTTGTTGCCCAGGCTGCAGTGCAATGGCAACATCTCGGCTCACTACAACCTCCACTTCCCAGGCTCAAGCGATTCTCCTGCCTCAGCCTTCTGAGTAACTAGGGTTACAGGTGTGTGCCACCACACCTGGCTACTTTTTTTGTGTGTTTGTATTTTCAGTAGAGACATGGTTTCACTATGTTGGCCAGGCTGGTCTCGAACTCCTGACCTCAGGTGATCCACCCATCTTGGCCTCCCAAAGTGCTGGGATTACAGGCATAAGCCACCGCACCTGGCCCAAAATTATTTTTTAAAAAGTATGAAGGGCACAATTTCAAGATAAAGGACACTCTTCTAACTTGAACATATTAGCTTTTAAAAAAAAAAAAAAAACCTGGCTACGTATCTTTATTTTTTCCCTTTTTCCTAAACAGATGACAGCATTGTTCATGGACTGGCCCCAGCACTTGAGAAACACTACCACGGGATATATACAGAAATACAAAGACACAGTTCTTGCTTCAATTGACCCTACAATCAGCTGGGGGAAATAAAATCTAAACATTGAAAACATAATAATTGTAAGTGATAATCTAACATTAGGAAAAACATTATAAAGTATAAAATCATTTATTATAGAAGGGAGAGATCCCCAGGAGCTAGGGAGCTTAGTGGAAGCTTAGTGATCTGAGCTGTGTTTGAAGAATGGAGAGAGATCGGAAATTTTAGAGGAGGACCGTCTGATAGAAGGACTGGGTAGAAGAGATAAAAGCATAATATATACAATAAAGCCATTGGTTCAGTAGCATAAAGCACTCAAAATTTCTACATTGTAGTTTCATATTTCAGTTTAGTGGAACCATTGTGTTCATTGGTGGGAACATCCCCCCCTTGGAGACTAAGGTCTCTAAACCAGTATAGCTCTAAGTTGCCAGGATAAGAAGCAGAATTTCTGTGAGTGAGATGTTACTTGGAATTGTGAGAGTAGCCATTCCTACTCTCATCCCTCGATTTCTGGACCCATGTATTCTGGCTATGGGGACGGCAGCATATAATAACTTCTGATTCAAAGCATAAATTGTTTCCTGTATAATAGAGCCCATTCTTTTCAAGTGTTGTCTCCTAACCACATCATAACTGAATCTTCAGTAAGCCATTCTACCTTTCAGTTAGGTTAGCTGCTTCTGGATCATGGAGTATGTAGTAAGACCAGTTCATTCAATAGTTATGATCCCAGTGCTGCATTTCTTTTGTAGCCAAAGAGTTTCTTGATCAGACTCAATACTGTACAGAAATCCATGATGATGGATAGGGCATTCTGAGGGTCCTTGGATGTGGTGCTGACAGAAGCATTATGAGCAGGAAAGGCAAATTCTTATTCAGAATATGTATGCTTCCTAGGACGATGAATCTCTGCCACTTCTATAATAGAAGATGTCTAATGTAATCAGCCTGTCCCCAGGTGACTGGTCAGTTCCCACAGGGAATGGTGGCATACCCAGGATTCCATCTTGGTATCTGCTGTTGGCAGATTGGAGACTCAGCTGTAACATTAGACAGACAATTCTTCATAAGGAGGAGTTCTTGCTGTTAAGCTCATGTTTAGCCTCCATCCCTGCCACCATAGACACTTTATTCATGGGTCCAATAAGCACTAGGGTGGCTGGTGTTACTGATATCCACAGAATGAATAATCATGTCCCCCTGATTATTAAGAGCCTTCTCTGCAATGGATGCCTGTTGATGAGCATTGATGTTGGGTACAAATATCTGCAGTCTGTGTCCATTCAGAGAGATCCAGCCATATACCTCTTCCCCAGATTTTCTTGTTACCAATATTCCAATCCTATTCAGTGTCCTCACTTGACAAAGCTTCAGTGTGACCTGGCAAGGAAACACTATTTAAAGGGCACAGATCCAATTTCAAAGAACAGGCAAAAAGGTGAATTAAGAGCTGAGAGGTAATACATTGATAACTGGCATGTCATCCTAACTAGCACATTATGCCCTCCCCTAACCCATGATCTACCAATCCCTTTGAGGGGCACTTCACCTATGCACATTGAAAACACCAGGTATGTGTCTGCCTGAAGGGTTTCACCTTGCTCTTCTTTTACCTAGAATGCTTATTTCCCAGATATCCAGATGACTTGCCCCTCATCTCCTTCAGGTATTTGCCCAAATGCCATCCCCTTAGTGATGGCATCCCTGGACACCTCATACTCCCTATTCCCCTTCTCTGCCTTATTTTACTCCATAACACTTATTGACATATAATGTTATATCTTTCTTATTTTATTTTTAGTCTCTTCTCCAGAAAACAATCTCCACAAAAACAGAGATGCTATTTTGTTCATTTTTGCATCCTCAGCATTTAAAATAATACCTGGCTCAGAGTAAGCTCTTAATAAATATGTGTTATTGAGTGGTTATAGAAAACTTAAATGTTCTTTGTGTTCATTTAAACCAATGGTGATTGAAAAGTCTATGACTCAAAAAAAAAGTATAAACCATCCAGCTGTTCATCAGCAGGAAAACTGATATGTATTCCCTTATGTACAATGGAAAATTACTCAACAATAAAAAGGAATTAACTCCTGATATACACAGCAACATAGATAATTCTTAAAAAAAAAATATATGTTGAGCAAAAGAAGCCAGTTTTAAAGGTAAATGCTTCTAGGGTTTTTATGGTATTAGGTCTAACATTTAAGTCTCTAATCCATCTTGAATTAATCTTTGTATAAGGAGTAAGGAAAGGATCCAGTTTCAGCTTTCTACTTATGGCTAGCCAATTTTCCCAGCACCATTTATTAAATAGGGAATCCTTTCCCCATTTCTTGTTTCTCTCAGGTTTGTCAAAGATCAGATGGCTGTAGATGTGTGGTATTATTTCTGAGGACTCTGTTCTGTTCCATTGGTCTATATCTCTGTTTTGGTACCAGTACCATGCTGTTTTGGTTACTGTAGCCTTGTAGTATAGTTTGAAGTCAGGTAGCATGACGCCTAGGTAGTACCATTCAGGACATAGGCATGGGCAAGGACTTCATGTCTAAAACACCAAAAGCAACGGCAGCAAAAGCAAAAAATTGACAAATGGGATCTAATTAAACTAAAGAGCTTCTGCACAGCAAAAGAAACTACCATCAGAGTGAACAGGCTACCTACAGAATGGGAGAACATTTTTGCAATCTACTCATCTGACAAAGGGCTAATATCCAGAATCTACAAAGAACTCAAACAAATATACAAGAAAAAAACAAACAACCCCATCCAAAAGTGGGCAAAGGATATGAACAGACATTTCTCAAAAGAAGACATTCATACAGCCAACAGACACATGAAAAAATGCTCATCATCACTCGCCATCAGATAAATGCAAATCAAAACCACAATGAGATACCATCTCACACCAGTTAGAATGGCAATCATTAAAAAGTCAGGAAACAACAGGTGTTGGAGAGGATGTGGAGAAATGGGAACAGTTTTACACTGTTGGTGGGATTGTAAACTACTTCAACCATTATGGAAAACAGTATGGCAATTCCTCAAGGATCTAGAACTAGATGTACCATATGACCCAGCCATCCCACTACTGGGTATATACCCAAAGGATTATAAATTATTCTACTACAAAGACACATGCACACGTATGTTTATTGCGGCACTATTCACAATAGCAAAGACTTGGAATCAACCCAAATGTCCATCTGTGACAGACTGGATTAAGAAAATGTGACACATATATACCATGGAATACTATGCAGCCATAAAAAAGGATGAGTTTGCGTCCTTTGTAGGGACATGGATGCAGCCGGAAACCATCATTCTTAGCAAACTATCACAAGAACAGAAAACCAAACACCGCATGTTCTCACTCATAGGTGGGAACTGAACAATGACATCACTTGGACTCGGGAAGGGGAACATCACACACCGGGGCCTATCATGGGGAGGGGAGGGGGGGGAGGGATTGCATTGGGAGTTATACCTGATATAAATGATAAATTGATGGGTGCTGACGAGTTGATGGGTGCAGCACACCAACATGGCTCAAGTATACATATGTAACAAACCTGCACATTATGCACATGTACCCTAGAACTTAAAGTATAATAAAAAAAAATTTAAAAAAAAAGGTAAATGCTGTATGGCTCCCTTTCTATAAAGTTCTATAACTGGTAAAACTAATCTAAGGTGATAAAAATCAGAGAGAGGGGAAGGGAGCTCAAGGGTACCTTCCAGGGTGATAGAAATGTTGTATTCTTGATTGGGGTGGAGGTCACACAGAAATATGCACTCACCAAAACTCATGGAATGACACACTTAAAATAAATACATTTCATCCTATGTAAATTTTACCTCAATGAAAAACTTGATAACAATTTAAATGCAAAATAAATATAAAGTTACAAAATAGTCTGTAATCCCAATTTGATAAATATCTGTTCATTAAACCAGGAGAAAAACTCAAGGTCATTCCCCAGAAATCAAGTCACAAAAGAGATTAGCTAAGGGCCCAGGAAAAGCTCCTGTATAGCTGAACAGGGAAATTGGGAAGTATTAAGTACCTCCTCAAACATTTGAAATTAAGAGGCCTATAGTTCCTCTTTCCATTTTTAGTGTGGGTCTCCTAATCCTGTTATTTCTCATTATGACTACTGCTGTTCAAGCCTGGATACTGGTTTAATTCTAGAAAGAGTCACAGTTATAAGGACTGTAAATTGTTGAAAGAGGCTACCTACGGAAATGGTAGTGTTTACCTCCATTACTTTTAAAGAAAGGCTATACACAGGAATATTGTTAAAAATGAGTTATGAATGACTACAATTAACTGTCTATGCAGGGTCTTGGAGTCACAAATTAAATTGTCCTTTAAGTTCCCATGATTTTGTTATGTCTTGAGTTCTATTTTGCCATTCTGAAAATGACACACAGTCGTGCATCACTTAATGATGGGTATACGTTCTTAGAAATGCATCCTTAGGTGATTTCATCATTGTTCAAACAACCTAGAGTATACTCACAAAAACCTGGATGATATAGCTTACCACAAACCTAGGGTATATGGTATAGCCTATTGCTTCTGGATTACAAACCTGTACAGTATATGTTGCTGTAATTAATACTGTAGGCCATTGAAACAATGGCTATGACATCAGTAGGTGAATTTTTCAGCTCCATTATAATCTTATGGGACTACTCTCATTTATGTGGTCTGTCATTGACCTAAACATTATTATGCAGCTCATTACTACTATAATTTCTTGAAATTATTGCTACAGTTCAGCTGTGTTTTGGAGCCTGAAGGGAACACTTTCATTAACTGTAAAAAGTCCCTAAATTTCATGATCTTCCTCCATCAATTTCAAACCAATCCAGAGTTTGATCTTTACTTCAAACAATTGTAATTATTATTCCTCCTCTCTTTTTAGAATATATTTGCTACATGAATTATATTATCAATCCACTACACAAAAGAATGTGTCAGGTGGTTCTATAAAGAGAAATGCAGAAAAAAAAGAAATATGTCATCCAGACTACAGTACCTAACAGCATTTCCCTGGGTACAGCAAGAATGGAAGAAGCACTTTGCCATTACACCTAATAGAAATCATCCGTATCCCTGAGCATGTTGCTGAAACAGAAATAGCAACAAGGAAATGGAAAATGAAAATGTCCCTCAGGTAACTGATGATAAAATAAATAGATCAGGCTCTTCATAACTGGTAAGAAACTAGTACTTACTTGCACCAACTTTTTGGCATAAGCCAATAATGGCTTCCATAATAGGCTCTCATAAACACTTCTTTTCAAACACAAAGAAAAGATTAATTAGAAAAGATTTGGTTGTCACCAAGTCTATATCCACACCAGTTCTACACTAACTGTTCTGTTTACTTTCATTTGACACTGTATTTTCAAGCTTACTGGGCCACTGATTTTTTTTTAAGTGTCATCATTTAATATCCTAATGAATAATTAGTGTTTCCCTGACCTTACTTTTGAAATTTCTAGTCTACACAACATGACTTGGTTGATCATTTTGACAAAATCCATTACTAATCACTTGTTTGAATGACTCATATCTGGCTTATAACAAGGTTAAGTAGGTTTGCATATAGAACTAAAACATTCACTGATACAACTTAAAGTAGTTAGTCATTTAAAAACAGCCAAATTACTTTGAAGACATATATTATGGGTTCCTTGTTTAACTTCTAAACGGTACTGGTGTTTTGGGTTACAGTTGGAATACTCTGCTCACTAGACCAAAATCTGGGATTTCTTCTGTTTCTGAGGCAATTAGATTCTGCCTATTCTGAAACCAACCTCTCGGACCATGCCTTGGCATTTCCTGGCTCTGGAAAAGCCTGGGTGAGAGAGTACAGACAGGCAAAGATGTGATCTAAATCTATCCCACTACTACAAAGTTCATAACAAACAACAAAATAAACAGACAAAAAAAAAGTCCAACTAATGCTGGATCAGCAATGCTATATTTTTCATTATGCTAGAATATTTTTAATTTGATATGTATCATGAGCAAAATGTTTACTTCTAGAGTTACTAACATTTTTATTGTATACATTCTTCTATTCTAAGTTTAGCAAGGAAACGCAATTATGATTTGAATGGCATATCTTGGCTCTAAATGGCTTCTTTATTTGGAAAGCAATAACATTGCTTCAGAAGGAAAATAAATATTTGGCATGGTGAAGGCTTGAGATTTTTTTCTCACTACCAGAAGTCTTTGTCCTTTTCTATTCTTTGTCTCTGAATCACTGAATAATTTTAAAGACAATGTTGTCTTCCTAATTAGAAATCATTTTAAACATTCAGTTGGGGAAATAAAAAATCTATGAAGCAGTGTCATCGAGAATCTAATGAGATTTGTAGCACTACAATTGTTTGAACTGATTTGATTTCAAATATATTTAGGGGCATGCTTTAAAAATGCATGCTCATTTTTTTCTTCAAGTTTCAATATGGCTTATAAGTGGCATTATTTTATGTGCTAGCAGGAAGGAGGTATTTCATGTGGAAAGGATAGTTAAAGAGTGAGAGTGGTGGAGGAATTTTAAATGAGGTATAAAAAATACTGGACTTTATTTTCATGCAGACTTTCAGGAGATGAAAGACACAAGAAGGTCTTGAATGGGCACTCTCCCCTGGCAGCCAGACTAAAATGCATAATGTACTTAATCTAGCTAGTGACCAGAATTTCTTACAGTCAGTGCTATGGTTGGAATGATGATATCCCCTCTAAAACTCATGTTGAAACTTAATCCCCAATGCAATAGTATCAAGAGATGTGGCCTCTGGGAGGTGATTAAGTCATGAGGGCAGAACCCTCATGAATGGGATTAGTACCCTTACAAAAGGGTTCAAGGTTAAAGGGGGCATTCTTTTGCCTTGCCTTTCCTTCCACCAAGTAAGGACACAGTAGTCCTCCCCTCTGGAGGATATCACAATGATGCACCCTCTTGGAAGCAGAGAATAGCCTTCACCAAATAGGTATCAACCCTGCTGATTCCTTGGTCTTGAATTTTCCAGCCTCCAGAACTGTGAGAAATATATTTCTATTGCTTATAAATTACCCAGTCTTAGGTATTTTGTTATAGCAGGACTAACAGACTAAGACAGTCAGGCATACTCCATTCATTCAGTGTCCTCTGCTTGGCTCTTTGGCTCATGCATCAATGCTGAAATCTTCAGAGTCCTTGTAATGTCCAGTTAGGGAAAGGCAGGAGTCTGGAATCTGCTGGGTCTAGATGATCTGCCACACTGCAGAGCTGCTCAGATGAACTTTTTGTGGCCTTGCTGGTTCCCAGAATGGAAGACTACTGGAAGAATCAGTCAATTTCATTCTACCCTGAAATATACCAATGTTGTTGTGGATTGAGGTTTCGAATGAATGATTCTGGGTCCAACTCGTAGCTGTGTAATTTGGAATAAGTTATATAACCTTTCTAAGAGTCAGCTTCCTGATTTGTAAAATGTAGCTACTACTAATTCTTATCTCACAGTGTTATGGTGAGAATATAACAAATTAATGCATGTCAAAATCTGACACAATGCCTCATGGCAAATAAACATATCAAGTGTGTTAATGTAAAAATATATTAATTCATTAAAAAGGCCCCAGATTCCTGAGGAATTTTTGGAAAGGACTTACTTTCCCTGGGGCAAGGATATCCTGACATATGTGAAATGAAACAACGTGTCTAGCAATTTCTTTCAGCCATAAAACCCAGTATCTCAGATAGATGATGTCAGTGGGCTCTACTCAAAGTGGCCTCAAGGCCTGCATGGCAGCCCTGGAGAGATAACTTGGAACTCTGCTGGAAAACTACAAGAAAAACTCATCCACCGTGGAATGGCTCCCTCATCACCCATCTGCCCCTGCGCTTGGGTGGCCAAGCGAACCAAGTAGGCTGATATTGTTTCAGGTTGTATTTATTTACTCTTCCTCTTATATCAAAAAAGAAAGAAAGATTGAAACTGGAGAATCCAAATACAATAAAATCTCAAACTTTAATAAAAAGAGAATGGAAGGAAACGAATAATTACACCAGAAGAATTAAATTTTTAAAAAGTTATATATTTATAACTTTAAATACATATATGTGTGTGTGTGTGTGTATGTGTGTGTGTGTGTGTGTGTGTATATATATATATATATATATATATATATATATATATATATATGGCAGTGTCTGTCATCCAGGCTGGAGTACAGTGGTACAGTCATAGCTCACTGCAGCCTCTAACTCCTGGGCTCAAGTGATATTCCCACCACAGCCTCCTGAATAGCTGATATTACAGGCACAAGTCACTATGCCCAGCTTATAGCTTTGTTTTGTTTTTTGTTTTTTTTTTTTTAAGGGGAAAAAAGAAATGTCCTGAGCTTTCTAACAGCTGAGGTAAGGTGGGAAAAATTAAAGATTTTTTAGGTTCCATTCTCTACTTAAAAGGCATTGGCCAAACCATGTCAATGCCTTTCAAATCATTCATTGTGTGCTTGCAATATGCCAGGTCCTCCATTAGATGCTCTTCAACAGCAAATCCTTTAGTCTTCTCGACCACCCAATGTGCTCTTAGGTCTTATCACCTCTGAATGGGGGAAGCTAGTATCAACCACACCTGTGCTCCAAACTGCTCTCCGTGCCCTTTCACATGGTCATTGCAAGTGCGCTCTATGGGCTTCATAGAAAGAGAGTCTTGAGAGAGAGGGCAAAGTAGCAAGAAAAGTGACACAGAGAAACAAGAGCTATGCAAACCCTACTACCCTGTGAGTTTCAGGTACATGAAAAAGGTATTGTCTCCATGATGGGAATTTGATAAGGAAAGTTAGATTTCTTGTGTAGAGACCAAAAGGAGTTCAAGCAAAGGGTTAGAGATTAAAAGGAAGGGTGGGTAAAAGAATGGGAGAGGAGGCCAGTCAGTGTGGGGATTAGTAGGCAGTAGAGGAGAGGGCTGCAGGGTGTCCATTAGGGATCTGGAGAGAGATTTGCTGAAATTGTTAAAATAGCCCCCCCTAGATTGCAAATAGGATGTTGGGATGGAGCCAGGGCTTCTCTGGGCCTGAGCAGCAAGCAGACCCTCCCCTCTGCTAATCCCACACACAACTTCAGCAAAACAGCTGATGCTAAATGACCTGCCAACATCTCCTCCCCTTCACATGCCCACCCCCTCAAGCAATGTGTTATTTTGTGACACCTGTTCACTTTTTATAATTCCTTGCAGCTGTCCAATCTGTGCACTGTCACCAGATTTTATCCAGTTTTAAAACTCGAAGTCATTGGGGGTGGGGGAGAGTAAGGGCAGGAACAGGATATGATTTGCCCAGTCCCAATGTGAACCTAGATATGAGCCCCTCTCATTCATGAATTTACTCACAGAGTATTGAGAACAGAAACTCATTTCCTATTTTTAAAAATATCTAATTCATATTCAGGTTTTTTGGGTTTGTTTTATTCTTAATTTTTATTTTGAATTATTATGGGTAAATAATAGTCGTATGGGTAATAAATAGTTATTATTTATGGGGTGCATGTGATGCTTTGATACAGGCTCACAATGTGTAACCATCAAATCAGAATAATTGGGATTTCCATCACCTTAAGCATGTCTCATTTCTTTGTGTTAGGAACATTTCAATTCCATGCTTTTAGTTATCTTAAAATAAACAATAAATTGTTGCTGACCATAGTCACTCTATTGTGCTACTGAATACTAGATCTTATTCATTACTAGATCTTATTCAATACTCGATTTCATTCACTGTATTTTTGTACCAATATTCAGTTTTGTTCAGGATAAATAAACCAATCTACCAAAGTGCCTGCACTTCTAGTTGTAACAGAATCATCATAGGACCATTTGTACATTAAAAAATCATAATGTTGACCATCATAAAAACCAGGTTGGGTTGTTAAAAATTAATCCCTTGCTGCTTTCTGTCATGAAGCCTCTGAGGAGGACAGTTGGATGGCAGAGGACATGCACATGTGAGAATTACTCAGATGAATCTCAATTTGCAGGAGAAGAAAGGGCCTCAGCTGATGGAAATAGTCTAGACATGTCTTATACATGGGTGATTCCAGAGTTGGTAGCATCCTCTTGGGAAGGATGCTTAAACCTCAATAGGACATTTGAAAATGGATGATTTCTTCTCACCCAGCTAATAAGCAAAAAAGGTGTCTCTGGGGGACAGGAGTGAGGAACTAGAAAATATCATCTTATTCCCTTGATTGTAAGACAGTCATTTAATGAGAGCTTCAACTTGTTTGTCTGATTTGCAGAACGAGGGAGAGAGGTAGAACAGAAGGAAAACAGAGAGATGCCACATTAAACATGTATGTAGCCTTACTCCCATTCCAGAAATGTAAAAATACATGAAAATGTACATCTTAGAATCAAGGAAATATGGCAATAAAGCTAATTTTATATATATATATATTTTTTTTTAATTACCACTGATAAGTATTTGCTCTTTCTTCATGCTCATTTGAATGTTCATAACAAGAAAACAAAACTAGGGTAACTTTTCAGAGCAGCCTTAATTTGCCATTCTCAGGAAGAAAGCACCCCTGCAAACCCAAAGTTTCTAACATATTCATCCAAGTCATCTAGTGGAGGTAAACAGCTCATTTGACTAAAACATTAAACCTAATCAGAGCTTCATATACTTATCTCATCAAGATGCATTGTTGGGAGACAACAGACCAAAGCTGATGCACAGCCCATTCCTCAGATGACCCACATGACTCCTCTCTGCGTTGTGTGTGTGTTAGTGTCCCTCATCCCGGTAGTTTTGTGACATCTTAGAAACATGACAAAGTTTGTCTCTGTACTTTAACAAAGTGGGTTAAAACTGAGTGTGTGGAGAGCGAGAGTATAGGAAAGTCTGTCCAACCTGGCAAAGAACTATGTTGAAAAGGTCTCTATATATCAAGAGAAAAGAGCAGGAAAAGCAGGGAGTACAGGAAAGGGAGAAGATACAAGAGAGTAAGGAGGGAAACAAACTGCTCCCAGGACTCACCCATAGAACCAGGAGGAGATTCACTGGAGACCACATTCCAAGGTGCTTCACAGTCTGCCCCAAATTTCTCTCCATCCTTGCTATGGTTTGAATGTTCGCATTCCCTCCAAAATTCACATTGAAACTAAATCCCCAATGCAACAGTACTGAGATGTGTACCTTCTAGAAAGTAATTGGCCCATGAGGGCTCTACCCTCATGGATGAGATTAATGCCTTATAAAAAGTCTTGAGGGGATGAGTTCATGCCTTCAGATCCTTTCTTCATGTGAGGACACAGTGTTTGTCCCCTCCAGAGGAAGTAGTCTTCAAGGGGCCAGCTTGGAAGCAGAGACAGCCCTCACCAGCAACCAGGTCTGCCAGCATCTTGATCTTGGTCTTTTCAGCCTCCAGAACTGTGAGAAATAAATTTCTGTTGTTTAAAAATTACCCAGTCTTGGGTATTTTGTTGTGGCAGCACAAATCAAGTAAGACAACCTTGCCTTTCACTATTCTCTCACAAATACCTCAAGTCCCAGAAGATCTTGCTAAATGGGACTCCTCCCTCTTGCCCACACTTGGATATCCCATTCACTCTAGTGCTTTCCTGTCTCTATTTCTCAACCTATGTTAACACCTTCACAGAAGGTAACTCCCCTACCGTATCCAGAAAACATCTTTTCTTCTTTTAATGAACATATTATATGTCACTTCTTCCATGAAGACTTTGCTGAGCCTACTGTTTTTTTTTTTGTTTTGTTTTGTTTTGTTTTTGTTTTTTGTTTTTTGCAATGCATCATTCTTCTGAAACTACTTCTGTCATATTTTGTGTTATGATCATTTTTTTCTTCTCTTATTTTCCCTGGTTTAATTGCATTCAGAGTAGGCATTTTGTTTTAATCATTTTTCCATCCTCTGAGCAAGGAGAACAGTCATTCAGAGTCATATTCTATATTTAACAGAAAGTACATCAACAATTTAAACCATGGAGGTAATTCACACCTCAATGGGCACATGCCTAGAGAGATCTTGAGTCAATGGACCTGCCCGAATCCCTTTTAAGGGTTTCAGTTTTCCCATGTGCCTCTCATTGAGTGAGCCTCTTACCAAGATAAAATTGATTTTGGTATTTTAAAATATTATTTTTTAGACAACGTGATCCCTACAAGCAAAATAATTACTTCGTCTGCTGCTTAACTGAAAGAAAAAAATCTAGTCTAGTGCAAGAGACAAAATCTGGCTGCTCTGAATTTGTTGTGGGGCAGGATGTAAAACTGCAACTGGGCTATTTCTACCTTCTATGCTGCAGTTAGACCCTACATTCCATATTGAATGAGTCCCACTGAATCTCCACACATATCACACTATAGCCTAAATCATAAACTAGTTATCAGGTGTCTACTTCCCCAGAGTAGACATAAGCTCCTCATTCACTGGGACCCATTGTTCCCCACCTTAGTCCTGTCAGTGCCCACCTGGCACTTACTGAGCACTTACTAAATTATTTATAGAATTACTCCAGGCAAAATAAAAGGGGAAACTCTAAAGCCTGATCTTGGACTTTCTATTGCTATAAAAGATATCATTGAGACAATGGGTAAGACAATGGCTATTAGATAATAGAACTGAATTGATGTTAACATTTTTTGAAATTTTACTTTAAGTTCTGGGATACATGTGCAGAACATGCAGGTATGTTACATAGGTATACACGTGCCATGGTGGTCTGCTGCACCTATCAATCCATCATCTAGGTTTTAAGCCTCACATGCATTAGGCATTTGTCCTAATGCTCTCCCTTCCCGTGGCCCCACCCTGCTGACAGGCCCCAGTGTGTGATGTTCCCTTCCCTGTGTTCATGTGTTCTCATTGTTCAACTCCTGCTTATCAGTGAGAACATGTGGTGTTTGGTTTCCTGTTCCTATGTTAGTTTGCTGAGAATGATAATTTCCAGCTTTATCCATGTCCCTGCAAAGGACATGAACTCATCCTTTTTTATGGCTGCATAGTGTTCCATGGTGTATATGTGCCACATTTTCTTTATCCAGTCTATCATTGATGGGCATTTGGGTTAGCTTCAAGTCTTTGCTATTGTGAATAGTGCCGCAATAAATATACACGTGCATGTGTCTTTATAATAGAATGACTTATAAACCTTTGGGTATATACCCAGTATAGGATTGCTGGGTCAAATGATATTTCTAGTTCCAGATCCTTGAGGAATCACCAAACTGTCTTCCACAATGTCTGAACTATTTTACACTCCCACCAACAGCGTAAAAGTATTCCTATTTCTCCACAGCCTCGCCAGCATCTGTTGTTTCCTGGCTTTTTAATAATTGCCATTCTAACTGGCGATCTCATTGTGGTTTTGATTTGCATTTCTCTAATGACCAGTGATGATGAGCTTTTTTTCATATGTTTGATGGCTGCATAAATGTCTTCTTCTGAGAGGTGTTTGTTCATACCCTTCACCCACTTTTTGATGGGGTTGTTTTTTTCTCGTAAATTTGTTTAAGTTCCTTGTAGATTCTGGATATTAGCCCTTTGTCAGACTGATAGATTGCCACAATTTTCCCCCATTCTGTAGGTTGCCTGTTCACTCTGATGATAGTTTATTTTGCTCTGCAGAAGCTCTTTAGTTTAATTAGATCCCCATTTGTCTATTTTGGCTTTTGTTGCCATTGCTTTTGGTGTTTTAGTTGTGAAAACTTTGCCCATACCTATGTCCTGAATGTTACTGCCTAGGTTTTCTTCTAGGGTTTTCATGGTTTTAGGTTTTACATTTAAGTCTTTAATCCATCTTGAGTTAATTTTTATATAAGATGTAAGGAAGGGGTCCAGTTTCCGTTTTCTGCATATGGCTAGCCAGTTTTCCCAGCACCATTTATTAAATAGGGAATCCTTTCCCCATTGCTTGTTTCTTTCACATTTGTCCAAGATCTGATGGTTGTAGATGTGTGGTGTTATTTCTGCGGCCTCTGTTCTGTTCCATTGGTCTATATATCTGTTTTGGTACCAGTACCATGCTGTTTTGGTTACTGTAGCCTTGTAGTATAGTTTGAAGTCAGGTAGCTTGATGCCTCCAGCTTTGTTCTTGTTGCTTAGGATTGTGTTGGCTATACTGGCTCAGCATACCACCCTCAAGACACCCGATCTCATCTGATGTTATTTATTTATTTATTTACTTACTTACTTACTTATTTATTTATTTTTTGAGACGGAGTCTTGCTGTGTTGCCAGGCTGGAGTGCAGTGGTGCAATCTCAGCTTACTGCAACCTCCAACTCCCTGCTTCAAGCGATTTTCCTGCCTCAGCCTCCCAAGTAGCTGGGATTACAGGCATGTGCCACCACACCCAGCTTGATGTTAATTTTTGATTAAGCATTATACTGTGATTATTATTAAGTAAGAAAATTCTCTACTTTTAGAAAACACACACTGAAATATTTAGAAGTAAAGGAACGTCATGTATGTAACTTTTTCTTAAAGGGTTCAAGCTTGAAATGTTGCCGGGCGCGGTGGCTCAAGCCTGTAAGCCCAGCACTTTGGGAGGCCGAGACGGGCGGATCACGAGGTCAGGATATCAAGACCATCCTGGCTAACCCGGTGAAACCCCGTCTCTACTAAAAATACAAAAAACTAGCCGGGCGAGGTGGCGGGCGCCTGTAGTCCCAGCTACTCCGGAGGCTGAGGCAGGAGAATGGCGTGAACCCGGGAGGCGGAGCTTGCAGTGAGCTGAGATCTGGCCACTGCACTCCAGCCCGGGCGACAGAGCAAGACTCCGTCTCAAATAAATAAATAAATAAATAAATAAATAAATAAATAAATAAAGGGTTCAAAATTATGTGTTTGTGAATACACATACACACACAATGTTAATACAGGGAACCTGGGTGAGGGTATTCATAAATTCTTTGTACTATTCTTGCAACTTTTTCTGTAAATCTGAAATTATGTAAAAATAAAAAAGGTATGGGGGGATCTAAATACTATTATCTTACCTGTGTTCTGCTAAGATAGCCCATACTTATAAGGATTAAGTAGCTCAACCAAGCTAATATGTGGTATGGCAGATCTGGTCTTTAGAGAAGCAGATGCCCAGAAGGGACTAGAATTGGAAAAGATTTTACTGGGGAAATTCCTGTTAAAGAGGGGAAGATGCAGGAGTGGGCAGGGTGAGTTTTAGATAGCTGTGCAACTCTGACTCCTGAGAAGGAGAACAGGAAGGAAGCAGGCTGCCTTTATCCAAGTCTCTGGAGGCCTCTCATCTCCAGCTTTTTGGAGAAGGGGCCTGTAGTTTTGCATGAATGGAAGGAAGCTTATCATTTTAATGTGTTTAGGAACTAGGATATGATGATACCTTTCCTCTGATTAGTGAGCACTCCCTTACATTCTGTGATGAAGTCCTTGTAAATAATAATCTTATTTTTTAATTCTGAGCCCATAAACTTATTTTCCATTAGCTTATGTAATCACATCATTTTAGAGATATTGCAAAGTGGGCTGTAGTTCAGCACATTACCTAGTTAATTAATCAAGCCTGATATTTTCCCTAGCCAGTTTTTTGGTGCAACAGAACATCAATCTGATTGCAACTTCATAGTGAAGAGTATCATTCCAGCAATGATAAACCTTTAGATTCACATGGGATTACCAGAAGTCGAATTCTGCATCAAGAAAAGATGAGACATCAGTGGGGAGAATAAGACCAGCATCAGTCACAGGCCCTGAAAGAAATGTTTTACTTAAAGTTCTCAGGACTTTGTCAAGAAATAATTTTCATAATAACTCAAAAGATTTCTGTCATCAATGATATATTTTTAATCTAAGCCAGCACTGTCTGGCCTGTAGGTGACAAGCCATTAAAGGGTTTACAAGTTTAGAATGCAGGCCAAGCATGATTGGCATGGATAACATTCCCCTCATACATAGGTCTTATACTTTTACAAAAACATGCTGATTCTATCATTATTGATAACACGTAAATACAACTTAAAGCATTACTAAGAATAGGCATTATCACTAGGTTATTCTTCAATCAATAGATGCAAAAAGTACAACTTCCAGCACACAATACCTGGTGATGCTTTTCTTAGTTTCAAAATGTACCTTATATTTTAAAATGTTGGGAACCACTGCTATAGATGATGCCTCATACCATTAAATATCTTGCACACTATACTAAATCCCCAGCATCCTCGGGTGAGGGCTTTCATAAAATTGATATCATGTTCTTTTTTATTAATAGTCCTGTATATTTTCAAAACTTTAAAATAAACACAAAGAATATGTAGGTATAAATGTTTCAAATTTCAAAGTCAACACTAGTATGTAAGTTTTTCTTATCTAAATACATACTAGGATACTTCCTATTTCAACACATGTAGCTACAAACACGTGGCCATGCACATAACCTTGCTTCCTGCCCTTTGTAGGAAAGTTAGTATATACAACATTGTATATTGTTTCAACTTAAATCTTAGAAAATTAATGAGGTTGGCATTTAAAAATTCTGATCTAAGAAATAGAAATACAGGAAGATAATTATTCCTTGGATTAAAAACACTGAAGGCTGATGAAAAGTTAAGATTTAAATCTGGCCTGGATCATTAGACTTCAGAAGTTCTAATCCCAATTATCAAACACAGCATTCTGAGTGTTTTTCAGCCAGTCCTGTTCTCTTCTGTATCTTTCAAGATCACTGGGATATCACATTCTTAATAGATTCTTTTGAGTACTTCCAAATCCAGCTGGAAAGGCAAAAAATAAATCAATTTACAATCTATAAGATGAATAGCAATAGGGACTATCATAACTAATATGTTAATTAAATAAAATGAAGGGACTGTGTATTTATTTCTGTATTCTAGATGCAGAACCTAGATTACAAATTCTATGTGATCAAATTTCATTTTGGGAATCAAATTCAATTTTTACCTCTCAGATTTAGCACCAGCTTTTTCTCTCTGTTTCTGAATCCTCACAGTGCAGTACAAATTGGCATCACTCTGGCGGATACAGAAGTGTAGGCAGTTAAATTGGCTGTTTTCACACCTATATGTAAAGCTCTCCTACATAACAATCATTCAGAAACTATCCACTAAAAAAAGTTACCATTTTATTTCAAAAGCAAGCCAAAGCCATTCAGAGGTTTTGAAATAAAAGTATTTTTTCAAAAATATAACATCTTAGAAAAAATTCTGGTTATTCAGTGGAGAACTCCTTTACGCAAATATTAGACTGGGGTCTAAAATGTGTCTGCTTCCTTGATATTGCAGAAAACATAAATGCTACAACTAAGCTCTTTGATGGGAATATGCTGAGAACATGTAGATTTGTAAGTAAAGGTAATCTAGTCCAGCATGATTTGAAGGGTCCAGGCCTTCTTTTGTATCACATAAACCTTACTCAGCAATGTAATCCCCTATACACACCCACAGACACATAAACACACATACATACACACAAATACACACGTACATACACATACACACACACACATACACACACACACACATACACATACACATAATCCTTAGTTACTTTTACCATTAATCCATTACCTTGTGTCAGATATATCACCCTGGTGATTTTTTTAATTAAAATTTTTCTATTACAAATCAGTTCTGAAGTCCCTAACTCTTTATTTATTTATTTATTTATTTATTTATTTATTATTTTTAAAAATTTTTATTTCCATAGGTTTTGGGGGAACAAGTGGTATTTTGTTACATGAGTAAGTTCTTTTTTTTAATTTATTATTTTATTTTATTTTTCCATAAGTTATTGGGGTACTGGTGGTATTTGGTTACATGAGTAAGTTCTTTAGTGATAATTTGTGAGATTTTAGTGCACCCATCACCTGTGCAGTATACACTACACCATATTTGTAGTCTTTTGTCCCTCACCCCCTCCCACTCTTCCCCCCAAATCCCCAAAGTCCATTGTATCACTCTTAGGCCTTTGTGTCCTCATAACTTAGCTCTCATATATCAGTGAGAACATACGATATTTGGTTTTCCATTCCTGAGTTACTTCACTTAGAATAATAGTCTCCAATCTCATCCAGGTCACTGCAAATGCTGTTAATTCCTTCCTTTTTATGGCTGTGTAGTATTCCATTGTGTGTGTGTGTGTGTATACATATATATATACACTGCAGTTTCTTTGTGTGTGTGTGTGTGTGTGTGTGTGTGTGTGTGTTCTTGGTCATGAAATCCTTGCCTAAGCCAATGTCTAGGAGGGTTTATATATATATATATACACACACACACTGCAGTTTCTTTATCCACTCATTGATTGATGGGCTTTTGGATTGGTTCCACGATTTTACAATTGTGAATTGTGCTGCTATAAACGTGGGTGTGCAAGTATCTTTTCCAAATAATGACTTCTTTTCCTCTAGGTAGAAAACCAGTAGTGGGATTGCTGGATCAAATGGTAGTTCTACTTTTAGTTCTTTAAGGAATCTCCACACTGTTTTCCATAGTGCCTGCACTAGTTTACATTCCCACTAGCAGTGTAGAAATGTTCCCTGTTCACCGCATCTCTGTCAACATCTACTGTTGGTTTTTTTATTATGGCCATTCTTACAGGAGTAAGGTGGTATCACATTGTGGTTTTGATTTGCAGTTCCCTGATCATTAGTGATGTTGAGCATTTTTTCATATGTTTGTTACCTGTTTGTAGATCTTCTTTTGAGAATTGTCTATTCATGTCCTTAGCCCACTTTTTGATGGGATTGTTTTTTTCTTACTGATTTGTTTGAGTTTGTAGTAGATTCTAGATATTAGTCCTATGTCAGATGAATAGATTGTGAAGATTTTGTCCCACTCTGTGGGTTGTCTGTTTACTTTGCTGACTGTTCCCTTTGCCGTGCAAAAGCTCTTTAGTTTAATTAGGTCCCAGCTATTATCTTTGTTTTTATCGCATTTGCTTTGGAGTTCTTGGTTATGAAATCCTTGCCTAAGCCAATGTCTAGGAGGGTTTTTCCAGTGTTATCTTCTGGAATTTTTATAGTTTCAGGTCTTAGGTTTAAGTCTTTAATCCATCTTGAGTTGATTTTTGTATAAGGTGAGAGATGAGGATCTAGTTTCATTCTCCTACATGTGGCTAGCCAATTATCCCAGCACCATCTGTTGAAAAGGGTGTCCTTTCCCCCACTTTATGTTTGTGTTTGCTTTGTCAAAGATCAGTTGGCTGTAAGTATTTGGGTTTATTTCTGGATTCTCTGTTCTATTCCACTGGTCTATGTGCCTATTTTTATACCAGTACCAGGCTGTTTTGGTGACTATGGCTTTATACTATAGTTTGAAATCAAGTAGTGTGATGCCTCCAGATTTGTTCTTTTTGCTTAGTCTTGCTTTGGCTATGCAGGTTCTTTTTTGTTTCCATATGATTTTCAGAATTGTTTTCTCGAATTCTGCGAAGAATTATGGTGGTATTTTGATGGGGACTGTGTGGAATTTGTAGATTGCTTTTGGCAGTATGTTCATTTTCACAATATTGATTCTATCTATCCATGAGCATGGGATGTGTTTCCATTTGTTTGTGTCATCTATGATTTCTTTCAGCAGCAGTGTTTTGTAGTTTTCCTTGTAGAGGTCTTTCGACTCCTTGCTTAGGTATATTCCTCAGTATTTTATTCTTTGCAGCTATTATAAAAGGGGTTGAGTTATTGATTTGATTATCTGCTTGGTTGCTGTTGGTGTATAGAAGAGCTACTGATTTGTGTATGTTAATTTTGTATCCAGAAACTTTGCTGAATTCTTTTATCAATTCTAGGAGCTTTCTGGAGGAGTCTTTAGGGTTTTCAAGGTAAATGATCATATCGTCAGCAAACAGTGACAGTTTGTGAAGTCCCTAACTCTTTATTTTGAATTCATTCATCAGATCACAGAGCAGATTTATCCCATTGAAGTTGAAGTCCTTTCCAGCTTACAGATTCTCTGCTTCTCTGGCTCTTCTAGCTAGCCACACAGATTAAGACTGCTGAGAACATGAAGCACCTTGTAGCAGGTAGCAGTTAGAGACTTTGTGAAAAACAGAGCTGAATGAACTGGAGGAATGCTACAACAATGAGGAAAATGAGGCCAGAGACTCTAAAATGCACCAGGTATTGCACCAAAGATTAAAGATAAATAAATCTCTTAGTCCTTGTTAATCTTATCAAATTAACTCCTCAGTAAAGGTACATATTTAAAGATACATTATAGGCCAGTGTGGTGGCTTATGCCTGTAAAGCCAGCACTTTGGGAGGCTAAGGTGGGAGGATTACTTGAGGTGGGAGGATGTCTTGAGGCCAAGAGTTCAAGAATAGCCTGGGCAACACAGACTCCATCCCTACAAAAGATTTAAAAATTAGCTGGATGTAGTAGGGTGCACCTGTAGTCCCAGCTACTCACTCAGTAGGCTGAGGCAGGAGGATCCCTTGAACTCAGGAGTGAGAGGCTGTAGTGAGCTATGGTTGTACCAGTGCACTCCAGCCTGAGCGAAAGAGCAAGAATTTGTCTCTTAAAAAAAAAAAAAGATACATTATAAGGCTAACATTTAGGGATTTGGTGCAAGCAGAATTTCACTTGTCACATAATCAAACTCTATATTTTATAATCAAATCTTAGCTATAATGTGGAAGAGGCAAAAAGTTTCCTGATGTGTTCTATATATGCCTAATTCCATATCTCTAATACTTCATATGGCCAGTATAAAATTAATATACATGAATATATAAAAAAGAATATACATAAAATGTTAAGTGAATACACATAAAATTTAATATATAATTTATATATTACATATAGATATATAAAGTCATCCAATGGGAACAGGTTGGTTTGCTCAAAGATCTTTACCCAATGATCAGTTAACCCAAATTCAACCCACTTTTGATTGGTTATTTATCTGTTCTGATGTTACACTATCTTTTGCCTCTTTTGGGCAATTAACTCATGATACAGTATGAAATGGGCAGGATACATTTCAAGCAAGAGTCTAAGGCATAATTCCCTATAGTTGCTTCTTCCATTTCTTTTGATATGTGAGTGGAACGATCCAAGCTGGAGAACTGAAGCAGAGATTTAAGAGTGAAGTTGCCCCTCCTGGTGTATTTTGATATATGAAACCAAGAATGCACAGTGTCTTCCAGATGATTATTTTGATACTATGTAAATTGGACATCTACAACCTAATAAACCTGCTGCTTCTCCAAATTCTGTATACCAGATGTGAAATTGTTATAATATGAATCACAAACTACTTCAAACAATTGCATTCATTCCTTTTCATTCATGCATTCTATGAATATTTATTAAGTGCTACTATGCTACATGCTGGTGGTACATCATGGCGTGGCAGAAACAGGTAGTGATATAGTTTGTATGTTTGTCCTCACCCAAATTTCATGTTGAATTGTAATCCCCAGTATTGGAGGTAGGGCCTTTAGGAGGTGATTGGATCATGGGAATGAGTTTCTCAAGAATGGCTTAGTGCCATCCTCTTGGTGCTGTTCTTGCCATAGTGAGTGAGTTCTCACAAGATCTGGTTGTTTAAAAGTGTGTGGCACCTCCCTTGCCCTCCCTTGCTCCTGCTCCTGCCATGTGAGATGCCTGCTCCCCTTCATCTTCTGCCATGATTGTAAGCTGCCTAAGGCTTCACGAGAAGCAGATGCCAGTGCTATGCTTCCTATATAACCTGCAGAACGGTAAGCCAATTAAATCTCTTTTCTTATAAATTATCCAGTCTCAGGTGTTTCTCTACAGCAATGCAGGCATGGCCTAATACAGGCAGCTACCACCAAAAATTAATGTGTCCCCTTCCACAGTATTGAGATGACCCTAGGAAGTGGCTATTCATTCAGGAGTTCCATTTCTCAAACACCTTTGCACCTTGGGTAGAGCCATATGAGTAACTCTTACCATCAGAATGTGTTTGGAGGTAATGCGTGTCACTTCTGGGTCAAGGACATTATAAATGGGTGCTTTATCTTTCTTTCCCCTGCTTAAAGCAGAGGACTCTGAGGTCCTAGGGGATAGTGGAGTAACAAAAGAGAAAGAGCATGATTGCCTGAATAACCATGCGGAGGAAAGCCACTCAGCAACTAGGTGAGGCTGAGGAGGATTTAACTGTGCAAAGAAGGAAAGAAAGACAGAAGGAAAAGCATGCACAGAATACTCCTAGTAAGAAAGCACATTTGTGAAAAACTAAAAGAAATCAGCATGACTGTTGATTTTAGCAGCTGGTTGTCACAAACCAGGTAAGCCTAGGAAAAGCCATCAAAGCAATCAGGAAATAACACATTCTGATTAAGGTAAAAAATAAATAGGGCAAAAAATAAATGGATAATCATACCTGTCCCAACATGGAATTTACTGGAATTATTAATATTTATACTTCATTACCCATTACACGGGCTACCATTATTGTACATATTTCTTTGTTTTATAATCCAGTGCGATGCTATAAACTTGAAATGATGAAAAGTAAAATATTCAGAAGTAGGAATATATCCTTAGGGATACAAAAGAGCCTATCCAAAGTGTTCAAAACTCAACGACCATATATTTGAAAGAATTTAACACGTGTTATATTTCCTTTAATTTAGGAGCCTGTGACTCTTTTGAAACTGCAGGCAAAAGTTTGTGGTTTTGTGCAAAACGCATTTTTCTAGGGATAGGTTCCACAGCATACATCTGAGCCTACAAGATTAAGAACTAAATGGTTAGTGTCTAAAAATATTTAAAAGGGGTTTTTAAAAGGAAAAAAAGAATATGAGCACTCAAAATGATGCAAAAATAGTAATAAAGTGCTGAATTTTAAGTGAGCTGACAATTAGGAAGGAACAGGTTTTAGGGAAATTGTCCCAGAACCCATCCAATGAACACAGAATCCTTCCAGTTATTATTTCATTAGTACAAGCAATGTATCCTCAGAGGCCAGATTTTATCTTCCATAACAGATTGGAAAAGGAAGAAATGAGAATTTGAAAAATTAAGTGCCTTGTTCAGAATTTACAGGAGAATCCCAAGGACCTCTTGAGTCACTATTTTTTTCTCTTAATCATCTGATTATTCCCATAAAATTGAATTGGGTGCCAAGAGAGCTCTTACCCTCAGAATTTAAATCTCTTCTGTGTCTTAGGGCCCAATGTTTGTAGTGATTAACTTAATAGGAAAGTTCTGTCCAATTAGCCAAAATCCATAATTCTCCTCTATCTTTAAAAAGAGCAAACATTTTTCATAAATCCCAAATTGCAGACCAATCAGTCTGAGGGATAGTCTTTTAGAATTCTCTGTGAGTTGTATTTTACCAAATTTCAAGATCACATTTTCCAAACCTAACATAAGGGGAAAACTGTTTTCAGACATTATCTTTTCAGTGTTCATCACTCTTACAAGATTTTTTACCTTTCTGTTAGAAACTGAGACATTATTTGCAAGATTCTTCTCTAAACAGGATTCATTTTTTTATTTCATAGACAGGAACCTGCTGCTAAATTTAGCAAGAGATTCCTAATGTCTAAATGCTGACAATACTTTCGTAAGAGAATCACAGCAGCAGTCAAGTTCTAGTAGGTCTTGAAACTATATTTTGTCATTTTATCCAGGGCAAAGTGAGCCAAAAAAGACTGGTTCATCATGCAGATTATGACCCTGGACACTGATGTTGATTATTTACCTTGAGAAATATAACTGCCAAATGAACTGGTAGATTCATTTCTGAGGATTAGCACATTCTCTCCAAGTCTCTAAGGAAAGCTCAATTACTGCCTCAAGGTTGTTTGGTAAGCATGGATCTGAACATAGAGAGCTGGATGATTTTGATAGCAAATGTTAGCCAAGTTATTATTGTTTTATGAGCTCTCCTAAGTCAGAGGTGGATTCTGGCAACTCATTTCCCCAGCATATGTGAAAACCACTCCCTATCCTTCCATGAGACTCTAACTGGCTTCCACCTCTCACTTTGGAACAGTGCGCTAGTTGCTTACCCCAACATCCATTCTCCCCATTCTTTCCTGGGAACAGAATCTTGATTTTTATTTGGCATACTGTCATTCAAAATAAAAAATAAGTATCTTTCTCAGTGTGAGATATGACCATATTATAGAGTCTGGACAATGAGATATTGGTGGGTAAGATGAATAACTTATAGGAGACTAATATTCCCAATAAGAACCATTAGAAAAGCTAAATAAAAATATAAAACAAACAACAAATATGTTTAAAGCCATTAAAGGACTACTAAAGCCACTAGAACTGTAGGAACTGTCATAGTTCATTTGGGCCTCCATAGCAAAGTACTATGACCTTGGGTAGCTTATAAACAATAGAAGTTTATTTCTCACTTCCGGAGGTTGGGAAGTCTAAGATCAAGGAGCCTGAGATTTACTGTCTGATGAGGGCCCATTTCCTGGTTTATAGAAATGGTGCATTCTCCCTATGTCCTCACATGGTGGAAAGGACTAGTTAGCTCTTTATGGTCTCTTTATAAGGGCACTAATCTTATTTATAGTGTCTGCACCCTCCTGACCTAATCATGTCCTAAAGGCCCCCACCTCCAAATACCATCACTTTGATGATTCAGTTTCAACATACGAATTTTGAGGGGATGCAAACATTCAGAACACAGCACGGATTAAATTTTGAAAAGAGGAAGATGGGCTGGACATAGTGGTTCATACCTGTAATCCCAGCACTTTGGAAGGCTGAGGTGGGTGGATCATTTGAGGCCAGGAGTTTAAGACCAGTCTGGCCAACATGGCAAAACTCTTTCTCTATCATAAAAGACAAAAATTAGCCAGGCATGGTGGTGTGCACCTATAGTCCCAGCTACTCAGGGAGGCACAAGAATCACTTGAACCCAGGAGGTGGAGATTGCAGTGAGCCAAGATCAGGCCACTGCACTCCAGCCTGGGTGACAGAGTGAGACTGCATCTGAAAAAAAAAAAAAAAAAAAGGAAAATGGAAGATGATGGAGAAGTGAGTTGAGCTGATCATTTGCAACTGCTTCTCTCTGTATCAGGGCAAGAGGTGGCTGAGATTCCAGCCTTTGCACGTACAGAGGGCTGCTAACAGGGAAGCCAGTAGAGATTTTGATTGTGTCACGGGGCTGGAGAATCAAAATTAGAAATATCCTGGGCCAAAAACGCTGAGGAAGGCAGGGGCAGAGAACTAAGCCTGACATGTGGCCAGTTCCTCTTTTAACCATTTACCAAATTCTGAAACTAAACTGAACAGGAGACTAAGGAGCTAAGTAAAAAGCCTCTGGAAAACAGAACAGAGTTTTCAGCTAAGAGGCAAGGATTAGAACTCAGGACCTTCCAGGTGCCCAGAATATACATCAGGCTCTTCGCTGAAAGTCCTAGAGGGATACACCTTAGAAGCAAAGAATAACAGAAGTAGGCAGACACTTACTGAAACTGAAGTGGCTAAACAGAGTAAGATTATCAGACCCAATTTTTTCTGTCAGAAAAAAATGGTGAATACTTTCTGGAAGGAGATAAAATTATCTGGAGGCTATCTAGTAATAAATAATATCTGGCATGCAATAAAATTTATTACACACTCCAAAAGATAGAACTATATGACACAAAATGAAGGGAAAAATTAGACAACAGATGTAGAACTACAGGTGGTTCTTATAGTGGAGTTGTCAAAGACTTTTAAATAGCAAGATTAATGTTAGAGAAAACAGACAAAAAGATAAAGAAATGTATTATATAATTAGAATTCATAAAAAGAATCAAATGAAAGTTCTAGGACTAAAAAACATAATACCTGAAAGTAAGAATTCAAATCATGGGTTTAACAAGAGACTAGAGATAGCAATAAAGAGCATTAGTGAAGTAGAAGACAGACTGCTGGGAAAAACCTAGAGTGATGCACTAAGAGAAAACAGGATATAAAATTTAGAAGAATGTACGATACACATAATAAAAAGTTTAACATAAATTTAATTGGATCCCCAAAAGAAGAGAAAAAAGAATATGGGGGAAACTGGAAGAACTTTTGAAGGATTGAAGAATTTCCAAAAGTGATTTAAAAAAATAGAAATCATTCCCAGAGCAGCTAAGAAAAAATAGTATGTTATCTTCAAATACAACAACAATAACAACAATTAAATGGAAGATAATTTCTCAACAGAACTTCTGAAAGCCAGACAATAATGAGATGGTGTATCGAAAGATATTAAAGAAAATTACTTTTAGTCTCAAACTGTATATTCAGTGAAATTATTCTTCAAAAGTGAAGGCAAAATAAAGAGGTTTTCAAATAAACAAAACAGAATTTTTATCAGCAAACCTGCACTAAGAGAAATACTAAAGAAAGTTTTTCAGCCAGAAAGAAAACTATTCCAGATTGAAACACAGAAATGTAGGCAGTAAAGCAATGAAAAAGATTGTAAAAATGAAATATTGAGCATACAAAGCAATAATAATGTCTTACAAGGTTTAAAATATGTATAGAAATAAAATATAAAAGTTAGCAGGGGGATAATTAAGTTAAACGTGTCTAAAGTTTTAATGTTATCAGAAAAGTGGTAAAAGATAATCCACATTTGACTAAAATTAATCGAGGCTGCATGCTGAGATTAACCTCTGAAAAAATGGTAAAAAATAAATGTAAAAATAAAAGTTAATAGAGGCTAGGCACAGCAGCTGATGCCTGCAATCCCAACACTTTGGAAGGCTGAGGTAAATGGAATAATAAAAATTATTTGCTTAATTCCAAAGAAAGCAGGAAAAGAAAGAAAAAGATAGAAAAATAGGTAAAATAGCAAGTTGATATATCAAACCAAATATAACTGTATGTCATATTATACTATATGTAAATGAACCCATTGCAAATTTAAGTTCAATAATGTAACTGAAATAAACACTCCAAATATTTTGTTTTAGTTTGGTGTGCTATAACAAAGTACCATAGACTGGATGCCTTCTAAACAACAGAATTTATTTCTCACAGTCTAGGGGCTGGAAGTCTGAGATCAGGGTGCCAGTATGTTTGGGCTCTGTTGAGGGTCCCCTTCTGGGTTGCGGGCTGTCAACTTCTCATTGTATGGCAGAAAGAGAGGGAGCTAGCTCTTCAGCCTCTTCTTATAAAGGCATTAAATCTCATTCATGAGGGTTCCCCCTCACGTCCTAATTACCTCCCAAGTCCCCATCCTCAATAACATCTATTTCAGCATATGAATTTTGTGGGGCAAATGAGCATTCCGTCCATAACTTATTTGAAAAATACATAGCAGGTTGCTCACTGTTGCACCTCTGGGGAGTGAAAGGCGTTGTGGGGAGAATAAGAATTTTATTTTCAAAAATTTCAGTTGTTAGAAATGTTCCCATTATGTTTTATTCTAAAATTTAAAAGAATAAAAATGTGATTAATATTTTATATACCTATTTTTCTAGTCAACTATGCTACAAATTTTGTACATTTCTTTCTTTGGACCTCACACATTTTTTAAGATTATCCTCAATATTGGTTATTACATAGTTCTTAAAGTTATTATGATAAACTATCATTGTCCATTTTGTTTTCTAACAAGTTACTGGTTGTATACAAAAGAGCTATGGATTTTATCATGGTTTTCCTTATAACCGGCTACTTTAGTGAATGCATTAACTGAATCAGCTCTCCTCTTTCAGACTTGAAAGTAAGTTAGCATCTTGGAACACATAGATGTACCCTCTTTTTACATAGTTATGGAAATGTGTAACACTGATGGCCTGTGGGAACCCATTTCCTCCAGTGACCATTAGAGCCGATCAGTTCTTCGTGTTCTTGATACAGTTCCTGTTTTGTCTCGAACCGTTTGGCTTAATCACAGTTCCTTGTGTTATTGCCTATTTACACAGGTTTTTCTTTTAAAAAGACTAGTCTTTAAAAACAGACACTTTATTAACAGATAAAATAAAATACCTGCAAATATTAACCTTACCCACTCCACCTCGCAGCTCACTCTCATGCACTGAGGACCCTCTGCTGTGGATGTCCAAACTTCCAGTGGCTGGGGTATCTGTTCTCCTGAGACTGTGCCTTGCATGAGTGCTCCTTGGGGACCTGGGGGTGTCCAACTAACTTCAATAGTCCCTGGAACCACCTCTCCCCTCTTTTAGGCTTCATTAGACCACTTACTCTCTGAGTTAAATTTCTCCGTGCTGCTTGCTATGGTTCCAGCCAGCAGTGTGGTCTCTATGCCCCAAGAGATAGATCAGAGTTTCCCAAACTGTGAAATATTCTACAGACTGTTCATTGTGAAGTGGCTACCTTGTCCGGGGTACACACCCGGGGTTTGTTGTTTGGCACCAGGAAAATGTAGGACACGGACGCACACGAGGAGTTTAGGAGTGGAGGTTATTAGGTAGAAGAAAAGAGAAAGTAAAACAGCTCTCTCTATAGAGGGAGAGAACTTCCGAGAGGAAAGACCAGCAGGTGGCTGATGCACCGGAAGTTATAGTCAGGTTTGAGGAGGTGGTGTCTGATTTACATAGGACTCACAGATCGGTTCGATCAGGTATGACATTTACATAGTGCAGGGGAAGGCTGGCTGCCCCACCCTAATCTTATTATGAAAATGAACTTTCCCCTTGGCTCCTGCCATCTTGTCCGCTCCTTACTGTACATGTGGCTGACAAAGAGAAGGGAAGACAGCCGCCATCTTGAACATGATTGGCACAACTGCAGGCATCTATGTCTGCAGCTCGATTTTATAGGCTGCTGTTGTTAGAAAGGAAAATGATTTGGGGCTGCTTTTCATTAAAAAAAATCCTTATGGAGGGCTTCCATACCCTCACTATCTGCCTACGTAATTTCTTTTTAACTCCAGTATCATTTGGTATACTGAGAAAATAATCTTACACCAGGTACATTAGTTTTGTAAATCCTTAACATTTTAACGTTTTTATTTATTTTTACTCCATTGCATCTCAGAGCATTTAATCTGTACCTGTGTAATTTTTTAAAAAATCCAACAGATTTTGTTGTTTTTTGTTTTTTCTAAATCCATTGTGTATGGATAGATATTAGAAAGAAAACCAAAACTATCATATCGTTCCATCACCTAGATAACTCCTGGGGACATATAAAAAAATTAAAGTTATACATGTACATAATTAAAAAGTTAACAATAGAAAAACAAAAGCCAAATGTATACTCATTAACTCATTTATTTGCAAATATGTAACCAGAGGTTATGACTGGACCAGAAGTAAGATTCAGATGCTGCAATCTTTGGAGATTGGGGCCCATCCTCAGTAAGTCTTTATTGTAATCTAGACATTAAATAATCTTGAAATATTCATTTCTGCAAGAAAACATTTTAAATGGTCCATTTGTAAGGCATGGTAAATCTAAGCACTGGCAGCCAGCCTGCGGATGTAACAAATCACATGGCTCATGCTCCTAGAAGGTCATATTAAGAGAACAGAATGTAGAGGAGGGGTCAGCCCTTAAAAGGGAAGAAAGTTTCTTTACTGGGAAATCAAAACTTAAGCAGGGAAGGGGACTGGGGTATAACCTTATAAGGGGGATAGTGAAACTTAGGCGATGTAGGGGAAGACTGTAACCCCATAGTGCTCTACCAATGAGGAACTGGGGGAGGGACTTGTGTGCTAGGAGATAAATTACCTGTTGTAGCTGCCCTGGATGTGCCTGCCAACCAGACATCCATCAGATCTTGCAAGACCGCTGTTAAAAGTCTCACTTTTCGCCGTTCTTTGTGCTTCTGAGTCCATTCTTTGGATTTGGACGGGCGAGCATTTTTCTCACAATTTCCCACACTGAATCAGAAAACTCTTGTTCTTAAACTTGTTAACTGTTGTTCTCAGGACAAAGAATTCTATAGTCAAATACTCTGTAAATGTCACCCATTTCTTTCATGGGACATAAAGTAAGTTCTAATTCATTACTCACATGCCTTTTAAAAGCAGAATCCATGCATGTTCTTTAAATTTATCAGAGATGAGAAAGAATACTGCAGTTAATTCAAGTCTATCTGTGTCATCTGGTAATGCTTACACTACCATACTGGTTTTATTTCAGGCACCTTCCAGCACAATCTATATTTAACTACAAGGAACAGTGGCTATTTCTTAGGAGCCTGAAGCAAGATCCAGAAAGAACTCAAAAAGATTACTCAGTAACTCCCCATCTGTAAGGAGTCCTTGGGGAGCAGAACCCAAATTATCCATCTTTCCCCACAATTGTCTTTCCCCACAGTGCCTTGCATTTAGAATTTGTTCTACTATAAGTCTTCTCTGAATTAACTGAAAGGAATAACCATTTAGAAGGGATGACTTATACCTTGAAGATAAAATGCTTCAGGTGGATCATTGTGCTTTTTCTTCTTCAGAAAACAAACAAACAAACAAAAAACGGGTGGGGCGGGTTCTGAGGCTCTGACCCTGAACAAATGAAGAATCAGAGTCACAATGCTAGAACTGGTATAAACTAGCCCTTACACCAGGGAACTCAAAGTGCTTTTCAGTTTCACAGGGCAATACTGTTTAAAGCAGATTCAATCCAAAAGCAGATTCAATCCAAACGTAGAGAAGAGGAGGTGGAGAAAGACCGTCTGCAGTTTGAAATGACAGACTTCCACCAATCTCAATTAGCATGTGAAAGAGACTTTCATATCCATTTTTATTCAAATATACCCCCTTTGTAGTCATAGTAACCCTTTTATATTTTGATTTGGTTGCAGCTACAAGTCTACTTGAGCCATTCATTTTATCCTTTCTCCTAAATATACCTAATTTCTTTCTCATTTGTTCTTTCTAATAGAATCCACTGTTGTACTTTTTCTTCTAACATATATCGGTTCTCCCTAAAGGATGTGAGAAAAGCAAAATAAAATATCACATTGAATAACCAAATTAGGAAACAACTTCCTGTACTAACAGAAAAGGCTAGAAGATGTTGTTGTGTTCAGATAAATGGCAAAAGCCAAGTTCTTACATAAATTTCAAATCTATCGCCTTCCTTTTGTTCCTTGTTACCATAAAGATGTACCACTGTACTAACTTAAAGTACTGGGATTATAAATAGCTCCACTTGGGTTATGAAGTTCAAGAGTCAGATCAGCAGTATTGTTTCCAAAAAGGGACAGAATTCAAATGAAATCCATTTTTCATTTCTTTTTTAACATATAGGAAAATCTCAAATGAGATATAAGATGTAGTGTAAAATTAGCATTTCTCCCTATGTTTTCTCTTTCAGTGCCTGTTTTGACATGTGATTTTGTGATTACAGAAATGAGTTTTCAAATCCATCTATTTAGAAACAGGCATCAAAATTCAAAGCAGATGGAATCTCAGAGTTTGTCTAGTACAGAGTCTTTATTTTGCAGGTGAGAAAACTGAGGCTGTAAAAAAAGGAGGGAACTACTTGTGAAAATAAATAAAATCCAAAAGTTGTTAGAATCCCCAAAACACTTTAAGTCATTAGAGAGCTGTGACTGTGATGTGAGTCGCATGGCATGTAGTTGCAACTTCTGCGTCTTAGATTATGGATTAACTCTCTTTCTCATTGTTCTTAAATGACTAGAAGAAACCAGAGACCAGACCTTCTACCCTTCTAATCACTGACCTTCTACCCTTCTAATCACTGACCTTTGTTATATTAATAGTTAATATATTAACTGTCTCCTGTATTGTCCTGTCTAACTTAGATCAGATAGCTCAGAAGATCTCATGACTGTTATATCTTCAGTGTGGAATGTTAAAGATACCTTTCCTGAAAGAAAAAGATTATCTCAACCAATTCTATCCTAAACTCATTGTAACCACACAGTAGACCTTATATAGAAAGATGGTGACATTTTCTTAAGCTTCCCTAAACCTTGTCTATATAAATGACCCCAAATCTTTATATTTCAAAACATTAATTTCCATTCTTTGAAATCTGTGCTTCCCAAGTGCATGTCCTCAAGCTTTGTACTCGAATAAACTCTATATCTAATCATATTTTCTGAATTTCTATAGGATATGCTCAAGATCACACATTTAATTAATGGCTAGAAGCTAAGCCCCCGATGCCTGATCTGTGTGTGCACTCCACCCTTTACCCAGTCTTCACACCTAGCTGATTCCACTCTACCCCTTATAGCTTTAAATTTCAGGATTTCACTTGTTGCTAAAGTTTTTCTAAATAATTATATTTTTAAAATAAAATTAACCCTTTTTAGTCTGAGTTATCCTAATACTTGATTAATAGTATGCCTATTCTAATTTTTTCTAGTTTAAGAGCCAAAGTCAGAGTAAAATGAGGTAATACAAAAGTTTTGCTTTAATTTTTAGGAGGAAAAAAGACTTTCACTTATTCATTCATTCAACAGGCATGAATCTATAGTGACATTTCACTGTGAATAAAGCTTAAGCCTCAGGGACCCACACTTGCCCAACCCTATAAATGCCCTATAAGTAAGTTTGCTTTTTTTTTTTTTTTTTTTTTTTAATTCAGACCCATGAAAGTGTTTGAGCTTCAGGCCACACAAAACCAGAATCTAACAGTGAAGAAAAAAAAAAGTATCAAGCTCATACCCTGGATGCCTTTGAAGGCATAGGTTCAAAAAGAACTAATCAGGGTAACCTAATTTTTACTTCTTGTTTTGATCGCTCACTATGTTTGATTGCTCACAGCAAGGGATTGAATTCATTCACTCAGGCAACAAATGTTTATTAAGAGACTTCTATGTGTCAGGTACTATTCAAAGGTTTGGGGACATCACATTGACAAAGTACTTGCCCTCACAGAGCATAGTCCAGCAGAATCAACCATATGTATGTTCATTTTGAGTTAATCTCCTAAAGTGTATTTTTTAATAAGGTGAAGTAATGTTGCTCTGCATAATAGCACTGTTGGGTCAATTTATTGTTAGATGAGCAACCAAACATTAAGGTATTGATTAATGGATTTATGTTGCCTTGGATAGTAGTCTCTAGAAAATGGCATAGGAAATGTCTGTTTATGGTATTGTCATGTTCAATTATACTAACTACCTCAATGTAAAACATAAGCATCCTTACAAAATGTACAGCTAAAGAGGGTAAGTAAATATGATGCGTGACAAAGTCAAAATGTGTCAATATTTTCCATGAAATGTAGGTGGGTACTTATGTAAAATTATTCCATTATTGACACCATTATTCCACATATCATGCTGTGCTGACCAGAGTCAAGAATAATATGTTAGTATTCTGTGTTCAATCACTATGATGGTTTGTCAAATTATGTCAGCTTTAATACTTAAAACATTTCTTTCTTGTAAAGTTAAAGGAAGTGCTGACAACTCTGTTAGAATATAATTTATTAAAATCAAATCTCCAAACATCTGAAAGTCAATTAATATAATATGCTACATTAGTAGAATGAAGGAGAAATGCTACCTGATCATTTTGATACAGAAGAAGCATTTGATAAAATCTAACATGATTTTACGATTAAAAATTAAAACACTCAACAAACTAAGAATAGAAGGGAGCTTCCTCAGCCTGATGAGACCATCTATGAAATATGCACAGCCAGTATCGTACTTAATGGTGGAAGATTGAATGCCTTCCCCCTGAGATCAGGAATAAGACAGCTCTTACCACTTTGATTCAACGTTGTACTTGAGGTTCTAACCAGTGCAATTAGAAAATGAAAATAAAAAAGCATCTTGATTACAAAGGAAGAATTAAACTCTCTATTTGCAAATGACAGGATCTTGAACATAGGAAATCCTAAGGACTCCCCCAAAAGCTATTAGAATGAATAAACAGGTTCAGCAAGTTTGTAGGATATAATATAATATAATATACAAACATCAATTGTATTTCTATATGCCAGCAATGGAAAATTGAAAAGTGAAATTAGGAAAGCAATTCCATTTATTAACTTTGAAAATAATAAATTAGTTAAGATTAAATTTAACAAAAGAGTACCCCATAAATATGTACAAATAGTATATATTCATTTAAAATTTTTTCAAGAGGTACAAAACATATACTCTGAAAAGTTACAAAACATTTCTGGAAGAAATTAAAGAGGACCTAAATAAATATAAGTAATTTCCATGTTTGTGGATTGAAAGGCTTAATATTAAGATGGCAATTCTCTCCAAATTGATCTACCAGTTCAACACAATTTCTATCAGAATCCTAGGTAGCTATCTCACAGGCTACCCACTTTAACAACCTGGCTCTGTAATTCATGTGTAAATGCAAGAGACCCAGAATAGCCAAAACAATATCGAAAAAGAACAATGCTAGAGGACTCACACTTACTATTTTTCCACAACATCTGAAGATATACCAGATTAATTTGTCAATATCATTTCTTTTTCACTAAATAAAATTTCTTCTTCACTAAATGCCATTTTTTCATCACTAAAAACAAGAGAAATGTATATTTTTAAAAGATGAATTTAATGGGATATGAATTATATCCCATTAAATTCTTTTATTAATAGAAACCCCAATGCTCCAAATTCTTTTAAGTTTCTCAAATAATTTAACTATGCCCTTTCACAATTTCTAACAATAGCATAATCTCCAAACTGCTCTTCAACTCTAGCACCATAAGCTGACAACTGAGGTGCAAATATTTCTCTAATTTTTATTATTTCATTTCTCATCTCTTCTGAACTATTGGGTAATTCTCTCTGATGTTTATTTGATGAAAAGTAGTAAATATAAGGTTATTGAGAAAACATTTATTTTATATTTTTATGGCATTAATCATAAGGGATTTAATATGGTTACTTAAATAGTGCCAAATTAAAATATCCAGAGTTTTAAAAAAGTATAGTTAAAACTCCAGACTTCCTCTCTAACATTACACTGGCACAACTATGTAAAGTCCAGTAAGGTTTTTATGTCAATATATTTCATTGAAATCATTTTTTCTCAAGCACCACCAACAAAATACTTTTGTAGAGCTTTTATATGTCAGCATCCCAAGACTAAATAACAAAAGAGCAATTTTCAACTCTCTCTTCAAAGTATTGAATTTTTCATTTAAAGAAAATAATTCTTTGTTTATATAGAGCAGATGAAGCTTTATCAATAATAATTGAAATTTTACTGTCTTATGTTTTCCAAAAGAAGCATTCTCATTTCAGTACATAGCTTCTTTTTTTTTTTTTTTTTTTTTTTTTTTTTTTTTTTTTTTTTTTGAGACGGAGTCTCGCTCTGTCCCCAGGCTGGAGTGCAGTGGCCGGATCTCAGCTCACTGCAAGCTCCGCCTCCCGGGTTTACGCCATTCTCCTGCCTCAGCCTCCCGAGTAGCTGGGACTACAGGCGCCCACCACCACGCCCGGCTAGTTTTTTTTGTATTTTTTAGTAGAGACAGGGTTTCACCGTGTTAGCCAGGATGGTCTCGATCTCCTGACCTCGTGATCCACCCGTCTCGGCCTCCCAAAGTGCTGGGATTACAGGCTTGAGCCACCGCGCCCGGCCAGTACATAGCTTCTTAACAAGCCAGAACTACACATATAGATTACAGTGTGTCCTGTCTCAGTCTATTCAAGCTGCTATAACAAAAACACCATAAATGGGGTGGTTTTTAAACAATAGAAATTTTTTTCATACAGTTCTAGAGGCTGCAAAGTCCGAGATCAAGGTGTCGACAGACTCAGTGTCTGGTGAGGGCTCACTCTCTGCTTCATGTCGCGACTTCTTTCTGTATCCTCACATGGTGGAAGAGGCAAATAAGCTCCCTAGGACTTATTTTATAAAAGCACTAATCCCATTCATGAGGGCTCCATCCTCATGACCTGATCACCCCCTAAAGACCCAATCTCTTAATACTATTGCATTGGGAATTACATTTCAATATATATGTTTTGAGGGACACAAACATTCAGACTAATAGCATATCCATATTAACATTATTATTTTTCTGAAGTTTTATTAAATATTCATGCCTAAAACTGACCATAATTTTTCTGGACTTTCACATAATTTCATTTACTTTTTCAAGAATTTGATTTTTAAAACTTTTAAGCATTTTTATTATTTTATCCATTCTTGGTGGTTTTTAAAAAATGATTGTGTCTCCTTTGTTTAAATCAAGAGATTTAATAGATCCTTATTTCTAATCAAATAAAATATTTAAGCATTTAACATTTCTACCTTTTAATAATATAATTTTGATATAATTTCTTCTCTGTGTTACCACAGACCCAAACAATTCTTATTCATTGTATTTAACAGAAATGTTGAGAAACATATCCAGACTTTATTGTTCCTTCATCCTGGGTGTTTGTATTCAGTATCTTATTATTAGTCCTTATTTTTAAAACAATATAATATACACTTACACAAGATTTACAACACAGTAACTATGAAAGACAAATAAAAACCAAACTATTCAGATTCAATAGGAACTATAATTCCATGGTGAAGATAAACTGGTGATTCTCCCAAAATACAGAGTTTTATAAAGAATACACAATGTATCTGCATTGTTTACTAGACATTGGCCAACCAGTCATAGAGCTACAAATATTTCTTAGGTGTTTTGACAGGTGGCCCGTGTATCAGGGGTTGTTGAGACATCCTACAATATTTCACTTCAACTAATAAATTTACTCTAACGTTTATATTATAAGTCAACTTAGCTATTTATCATGTTACTATGATATAATATGCCAAGTGGTATAGAAGTATTTCAGTATTTTAGCAAACAACCTGTCCACTAACTATCAGCTCTAGATCTACATGGGCCTATCCTTGTAGGGGCAAGAGAATTATCTTTAATAAAGGATGACCTCTATTGTAGTCTGATATGTTCTTGGTTTATAGAAAACTAATAAAACATGAAGTATTTAAGAAAAAGCAGTGATTATTTCCTAATACTTTTGCTATGGACTTTAACCAAGAGAACGCTGGAGGCCCATTGGCCCACCCTATGGATTACATATAAGGTAGACTCACCACTGGTTATTGAGAGAAGTGGAGTGATCTATGGGAGAACATCAGCAGAGAAGACTCATCGTCTCCATCCCACTCATGAAAGAGAGACACACATTAATTCCCAGATAGTTCCCGGTAGCAAGAAACATACTCCAAAGGAAACAAGAGAATCTTTCCACACTGAGAAACATGCATAATTATGTCCATTACATCATTATTTATAACTGGAAAACAAAATAGGGTGATAGGGGAATTGCTAAATAAATTATGATTCATATGTGAGATAAAATACTATGTAGCCTTTTAAAAAAAAAAAAAGGTAGTCTTTCAGTAAATGTAGTAGTACTGTATAATACATGTTTTTCCCACTCACCTCATTAAAGTGCCTCTAAATCAACAATAAGATAAAATCATACAGTAAAGAAAATTCCATACACAATTAACCCAAGAAATGGCTTTATTTGTAACTTACAGTGAGGAAGAATTTTTGCCAAGTACAATGATATTTGGACAAATTGAAAGAATTTTTTAAAAATAAAGTTCCAGGCCGGGCGCGGTGGCTCAAGCCTGTAATCCCAGCACTTTGGGAGGCCGAGACGGGCGGATCACGAGGTCAGGAGATCGAGACCATCCTGGCTAACATGGTGAAACCCCGTCTCTACTAAAAATACAAAAAACTAGCCGGGCGAGGTGGCGGGCGCCTGTAGTCCCAGCTACTCGGGAGGCTGAGGCAGGAGAATGGCGTAAACCCGGGAGGCGGAGCTTGCAGTGAGCTGAGATCTGGCCACTGCACTCCAGTCCGGGCGACAGAGCGAGACTCCGCCTCAAAAAAAAAAAAAAAAAAAAAAAAAAAAAAAAAAAAAAAAAAAAAAAAAAAATAAAGTTCCAGAGGTCAATAATATTCCCTCAAAATAAGTGATAAGATAAGAGAAATCTAATTTCTTGTTTACAACAACAAAAAGTGAAGATATCGACTAATAGAGGAGTACAGGCTATACCTTGGAGCCTCACTTTCTCATCATGGATTGGCAGGGCTACAGGGGTCACAATGTGGGCACAACATATTATTTTCTCAGACCTGGACTTCTATTCACAAGCAGTGGGTTGAAAAATGTCTTCTACATTCAAGCCCACCTGAAACCTCAGAACATGATCTACTCCAAATTTAGAAATCATCCTAGATTTAGAGTGGGCTCTAAATCCAATGACTGGTGTCTTTATAAGAAGAGAATAGAGAGAGAGAGATGCAGAAAAGAAAGCCCTGTGAAGAAGACGGCAGAGACTGCAGTGATGCAGCCACAAATCCAGGAATGCTAAGAATTTCTGGGAGCCGCCAGAAACTAGAAAGAGACAATGAAGGCTTCTGCCCTGGAGCCTTAACCATGCTTGATTTCAGATTCCTCCAGAACTGTGAGGGAATAAATTTCTGTTGTTGGATTCCACCAAGTTTGTGGTCATTTGTTGAGGCAGCCCAAAGAAACTAATATACCAATTGAAAAACCAGAGTATGATGGAGAGAGGGGAGAGTATTAAGCATATTTATAGTGGTGACCAAAGTGGACTGAATAGAAATAAACACCAAATTATGAAACACAAAACATCTGCGATCTATCAGCCTTCATTATGAGCCACGCTGTGAGCTCGCCTAGATGTGCTTTCTCACTGCAGTTAGAGGAGGCTAAAAGTTAAGGCGAGATCTGGCTCATGCAGAGGATCTATAGGTTTTATGCTATCTGTGGTTTTAAGCTGATTTTAAGCTGACAGCTATTTCAAATCACTCCGCCTCATTCCTTACCTCCCATTCCTCTCCAAACTTCACGAGCTAAGTGCAGGCATGTAGAGAACTTACCACAGTAAAAGACGAGTGAGTAAAGGACACAATATGGATTCTACCAAATAGATACATATAGAACGTGACAGGAGTTGAAAGAAACATCACATGCAGAAGGCAGATAAATAATATACAGAAGAAGAATTACTTTAAGAAACAGAAAAAGTATGTCAGGCAAATACTTCAGCAAAGTATTTTCTCTCAAAGAAATAAAAGTGGCAAGGGCTTTTTCTAAGTAGATAAAAGAAATAAAGCTAAGAGAATGAATGAAAGATAAAACTGGAGAAATGAGATAGTAGGAGAAAAAAGCATGAGTTAGAAGAGTTGAAAAAAGAAATTGAATATAAGAAAAAAATAGAAACAGTAGAAATAAAACTACCATTAGCAACAGCAAGAAGTAGAATAAAACCTATTTTTAAAAGGAATTAGAATAGTGAAGAAGCTTTCTTTGAAAATCCCATGAAATAAAATGAAATGAAACACAAGAAGATGAAAATGAGGGAGGAGATGCTACAGAGGATGGAAAGGTGATATGTGTATAATTGTAATTATTCCCAAAGAAGGTGATACAACTAGAAACAGAAAAATCATGTTTTTTAACCAGAAATAAAGATTCAGAGAGAAAGGGCATACCTTATTGGAGAAAAAGTAGAGAGAGGTATAAATAGCTATAGCTATAGATCTTCAGTGAGACTTGCCATTTGTGTTACAGAACTTCAAAGGTAAAGGAAGAATACTTCATGCGTATGAGCAGATAAGGCAAGTGAAAAAGTTATGGATACATGTTTCTCTACATTAGCAAACCAGGTGACGGAGTCAGTGGAACAGTATCTGCAATTTCCAGGGGTGTGTGTGTGTTTGTGTGTGTGTGTGTTATAAAGAATTTGATCAAACTTATTGTTCATATATAAAAGAAATGGAAATATTTATCAATATTAAAGATCTCACTCATAGGCCTTCTTTGTAAAAATGACTTGGTAATTAAATCCAGCTAACCAAGGTATGAATTAACATTAAAACTGTACAAGTAAGAAAATCATATTTTGGAAGAAGAAGTAGATGGAGTATGCAACTTATTCAGTAAAGGACTAAGGCTAACTATGGCTGTAGGAATTATTTTGTTCTATGCAGTTGGGAAAGGAATTTTAAGAAAGAATGTTAAGTTCATAAATGGCCTTGTTTTTAGCAACAAATCAGTACTACTAACATTGACAAATCAGCAAATACAAGTGGAATCGTATTATATAAAAGAACAAATGAAAGAAAATGATGAAGCATTAAAAACAAATATCAAATGAGATGACAAATTTTAGATAAAACATACTTCAAGCAACTAAAATGAATAAACTAGTTTATTAAGTGAAATTTAATCTCAGATTAAAAAATAAGATCCAATTCTATATAAGCATGATACAGTCTCCAGGAAAGAACTCGCCCATACCAGACCTCTGACCTAAAGAACTGTAAGATAATAAATGTTGTTTTGAAACACAAAGGTTGTGGTAATTTGTTATAGCCTACAATAGAAAACCAGTAGAGCAGAGGCACAAGGTGGGGCTGAAAATCTTAAAGAGGCAATTATATCTACAAACACTGTTCCCCATCCTTTATGGCCAGGAGATTGCCCCTTCCCGCACTAGCAAAAAGGGGGAGGTTGATTCTCTGTAGGAGTTAAGCCAGAGTTGTTCTAGGACATCAGGCAAAGCTGAAGATAAGGGTAAGCTACCTTAAAATCCATAAAGTGAATAATAAAAGTCTCCCAGCCTCTTTTTTAGCTCAACTCTCATACTGCTGGTAGCCAAACACAAATACTTCAGAGAAGAGCTTAGAGAACCCGCCCTGGGGAAATTGATCAGCCTAAGAAATTATGCACAGATACTGACATGTGTTTCTGGCAATGAAATGGTTGCATCCTCACTTGATTACCCTACAGTAAAGACCTCTGCTTGGCAGGTTGCATCCAAGCAAGAGCTTTCATTTGCATTTTAATGCCTGACTCGTAATTATTAACAGACAACAAAGATCACCAGATATATTAGAAAGGCCTGTGATATGAAAACCAGGCCAGAATAAATATTACAGTAAAAAGGAACTTGTGGGAAACAGAAACTTCAGGGAGCAGAATACACAATAAGCTACAGTAAATAGTCTTGTTAATTCAAAGATACTTATTCACCTACTACAGTAGGCACTCATTGTTCTAGGCATTCAACATAAAGTAATGAACAAACCAAATAAAGTTTATACCTCATGAAACTTACATTATCTCAGAGACATAAGAGAAGCTACAAGACCTATGAAATAAAAATGGGAAACAGTAATTGAAATATGCAAAGAATAAGATAGAACTTCTTCAAAGTTAAAAATGTAAGGACTTTTTACCAAGAGAAGGGTTAAATGATAAAGTTGATGGATAGCAAATGGAGAAAAGATAAAGTATTAATTAGAGGATCAGGCAAGGAAGGTCAATATGAAAATAATAGAGATTCCAAAAAGGAAAGAGAAATGGAGAGAAGAAAAACTTTTTAAATATACACAAAACAAATTTCCCAGATATTTATGAGTTTCTAGGCAGAAAATAATGAATGAGAAAAGATCCACTCCAAGGTGTATTATCATCAAGATTTAAAACACTGCAAGTAAAAAGACTTAAAGATCTCAAAAGAAAAAATAGATCCCATCAGAAAGGACCAGGAATTCAAATGATATCAGGCTTCTCTACAGAAACAATGAAATGTCAAATACAGTGAAGAAAGGATTGCCTTAAAAATATGGAGGGATCCTAGTTTCTGATAAAATAGACTTTAAACCATCAAAGATCAAAAGAGACAAGGCCATTACATAATGGTAAAGGGATCAATTCAACAGGAAGAGCTAACTATCCTAAATATATATGCACCCAATACAGGAGCACCCAAATTCATAAGCAAGTCCTTAGAGACTTACAAAGAGACTTAGACTCCCATACAATAATAATGGGAGACTTCAACACTCCACTGTCAACATTAGACCGATCAACGAGACAGAAAGTTAACAAGGATATCCAGGAATTGAACTCATCTCTGCACCAAGTGGACCTAATAGACATCTATAGAACTCTCCACCCCAAATCAACAGAATATACATTCCTCTCAGCACCACATCGCACTTATTCCAAAATTGACCACATAATTGGAAGTAAAGCACTCCTTAGCAAATGTACAAGAACAGAAATTATAACAAACTGTCTCTCAGACCACAGTGCAATCAAACTAGAACTCAGGACTAAGAAACTCAATCAAAACCGCTCAACTACATGGAAACTGAACAACCTGCTCCTGAATGACTACTGGGTACATAACGAAATGAAGGCAGAAATAAAGATGTTCTTTAAAACCAATGAGAACAAAGATACAACATACCAGAATCTCTGGGACACATTTAAAGCAGTGTGTAGAGGGAAATTTATAGCACTAAATGCCCACAAGAGAAAGCTGGAAAGACCTAAAATTGACACTCTAACATCACAATTAAAAGAACTAGAGAAGCAAGAGCAAACACATTCAAAAGCTAGCAGAAGGCAAGAAATAACTAAGATCAGAGCAGAACTGAAGGAGATAGAGACACAAAAACCCCTCCAAAAAATCAATGAATCCAGGAGTTGGTTTTTTGAAAAAATCAACAAAATTGACAATGCTAGCGAGACTAATAAAGAAGAAAAGAGAGAAGAATCAAATAGACGCAATAAAAAATGATAAAGGGGATATCACCACCAACCCCACAGAAATACAAACTACCATCAGAGAATACTATAAACACCTCTACGCAAATCAACTAGAAAATCTAGAAGAAATGGATAATTTCCTGGACACTTCCACTCTCCCAAGACTAAACCAGGAAGAAGTTGAATCCCTGAATACACCAATAGCAGGCTCTGAAATTGAGGCAATAATTAATAGCCTACCAACCAAAAAAAGTCCAGGACCAGATGGATTCACAGCTGAATTCTACCAGAGGTACAAGGAGGAGCTGGTACCATTCCTTCTGAAACTATTCCAATCAATAGAAAAAGAGGGAATCCTCCCTAACTCATTTTATGAGGCCAACATCATCCTGATACCAAAGCCTGGCAGAGACACAACAAAAAAAGAGAATTTTAGACCAATATCCCTAATGAACATCGATGCAAAAATCCTCAATAAAATACTGGCAAAGCAGATTCAGCAGCACATCAAAAAGCTTATCCACCATGATCAAGTGGGCTTCATCCCTGGGATGCAAGGCTGGTTCAACATTCGCAAATCAATAAACGTCATCCAGCATATAAACAGAACCAAAGACAAGAACCACATGATTATCTCAGTAGATGCAGAAAAGGCTTTTGACAAAATTCAACAGCCCTTCATGCTAAAAACGCTCAATAAATTCGGTATTGATGGAACGTACCTCAAAATAATAAGAGCTATTTATGACAAACCCACAGCTAATATCATACTGAATGGGCAAAAACTGGAAAAATTCCCTTTGAAAACTGGCACAAGACAGGGATGCCCTCTCTCACCACTCCTATTCAACATAGTGTTGGAAGTTCTGGCTAGGGCAATCAGGCAAGAGAAAGAAATCAAGGGCATCCAGTTAGGAAAAGAAGAAGTCAAATTGTCCCTGTTTGCAGATGACATGATTGTATATTTAGAAAACCCCATCGTCTCAGCCCAAAATCTCCTTAAGCTGATAAGCAACTTCAGCAAAGTCTCAGGATACAAAATTAATGTGCAAATATCACAAGCATTCTTATACACCAGTAACAGACAAACAGAGAGTCAAATCATGAATGAACTTCCATTCACAATTGCTTCAAAGAGAATAAAATACCTAGGAATCCAACTTACAAGGGATGTAAAGGACCTCTTCAAGGAGAACTACAAACCACTGCTCAGTGAAATCAAAGAGGACACAAACAAATGGAAGAACATACCATGCTCATGGATAGGAAGAATCAATATCGTGAAAATGGCCATACTGCCCAAGGTTATTTATAGATTCAATGCCATCCCCATCAAGCTACCAATGAGTTTCTTCACAGAATTGGAAAAAACTGCTTTAAAGTTCATATGGAACCAAAAAAGAGCCCGCATTGCCAAGACAATCCTAAGTCAAAAGAACAAAGCTGGAGGCATCACGCTACCTGACTTCAAACTATACTACAAGGCTACAGTAACCAAAACAGCATGGTACTGGTACCAAAACAGAGATATAGACCAATGGAACAGAACAGAGTCCTCAGAAATAATACCACACATCTACAGCCATCTGATCTTTGACAAACCTGAGAGAAACAAGAAATGGGGAAAGGATTCCCTATTTAATAAATGGTGCTGGGAAAATTGGCTAGCCATAAGTAGAAAGCTGAAACTGGATCCTTTCCTTACTCCTTATACAAAAATTAATTCAAGATGGATTAGAGACTTAAATGTTAGACCTAATACCATAAAAACCCTAGAAGAAAACCTAGGTAGTACCATTCAGGACATTGGCATGGGCAAGGACTTCATGTCTAAAACACCAAAAGGAACGGCAGCAAAAGCCAAAATTAACAAATGGGATCTAATTAAACTAAAGAGCTTCTGCACAGCAAAAGAAACTACCATCAGAGTGAACAGGCAACCTAAAGAATGGGAGAACATTTTTGCAATCTACTCATCTGACAAAGGGCTGATATCCAGAACCTACAAAGAACTCAAACAAATTTACAAGAAAAAAACAAACAACCCCATCCAAAAGTGGGCAAAGGGTATGAACAGACATTTCTCAAAAGAAGACATGCATACAGCCAACAGACACATGAAAAAATGCTCATCATCACTCGCCATCAGAGAAATGCAAATCAAAACCACAATGAGATACCATCTCACACCAGTTAGAATGGCAATCATTAAAAAGTCAGGAAACAACAGGTGCTGGAGAGGACGTGGAGAAATAGGAACACTTTTACACTGTTGGTGGGATTGTAAACTAGTTCAACCATTATGGAAAACAGTATGGCGATTCCTCAAGGATCTAGAACTAGATGTACCATATGACCCAGCCATCCCACTACTGGGTATATACCCAAAGGATTATAAATCATGCTGCTATAAAGACACATGCACACGTATGTTTATTGCGGCACTATTCACAATAGCAAAGACTTGGAATCAACCCAAATGTCCATCTGTGACAGACTGGATTAAGAAAATGTGGCACATATACACCATGGAATATTATGCAGCCATAAAAAAGGATGAGTTTGTGTCCTTTGTAGGGACATGGATGCAGCCGGAAACCATCATTCTTAGCAAACTATCACAAGAACAGAAAACCAAACACCGCATGTTCTCACTCATAGGTGGGAACTGAACAATGACATCACTTGGACTCGGGAAGGGGAACATCACACACCGGGGCCTATCATGGGGAGGGGGGAGGGGGGAGGGATTGCATTGGGAGTTATACCTGATATAAATGACGAATTGATGGGTGCTGATGAGTTGATGGGTGCAACACACCAACATGGCACAAGTATACATATGTAACAAACCTGCACGTTATACACATGTACCCTAGAACTTAAAGTATAATAAAAAATATATATATATATGGAGGGAAGATGATTTCTAACCTAGATATTTACACAAAGTCATACTTTGAAAATAGAGTATGGGAGTGGGAAAAAGACATCAAAAACATACAAGGATTCAAACATTTTCCTCATGTACCCCATTCTGGGGAAGATACTGGAGGCTGTGCTCCAAAAAGCAAAGGCATAAACAAGAAAGAGGCTTCAGGACACGGGGTTTTTAACACAAAGAAGAGGCACAGAAAATTCCTAGAATGAAGTACCATGTGGGAGACATAAAACTTGGGCATAGGCTGTCAAGGAAGAAACAAGAAACTGGAAGTTCAACTGACATGTTTGAAAACACTGAGTGGAAATGAACAGTTCTATCAGAGAGTTTGGGGTGAATTAGTATACTAAGCAGCTCAACTGATTCTTATAGTTACATAATTATAGGATATAAATGCTGACTATTAATGTATTCCAAGTGGTAATATAACTATATGGGAAGAATGGAAGAGGGAGTATGGTGAGATAGAGGCTTCAGGGAGGGAAGGGGGAGAATATTGTGAGAGGAAGAAATTCACCTCTTCCCTGATAAAAATTTAAGAGCTAACATCCAAATCAGAAAGATCAAGAGACAGGAAAGTGACCCTACTACTTTGAAAGATGGTTCTAAGTACCAGGGAACAAAAACTTTAAAAAACAAAACAGCTAAAACCTTTGAATATTGTTCTTTCTAGAGACCAGGAAGCAGAAGTTTCGGGGAGAAAGATTTACAGTTTTTCCATATAAATTTGGAGTATTTGAGGGGTTCAATATATGTCACCTGTCTTCCTATCTTGGCTTCATACAAATTGGGAGATGAGCATAAAGAGAGACAAGTGGAGAGGAATTGTCACTGTTATCACTAAGAAATGCCAGTTTGGAGAATGGTGGGCATGAACCCCAAGCAGGCTTATTACCTGAATCCCAGCATTGGGCCGGAGGGGGGGCCTGGGGGGGTGCCTGCTAACACAGTGTCAGGATGCTGAGGGATACTCCCCAGCCCACTACACCCACCACATATGTACATACTGTATGGAGGAGATGGAGGAAGCTTTGTTCCAGCAGAACAACTTGAGACCCCTCTCCACAACCGAGCTGGGAAAATAGTGACATTGCTTTCAATTTTATGAATTGAATAAAACAAGTATTTTAGTTCAGTATTCAGAAACCACAGACACTATAGGACCTTCCTTCTGGCTTGTCCTATGTTTGAGGCTCAAGGCACATGGCTCCTCTTTCTCAGTATTTTAAGTTTTATTTTATGTTGAAATTCTGAACCAGAAATAGGTAGAGAGTCTAGCTTAAGAAAGAAGGCAGCAGGAGCACAATTTTTTTTTTGAGTCATAAAAAGCAATGCTCCTTGCTTGCCTTCCGAGTGGGCTGTCTTGACTTTGTACCCTCTTCTCCAGTGTGCCTCCTTTACAAGTATTATTTATCCTTATTTCCTTACTGATGTGCCTCTGAGAGGCAAGGAAGTACCCTGGGGGACTCTCAGGAAGCCCCTGCTGGAATCAGTAGCAATAGTAGCCAAGGGTTGAGACACCAAGTCTCTTGATGAAATGGACAGACCACACTTCTGCCCTTGGAGACCTCACACTGGCTTTTTTTTTTTCAACTTTCCAACTTTTATTTTAGTTTCCAGAGGTAAACATGCAGGTTTGTTTCACTGGTAATTGCATGTCACAGGGGTTTGATGTACAGATAATTTTGTCCCCCAGGTAATCAGCAATCCTCACCCTTCTCCCACCCTCCACCCTCAAGTAGGCCTCCATGTTTATTGTTCACTTCTTTGTGTCCATGTGTACCTGATGTTTAGCTCCCACTTATAAGAACATGTGGCATTGGTTTTCTGTTCCTGCATTAATTCACTTGGGATAATGACTATAACCTGTTTTGGTGCTCAGGTGCAATGAAGCTGAGCTGGTATTGCAAAGAGAAGCTTAATTTCAGGGCTTCCTGGGCTTTTAAGGCCAGAAAAATTCCTGTTCCTAATGTAAAAATAATAGGCATTCATCACTTCTCACCTCGTAAGTGAGTAAGAAGAAAAAGCAATCATGTGGGGGTTGGCCTTAAGTGCTGTTGCAGAAATCTCCATCAAAAGCAAAGAAGTCTGCACTTTCATCCCTCAGTCCCACAGAACTTTTTTTCTACTTTTATTGTTCTCATTGAACTGGAAAGGAAAGCCACCAGATAAAAAATGAGCCCAATGCAAAGGAAAACAAAATCAGTCCAGATTTGGAGGCCTGAGGAGAACATTTCTTAAAGAACATCAGGATATTTTGATACTTATATCTGTGATTTGTTTAAACAAGCAAAGCAGATCCTCTTAGGAAGTAGACAACTATCCTTGATTGTTGACGGGCTGTTGGTAGAAATCCATAGGTTCTAAGTATATAATCTCAACAGGAAAAATGCAACTAACTCTTAGTTAAGCAGAGACTATCATATCCTATGAGAAATAGAACTCGAGCTTTGGAGCCATTATTGGATTCAAATGGAGCTGTTTGATATTGGGCAAAGTACTTAACCTCATTGAGCCTCAGTTTCTTCATCTGTGGATAATAATAGTGATAAAACTCATGAGATTGAAAAGAGATTAGCAAACACTCTAGTTCATGGTAGGTGTGTAACATATCAGTTCCCTTTTCCCACCACTGATGCCCATCGTGGTAGTTACTATTGATGATCACCAAATCTTTTTGTTCTTCTCCCAAGCACACAATCACAATGCAACTGCACTTTCTTGCTCCCTTGAAAATAGATATGGCCATCTGATTGGCTTCAGTCCATGAGATATCAGCAGCAGTGATGCATCACTTCCAAGATGAAGCTTCAAAAGCAAGTTCTAGGTTTGCCATGCATCTGTTCTCTCTGCAACAGCAAATGGCAGTGTTCCAGATAGTGACCAGCTTGGGGTTAGGAGGTAGGATGACACAGCAAACTTCACAAAGGACAGGTAACACAAGTGAGAAACAAAAACCTTCATTGTTTTAAGCCACTGTGATTTTTGAACTTTTTGTTACCATAGCATAACCTACATCCTCCTGACTGACTCACTTTCCTTTAAGTAACTGTATTTGCCATCATCTTAATTCACTCCACAGATATGTGTTGGCCAAAATGCCAAGCACAGGGCTAGATGCTGAGAAATGCATGATACTGACTCTTTGTTCTTACGGGGCTCATAGTAATGGGGGAAGAGTGAGGGTCATTGTCAGGAGTCTTTTAAAAATATCCCCAGTTCTTTTGCTTAGCTAAAGTCAAGGTTTGGAACTACTGCTTTTGTGCACATTGAATATTTCATAAGTGTGCTGATTGCCTGCAATTTTAATAACAGAGAAGCTAGAGATTTTAATAAAAGTCAGAAAAAAGGTGGTATATGTGGAGATAATGAAGAAAGAAATGATTAACAAAGTATAAGTACTGTACTTCATTTTGTCCCTGGGTTGCCCAAAACTTTCTGACTTAGCTATCTTTTTATTTATTTATTTTTGAGACAGAGTTTAGTTCTTGTTTCCCAGGCTGGAGTGCAATGGTGCCGTCTCAGCTCATTGCAACCTCTGCCTCCCAGGTTCAAATGATTCTCCTACCTCAACCTCCCAAGTAGTTGGGATTACAGGCACCTGCCACCACACCTAGCTTTTTTTTTTTTTTTTTTTTAGTGGAGACAGGGTTTCACCATGTTGGCCAGGTTGGCCGCAAACTCCTGACCTCAGGTGATCCACCTCAGCCTCCCAAAGTGCTGGGATTACAGGCGTGAGCCACCACACCTGGCCCTCAACCATCTCTTTTACCTTCTGCTCATGACAGTTTACTAGAATTTTTTTCCCTTGAGACTGAATGTCAAGTCAAAAACAATAAAAAATTGCCAATCATTACTATGACTCCAGAGCTACTTGCTTCTCTAAAAATTCCTGAAGTTATAAAATATAAAGCCAAAGCAATGAATTTCTAATGGTGGAACTGTAGATACAGTGGCCCCCTGGGGATGTTACTTCAGATGGGGCAAGGGGATATTTCTAACCCTATTTTAAATCATGCCATCCTATGTGGCAAATCATGCTATGTGAAAATGATATGGGTGCTTAGCAAAACTATTAACTAGCACCCCTTTGGAAGTTTTATATTAAAAATCATTTATTAGCTTAAGTATGACCCAGTGATTTTTAAAATTCATTACTGATTTTTGAAAGCCTCCTCTTCAAAACAAAAAGAGCCCATTGTTCTTAACTGGTAATACTAATGACTCCTATAAACTATATGTTAAAACCAATCTTACAGCCAATAGAAGGGTAAATATGATGCCAACTAATGTTTATACTTATACAAGTATCTACAAATATAAAGAAGTAGCTCCTTAATAATTTCTAAAAAGAGACCCATTGATTAATCTACTTGAGTCTCTTAGCAAGTGCTACTGTTTAACAACTCATCTGATGGTAGTAAATTTTCTCCTGAAGCTATCCTTTCTTTATGACTAGGCAATAAGATCTGTGGATCTGGGAGACCTACAGTTGTTATTCAATTCCTCTGCTTCCATGTAGTGTGACTTGGACAAATGACAGGCCTTGCTTTTCTCCACTGCTACCAGGTTGGAAGTTGTAGCCTTCTCAACTGTTGTGGCAATGAATTGCCAAGTTCTTGGTCAACTGCCAAATCTTCAGTCGAATATGGATCTCATTGAGATGCTTTGGAACTGTGTGTCAAATAATTCTAGTCACTCCCACAACATTTATTTTCCCCTTCTCCCTTACTAAAAGAGCCCTGATTTTCTAAAAGATGACTATGTGCACAGTTGAAACACCATTTACACTCCCTTGCAGCTATGTCTTGTGACCAAGTTGTGATCAGTGAAATGTAAGTGAAGCATTGACAGTGTCCCTTCCTAAATAAAAAGACAAAGCCTAGTAAGGAGGTCTTCTACCTTTCACCATTCACTCTTTCCCTTCTTCCTGCCTGGAACACAGATGTAATGCCAAAAGAAGAAACCATTTTGTAGCCATGAGGATAAAGCCATACATTAAGAAAGACACATCAAAGGATCTGGGTTCCCAGATAGCATCTTGAAGCTGTTTTATAAACCCTGGGCAGTCTGCTTTCAGACTTCTTTTTACCATGAGAAAAATAAATTCTTGTTTGGTTTAATCACCAAGAATGAATTTTTATTATATGCAACCAAATGCAAATCCCAACCAATACAATCTGTGGACTCATGAAGTCTTCACCTGGATCTCATTCCCCTTCTCACCAGATCAAGACTCAGGGTCATCTCTGGGCTGTAGGGGAAGAACCTGAAACCATAAAAATTATAGAAGATAACATAAGAAAAACTCTTCTAGACATTAGCTTAGGCAAAGAATTCATGACTAAGACCCCAAAAGCAAATGCAAAAAAAACAAAAATAAGTAAATGGGACCTAATTAGAAATCTTCTGCACAGCAAAAGATATAATCAGAAGAGTAAATAGACAACCCACAGAGTGGGAGAAGATCTTCACAATCTGTGCATCTGACAAAGGACTAATATCCAGAATCTACAAGGAACTCGGACAAATCAAGAAGAAAACAAATAAAGTGAGCAAAGAACATGAATAGACAACTCCCAAAAGAACATATACAAACAGCCAACAAACATGAAAAATGCTCAAAATCACTAATTAGAGAAAGGCGAATTAAAAACACAAGATACCGCTTTACTCCTGCAAGAATACTATTCAGTCATAAAAAGAAATGAAATGTCTTTTGCAGCAACTTGGATGGAATTAGAGGCCATTATTCTAAGTGAAGTAACTCTGAAATGAAAAACCAAATATCGTATGTTCTCACTTAAAAGTAGGAGCTAAACTATGAGGACACAAAGGCACTAGAATGATATCATACACTTTGGGAACTTCGGGGGAAAGATTGGGAGGAAGTGAGAGATAAAAGATTACATATTGGGTATAGTGTATACTGCCCAGGTGATGGGTGCACTAAAATACCAGAGCTTACCACTAAAGAACTTATTCATGTAACCAAAACTACTTGAACCCTAAAACCTATTGAAATAAAAATTTAAAAACAAAAACAAACAACAACAAAAGATCCTGGTAAGAACAGTATGACATGGTTGTAGAAATAATTTTTTAAATTATGTTAAAATATTTTCTTTTAAGCAGAACTTTGTGCATGATATTCCCCTCCACAGCCCATGTAGCCAGAGGCACCTATTGCCTCAGGGAAGACTAGGATTGTTAAACTAGGAAAATAGACAAAGGCAGGGTAAAAATAAAGCCTCATTGGTTACCCAGAGGTCCAATTTGTATAGAAAAGGCAAAATAAATGCACAATGGTTTTCTTTTTCCTAAAATAGTTTTGAAAATTATGAACTGGTTCCCTCTCAACCATCAATCAATGTGTTCAGTTGTTTTTAAAATATTATCAATTAATAGATATAATCATGTTTGATGTGTTTTAAACAATTGCAATTATCTTTTTTTTTTTTTTTTTTTAATGCTCAAATTAGCTCATCTTTGGTCAGTGACTGCCTGTTTGAATTGTCCCCTGAGTCTTATTGACACAACCCTAGTGGTAGTTGATAGTTTTCTTGCTTTCTGAAAATATTTACAGATAAAATGATATGATGCTCTGGGATTTGCTTCAAAATGATGACACAAGAAAAAGGAGTGTAGATGAAATATGACTGGCCGTGAGTTCATAATTGTTCAAGCTGGTGCTGGCCCCATGTAGATTCATTATACTACTTTCTTACATTTGTATATGTTTGAAGTTTTCTAAATTAAAAGTTAAAGATAAAAAAATTCAGTCAGGCACCTATAGTCTTCAAGCACTTGGGAGTCTGAGGCTGGAGGATGGCTAGAGCCCAGGAATTCAAGACAAGCCTGGGCAACATAGCAAGATTCAGTCTCGAAAGGAGAAAGAAGAAGAAAAAAAAAAGTTGTCTTGAATGCCTGGCTTTGATTGGGAGGGAGGGGGGAGAAAAAGATTTCTAAGTTCCCAAGACTTCCCTTGACTTATCGATGAGTAGACAGAGAGGTCTGACTACAGAGCTGTACTCTAAGTTAGAGGTCATGAGCTCTCAGGATATACCCATTACCCCCATCATAAGGAGGGCATGAGGAAGCCCTCTTGGATGGGGGAGAGAACAGAAGGTTAGAGGGTAAGGAGAGGGGAAAATGTGCGAAAAGTTTCCAGAGCTTCACGAGGTGGGTACCTCTTGGCAGCTTTGCTGGTGGGCACAGGGTTGGGTGAAAGAGGTTCCTTCACTACCAGTTTGTCTTACCATTGTCTTCCATTCTTCGGCCCAGATTCTAATCTTTCAACCCCAACAAGCCTGATTCTATTTCTTGTGGTCAAGGGGATCTTGCTTTCCAGACAGGACAGGAAGGAGCACTAGGCTGGAAATACCGAGGCCAGAAGCCGAAGCATATCAGTGATTCAAAATGACACTGGGTATTGGGTCTCACTTTCATCATCCGTGAAATGAAAGGTCACCCTGCAAGCCTGAAGCCCCTGCAGTGTCCCAAGCATCCAAATCCAACACTCAAGAAACCCTGAACCCCAACAGCCTGTCCTGCAGGCCTCCGTGACTTTTCACTGAACGTCTTTTCCACCATTACACATCGCATCGCCTCCTAAAGAAAAGCGCGGCTGCTATCACTTTTTGCAGATAATTGGAGAGGCGGTGCCCAGCATAAGATGACCCCAAAGTTGACAGCACTTTCAGGCTTTGTGAATTAGGCGCATCACCGACCTGTACGATTTCTCCTCTCTGCCCTTGCTCGCCTGCAAATCCTGACCCCCGTCCACACTGCGGAGAAATCTCCTAAGAGACTGCTGCCAGCGTCGCCTCTGCGCCCAGGAGGCGTGGAGCAAAGGACTCGGGAGCTGAGCGCGCTGCGGCCCCGCTCCCAGCGCACAGCCCAGAGGGAGGGGCCGGCGGGGGCCGGGCAGCGCCAGACTCGGAGCGCCGGGCTCACAGCTGCTCAGTCTCCTCCCGAGACCAGCCCCGGCTGGCGAGAACGGCGGCCAGTGCGAGCCAGAGCCCGGGCCTCAGAGCGGGTAGGCAGAGGGCCGGAGAGAGCGGCGGACTGCAGCGACGGGCCGCGCTCGGGGGCCTCGCCGTGTGCGCGTCCTCCCATCTTATCCTGGTAAGTGCGGGCGGCTGCGCCCCGCCTGCTGCTGTAGCCGCGGTGGTCGTGGTCCCCGGATCCCGGTTGCGGGCATCCCGTTGCTGCACTACAGGCTCACAGGTGGCTCTGCTGTGGATGTGGGCGCCCCAGGCCCCGCTAGGAGTTAGCCAACTCTCTCTGCTCCGGGGCGCGGATTTGGAGCCCCCGCCTCTCCTACCCTTGCTTTGGGCTTGGGATGGGGAGCGCGGGGCAAGGCCTGCCGTCGGGGGAGACGCGTAGAGGGGCGCTTCCCTTCCCCAGTCACCTACAAACGACTCAGGGGGATGCGGGCCAACCGCCTCACCAAATGCAACCCAGCTCTAAGCTCACAGGTGGGGCGTCTGTCCTTTAGATTTATTTTCCTATTAATCCACCAGGGAAAGTTTGGGACCACGCAAGGCAAAGTTGGGGCGCGGCTGGGGGCGAACTTCTCCTACGGAGGCAGCTCTCGGGGAGACGAGCGGTGGGTTTGCAGGGGGAGCGGGGATCCGGCTGGAGATGACTTTGCGCCCGGGGAGTTGAATCTGTCCCTTGATGGTCGCCCGGGCCGGGCATTTAGACAATCCCCCGAGTGCTGTGAATCGCTTAATCGTTCCTGCTAAGCGTTGACGTTCGCAGCCAGCTGGGAATCTCCGTGATGGGTTCGGGTTATCTCAGGAGGAGCAGCAACTCAGCTGGGTTGATTTGTGCTCTTGCTTTGCTCTGAAAACCTGAGCTCCAGCTAATCTCAGTATTTAAGTAGCGTGTGTTTAATTAGCTTATTTTACACCTGAGATTATCTCAGCGACTGCCTCCAAAATGAAATCGATGATATGGAAAAGAATGGTCTTTTTAAACAAAAACTAAAAAGAGGACTCTTCAGAATATCAGCTGTCATGTCTGGCTATTTTACCCATCTCCTCCATGGGATAGAGAATGAAAACTCTGCTTTGGATATCTAACCTATTAAAGTCAGTGCTGGGGCTATTTTGGGCAGATTTTGTGGACAGAGGTATTGCTACAACTTGCGTATTGTTTATGAAATACACATGTGGTCTCTCGAAATAACCTTGTTATTTCACTGCATTGGGAGTTGTTTGACTTACTAAGCTGCCTATTTTAAATATGACTAAAGACTGTTTTTTTAAAAAAGCTTTAGCTGAAAACAATGTCTAGTTTAGGGAAGACAGCTTGTGCATATCACCAAAATATTTTTTTGTAAACTTAAATTTGTAAAGGACTACTTTCCCACATCTGATAAAGGAGAGGCTTTTTATGAAAAATAAGATCTGATATCACTGTGTGTGCAGAAAAAATAAAACTAAAGAAACACTCACTTTCCAAATGATAACTTAAACCAGAAAAATTTGCCTACAATTGAGAATTATGTAATTGGACCAAAAGAAAACGATGAAACAATGAATAATTGTTAGTTGCCAAGTACCTAGACAGTTCTGAAAGAAGTGGGACCTTCTTATAGCCCTGGAAGGTTGTTACATGATTTAAGATGAGATAATCTGATAGATTTTTCACCTATAAAATTTTTATTCTTACATCTGCATTCTCTAAACCTAACATTGGATTTATCAAAATATTTATTTGGGTTTATACATACATCTTCATAAGTGCCACATCCTATACTAAGTGCTACATATGTTTTTACTCATCTTAAAAACAATCCTGGGTGATAGGTACTGTAACTGTCCTCATTTTAAATGAAGAAACTGAGGCACAGAAGTAAAGTAACTTACCCAAGATCACACAGCTGCAGGACAGGACTTTATCATATCTGCAAATATCTTTTTATTAAAAAGACATGATTTTATGATGTACTTATTCTTGTTTTTATTTTTATTTAAGCATAAATGATGAAAGTTTCCTGTGAAGCATAAGAATCCCTGATTGTGGAAGTGCCCCACAAGCATCGTTAACTATAAAGTAAGGAAAAGTATGAAAGAACCATCTGGTTGAGTCTAAAGTTCGAAGATCACCATATCCACCAGAAGACCCAGGATGGATCTGCACCAAAGCACCACCATCACTTTCCTAGAGAAATGGTGTTTGGATGAGTCACTGTCTGGCTGCAGAAGACATTATAATGTCAAGAAAAAACTGAAGTTAATTCGAATCTTAGGCCTTTTCATGGGTCTGGTAGCCATTAGCACTGTCTCATTTTCAATCAGTGCCTTTTCTGAGACAGACACACAGAGCACAGGAGAGGCCAGTGTTGTAAGTGGCCCTAGGGTAGCACAGGGTTACCATCAGAGAACTCTCTTAGATTTAAATGACAAGATTCAGGATTATACTCCACAGCCACCTCTTCCTAAGGAAGGTGAGTCTGAGAATAGTACAGATCATGCCCAAGGAGACTACCCGAAAGACATCTTTTCCCTTGAGGAGAGAAGAAAAGGTGCAATCATTCTGCATGTCATTGGAATGATCTACATGTTCATAGCCTTAGCCATTGTCTGTGATGAGTTCTTTGTTCCCTCTTTGACTGTCATCACTGAAAAACTGGGCATCTCTGATGATGTGGCTGGAGCCACCTTTATGGCTGCAGGGGGGTCAGCCCCAGAACTTTTCACGTCTCTCATAGGGGTATTTATCGCTCACAGCAACGTTGGCATAGGCACAATTGTAGGTTCAGCAGTATTCAACATCCTCTTTGTTATTGGCATGTGTGCTCTGTTTTCTAGAGAAATCTTAAACCTGACATGGTGGCCGCTCTTTCGAGATGTGTCTTTCTACATTGTTGACTTGATCATGCTGATCATATTTTTCCTGGATAATGTCATCATGTGGTGGGAAAGCTTGCTTCTCTTAACAGCTTATTTTTGCTATGTGGTTTTCATGAAATTCAACGTCCAAGTAGAAAAATGGGTGAAGCAAATGATAAACCGCAATAAGGTCATCAAGGTGACAGCACCAGAAGCCCAAGCAAAGGTTGGTGGTGGTGGTTTTTTATTTAATGCTTTTCTTGACTACAGTTCTGAATTATTATGTTTTTGATATCTGCAACTTTTTTGATGTGATGGTGTTTGGGGTTCTTATGGATAGCAGATTGATTCTGCAGTTCTGTGATAGCTAGACTAACATAGCAGTGGAAAAAATAATTTTAGGGTATTCTTGCAGATGTTTACTAAGTTGCCCAGCTACTTGCTTCAGAGTAAAACACTTGTAAATATAGGTTACATAAGCCTCCCAGAGTCGATTCAGCAGTTATTTGTCTATTTTCTGAAAGTGGGCATAATGATTTTGTGAACAATTTAATTTTCACAGAAAAATGTGTATGTGCCTAGAAAGTTGCAAGACCTTTTCTTTTTTAATGAACACATGACAAAAACCAAGAAAGAACCATCTCTTTACAGATGTCTGAGGAAAAATGTTTGTGTCACCTTCCAGTCAGCAGCCTACCCCAGCAGGTCTTGTCATTATTGTTGTCATGGCTGTTTTTCTTGATTGACACAATCATGCCTTAGATCACTTGACCAGGAACTGATCAGTATCCATTGTAAAGAGAGTCATTGGCCAGCCCCACCATCTGCCCCTGCATCACAATGACCCATTTTGCACACCATAATAAACATGACTTCACTAGTTTTAGAGTAGAATTTGAGGGAGTTTTAATAACAATAGTGGCCATCCTACCGCTTAGGTGGGTGGAAAGCATATTGGTAAAGAGCTTGGAAGTAATTCCTGCAAACACGTAAGTTTTTTAAGTAGTAGACAAGCGGCATCAATAAAATTGTGTGTGGTATTGTAATTTCAGTTCTGATTTATATCCTAGCAGTGGAATGTCATCTCTGAATGTGATTTAAAACAGAAAGCCAAAATACATACATAGACTTTTCATGCCAGCATCTGGGAAAATTCTCATGTATGCAAAAAACAGATGTTTGAGCAGGGGGTGAGAGATTTTGTCCAAAAGGAAAATAATATTAATTTAAATTTACATAATTCTTTTATAGCCAAGTTTGATGACCATCATTTTCATTGCAGCTATGAAATGGAAGCAAACTGCAGGAAAAAAGACTAGTAATATTTCTACTTGTACTATATTTTTTTCTAACATTTCTCTCAAATACTTGTTTGTTAGAAACTGTAGTAAAACCAAAAAATCATTTAGCAAAATATGTGGCAAACAAGCATTCAGATGTGACAACTGAGTACATCTCCTTCAGGGCATAAGATAGGACCATCATTGGAAGTTCTCCCCTACTCTAACTTAGCGGCCAAAAAGATGATCCCTCAAGTGCTCTCCTCGAGTCTGTTTGGGTGGTTTACATTGATAGTCTTGTGTTTATTCCAATTAAAGTACTGAACGATTGTCAAGGAAATGCATATTTTTTAGAGACAAGGAAATGATTCAATATCTTATACATTTCTTGGGCAGATCAATGGCAAAAAGTCTTTCTGAGAACTCAGTACTTTCTTGTTTTCTTACACCCTAGTGGAACTTCATTAACTTAGAGACTTGGCTGAACGTTAGATTGACAACATTTATGAAAAATGAACCTGCAGAGCAATCCAATGGTGTATGTAGGATTGCGGGAGGATTTTGTATTCTGATTTTAGTGGGGTGGGAGATGGTTTAGTGGAGTGGAAGATGGTTTCATGCGTTTTAGAAATAGCTTTCCCAATACAGGTTTATAAACTATATTTGGTCCATTATAAACCATTCATTAAAGTAGCCCTGGAAGGATCTTTACCTACTCAATTAGGTGACTATTATATCGTTTTTATGATTATTTTAAAGTCAGAAATTCAGGTTGTCATCCCTTAACACTTGTTATTTATATCCATAATTTTGTGCTATACTTAATATCGTGTGTTCTAAAATTTGGAAATTCTACATTTACTTAATTTAAAAAGAAGCAGGTTATATTCATAACTATTTATGTTTCTGATTTTGCCCCAAAATGTGTTAATTGTATTGTTTTCCATTTAGCACCAAATAGCTTTAACTTATTCCATTTAGTCATTAATGTTTCTTTTGACATTCGATAAATAATGGAAGTAGAGATTTTTTTCTAAACAAAGCTACGTCTTATTTTGTACTTCCCAAAAAATTGCCAGAGCACAGTCACACGTTTTTAAGTGGAACGTGCATAAGGATGTGTGATTTCCTTTAGGAAATTTCACCTTGCCAATTTCACTTTTGAATTATTGCTGGAATTTTTTTTCAGTAATTACAGCCTTTATCATATGCCTGATTTCAGAAACTCAGGGAGATTTGCTCCCCAAGCAATGAACATAAGGTGTCATCTCCGAATGTGATTTTAATGTAATTAAAATCTTTTGGGATGAATCTTTGAGTGTGGTCATCTAGTCCCCTGGGCTGCAGAGTTGAATTCTGACTGTGTAGCTTACCTTTCTTACAGAAATTAATGCTTCTGACATCACCAAAACATTTAGGAAAAAAAGACTTTAAGTCAAATGCGGCCTTCGATGGAGTCTTCATAGAGAGAAATGTGCTGTACAAGAATTTAGGAAGCAAAACACTAAGCATGTTTTCATGCAGAGCCACTTCATTGTCCTATTTGCAAAATTATGGGGCATGGGAGTTTGGGAAGGTAGAGGAAACACATTTTAGATATTCTTATACAAATCGTCAAATGGTTCTTGCTAAAAAGTCAACTCTGCTGGGCTCTAGGCAGTGAATATCTTTGAAACTACTTGCCTCATAGACAAATAGAAAATCTTAATTTGGTTCCATTGTTGATGATGTGCATCATAGGGTAACTGTGAAGCATGGAAAAATGGGAACTGGCATTTTTTTTCATAGTTAAAGCAACAGTTTCTCATCTCATTTAATTTCTCTACCTTGTGTGTGGTTCTTATTTTTATTATTGTTATTTCTTTTAGTGATGCTACTACCCTTTTTAAAAAGTTGTATACTATCATGACACAGTGAACAGACTCTGGGGCTTTTACTCAAAAAGGAAAGATTTTTTAGCCTGGTTGTGTAATAAGCCCAGTGATTTCAGAGAAGTCATTTTAACTCTCTGACCCTCAATGATACCTACTTCATAAGATTGGTAAAATTATTAAACGAAGAAATGAATGTTAAGCATCTAGTGTGATCTTTGGAAAATGTGGGTTGTTTTCAATAAATGTTAATGCCTTCCTTTTATGTTTCATTTTTAAAAGAAAAATGAATGGGAATGAATTATTTTAGATTCAAGAGTTATAAAACATTCTTTGAAGACTGAATTTGCTCCAGTGAATCCTCGAGTTAAGCAGGCCGTTATTCCCCTTAAGGTTATATAATATTTGCTGTATTATAATATTCATAAGCTCTGGTTCACATACAGTGAATATAAATGGGCCAAACATTAACTCCAAGGAAACTTCAAAATGTCTTTATTTTGTCCTGAAATTTTATTATTTAGAATTTTGCTTAAAGTGAGTAGCCCATTGGTTGGGACTTAGCAATATCCATGCTGAGCAGAGACTTTTGCTTTCGGGGTATTTTTATTTATAGATGCTTGGGGCTCTCTTCTTAGAACATCTCTATAGTTGGTTAGGAATAAGTTTGAATCCTGCAGGATGTGAAGCAGTTAAGTTTCAGGTCATTCGGCTCATTTTGCTATGCTCCTGGCCTGGCTGCCGGGGGCTGTTGATCTGTTATGGTGCTAGGCTGTCATTGGCCTAGAAAGCAGCTGTCCATGGTATTTAACTTCGTCTTAGACTTGGCACTGTAATCTGACAGCAAGTTGGCCTGGTTCTAATGAAGGGCACGATCTAAATAAAGATGCTTAAAGCTGGAGAGTTGGAGGGCCAGACTACTTAGTAATTTAGGTGTGCTTTGCTTTATTCAGTTTGTGTGTTTCTGAAAAGCTGTAAATGGTTTTAGCGATTCAAACTGTGATTAATGTTCTTTGGAAAATCAGGATTAAAATAAAATTATAAATATTCTTCATAAAATGAAGTATTTCTTGTAAAGTACCAAGCCATAAATAATTGTATAAGTATACGTGTTGCCCCAACTTTGCTTAAGACACAGAATTTATTAATTAGTAAAATTAATATACAAACTTCAAAGTAGGTAAGATGGTCCTTATATTAAATAAAAAGATGTATTGCTTGACAGATTTGGAAACTAATTATCTGTCTTTCTTTAAAAAAGTTTAGGCATTAAAATTCTTAACTGACTGTTAAAGTAGTGTGTTTATCTAGGGATATAGCTTGGTGATATTTTCCTTATTTTGTTTCCCTCTACTTATCCTAAAAGTAAACCCATCAGTTACTGCTTGTGATTCAGGGAGCGAACAAGGCATTTTGAGAGACCTCAAAGGGCCCAGTGGATTTTGATACACACAGTTCAAATTGCCCTTGGCTATTTCCCTTGCTATTCTGGTTTCCCCTGGCAACAGATGACCTAAACTTTGTGAATCCTGGAGAACTGGAGTCCCCATATGTCTCCCTTCCACCTTCCCTTTCTATTCCTCTCTTTGTCCTTCTTTTCCTCTCCTCTTCCCTCCTTTTCATTTGTCCCCTCCCCTCTTTTTTGGTAGAAGTAGATAATTTGTATCTTAACTTTAGCAAAGAGTGGGATCGTATGTTAAGCTGCTGTATGGCTACTGGGGACACAAGTACATCCACAGTGTGGATTTGACAGGTTTAGTTTTTCCATTCTTTTATTTTCAACCTTCTTTTGTTTTAGATAAGTCTCTAGTAACCAGCATATACATGCACTTTATTTAATTCAGTTTCACAAGCATTATCTTTTAACTGGAAAGTTTAGTTTGTTTTGACTGTGATTACTGTAACATTTGGATTTTTTCATCATGTTATTGTATACTTTCTATTTGTTTTGGCCTTTCTGTTTCTTTTAGAATTTTTTCTTGCCTTTTTTTGAATTTTTTTCTAAATCTGTTTTTCCCTTTAATAGTTGGGAATGTATACACTCTATTTCTATTATCTTGATGCTTGCCTTAGAAATTTTAACCTGTGTGGCTGGGCGCCGTGGCTCACGCCTGTAATCCCAGCACTTTGGGAGGCCGAGGCAGGTGGATTACAAGGTCAGGAGTTCAAAACCAGTGTGGCCAAGATGGTGAAACCCCCGTCTCTACTAAAAATACAAAAATTAGCTGGACGCAGTGGCAGGCACCTGTAATCCCAGCTACTCAGGAGGCTGAGGCAGAAGAATTGCTTGAACCCAGGCTTCAGAGGTTGCGGTGAGCCAAGATCGTGCCACTGCACTCCAGCCTAGGCGACAAAATGAGACCCCATCTCAACAAGAAAAAAAAAGAAAGAAAGAAAAAGAAAGAAAGAAAGAAAAATTTTAACCTGTGTATTTAACTTAACATAGTATAAAGTTAATTCAGATGTTTATGCTCCAGCTAAACAACCTAAGTACCTTAGAAAATTACTCAGTCACCACTTCACCCATTGTATATAATTTGAAGTCCAGAATTTAAGTTCTACTTTGATGTGTTTTTGTTTGTTTGTTTGTTTTTTGAGACGGAGTCTCGCTCTGTCGCCCAGGCTGGGGTGTAGTGGCGCCATCTCCGATCACTGCAAGCTCCGCCTCCCGGGTTCACGCCATTCTTCTGCCTCAGCCTCCCGAATAGCTGGGACTACAGGCACCCGCCACCACGTCCAGCTAATTTTTCTGTATTTTTTAATAGAGACGGGGCTTCACCATGTTAGCCAGGATGGTCTGGATCTCCTGACTTTGTGATCCGCCCACCTCGGCCTCCCGAAGTGCTCAGATTACAGGCGTGAGCCACCGCGCCTGCCTACCTTGATGTTTTGTAAACAGCTTTATTGAGGTTTAACTTTCATTTTTTAAACCTCATAAATTAGACATTGTCATTTTACCGTCACTGTCTTTAGATTTATCCACATATGTACTGGGTTTCCCCCTCTTCATTCCTTCTTGTATATCAAACCTTTTATCTACAGGTTTTTCCTCTACTCCTGATGTACATTCATAATGTTTCTTAATCTGTTAATAGTAAATGCACCTGATTTTTATCTACTTAGAGTTGTATTTCACTTTTGTTCTTGAAATATAGGACAGAAGTAGTGAGTAGAAAATTATTTTCTCATCCCACTTTGATAATAATATTCCACTGTCTCTCAATTCCATTTTGCCATTGAAAGACTACCATCCATGTAAACATTGCTCCTTTATAAGAAATTTCTCTTTTTTCATTGACTACTTTTAAGGTTTTTGCTTTGAGTATTTGGCATTTTCCTTAAGATATGTCACATGTGATTTTCTCATTTCGGTATCCCCTATTTGTGACTCATTAGGTTTCTTGATTTTGAGGATTAGTGCTTTCCAACAATTTTGCCTCTACCCCGATCTTCCTATAGTCTGCCTTCTAGAATTTCAATTAGACATATCTTATACTATCTTATCTTCCATGTCTTTTCACTGTTCATGGTTTTCTATCTGTGATCCTCATTCTTGTCATTTCTTCATATCTATCTTCTAGCTTCTCATTTTCTCTTTAATTTTGTCTAATCTGCTCTACAGCTCATCTGTTGAGTTTCTAATTTTAGTTATATTATTCATTTCTACAAGTCTTATGTGACTCTTTTTCAAATCTATTAGGTTGCTTTTCATTGTTTCTAATTTCATCATACTTTTAATGCCTCTTTAATTCCTCTAAACATGTTAAGTATATTTATTTTATATTTCATTGTTGATAAATTTTGTGGCAATATCCTTGTGGGTCTAGTTTTGTTGTTTTATTGATTCTTAACTATGAAAGCTTTTTAAACTTTGAACACATGTTTCTTGGAACTTTTCCTGTGGGACTCCACTGAGGCCTGGGTTTTAAGTGCATTCCTCCAGAGAGAATTGCTCTCCTGTCGAAGGTCTGGGAGTACTACCAGCTGGGGCCATTCTAAGCTACATGTTTGACTTTTTCTTTTTTTTGCTACCCAGGTAGTGTGAATTCAGACTGCAAACCCATATGAGTGAGCCTGTGCTTTAAAATTCTTAAGGGAGATTCATCTTTCTTCCCCTTGTTCAACTTTCAGCAGCACTAAGACTCAAATAGACACATCCTACCACCTCCCTTTGCCAGGTAGTTTTTCTTTTTTCTTATTTGCTTACTCAAAGTGTCAACCCTTCAGGAGTCTCAGCTTACAGATAGAGAGGGTCTCTGAACTCTCTTCCCCCTATCAGGCCTCATGTTTGTACTTCTAAAAACCTAGTCTTTAGGCGGCCAGGGAATGGCAAATACCTTGAAGGCAAAGCAATACAGACATTTCTAGACTTGCATTTAGTCAGTGTTCTGGGTTCTAAGAATCCCTTATTCCTCACTAAATAAAATAGATATTTAAAAAATATATTTAAAGTGTAATATTCCAACATTTTAGGTAGCACTATATTAAGAAGGGTTTGTTATTCTATTGCCGGAAATATATGCTTCAGACTATAGATTTCTCAAAAGATAATGCATACAACAAGTGACACTGTTAGGGAATTTTGATGGCATTTTCTCAATGTTTCATACAGCCCAACCATCATAGTAAAGTTTCTCATCAAAATAATAAATCCTAGAAACAGCAAGTTTTAGTCATTCAAATCTGAGGGGCAATTCTAACATGAAGTTATATGAGGCCATTTTAAATTTTAGGTTTGCCTTTTAAATAACATATTTATCAAATACTAATGTATTCATTGTACAAGAGTATAAAAACATCAAAATATAAAAAGAAAATTTTGAACAGTTTATATTCTCTCCATTGCATCATCCAAAGATGACTATGCACATTTTTGTATATAGCATTCTTCTGAATTTCTCATACACACATATATATACACATGCATATGTACATAGACATATATATACACACCTATATATTTAAATAGGAACATATTGGACATGCAAAATTTTAAATTTACCATATTGAATATATACAGTTTTAAGATTTTTAAAAGAAAATTTGGCCTATTATGGAGCCTTTTCCCCATCATTAAATGTTTTTCTAAAATGCTATTTACTGTTTAGTGTTATCATAATATAGAAAGCCTTTTATGTTGCCATTTATTGTAATATTTCACTATTATAAAAAATACTACAACAAATAGCTTTACACATGAATTTCTGATTTCATAGAAGCAGAATTTCTGGGTCAGGGCTTATTAGCTTTTTAAAGTTTCTGCCACATTGCTACATACTTGGTAGTGTTGAATATTATAATTTTTAATGTTTTCCAGTTTCATAGATGAAACATAGCATTTTAATTTTTTTAAATGTGCATTGCTTTATTTGGGAGTCTGAGCTTTGAAACATATGTTTATGAAGAATGACATTTTTCTTTTATAGATTGCCAGTTTCCTGTGTCCTTTGTGTCAATTTTAAAGCTAGCTGTGATGACTCACACAAAGATCTCTTACAAATATATGCTGAGAATCACTAACTTTAGCTCTCCTCTCTCTCCCCGTTTCCACACCTAAATGAAGCCAGGAAGTTTTTGCAGGTTTTGTTTTTGTTTTTGTTTTAATGGGAGAATGATTCTGAAGAAGAGTCCTCAACCAAAGAGTTGGGAAATGAAGTTTTCAGGGACTGGGATGGGCTCCTCGGCCATTTAACTTTGGGGGATTCTGTACCTCCAAGGAACCCTATTGCCACATCTGGAATGTGGGAGATTCGCCCTCAGTGACCTAACAGATTTTTGGCTGGTCGTTTCTATCCTCAGGAGCTGTAATATTTACAATGTGGAATATTCTAACCAGGCCAAAGCAGCAATCTAATACATTCACCCTAAACAGAAGATCAGAGTCTAGCCATGCCCGTATCACCCAACTCTTTTTCTTAACTGACTTACATGTAGTAGTTTCTCTCAAATGATTTAATTGACTTGACCAAGCAATAATTTTAGCTTAAGCATGCTGTGGGAGGTAGCTCTTCCATACAGATGGGAGAACAACGTGCATGGGAGAGAGTCATTTAAAGTTCACTGTAGGACATTAGACCGCCTCAGCGCTGGTGGCTTCTGGCGAGGAAAACTATCCCTGGCAGCTGCATGTGTGTCCCTGGACTGCTGCTCTCTGTAGGTCTCTCCGAAGTCAAGAGAAGAGAGGGATCTGAAAAGTAGGCAGTGCTTAATACCAGGTACTTACTACATCAACACTCTGAAATAAATATTATCACCTCCATCTGCAGATCAGGAATCTGAGGATTGGGAAACATACATGATTGCCTAAGGTTCAAATTTAGTGATATTTAAACTGCATTTGAACTTGAGCCTGTCTGATTTCAAAGTGCAAGCTAGTTCTCTTGTACCTTAGAGCTTCTCACTGGGCAGTTAAGAATATAGACTAGGCAGGCCTCCAAATTAGATTCACTTTTCACATTGGGAGCTGTCAAATCAGTGACTTTCAAATGTTTTTGACCATGACCCATGTAAATATATTTTACCTCTCAACTCAATATGTATGTGTACATGCATGCACACATACATATGTACATATTTACATATCCATATAAAGATAATATCTAAGTATAAGGCATTTTTATATTTCTTAAATTTTTTATTCTATTAAAAATACTGGTTTCAACTTTCTAAAATAATTTCATGGACCACCAAAGGGCTGTGGCCTTAGTTACGTTAAGAATGTTTTTTTTCCTTCTTTCTTTCTTTCAGCAGGGCTGCCCTGCAAAGTTTTGCTAGTTGTGTACTCTACAGGGGCATCTGTTTGATCAAGGTGACAAGCAGGAGAAGGAAGCTAGACATCACTCTACTGAATGAGCGGAATGCACTGATGTGGGACTGTGGCTGCCTAGAGGAAGGGGTGCCTTTTCTTAATTCCACAAAGGTGTCTTTTGGCCTGGTGGTGGCCCTGCTTCTTACCCTCAACTTTTCCTTTTAATAATTAATTTAGCATTTCAGAGCCATGATCTAAAAGGACCATTAAATCCATGTAAATCCATGCTAATCTTCATGACTGGTACTCTTCCAGCCATTTAGACCTAGATCCACACATCATCATTACTTCCTCCGCAAGCACACACACCATCTATGTCCATTTGGCTAACTCTGACGATTGCAGATTTCTGCAGAATCCTGAGGCCAACACCCACCAAACCATGTATTGCTCTCTGGCTCTGAGATAGAACGATTGCAGAGTAAAAAAGGCATAGATCACAGCATGATATGCTTGCTGAGCCTCCAGTCATTCTTGATTCCCAGTGAGCTTGTCATTCCCAGTGGAAAAGAAGTGTGGGTGAAGCAGAGAGGTTATGAAATCAGAGAAAAGCAGAATCTAGACCCGAAGCTGCACTGAGATTAGGTGGGTTTCCTTTTTATGAAAGATTGGATTTGTAAACCAAATGATGCATTGTTCTTGCATGGGTTAAAACTGGTGGTTTTGGAAAGGATCTGGGCACCAGGCCATATTTAATGTCATGTTCACAGTTTTAAAGGGTGCAGTCACAATTTTGCATCAGCAGGGCTAAGCCTGGAAAGAAGTCCCTTTCATCTCAGACACTGGCTGCATAATCCTGGGCCAGGCACTTTGCCCCAAGCATCTTCTCTTTGGAAATGAAAGGGCTAGTTTATCTCCAAGATCCTGCCAGCTCTGATAACTCTGTGCTTCTCTGTTAATGGGAGAGAAACAAGTGTACTTGCTTGTATTTATGGGTTGGCCAACAGAAGAGATAGTCAGGTCATGAATTGCTGAACTTCCTTCCTTCAGAGTGCCTTTCCAATTAAGAAACCCAATTAAAGAGGATTGCTTCCTCTGGAGGAGTAATGAGGGGCTTCTTGACCCATCCATAGGACCTTCTTGGAAAGGCCAGATGAGTTTCTGCTTCTCTGTAAGTAACTTTCTCTTTTACTGCTTGATGGATGTTGAGTTATACAAGCAGGGTGCAGGTAGAAATACAGGTTTCACCTTCAGCTAAAACCTGAAGCACCGTTTTTCCCACTTATAACATGTCATCTGTTGTTCTAGCAACTTACATAGGCTGAGGTGGTTTTCTTTTTCCCTACCACCTGATAGCAATCAAATATATATTGAACCACTTATTTCAGGCCTGTGGTAGTCATTGAATATTGGTGTATTCCAGGAAACTGTTAGTTTTCTGAGATGGCTGATGACGGCTAAAGCTTAACACAATGAAATTATTATTTAGGCCTAGGACAGATATTATTTTGGATAGACCTTCCTAACTGTGTGATCTTGGATACATTACTTAACCTCTCTGGGCTTATGTTTACTTATCCATAAATGTTTAAAGTAATAGAATTTCCCTCATAGGGAGGGTATGAATTTTTGATGAGATTAAACAGGAAAAGTGTTTAGCAGAGTCCAGTTTCTGCACCCCTCCTCCCCAGCTCACCGAAGATACTCTAATCCTGGTCTCTTTTGCTCTGAGTCCCTTCTCTGTGCTATAAGCCTATTTTTCAGTCCTATCTTTCCCTGCAGAGTGTTTTCCTACTGCCATTTCAGGGCCTTGCCTACTTCCTAGGCTTCATTTCCTAGACCTTCCTCTTGATGTCTCCCTTGCAGCCATATGAATCTGCAGTTCCCCAACTAATCCCTAACTAATAGTCAAATCCTCAGTGTTTGGACTTGACCCTGCTTTCTTTTTATTCTTGCAGAGGATTAAGAGAGAAATAGTTTCCTATCTCTGCAACTAAACCTTGCTCAACCATGAAATTCTCTTGAGCCCTCTTCTTGCCACACTATAAATGTGTTCACTCTTGTGTATATCATCAATATTTAATCTTAGCTATTCATGCACCCATCTAGCCATAGCTGTGCCTGATGTTGGTTTGCCAGCATCTGTGTTTTCTGTCTTGGATTGAATCACTCCCCTTGACTCAGTAACTAACTGGTCCCATTTGCAGTATTTGGTGCCTAGCTTGGTGTCATAGGTAGAAGGTCAAAGGGCACTTAACGCTTCAAGAAGTTGATAATGGTGATGATGAGTGTTCATGATAAAAAGTCTGAGCCTGAATCAATCATAAAATATAGTGTTTTTGTATTAAACTCGAGAAGCAAATGATTAATTTCCTACTTACGAAAGAGGAATCATTAGAAACCCTCCTGTCCCCTCAGGTTGCAAGTGTGGGCGTCAGGTTAGGTAAGGCATTTCAATTCTAAAAGCCAGTTTATTCCAGCTGTGGCCCAAAATAGTTCTCTTTGCCTTCTAGCATTGTATAATGTTTCTCTATTGATTTTTTAATAACAGCTTTTGTGAGATGTAATTCATTTACCATAGAGTTCACCCTAGTTGTATAATTCAGTGTTTTTTAGCATATACATTCAGAGTCATACAGCCATCACCACTATCTAATTTTAGAACATTTTAATCACCAAAAAGAAACCCTGTACCCACTGATAGTCTCTCCCAATTCCTCCCTCTGCCCAGCCCCCAGTAGCCACTAATCTACTTTGTCAGTATAGATTTGCCTATTCTGGACATTTCACATAAATGAATTCTTATAATATGTGGCTTTTTGCACTGGCTGCTTTCATTTAGCATAATATTTTTAAGGTTCGTCCATGTTGTAGCCTTTTTATGACCAAATAGTATTGCACTATATAGGTATACCACATTTTATTTATTTATCAGTTGGTGAATGAATTTAGATTGTTTTCACATTTTGGGTATTGTTTTCACATTTTGGGTATTATAAATAATGCTGAAATGAACACTTACTTACAAGTGTTTGTGTGAATACATGTTTTTAGTTCTCTTTGGCATATGCTTATGAGTAGAATTGCTGGGTCATGTGCTATCTCTGTGTTTAATATTTTGAGGAACTGCCAACCGTTTTCCAAAGTCCCTGGACCATATTGCTTTGCTATGTGTATGAGAGTTCCAATTTCTCCACATCTTTGCTGACATTTGTTATTATTTGTCTTTTTCATTATACCCATCTTTGTGATTGTGAAGTGATACCTCATGATTTTGATTTGCATTTTCCTGATAAATGATAACATTGGGCTTATTGGCCATTTGTATAACTTCTTTGGAGAAGTGTCTACTCAAGTCCTTTTTCCATTTTTAAATTGGGCTATTTGCCTTATTATTGAGTTTCAGAGTTCCTTATCTATTCTGGTTACAAGCCCCTTATCAGATATATGATTTGCAAATATTTTCTTCCATTCTGTGAGCTTTTAAGAAATGTGCTCCATAGATAAGGCAGCTCCTAGCCTGGGAGCCCCTACCAAGCTGTTCTGTATTATTTTCTAAGCACATTGTTATCTAGAGTGATTTGAGACCCTTGGATCAACCCTAAAGCCGTTTCTTCCTTTGAGCTGGTCCTTGGAAAAGATTGTTCCCCTGAAGCTAAGAACTGGGGGAGGATTCAGGGGTTGTTTGGGGCTCAGAACTTCCTGATTATAGAGAACCTGGGAATGCAAAGCTACTTGAACATTGGACCCAGGATGCCTGTCATCTGGTTGCTGCATCATCCTTCTTTGCCTCCTCCTGATTCTTCTCTGCCTTATCTAAAAGACTTTCTTGTCATAAAATCTTCCCTACTTCTTGCCCAGAAGCCCTACCAGCAAAGCAGTTAGGCCACAGGCCTTTGCTCCCATATGTGAACTTTGCCTGTTTTGCTGTCTGTACCTGGGCCCTTAGCTTTATACATCTTGCTTATGGACCAAACTTGTCCATCCACCTTCCATCCCCCAATATATGTAACTCCTCCCATTCCATGCCCTAGGAACATTTGCATCCATCTTGAACAGCACTTTGTAATTGTATGAAGCTCTATATATACAGTAAAAAATAACAATAGCAGTAATGATCTACTCTGTCCTTGTCTAGCATGGACAGTAATTGGACAAACCTGATTAATGTGCACATTCCGAGGGCAAAGAGAACTTAACCACATGATCATGCTTTATACAAAAATGCACAATTGGTTCAAAGCTCCAGTGGTTTCCAAGGGGCTCAGGAAACATCCTCCCTCTCACTTCTAGCTTGTGTCAGCTACACAGTAACTGGTGGAATGGTGGATGGAGTTTTGTGGCCCTGACGTATTATAAGAGGCTGATTTATTTAAATAGCATTCAGATGAGCAGCCAGGCTGCTCTTTTGATGCTTACTATGAAGGGCCATTACAAATCTACTATTTTCTGCTGCCTTTTATTTTAAGTCCAATTAAGTGGATAGCCACAAATAGCTCTGACCTTGAAAGTCTAAGTGAAGGTGAGATGGGAGAACAGGCTTAGGAAACATATGTTTTGGCATGTTAATGCTCTGCAAGTCACACACACTTAAGGAAAATAAATAGAACAGGACAAGATAGTGTTGTGCTTTAGGAGGAAGAATTTAAACGCCCTGGGAAATAACACCACATGCTTCACTGGTGCAGAATCATAAACTGGGCTAAAAATTAATCCAACTCTATCTCCACTGGGAGACAAGCCCCAAGTAAGTGTTACTGCCAGTTATGCTCATTGCATAATTACCTTGGATTGGCGTCTGTGCCACATGCCACTACTGAATGATGCTTCCTTCTCTCAGCAGCCCCAATACATGCTTTCGGTATTTATCTTTAATAAAACATTGCTTAGAATACCATACCACCATCTCAGTCCAGTTTCTTGCAAATGTGGATCACAGGATGAATCTTCCAGAGTTGAAAAGCTTGTTTAAAAAATATTATCAGCAAGGGCCTCTTAATGAAATTATTGAAGTCTTAGAGTTGGGTTTGGGTTACAGAAATTTAAAGAGCTGTTTTTTACCATCTTAAAAAATAACATTAAGTATTTTTAATGTGTTATGAGTTGCTCTTCTCTATCTTTGACCTCGTCAGTCCTGGGAAATAAATACCTTTCTGAGGATCTTACTGACTCACTGAATGATCAATGTTAAGTTTTAGTTTCTATAAACCTATCTCAAAATATTTTTATGTGCTACTATCTCACTACATGCTCCAATATTTTATAAGTTACCTATGCATTTATCTGTTTCCAATTTTCTCCATCAGGAAGTGGGAGCAGATGGCCTTTCTCTTGCCTTGTGCGATAGTATGATAATTAGTAAGGTAATAGGAATGGATCACTCTCTGAGCCCATGCTAGAACAAAACTGCAGACATGAAGAGACAGTGACAAGTAGATCAAAATGATTTCAAGCACATTTTTAGTGTAAAGTTCAAATAGTCTTTATAAAAAGGATTGCTCTAATGTGACCTGAAAAAAAAGCATATGTATTAATCTTCAGAGATTAATAAAGCACTTTCTGGCAAACCATATTTGGGTATGATTTTAATCCCATAAACGTCCATTAATACAGAAGTATCTTACCTAGATGTCCAGAACAGAGCCAAGATCCAAAACCAAGAGAACTTTTGAACAGCCAAATAGATGCCAGAAGATGAATGCTCTAAATTCCAGGCACTTAGTCATAAAGCAACTTGTTGAGACTCCATTAAAGTCTGCTGACTTTGATCATATACAGAAATCAGGTAAGTTAGGCTTCCTGGCTCATAAAGAAATTAGAAGCAGCGAATGCAGTCTACATGGGACGATACAGACTGCATTTGCTGCTTCTAATTTCTTGATGAGCCAGGAAACCTAACTTACTTTATTTAGGTAAGTAAGTTACCTAAAGTAACTAAAGTAAGTGCACAGTGTGCACAGTGCCTGCTACTGACCTATTTAGTGTCTTTAAGCAGATTTTAAAAGGCTCCCTGCTCTGAGCAGGCCAAATAGAACAGGTAACCCCCTACAGACACAAGTGTAGACAGACCTATAGGTGTAGGGCGTGTTGAGCAAAAGGCATTTTGTGCAAAAAGAAAGGTGCCATCTTTTCTGGGTGGATAGATGCAGTGCCCACCAGGACTCATGGCTTGGAGTGTGGAACATGGGCTCTGAGCCCCACTCAGTCATGCATCTCTGAGCAGTGCACAAATGCACAGTGTAGGATGCAGCCCTGCAGATTACATTCGTAACACACTCAGTGGCAGTAAGCATCGGAAGAACTATAACAACGTAGAAAAACATATTTGTCTGGAGTCAGTGAGTGTAGGGTCAAGGCATAACACTTTACCTCATGGCATCTGCAGTCATGAAAGTAATATAGTAATTAATGTTGATAATACCCAAAGAAATACTGACAAAGTCTGACTCATGTTCACTGTGACTCGTGTTAGAGACAGTGGAACTGTTGAGACAGGCTGTAGGGTCAAGTGTGTGAGCAGAGTGACCCACATGTTCAGGCACTGGTGCCGTGAATCAGATGGGTAACAGTGGTGGCCTGGCCCGGGTGGTGGCAGCAGAGGCAGTGAAAGTGATCAAATGCTGGACGTATCTTGAAGGTAGAGCTAACGACATTTGCTGATGGGTTTGATGCAGGTATGATAAAAAGAGAAATCAAGGGTGACACTGAGATTTTTTGGCCTGTGTAACTAGAAGAATGGAATTGCTCTTAATGGAAAAGGGGAAGACTTCAGGAGGAGTGAGTTTCAAGTAGAAGAGAGAGGAGTTCAATTTTGGGTTTAAGGTGGTTAACTTGAGCACTGAAATGGAGATGCTGAGTAGGAAGTTGGGTATGAGTCTAGAATTTAGACTAGAAATAGAAGTTCAGACATCATAAGAATATAGATAATGTGTAAAGCCATGGGATGGAATAAAATCACCCAGGAATGAGTGTAGCAGGGAAGAACTCAAAGGCCTAAGTCCTGACATTCATAGCATTGAAACATGAGGAAAACAAGGAGAAATCAGCAAGGGAACCTGGGAGGTGGCAGCTACTGAGGAAGGAAGAAACCTGGAGATGAGGAAACCAGATGAAGAAAGCATAGTAGTCCCTCCTTATCCACAGTTTCAGTTACCCACAGTCAACCACAGTCTGAAAATGTTAAATGGAAAATTCCTGAAATAAACAATTCCTGAGTTTAAGTTGAGTGCTGCCATTCCTGGTGGCATGATGAAATTTTGTGCTGTCCCACTCAGAATGTGAATCATCCCATTGTCCAGGGTATCCATGCTGTAGATGCTACCCCCCCCCCATTGGTCACTAAGTAGCCATCTCAGTTATCAAATTTAAGAAACAAAATATAGAGAGGGTTAAGTACCATTTGAGGTTTCATACATCCACTGGGGGTCTTGGGACATATCCTCCTCTGATAAGGGGAGGCTACTATACTCAAATAAAAGAAACTGGTGACCAAGTAGGATGAGGACAGAGAATTGAACATTGGAGTTAGCAATGAAGAGGTCATTGGTGACTTGGTAAGAGAAGCTTTGGTGGAGTACTTGGGTGAAAACCTGGTCAAGTGAGTTCAAGAAGTGAGAGAATGTGAATTAGAGGTATTTGTAAGGGAGGATGAACAAATGGGGGTGGAAGCTGGAAGAAAAATATAGAGTTGCTATGGTTTAAATGTTTGTCTCCTCCAAAACTCATGTTGAAACTTAATTCCCAATGTGGCAGTATTGAGAGGTGGGGCCTTTAAGAGGTGGTTGGGTCTTGAGGGCCCTGTGTTCATGAATCAATCAATTTACCCATGGATTAATAGATTATTGTGGGAATGGAACTGATGGCTTTATAAGAAGAAGAGGAAAGACCTGAGCTAGCACACTTAGCCCGTTCACCATGTGATGCCCTGTGCTGCCTCAGGACTCTGCAGACAGTCCTCACCAACAAGAAGGCTCTTAGCAGGTGCAACCCCTAGACCTTGGACTTTGCAGCCTCCTTCTTTCCCTTTATAAATCACCCAGTTTCAAGTATTCTTTTATAACCAACAGAAAATGAACTAAAACAAAGGTCAAGTGATTTTTCTTTTTAAAAGTAAAAGATTTTACAGATCAATTCCTAGACAAGTTGGCTGAATAGGAACAGCTCTGGTCTGCAGTTTCCAGTGAGACCAACACAGAAGGTGGGTGATTTCTGTATTTCCAACTGAGGTACCCAGTTCACCTCACTGGGAGTGGTTAGACAGTGCATGCAGCCCACAGAGGGCAAGCAGAAGCAGGGTGGGGCACCGCCTTACCCGGGAAGCACAAGGGGTTGGGGAACTCCATCCCCTACCCAAGGGAAGCCATGAGGGACTGTGCTGTAAGGGATGGTGCTATCTGGCCCAGATACTACCCTTTTCCCATGGTCTTCACAACCCACAGACCAGGAGATTCCCTCAGGTGCCTACACCACAAGGGCCCTGGGTTTCAAGCACAAAATTGTACGGCCATTTGGGCAGACACTGAGCTAGCTGCAGTCTTGCTTTTGTTTTTTTTTTTTTTTTTAACCCAGTGGTGCCTGGAATGCCAGTGAGACAAAACCGTTCACTCCCCTGGAAAGGGGGCTAAAGCCAGGGAGCCAAGTGGTTTAGCTAAGCAGATCCTACACCCATGGAACCCAGCAAGCTAAGATCTACTGGCTTGAAATTCTTGCTGCCAGCACAGCAGTCTGAAGTCGACCTGGGATGCTTGAGCTTGATGCGGGGAGGGGCGTCTGTCAAGACTAAGGCTTCAGTAGGTGGTTTTCCCTTCACAGTGGAAACAAAGTCACTGGGAAGTTTAGACTGGGTGGAGCCCACCACAGCACTGCAAAGCCGCTGTAGCCAGACTGCCTCTCTAGATTCCTCTTCTCTGGGCAGGGCATCACTGAAAGAAAGGCAGCAGCCTCAGTCAGGGGCTTATAGATAAAACTCCAATCTCCCTGGGACAGAGCACCTGGGGGAGGGGGCAGCTGTGGGCACAGCTTCAGCAGCCTTAAACGTTCCTGCCTGCCAGCTCCAAAGAAAGCAGCGGATCTCCCACCACAGTGCTCGAGCTCTGCTAAGGGACAGACTGCCTCCTCAAGTGGGTCGCTGACCCATATGCCTCCTGAAGGGGAGACAGCTCCCAGCAGGGGTCAACAGACACCTCATACAGGAGAACTCTGGCTGGCGTTTGGCAGGTGCCCCTCTGGGATGAAGCTTCCAGAAGAAGGAGCAGGCAGCAATCTTTGCTGTTCTGCAGCCTCCACTGGTGATACCCAGTGGAGGGTATCACAAACAGGGTCTGGAGTGGACCTCCAGCAAACACCAGCAGACCTGCAGAAGAGAGGCCTGACTGTTAGAAGGAAAACTAATGAAGAGAAAGCAATAGCATCAACATCAATAAAAAGGATGACCAGGCAAAATCCCTATCTGAAGGTCACCAACAGCAAAGACCAAAGGTAGATAAATCCACAAATTTTTAGCAAGTAGGCTAAAAATTCCATAAGTCAGAATACCTCTTCTCCTCCAAAGGATCACAACTCCTCACCAGCAAGGGAACAAAACTGGACAGAGAATGAGTTTGACGAATTGACAGAAGTAAGCTTCAGAAGGTGGGTAATAACAAACTGCTCCAAGCTAAAGGCGCATATTCTAACCCAATGCAAGGAAGCTAAGAACCTCGATAAAAGGTTAGAGGAATTGCTAACTAGAATAACTAGTTTAGAGAAGAACATAAATGACCTGATGGAGCTGAAAAACACAGCACAAGAGCTTTGTGAAGCATACACAAGTATCAATAGCCAAATTGGTCAAGTGGAAGAAAGGATATCAGAGATTGAAGATCAACTTAATGAAATAAAGCATGAAGACAAAATTAGAGAAAAAAGAATGAAAAGGAATGAACAAGGGCTCCAACAAATGTGGGACTATGTGAAAAAACCAAACCTACATTTGATTGGTATACCAGAAAGTGACGTGGAGAATGGAACCAAGTTGGAAAACACACTTCAGGATATTATCCAGGAGAACATCCCAACCTAGCAAGACAGGCCAACATTCAAATTCAGGAAACACTGAGAATACCACAGATACTCCTTGAGAAGAGCAACCCTAAAACACATAATTGTCAGGTTCACCAAGGTTGAAATGAAGGAAAAAAGGGCAGCCAGAGAGAAAGGTTGGGTTACCCACAAAGGGAAGCCCATCAGACTAACAGCAATTCACTCTGCAGAAACCCTACAAGCCAGAAGAGAGTGGGGGCCAATATTCAACATTCTTAAAAGAATTTTCAACCCAGAATTTCATTTCCAGCCAAACTAAGCTTCATGCATGAAGGAGAAATAAAATCCTTTACAGACAAGCAAATGCGGAGGGATTTTGTCACCACCATACCTGCCTTACAAGAGCTCCTGAAGGAAGCCCTAAATATGGAAAGGAAAATCCGGTACCAACCACTGCAAAAACAAACCGAAATGTAAAGATCATTGACACTATGAAGAAACTGCATCAACTAATGGGCAAAATAACCAGCTAGCATCATAGTGGCAGGATCAGATTCACACATAACAATATTAACCTTAAATGTAAATGGGCTAAATTCCCCAATTAAAAGGCACAGACTGGCAAATTGGATAAAGAGTCAAGACCCATCGGTGTGCTGTATTCAGGAGACCCATCTAATGTGCAAAGACACACATAGGATCAAAATAAAGGGATGGAGGAAGATTTACCAAGCAAATGGAAAGCAAAAAAAAAGCAGGAGTTACAATCCTTTAAACAGACTTTAAACAAACAAAAATTTAAAAAGACAAAGAAGGGCATTACATAATGGTAAAGGGATCAATGCAACAAGAAAAGCTAACTATCCTAAATATATATGCACCCAACACAGGAGCACCCAGATTCATAAAGCAAGTTATTAGAGACCTACGAAGAGACTTAGACTCCCACACAATAATGGTGGGAGACTTTAACACCCTACTGTCAACATTAGATCAATGAGACAAAAAATTAACAGAGATATTCAGGACTTGATCTCAGCTCTGGACCAAGAGGTCCTAATAAACATCTACAGAACTCTCCACCCCAAATCAACAGAATATACATTCTTCTCAGCACCACATAGCACTTATTATAAAATCAACCACATAATTGGAAGTAAAACACTTCTCAGCAAATGCAAAAGAATAGAAATCATAACAGTCTCTCAGACTATGGTGCAATCAAAGTAGAACTCAGGATAAAGAAACTGACTCAAAACCACACAACTACATGGAAACTGAATAAACTGCTCCTGAATGACTACTGGGTAAATAATGAAATTAAGGCAGAAATAAATAAGTTCTTTGAAACCAATGAGAACAAAGACACAATGTACCAGAATCTCTGGGACACAGCTAAAGCAGTGTTTAGAGGGAAATTTATAGCACTAAATGCCCACAGGAGAAAGTGGGAAAGATTTAAAACTGACACTCTGACATCACAGTTAAAAGAACTAGAGAAGCAAGAGCAAACAAATTCAAAAGCTAGTAGAAGACAAGAAATAACTAAGATCAGAGCAGAACTGAAGAAGATAGAGACAGAAAAAAAAAAACCTTCAAAAAATCAGTGAATCCAGGAGCTGGTTTTTTGAAAAGATTAACAAAATAGACTGCTAGCCAGACTAATAAGAAAAGAGAAGAATCAAATAGACACAATAAAAAATGATAAAGGGGAGATCACCACTGATCCCACAGAAATACAAACTACCATCAGAGAATACTATAAACACCTGTATGCAAATAAAATAGAAAATCTAGAAGACATGGATAAATTCCTGGACACATATATACTCCCAAGATTAAACCAGGAAGAAGTTGAATCCCTGAATAGACCAATAACAAGTTCTGAAGTTGAGGTAGTAATTAATAGCCTACCAAGCAGAAAAAGCCCATGACCAGATGGATTCACAGCCAAATTCTACCAGAGGTACAAAGAGAAGCTGGTATCATTCCTTCTGAAACTATTCCAAGCAATAGAAAAAGAGAAAGTCCTCCCTAACTCATTTTATGAGGCCAGCATCATCCTGATACCAAAACCTGGCAGAAACACAATAAAAAAGGAAAATTTCAGGCCAGTATCCCTGATGAACATTGATGTGAAAATCCTCGATAAAATACTGGCAAACTGAATCCAGCAGCACATTAAAAAGCTTATTGTTGTGCACATGTACCCTAGAACTTAAAGTATATATATAAAAAAAAAAAAAAAGGCTTATCCAACATAATCAAGTCACCTTCATCCCTGGCTGGTTCAACATATGCAAGTCTATAAACGTAATCCATCACATAGAACCATTGACAAAACCACATGATTATCTCAATAGATGCAGAAAAGACCTTTGATAAAATACAACACCCCTTCATGCTAAAAACACTCAGTAAACTAGGTATTGATGGAACATATCTCAAAATAATAAGAGCAAGTTATGACAAACTCACAGCCAATATCATACTAAATGGGCAAAAGCTGGAAGCATTCCCTTCAAAAACTGACACAAGACAATGATGCCCTCTCACCACTCCTATTCAACATAGTATTGGAAGTTCTGGCCAGAAACAAGAGAAAGAAACAAACGTATTCAAATAGGAAGAGAGAAAGTCAAATTATCTCTGTTTGCAGATGACATGATTGTATATTTAGAAAACCTCATTGTCTCAGCTCAAAACTCCTTAAGCTGGTAAGCAACTTCAGCAAAGTCTCAGGATACAAAATCAATGTGCAAAAATCACAAGCATTCCTATACACCAATAATAGACAAACAGCCAAATCATGAGCAAACTCCCATTCACAATTGCTACAAAGAGAATAAAATACCTGGGAATACAACTTACAAGGGATGTGAAGGACCTCCTCAAGGAGGTCTGCAAACCACTGCTCAAGGAAATAAGAAAGGACTCAAACAAATGGAAAAACATTCCATGATCATGGATAGGAAGAATCAATATCATGAAAATGGCCATACTGCCCAAAGTAATTTATAGATTCAATGCTATTCCCATCAAGCTACCATTGACTTTCTTCACAGAATTAGAAAAATCAACTTTAAATTTCATATAGAACCAAAAAAAAAAAAAAAAAGCCTGTATAGCCAAGACAATCCTAAGCGAAAAGAACAAAGGTGGAGACATCAAGCTACCTGACTTCAAACTATAGTACAAGGCTACAGTAACCAACACAGCATGGTACTGGTACCAAAACAGATATGTAGACCAATGGAACAGAATAGAGGCCTCAGAAATAACATCACACATCTACAACCATCTGATCTTTGACAAATGTGACAAAAACAAGCAATGGGGGAAGAATTCCCTGTTTAATAAATGGTGTTGGGAAGACTTGCTAGCCATAAGCAGAAAGCTGAAACTGGATCCCTTCCTTATATTTTATACAAAAATTAACTCAAGATGGATTAAAGACTTAAATGTAAGACCTAAAACCATAAAAACCCTAGAAGAAAACCTAGGCAATACCATTCGGGACATAGGCATGGGCAAAGTCTTCATGACTAAAACACCAAAAGCAATGGCAACAAAAGCCAAAATAGACAAATGGGATCTAATTAACCTAAAGAGCTTCTGCAGAGCAAAAGAAACTACCATCAGAGTGAACAGGCAACCTACAGAATGGGAGAAAAATTTTGTAATCTATCCATCTGACAAAGGGCTAATATCCGGAATCTACAAGGAACTTAAACAAATTTATAAGAAAAAAGTGTTAAAAAGTGGGCAAAGGATATGACACACACTTCTCAAGAGGAGACATTTATGTGGCCAACAAACATATGAAAAAAAGCTCATCATCACTGGTCATTAGAGAAATGCAAATCAAAACCACAATGAGATACCATCTCACGCCACTTAGAATGGTGATCATTAAAAAGTCAGGAAACAACAGATGCTAGAGAGGATGTGGAGAAATAGGAACATTTTTACACTGCTGGTGGGAGTGTAAATTAGTGTAAATTAGTTCAACCATTGTGGAAGATAGTCTGGTGATTCCTCAAGGATCTAGAACCAGAAATATCATTTGACCCAGCAATCTAATTACTGGGAATATACCCCAAGGATTATAAATCATTCTACTATAAACACACATGCACACGTATGTTTCTTGCAGCGCTATTCACAATAGCAGACTTTTTAAAATTTAATTTCTTTTTTTATTATACTTTAAGTTCTAGGGTACATGTGTATAATGTGGAGGTTTGTTACATATGTATACATGTGCCACGTTGGTGTGCTGCACCCGTTAACCCGTCATTTACATTAGGTATATCTCCTAATGCTACCCCTCCCCCCTCCCCCCTCCCCCCACAACGGGCCCCATTTTGTGATGTTCCCCACCCTGTGTCCAAGTATTCTCGTTGTTGAATTCCCGCCTATGAGTGAGAACATACGATGTTTGGTTTTCTGGCCTTGTGATAGAGCAAACATTTGGAACAAACCCAAATGCCCATCAATGTTAGACTGGATTTAAAAAATGTGGCACCTATACACCATGGAATACTACACAGCCATAAAAAAGAACGAGTTCATGTCCTTTGCAGGGACATAGATAAAGCTAGAAACCATCATTTTCAGCAAACACTGGAACAGAAAACCAAATACCACATGTTCTCATTCATAAGTGGGAATTGAACAATGAGAACATGGGCACAGGGAGGGGAACATCACACAGGGGCCTGTCCGGGTGAGGGGCAAGGGGAGGGATAACATTAGGAGAAATACCTAATGTAGATGACAAGTTGTGGGTGCAGCAAACCACCATGCCACATGTGTACCTATGAAACAAACCTGCACGTTCTGCACATGCATCACAGAACTTAGAGTATAATAAAAATAATAAAATTTATAGTACATTTGTGTGGTAATGGGAATTACACAGCAGAGGAAAGATTTGATAATTCAAGAGAGGGGGAATTACTGGTGCATTGTCCTTGAATGGATGAGGAATGGGCAGGGGATCCTGCACACAAATGGAAAGGCCCTGACAAGTGCCCACATATTAACAGTAAGGAGGGAGCCGGGTGACTGCCCAGCTACAGGTAATGGATGAATGTCTTGGAGGGACTTGTAGAAGCTGTCTTTTTGCTTCTGTTTTCTCAATACAATTAAAGGCAACAGACTTCCAAAATTTGACTGAAAAATTCCTTGGTGAGTATTGAAAATCATTTGTGGATCACACCAACATTAAACAAAATAAAGTTATGTGGCTCAGATTGAATTACCAAAATCTGTACTGCTTGAAAAGCCAGGAAGCAGGGTGATAAACACTAATCTATCTTAGTTTAAAAGGCCACATTATTTTTTAACAAAAGGCTATAGCACGATGTTTATATGGAGTTTGATAGGCCTAAAGGGTGGTCCACTCACTTTCTCAGGAGCCCCAGTTATGCCAGTATATGGTTTATGGTAGAAACATAGAAGTCAGTGAACTGTAAGTTTCATTCAGGCAGAAATCTGTTTTTTCACACATGAATCCCTAATGCCTAAAAGAGTGCCTGGCAAATAATAGATACCCAGTAAATAATTATTGAGTGAATGACTGATGTCAAAACCAAGGTCAACCAGAGTATTCTTTACTTAAAAAGATACAGCAATTAATTTTAAGTAATCGGTTTTTACGTTGTCAAATTTTATCATTCAAGTGCAAGTGTCCATATGGCTGCAATGCTGCCATTTTCCTCCAAACACTGTTTTGTGAACTGACTAACGAATATTGTTCTGCTTTTATGGGATAATTTCAGAGGATTCAATCCATAAATTCACTTTGCAGTTGAAAAGCTGGCAGAATCTGTGCAGAATATTAATCTGTTCCTTGATCTTATCTGGTCCAATCTCATTATTAAATGGTTATGGAGATCATAGTGTTTAATGGGTAAAATGCTGGGCACCATCTGTCGATGGGCTGGACACCAATACTGAGAAACCCAGATATGGTTGTGGAAATTCAAAACAAGATTCTCTGGTATTTAGGTTATGCCAACTTACTACCATATGGCAGACATGGTAAGAATCAGGAACTAAATAGAAGCATTGTGCTTTGTATTCCAGATCTAGGTGGCTGCTTGTAGGTGTCTTTTGTTTGATCATCTTTGTAAACAGCAGGATCACAAAGTAAGCTAATTGTACTTTATTTCTCTTCGCTTGGCAAGAGGAGTGTCTTCACATAAATCAATAGGCAGCGTACTGACTGCTGTGCAATCTTGACAGAAAAGAGTTAGGCAAGCACTTTTTGCAGTCTATCCCAGAAACAGAAGGAGGGTGCATTGCAGTATGAGGTAAGCTATTGAATCAAGGAGAACAGATGACTTTACCTTAGTAGAACAAGAGAATGTGTTTTAGCTCCAACTTTCAGATTAGCAGGAATTATTGACACCAGTGATAAGCAGAAAGTGAAATGACTCTCTTGATTTATTTCCTACTGAATATAGCATTATGTAAAAGGAATTACCTTTCTTTATTGAAAACAAACCAATTGTGATAAGTTTCTTCTTTCATCTTGGACCCCCATACTTGCAAAAGCCAACCCCATTGAAAAACCTTTCAGATATACACTACTCGTATGGTTCTTTCAAAAGAAGGAAACCATGATCTCTTGTTCCTTTATAGCAAGGAGAGTTTTCCAAATAATGTTATATTCTAATTCTTAGGTTTGTTTTTTTTTTAACTAAAGACTTACTGAAAATAAATAAGGAAAGTTCATAAATCATGTAGAACAGTCCTAATTAGAAAACTTTCTGACCCCACAAGCAGGTTATTTATGGTTGTTCCTCCTTCCCTATTCCAGAGGAGGGCTGAGGTCCTATTCTTGTGGAGAAAGAGTGATGGGATGGGAAACTGGGGTTGATGGATACTCCCTGTGTCTATCTTCTTCACCAACTTAGTTCAGGCAAAAAGCCTGGACTCCATGTCTATTGGTAGGTCACAGGTTATTTTCTTTAATGTTCTATAAACCAGTTTTTCCTGTTTTATATAAAAATTATTCTAGCATAGACTCAGTGATCAAATCTCTTCAGTTTCTCTGTTGGTATGTATCTTAGTCTGTTTTGTGTTGCTATAACATCATACCTGAGACTAGATAATTTATAAAGAAAAGAAGTTTATTTAGCTCATGATTCTGCAGGCTGGGAAGTTCAAGGGCATGGCCCTGGCTTCTGGGGAGGGCTTTCATACTGGGTTCTGACATGAAAAAGAAGGTAAAAGGGGAAGTGGACATGTGCAGAGAGAAACCCAAGGAGCATTCTGGCTTTATAACAACCCACTCTAAAGGGAACTAATCTATTCTCAAGAGTAATAATACAGTCTTGCCAGAGGGAGAACTCACTACCAAGAGTATAACACTAAGCCATTCATAACGGATCCATCCCCCATGACCCAAACACCTCCCACTAGACCCCACCTCCCAACATCCTCACCACACACTGAAGATCAAATTTCAATGTGAATTCTGGTGAAGAAAAATAAATGATAGTAGTATGTCTATATCTTTTTCAAGGTCTCTACTGGGTTTTATGTGATTTTAAAGGACTGGGAAATTCCATTGGCTTATTGGGGTATTTTAGATGTTTCTTTATTTCAGTTATGGGTCTGGCCCTTACCTCAAGCTAATTTTTAATTATCAGTGGGCTATTTCTGCTTTGCATCTATTTGCTAACAAGAAAAAATAGCTTTCTAGAATTTTAGGTGAACACTATTTAAAGCAAGACAAAGGAGGAGGAGGATAAAGAAAAGAGGAAACAAAAGAAACTGCTTTACAATTTTTTTTCTTATTTGGAACTAAACTTATGAATCAGTGAAATTTTTCAATTACTGACAAGTGTTTTTATACAGCCATGTATTTTGCTGCCATGTTTAGTTTCATCCAAAGGTCTCAAATTTATCAAACATACAGTGTGCTAAATACACAACAATCCCTATGCTCAGCTCTTGGGGTGCAGAGACAAATGAAATGAAGCTTTGCCTTCAAGGAATTTACAACCTGTTATCATCTGATTAGTCAGTTGTTTCAAATATGAGTTGGCAAATTGAATTAACTTACTCCAGAATTTTGAGGTAGACATTTTTCTTTTTAAAAGGTTTCAGGCTGGGCACAGTGCCTCACACCTGTAACCCTAATGCTTTGGGAGGCTGAGTCAGGAGGATTGCCTGAGCCCAGGAGTTTGACCCTACAGTGAGTAATGGTGGTGCTACTTACTCCAGCCTGGGCAACAGAGTAAGACCATGTCTCTAAAAAGAAAGAAAACAAAAACAAAAACAAAAAAAAGTTTCAGTAAAAGAAGTATGAATGCCATGAATACCAAGCTTTAGTTTTATACATTTCTGGTGTCACTTTTTCTCTCCCTAAAATACTTCCCTAAACTTGAGCGTTTGCTAGAGAAAGACTACAGAAACCTCATCTTTTTCCAATTGAAGTGAACAGACTTAAGTCAAGGCTTCTTTCAAAGAGCCTAGTCTGAAATAGAGCCAGACAAAATCTGGTTTTTAGCTCCAGAATAATCTGGAACTTTAGGATAATTCATAGTGCTTTTCAAAGGTGAATTAGTTGTCACATAATAACATGATTGCTCAAGCAGAGAACCCAGCTGGGCCATGCTGGGCCTGGACTTCTGACAACAGAAACTGTAGGATAACACATAAATACTGTTATAAGCATCACATTTTGTGGTAATGTGTTAGAGCAGCAATAGAAAACTAATACACTCATGATAACAGCATTATATAAAAAGCTGTCCAAAAATGTTGGAATATCAATAGCTAAGCTTTGAATATTCGCAAAGAATCACCACAAAATATTTAAGCCTGTGATTCTCTTCTTCTCAGAGTCCCTTTGGATTTATTTTTTCTTGCCATTTCTATAGTTTTTTTTTTAACTCCTCTGCAGAAGGGCACATCCATTTGTTTGTGGATTCATTCATCAAATATTTATTATATATCAACTATGTGTGTGCCTGGCTGGGCATTTGGAGGTAAAATCTGATTTAGGAATGATCATTTCACAGACATGAAAGAAGATCATTATATACAGTTTCAGTGCTCAAATTTGAAGGTTATTGCTGGCCACACAGGGCACTCGAAGCAGTTAGCGGGTAGCAGGTAACTTGGTGAATCTGCCATGGTCAGGAACCTGGCCCTCAGCCCAGTGGAATCATAAACCTGATCGTGATGGCTCACTGCAAAGGGATTGTCTCTCCTAGGTGGACTTATATGAACCAAGCTCACTATGACTGCCATATATTAATACAAATCCAATTATGGCCCATTGTAATGCAGGAGAGCTACGTCACTAAAACCAAATGGAAAGCTAAAATCAGTGCCGTATCTGCCTGTAGGCAAGTAAAATTGTAATAACCAGGTGACAATCTATTAATTTACGATTAGGAATTAAACTGTCAAAATGACTGTTCTGACTAGCACATTGGCTCTGTACAGATAACAAACTAAGGAACCAGATTATGGCATCGTGGTGGACTTAAGAAGTGTTGCTTTGCTGAAATAGCTTGATAGACTCTCACCCACAGCAGGGATGACCTTACTGAGGAAAATAGAGCATTTGCCCAGCCAAGATTTCCTCTATCCTTGAGCACCATTGAACAGTCCTGGCCAACTCTTGCTGTAATTTCCCCTCTTTGTTATAATTCCACACCTGGCCACCTGTTTCACACTATTTCCATAACACAGTACAGTAGATACAATTATGTTTTCACTTAGTAAGTTTCAATTATTTTTTTCAGTTCTTCAAGGTTACTCCCAAGTCACGTGGATTAGAATTTGAGGTATTCTACTTTTTACTTATATATGATAAACAGTCCTCTGGGTTTGTGCTCACAGAGAATTGATCAATACAATGGGATAACTGCTTTAACAGAAGTGTACAGAGGGCCCTATGAGAACTCAGGACAAGAAAAAACTAACATGTATTGAATTCCTACTAGGGACCAAGTATTTGGCAAGGATTCTACATATATTATCTTATGTAATCCTATAATATCCCCATCATGTAAAAACTGGAGATTAAGGAACTTGCCCCTGGTTGCAAATTAAGCAAGAGGGGGGACCAGGATTTAAGCCCAGGCCACCTGAGCTCAGAGCTTATGTTCTTAACTGCTGTGCTCTGTTGCCTCCCTTTCATCTTTCAGTCTTTACACCTGCTCAGAAGGATAGAGAGGTCTATCAGTCTGGGCTAGGTTGCAGAAAATAGAAACCATCTTACTATTTTAAAGAGAGATCAGGTTTTAATGTAGGAATTGGATGCTTACAAAATCATTGAAAGGCCTGTGGAGCAGGCTAGGTCTCAGTGCGCTATGTCTCAGACCTCATTGTAAAACTGGTTTGCCTGAAGAGCAGCTGCTTCTGCCAGTCAAGAAGGAGAGGAATCGGGATGCTGCCCCCAGAACTGTGCATTTTGGCACAGTTTTGGTTCTCTAAAAGAAGCTTGGATTGCATTTCAGCACATACCACTACCAGGGCCCTGCCCTTCGGTGCTTAGGATCCTAGTTACAAAACACCACAGGTTATTTAAAAAAAAAAAAAAAAAAAAAAACCATGATTTCCAGGAGAAAGAGCAGAAAAACACAGCCTCTAACCTGACTTTCACCTTTTAAATCCAGCTCGAGAGTGTCTGATTGGCTGAACCTAAATAAACCCTGCACCCAGCTGCAAGGGCATCTGTACTGTCAGATTTCCAAGCCTCTGCAGATCAGGAAGGCATGCTAGAAGGAAGGTGGAATAGACAGACACTGGGCGCAAGTCCCCGTATCGTTGAAGAATTCAAGGCTCAAAGTTTCGGTTGAAGTGCTTAAGGTCACACAGTGAGAAATAGGGCTGGCCAGGCTGTCATCAGATTGTCACGCTCCAAGTCCTATGCTCTTCATGCCTTGGGGAAGGAGGATAGACGGGGTGGCTTCAGGAAGAGACTGGCTGTTAGAAGAGTGGACTGTAGTCCTGGGGAGGCAGTGAGTGGGGCAGGGCCTGTGGCTGCAGGTGGATCCTTTCTCCCACCCTGCTAGTGAGGATGTGGCTCCTTTGACAGAATCTCTGAGGAATTCATTCAGTGGCTTACCTTGGTGAAAGCTGAGTAGTAAACATTTTTACCTTCATATTGTAGTTTAAATTGTTAATGTTGTGGAAAGGATAGGAGTTTTTTTTTTTTTTTTTTTTTTTTTTGAGACGGAGTCTCGCTCTGTCGCCCAGGCTGGAGTGCAGTGGCCGGATCTCAGCTCATTGCAAGCTCCGCCTCCCGGGTTTACGCCATTCTCCTGCCTCAGCCTCCAGAGCAGCTGGGACTATAGGCGCCCGCCACCTCGCCCGGCTAGTTTTTTGTATTTTTTAGTAGAGACGGGGTTTCACCGTGTTAGCCAGGATGGTCTCGATCTCCTGACCTCGTGATCCGCCCGTCTCGGCCTCCCAAAGTACTGGGATTACAGGCTTGAGCCACTGCGCCCGGCTTCTTATTTTTTTAAATGTGCTTTCTTGTATCCATGTTCAAATATGTAATTTAATCAGTCATTTTCATACCTTTGCTGCTGAAAAGACTGCTTGATTCTCTAAAAGAAGCTTGGAGTTTGATGCAGTGGGAAGGAGATGCTGCCAGATGCCAATTTTTGGAGCCAGAAAGTGCTTGTAGGTCTCATCCCCTGCCACTTTTTGTGACAGAAATCTGAAGGAACTGCTGTGCTCTTCCTGTCCAATACACATCCAGATGACACAGGATGCCTGTCTGGTCCTTGGATTGCTTTTTTCACTAGTACATACCTTTGATGGGATGGTAGTTTTAAAGGAATATGACTTATTCTAAAGAGGTGGCCAAGTAGGCAAACACTGTGCTTGGTGGAAAAAATGAGAAAATACTAAAGCAAGGAAGTGCCTGAGGATACATGAAACTTGGAGATTCAGATACCACTGCTCACAGTAATGAAATTTCATTCATTTCTTAAAAATTAGAGATGAATGCAACACTAAAGGAAGATGGTGGTTTAAAAATAAAGATTAGTTTTGTGCCAGTCTGACTAATAAGCACCCAACTGTACGAAAATGAACAAACTATTTGGGGATGTTAATAGTTTAGGGTCATTAATATTTTTCTGCATTCTTAGGTCTGCTCACCAGCACTTAGAACTCTCAGAATAAGAGCTATCTCTATTCTTAAAAGCTTTATTGATTGTCAACACAGATAAAATCCAGTTTCACAAATGCTGGGACTGAGGAATCTGAGAAATCAGATGTGCTGCCTGGTGGAGCACTGGTTGAGAGAGACTTGTTAGATGAGAAATGATTCTGCTGCAGGCTCCTGTCCTCCCTGCCTGCTGAGTTGGAGGAGCCACCAGTGGTCTGGGTACTTCAAATGGTGCCTTTTGTGTCCTCCCTCATTCAAGGCCCTTCTCTATCCAGCTAGAGTATGCAAAGAAAAGGACGGAATATGATAAAATGTGAATCTAGGCCTAAATCTTACTGCAGGCACCCGAGGGATTAGGGACCTCCTTTGAAATCATTAGGGATTCTGGCCCTTGCATTTTTCTTGCGTCTGTTATTTGTCCTCATTTTGTCTGCTAATTCATATAGAGAATTTTGAGCATAGTATTGCAGTAGGAGCCTAGTATTGCAGGTGGTGCTAGATTGCTAGATTGCCTTGGGTCAGAATGTGGTTTGGCCACTTACTATCTATACCACTTTGGGAAAGTCACTCAATTTCTCTGTTCCTGAGTTTCCTCATCTGTAGTATGGGCATGGGAATAGTACCTAGTGTCTAAGATTGTTGTGAGGATATAATGAATTGAACACACATAGATTCATTCATTCATTCTCTCTCTCTCTCAGTGTTAGCTGTTATTATTAATGTAGATTCCTTATTTCTTCCTCCCCACAACCATATGAGGTAGGTTTTTTGTTAAGTCTATTTATATAGGAGGAAACTGAGGCTCGTGAGTTTAAGGAGTTTTCCCAACGTGATGGAGCTCCCAAGGGGCTGGGCCAGGGTCCAGCTCCCCAGGATTGCGTGACTGCATGGTCTGTGTTAAATGGCATCCTTATCTGCCGTAATGATCGCTTTGAGACTTAACCCTTAAAGATACAGCCTCTTTTCTCCAGTCATAGGGAATCTTCATTTTTTTCTCATTCGGATCCTGTCATAAGCCCTCAGTGTCTGAGTCAGAATTGATCTGTCCATCACCCCATAAGCCTGCATTGTTGCCCCACATTTGACTCCTACTGATCAAATCTGTAGTAACTCACCCTTTCCTAGGTAAAGAATCTACATTAATATTAATAGCTAACACAGAGAGAGAGAGAATGAATGAATGAATGAATCAGTCAATCAATCAATCAGTCAATCTATGTGTATTCAATTCATTATGTCCTCACAGCAATCTTTCCTAGGGTGAGTTACTGTATATTTCTATCTACCAAGAAAAATCCCTGTTCTATCTACCAAGCTCCATCCTGGATCAAGTCCTCATTCCTTCTGCACCTCTTCTCTCTAGTTTCCGTTCTTATTTCTTCCCTGGAAAGCATGTAGCACTGATGACACATAAGCAAATGTTTCGCAAGCACTCATCAAATTAACATTTTAAGGTAAAATTCTGTCATTTGACAACCTTTTGACTACATGGAAAGTGGTTACCACATTGTACATTCTAATTTGAGGAAGGGAATGATTTCTTTGCAGAGAAGCAGCTGGTACATAGAAAGGAGAAGGACGAGTTCATTCTGTTTTTGAAGATTAGGCAGACTTATAGTGCCTATGCTCAGAAATGCCTAATTCAGCCAAATCTTCTTCTGTCTCTTGCTAAAGTGCACTGCCAGGTTAGAAAGGAGCCAGCTCCACCACCCTTCCCACGCCTGATCCTCCAGACACATATTTGCTAAAGAAAAAGCCATGGTCCTATCTGTAATGTTCAGGAAGGGGGCAGATTGCCATGTCAGGTGAGCCTGGTACTCTGCTCACCTACAAGTCTCATGCTTGGTAAGACACTTGGGGCCATGGCTGCAGAGCTATGGAACTCTCCACTCCCCATGTCTACATCCCTTTTTCCCCCAAAAAATGATTTGGTTTCTCTCCTTTCCCCCCAGCACTGGCTGAAGTTTCTTAGGAACTTGAGATCAGTGGTTCTCAAGGCTGGCTGCACAGTAAAATCACCTGAGAAATTTTAATAGGATCCTCCAGGTCCCAGCCCACCAAAGATTCAGCTTCAGTTGGTTCTCCAGTGGGCTGGAGCCCACTCAAGATTTTTAAATTTTGAAAAAATATTCTCAGGTGCTTCTACTTTGTAGCTGGGTTGGAAACCACCAGTTTACTAACTATATAGTACTTTGGCCAGCCTTTCACATCTTTGCCTTGCTTTCTTTCTCTGTCATATGGACATAATAGTAGCTCCAGCCTCCTAGCGTTGTTATGAGGATTAACAAGTTAAGGTGGATAAAGAGCCCCAGAAAATTGCCCAGCACATAGTGTTGGCTACAATAATTTTTACTGCTATAATTATTATAGTCAGCGCTGTGTGAAGTCCTAGGGGTTCAAAGCAAATAAAGCATAGTCCCTCCCCCAGGTTCATAATCCTACAAGGAAGACAAACATGTCACCAAATACACTCAGCATAAAATAGTAAGCCCCATAGTGAAGGCAGGCACAGAATGCTATGGGTATACAAACTAGGGGGTGCAGCTAATTCTTCAGTCGAGAAGGAAGCCAGCTTACCAGAAGCTTGCCTAACACTAAAGCAGGGTCTTCAGTGAGTTTGCCAGACAAAAGCAGAGTAGGCAGAGGACATTCCAGGTACAGGAACTGTCTGTGCAAAGTCATCTTGATGTGGAAGAGCATCAGATGGCAGACAACTTGCTGGTAGCTTGGCACCATCTGTTGTTGGGGGAAAGTGATGGTTGAGAAGCTGGAAACAGACCAAAGCCAGACCTTGAAGGACCTTTGTGTCTCCCCGGAGGCATTTGGATTTTATCCTCTAGGCATGAAAAGCTGCTGAGGTACTTAAAAAATAGAGACACATTCTCAAAATTGCATTTTATAAAGATATTAATGAAAAGAGTAGACCAAAAGGGGAAATGGCTGGACAGGGGCAGAGCTCAGTTCAGACCCTTTTGCTGTTGTTGAGATCAGAGATCATGACTTGAACTGAAGGAGACGTAGTCTCAAAAGGAATTGGCATTTGATTAGCTGCAGTATGAGGGGGCAGTGGCATCTGGAGATGACTTGGAGACTTCTAGCCTGGGGCTGTTAGAGTCTTCACATGCTGTCTGTAGTTGAGTCGGGAATTACAGTAGGACAAATGGGTTTGGAGAGGAAGAGGATGAATTGAGTGTTGAGCATGTTGAGTTTGGGAACTGAGGGATATCCAAGCAGAGGATGCTTAAATAGAAGTGTTCGTTAGGCAACTGGGGAGGACAGAGAGAGATTGCAGTGGCCCCTGGGACTTTCTGGTATTCCCAGCGAATCTTCCTGTATTCTGGACCTCAGTTAAAATATTATCCTGCAGCCAGCTTTACAAGCTAAAAACTGGAGTTGTCTTCAAAGGCTTCTTGAACCACCTTCTGACACCAGTGTACCCGGACAATGTCCAACAACTGATTCTCTTGGTCTGGGAAGCATGGATAACTGCAGTTCCTCTGACCTTGGCTTGAGTTCCTGGAGGGTCTAGCAGGCATGTGCTTTGCTCTCCAACTTGGTGTATTCCACTGGACTTGATCAGAACAGGTGATCCCAGGTGGGAGAATTTGGTTTATGGTCCCTTTAGCAGAATGCACTGCAGTGTGACATTTACTTGACACTGTTAAAGAAAAATGTTAGCAAGTCCCAACTGTGAGCATATGGACTAGCTGCTGCTGCGTGACCCCAAACCCCACTGAGTCCCACCTAATTCAAGTTGCCAGATAAAATATAAGATGCTAGGTAAGTTTTGTTTTTCAGTATACAAGGAGTCATTTTTTAGCGTAAGTTTATCCCATGCAATATTTGGGACATACTAAAAATGATTCATTGTTTATCTGCAATGCAAATTTAGCTGAGCATCTTGAATTTTTATTTGCTAAATATGGCTACCCCTAAATTTAATCTACGTTGGACATTTCTTGTAACGTGTAGAATCTCTTCTAACAAGAAATAAACAGTCCTTTTTGCTTTTAGACAGGAAGAGACCAGCTAAACTCATTTCTTGGATGATGTGGCTGAGCTCTAGTTCTCCCTTGTCCCACAAGCAATAAACTTAGTTTTGTTTTGTTTTGTTTTGTTTTTAATCTCTGGTGGTCTTTGTTTTATCCTTTGAACATACACACAAATACCTTTTTTAAAAGTGGACATCCAACCAAATATAAAAATATGGTCAAAAAAAGATTCTGGTTAGTTTAATAGTATTCAGATAGGAAGACAAGCCAAAATAAATGAAACGTATGCTGTTCTTTTATCTCATTTAAAAATAATTGAATACCGTGTTTTGCTGAGGATTCAGGAGATCTGGCTTTTGTATCTTTTTGTTGTCTATTTTAATCTTTCTCACCTAAGCAACCTGAGCTGAGAGCAGAAAAGAGAGGTGACTTGGGTCAGTATCTGGAATGCCCAAAGCAATTTTGCTGATTCATGAGAACTTCAGGGGCTTATTAATGGCATCTGGAAATAACTCTGGAAGCCGGTTGTGCTGATCAAATGTGTCTTATCCTGTACTTCAAGGTCTCTAGAGAGAAGGAGCTTACACAATCTGGTACAGCAACCTGTTCCAGATAGGAGGAGGTTCTTGTTGTTTCTAATTTAACACAAACCAACTTCCTCCTGAACTGTCTGCATTTGAAATGGAGGAGGGTTGCTTATCACCCTCCTCTGTGGCTGAACTGTACTTTGTGATTCACCCTTCCTTCCGTTTCTAGGAATGCTTTATCACTTCTGGTCAGGCCAGTGCTATCAGGAAGCTGGGAGGATGTCTTTAGCTGTGTTGTTAAAACCAACCAACCAACGAACAAACAAAAAATCAAAAAAGGGACAATAAAAACATCTGGGCCTAGTCTGCTTAGATGAAGGGACTGACCAATATTGCTGAAAATTTATTATCAGGTTAAACCACGAAGATCATAATTTTAACATTAACCCACCACATCTGACATTCATTCTGCACAATCTTACTGCTGAGCTGTGACTCACAGAACTTTAATTAAACGTGCTCACAATGGTGACTCAGCAATTTCTTCCACCACTTACCCCACTGCATCAGTGGAGGCCAGTCTAAAAATTCTTATGTTATTCTTTTCAGAGGGAAGGGATTAATCTTTTGTCATTTTGTTGAGTATAAAGAAACAAGTTTCATGGTAAAGAGGAAAATGTGCCTGCTGGCTTGCATGAGTGGAATGGGAATTTTTTCTTGTATTAATAGAAATACTCAGGCAACTGAAATCACAGATCTCCTCCCCTGCATAGTATCTTGATATCTGCTTCAGCTGAGCTGAGTGTGAGCCCCTGTCCAGAACAAATGGCTTTGGGTATTTGCTTTTGGTAAATAGTTCAATAAATAACCTGGGAACACACATAATATTTACTATTACATAACTCTTTAGTGAACTTACGAATTTTGCAGAACCAGCAAATAGGAAAATCTGTATAGGCTAAGAGTAAAGAGGCAACTGCGTGTCAGCCCTTAGCACACACTCAGGAGCAGGACTGCTTGCATAGAACATCTTGCTGTGATAGTACTTGCTAACTTTGTGATCTCTGTCAATTTATTAACCTCTTTGCACTTCAGTTTCCTCATATGTAAAATGAAAATAATCAAAACACCTCGCTGATTTGTGTGGATGAAACGGATTGACCCAGAGCAGCTCCAGTCAGTTCCTGTCACATCATTAGCCTTCATGTGTGTGGTGTGTGTATGTACATGTCTGTGCCATCACAAGTGTGTTCAAGCAGTCTATGGTGATACATTTGCATTTGATCTGTCCTGTGTCACATGGAGCAGGTAGAAATATATGAGTTAGAGAAGACATTCATAGTAAAAGTTAATTTCCAGGTAAGACAAGAATTTCCTTTGACTAACCTCTTGAAAGGCAAAGTGGTATGTCAGATAATAACGTATGTATGACTAACTTCTATCAAATGCTGATTACATGCTAGCCACTGTGCTAAGCACTTTATCAGTATTAGTTAGTCCTCTTCTAGGTGGGATTATTATCCCTGTTTTACAGATGAAGAGATTGAGGCATAAAGAGATTAAGTATATATGTAAGGACTTGCATAATGTAACGCAGCAAATACAAGCAAAGTTTGTGTGTATATTATGAAACCTTTCATAGAAATGTTTTAAACACATACACATGCATGTATATGTGTATAATGGGAGAGAAAGAAAGTATAGGCATTAAAAGTACATGGGAATGATAAATATCAAATTCAGGATGGTGAGGGAAGGGAGAGAGAGAAGTGGAATGAAGAGGGAACACAGAGGACTTGAATTTTTTTTTTTTTTTTTTTTTTTTTTTTTTTTTTTTTTTTTGAGACGGAGTCTCACTCTGTCGCCTAGACTGGAGTGCTGTGGCGCGATCTCTGCTCACTGCAAGCTCCGCCTCCCGGGTTCGCGCCATTCTCCTGCCTCAGCCTCCCGAGTAGCTGGGACTACAGGTGCCTGCCACCATGCCCGGCTAATTTTTTGTATTTTTAGTAGAGACGGGGTTTCACCGTGTTAGCCAGGATGGTCTCGATCTGCTGACCTCGTGATCCGCCCGCCTGAACCTCTCAAAGTGCTGGAATTAAAGGCGTGAGCCGTCGCGCCTGGCCAAGGGCTTGCAATTTATCTGGATTATTTTACTTCTTTCAAGTAAGTGTGAATATTAAAAATACTAAAATTTGAATAAATCAGGGAGTAGATTCATTGTTGGTTATTATATCATTCTGTATGCCATTTTGAGTGTTTAAAATATTTTGCAAGTTTAAAAAGAGATTATACTCCAGTGATTTGGAGAGCACTAGCATAGTACTGGCCCACCGTAGACACTCAACAACTGGGATTGTTCTTGTTAGTTGGCTTTTTCCCCTTGTATTGCTCTGAAATAAAATTGTTGATTTCATTGTTGGAATTATATTCTGAAATAAAGATCCAGCAGGTTAGGGACTCCTATAAGAACCCCCAAAAGGAACTCAAAACCCTTTTGCAGACGTTCTTGCTAGCTGTCTCATAAACCAACAAGATAAACAAGTGTAGCTAAAAATAAGCACCTACAAGTGCACTAAATAAATGTTATTTGTCAGAAATAGCACTTAGTTTGGCCTTCCCATGAATTTTCTTTAGACTTTTTGACCTTAGCTTTTTAAAGGGAGATAAAGAAGTGAGGACAGAAGCACTGGATTTCAGAATAATGCCGGAATCAGGGAAAAATAATTGTCTGGGTCAATAAATAATAATTAAAAGCTTCCCATTGTATGCCCTTGGGTATATTTTATATTTTTTCCTATTACAGAAGTATCAATTTTATTGACACCCTAGACTATTATGATAATGGAATCTTTTATTGAATTCAATTACAGTTAGTCACCATGAGACTACACATGCTATCTGCACTAGGAGTTGCCTCAGGCACCCCTAAGAGCATAGATATATTGAATATTTTCATAAGGGATTAGCAATTTTTCCAGTATGTCATGGCTATAATAAAAGTCAGCAATGCTGATTTCATTTCACTTAGATTTTTGCATCTGCTTTTGGAGTTACGTAGAACTTTGATGAACAAAAGATAAATAATTATTTAAATTTCTTATTTATGGTCCCATGGGAAAGTTGTCATAGGCACTGAGAACAAGAGAGCCACTTATCTCCTCACAGTGATGTGTCCTGTAATTGAAAGAGGATTGCATCTGCCCTCACATGCACTCATGCATTAAAAAAAAAAAAAAAAATTGGAGGGAAATGCGTGGTATCAATGGTAGAATTCTGGATGATTTTTTGCTTTCTTCTGTAGTCTTTTCTGTATTTTCCAGCATTTCTTCAATTAATGTGTTAGACTCTTACAAGTAGAAAAAAAAATACCATTTCTAAAACACAGAAAGAAAGAGCTATGATGTATGTCAGTAAACTAGATTGGTATTAACTCTGACACTTTCTTAACTATGATTTTAAGAAAGTCACTTAATCTCATTGCTGCTTTCACATTTATATGATGGTTAGATGGGCATAATAAACTTTTTGACTTGCTTTGCCTATTGTGTAACATTCTTATTTGCAGGAGTTAGGTAATAAAATATGGAAAAAACATTTAATAAAAAGTGTATATCAATGCAAAGTCTTTCCCAGCATGTAAAAAAGGGATTGAAGCTGTGGGGCAAAATTCAGAAGGACAGATTAATTCCTCTCTGGCAACATGTACACTCACAGGTAGGTATATTTTAGGGCAGTGGTTCTGAAACTTGCAGCCATCACAATCGCCTTGAATGCTTATCAACGCATAGATTGCTGAATCCAGGCCCAGATTTTCTGATTTAGTAGGTCTTGGAAGGGGCATGAAATTCTGCAGTTCTAGCAGATCCCCAGGACAATGCTGATATTACTTCTCTTGGAATCACTTCTTGAAACTATTGTTTTAAGGATGTATGAAGGTATGTACATACATACAAGTATTTCAGAGTATTCAGTGGTGTGTTAGTCTATTTGCATTGCATGAAGGAATACCTGAGGCTGGGTAATTTACAAAGAAAAGAGGTTTAATTGGCTCATGGTTCTGCAAGCTGTACAAGAAGTATGGCACCATCATCTGCTTCTGGGAAGGGCCTCAGGAATCTTTCAACCATGGCAGAAGGCTAAAGGAGCAGGTGCATCAGAGCAAGAGGGATGGGGGAGGTGCCACAATCTTAAACAACCTGATCTCACATGAACTCAGAGCAAGAACTCAGTCAATACCAAACGGATGACACTAAGCCATTCATAAGGGATCTGTCCCTGTGATCCAGCACCTCCCACTAGGATCCCCTCCAACATGCTGGGTCACATTTCAACAGGAGATTCAGAGGACAAATGTCCAAAACATATCAAGTGGTTAGAAACTTCCCAGTGACCTTCAAGAATACACTTTCAGAAGAGTGGGAAACATACTGAAGTTGGATACGGGGAGAACAACGGATGTGGAAAAGAAGCCAATAGTTATAGGCGTAGATGTTTGGGAAGTTTATGAGTGAAGTAACAAGGTATTTGAAAGGGAAGCAGAGTAAAATGAATGTTTAGATGGATGGGTGAAAATTATAGTTGGGGCTAATGAAGTATTTGTTTCATCCACAATGAAACAACCCAGTGTTCAATTTTTAAAATTGTAGTCAACATTTAAAACTTACCAGATTTTGTATGTAAATCCAGATTCCCATCTACTTCTGGAAAATCATACAACTTGGGGTCTTCATTTCCATGTGACAGCATCAGTTGGAGCCAAGTTGTGGCTGTCCTCTTTCCCCGGGGCATATGCTTTGGGTTAAACAGCCCCTGTCTGGTCCTTCCCTTCTTTGGATGACTCACCAGTCCTCTACGAGCATAGGAGTCTGCAACCACAAAATCTAACAAGGTAAACATACAAACTCCCAGTGTGACGATAGAGAAGAATTGAAGATGCTGGAGTGTTGTGATCATAACATGAGCAAGGACCAGAAAGAGGAAGGAGGAGTTGGGATCAAGGGCACAGTACGAGAAGTAGCTTGGAGAAGAAATGGGAACATCCATCCCTCAATATGGTAAGGGAGAAAATAGAAAACATAGAAGTCAAGGAAGCAGTATTTTGAATTAAAGATGATGATCTTTATCCTCTCAGTAATATGGACAAGACCCTCTTCTGGGGGTCCTGTAAGAGAAGAGGGCACGGGTCCTAGGGAAAAGAAGAGAGTCTGATGTTATTGATGTATTGTAACATCACAGAGCAGCTCTGCCAGCCCATCTGAGATGAGGTATACTGTGGGGGTCCCCTCTAGCAATGTTGTGCAGCATGAGCAGTGGGGGTGATGATCAGGACTGGGGATTGGTCTCTTAAGGGCACAAAACTATTTTTCATTTTAAGCCAGTAAGCAATCAAATAAACATAACCCCACAGTTTATACATGGGCTAATAAAGTGAGGAAGTATCCTCCTTACCTGCACCCCCACCAAAACCGGGTATCAGTTCATTTATGCTGTTGGTTCATCCTTCTGTAGAGTGTCTATAGTGCCAAAAACTGTCTAAATGTCCATGCTTTTTGAATTGGGAGAGGCAGTAATGTGCCTCAGGATAAACAGAACCCTAGGACCTGAGCTTAATTTTATTGGTAGATATTTTAAAGGATGGCAGCAGTTAAATAATTTACTTAGAAAGCAATTCAGAATATTTTATATTATGTGAACAAGAACATGTTATAGAATGCAAAATCCTTCTCTCTTTTTGAATATAACACCAGCTTCAAATAAACTGTATTTCACAGTAACTGCTCTGGGCTACACTCCTCTGCCCAGCCCCCATAGCACACCCATTCTGTCCCCTAACCTAGGTCAATAGCAAAGTTTCAGAAATGCCAATGAAAGAGAACATTCATTCTTCAAATTTAAACGTATAGTACAGTAAATGATCATTGCTTTAAGAAATGCAGAAAATTGGTGCTAGCTGTATTTCAAATACCATTTCCTTAAAAAAGCAGCTAATTAAAATTCTCTGTAATGTATAAGGTGGATTACACATCAGTGTATGATCAAGTTCACTATGAACAGAAGTGATAAACTGACTAACCCTATGACATAACCTCAGCAGTAATTGTTCAACTCAGCCATAACTACTTTCTTAGCTCAGTCTTTAAATGCTGAAAGCAGACAGTGGAACCAGTTTTTGCTTTTTGATTTTTACATGCTGTTGTTTTGTAAGATAGTTGTTAAGCACACAATTCCTCTGTTTTTCAAAATAAGTTTTTTCGGACTTAGGGAAATATCAGAGACATTTAAATTTTCTTAAGTCTATCACTGAAACAGTAACATAAGGATCTTCTACCTTTAATTGGAAATTCTCATTTCCCTTTGGTATCTGTATCTGATGGTAAATAGTCTCTGTTGTTTCCTTCCAAACACAACAAGATGGTCCCATGAAGCATTCATCCATTCCAAAGGTAGTGACACTTTCTTAGCATTAGAAGAATATTCATGGCCCATTAGAGGCCAGTTGATCCAGAGGTCCTGTGAGAGACATTCCTCAGGACAGGTGTATGTATGTGGAGGTAGGGGACAGTTCATTGATTTCTTTCACAGGTTGTTTTTTAGTTGGCCTTGTTCCTGAAGAAGGCATGTTCTAATGCTAACTAGAGAGCCTTCATGAAAGGAGGGCCAGGCCCTGAATCAGAAGACCAGGGTCTAATCCCTCTTTTGCCACTTATTATACACTTAAACTAAGGAAAGGTTCCCATCTTCCTGTACTAAAAAAAAAATTTAAGAACAGGTATGGGGGATTCATTGAATGTGAACCTCATTATCTAAGGAAAATTTTAAAATAGGCTTTTCTTTCCCGAAGTTCCTAACTTAGGGCATTATCTATCTGTTGGTTTAAGAAGACAATTTCTATATCTACTATTCAGGGCCTTATTTCTGGTCTTCACACTTCTGAAAGGATGGGCAACTGAGTCGGAAAGGATGGGCAACTGAGAACAGACTGCTAATATGAAATAGTCTAATCCAGGTGAATTCATTATCATGTACTGAATTATTTCCTTAGGATAATACCTGTCCATCTTTCCACAGCACATTTTGACTACATTCTTGACAGGGAGCTCTTTGTTTTTGGCAGTATTTATTTATGTAAAATGCAACTTTCCTCTCATCTGCTTTTCAATTAAGCAGCTACCTTATGGCTTTCATATGCTTATGACATCAACACTTTGATGGCAGCTGCTTCTGAGATAGAATTTGGCTTTTTGGCCTCTGAATTTCAAATATTGCTGTATCAATTTCGTTCACAATGGAGATCTTTAAGAGAAATAGTGTGAACCTATGAGAGATGTGTGGCTTATGCTCAGATATACTTTGTCAAAAATTGTCCCATTGCATACTATACTAACTACAGTATTATTAAAGCAAAACTCAATTAATTTTCAATAGTCATGTTTTAAAATATAAATTGAGATAGCTGAATTTTCAAATAATTGAAATTGTTGTTCTGCTTACCTGGGGTGGGGATAAGAAGCAAAAGGTGTTGATTTTTTATACAAATGTATGCTCAATAAGAGAAAATAATCAACAATTTTATGTCATCACACAGGCAGCAAGGACAGAGTATATAACTCGTGGAGGTTGTATCAGTCAGGACCCAATCTGGAGGCAGAACTCACATCTGTTATTTCAACAGAGCATGCTTAACATAAAGAATTGTTAACTAGGTTGAAAGCTGTTAATTAGCTAAGGTGTAAAAGAACTTTCAGGTCCCAAGGAGGTAGAATTGCAGGAAGCAGCTGCCACTCCTAGGCCTGGAGGATCAAAGAGAAAAGGCTCGAATTACTAAAACATGGAACTTGAGAAGGGAGCTGTTCAGCTGGTACTTGGAGCAGAGAGTGTTGAGGCTGTTATGTGAGTGTTGGAAAAACTGCGCCACTGAATTCCCCTACTGTGAAGAGAAGGCAATGCAACCTCTGGGATGAATCCCAAAAGATCAGGAAACGGGAAGTGCACAGAAAGTAAAAAGGAAGAAGCAAGCCTCTTCCTTCTTTTTCCTACAGACTTCTCACTTTCCTCTAGCTCCCCTTTTTGGCAGAACCGGAAAGCCAACTGGCAAATCAGGAGCGTGGTTTGCAAAATATCCTCTCAAGTGTCACAAAGCCTGAAAATAGAAGAGTGGGTTTGGAGTCAAGAGGCAAGAGCTTAATCAATAGCACACAATTTTTCAGGCAAGATTAGCTGATGGCAGCAGCAGAAACCAAATCTCTAAGTGCCCAGGAAGGGTGAGACAGCATTCTAGGTGCCAGGAAGGACATACAGAGGATAGCAACATCTTAATGCTTGCCCTCAAATGACATTCCATTTCCACAGTGTGTGTTTACCTTCAAATAAAGCCAATAAAACTGTGATTCAATGGTTCAGTGAGAGAGGGCAGTAAAAACCATGATGAAGCTGTTGTGGGTCTCTGTGAATACTTTTCTCTCTCTATTTTTTTTTTTTTTTGATCCTTTTTATAATGGAAAATTTCAAACATACACAAAGTGGAAAGAATAGTGAAATAAACCCCCAGGTATCCCAACAATAACAATTGTAAGCATTTGGCCACTCATGTTTTCTTTAGCCCCCCATACCTCCTCCTTATCCTCCCAGTTTCCCATTGACTTATATATAATTTCATTCATAAATAATTCCAGATGTTTAGTTACAGCTCAATGAATTTTTCACAAAGTAACATGTTCATGTAAACCCCACCTGGATTGGGAAGTAGAAATTATAAACACCCAGAGCCCCCTCTGTAGTACTCCCTTAGTTCTTTCCTCACTGCTTCCCAAAGCAGTAGCCACTATCACCTACTGAGAACTTTGCATATATGGATTCATAGAACATGTGCATTTTGGGGTTTGGCTTCATTTATCTAACATTGTTGGTAAGATTTATTCATGTTTTTGCATATAGCCATAGTTTATTTTTATTGCTCTATAGTATTTCATTGTAAAAATACACTACAATTTATTCGTCCATTCTACCATTGATGTACAATTGACTTGTTTCCAGCTCTTGACTATTACAAATAATGCTGCTATGAACATTGTTATACATGTCTTTTGGTACACACTTGTATGCATTTCTGTTGGTTACATACCATGAATGGAATTGCTGGATCTTAGGATACATATATATATTCAACTTTATTAAATACTTCCTAAGAATTTTTCAAAGTAGTTGTACTATTTTTACCTTCACCAGTTCTACTTGCTCCATATCCTTGCCATCACTTGGCATTGTCTGTATTTTTCATTTTGACCAGTCTGGTCAGCGTGTCATGGTATCCCATTGTCACTTTGAGTTGCCTGCCCTTGGTGAGCACATTTTCTGATGCTTAGTTGGCTCTTTGAATATATTCTGTTGTTGATTTGTAGTTGATTTGTTCTTTATCTATTCTGGATATAGTTATTTTATTGGACATAAACATTGCAGATATCTTCTCCCAGTCTAACTTGCCTTTTCTTTCTCTTAATGGTGACTTTGTTAATACAAAGTTCTTAATTTTAATGTACTCCAATTTATCAGACTTTTTCTGTATAGTTAATGCTTATTTAGTCTTGTTTAAGACATTTTTGTCTACCCCAATGTCATAAAGATATTTACCTATGTTATAGAGGCTTTTTAAAAATTATTAACCTTTTACATTTAGCTTTATAATCTACCTACAATTGACCTTTGTTTATGATGTAAGATAGGGGTCAAATTCTTTTATTCCCCCCATCAATATCCAAGTGATCTGCTATTTATTGCAAAGATTATTATTTCCTCACTGCACTGCAGTTTTACCTTTGTCATGAATCAGATGATGGTATGAGTTTGTTTCTGGTTTCTCTATTTGTATGTCCTGCTAATACCATCTTATTTTAATTGTAATAAAGATTGAGACATCTGATGATATAAATTCTTGAGTTCTGTTCTTCTTCAGAACTTTCTTGATTCTTTTTGGCCTCGTAAATTTTCAAATAAATTTTAAATTAGCTTGTCAACTTTCAAGTTACCTGATAGAATTTTGAGTAGATTTGCATTCAGTTATAATTTAATAAGTAGAAATGACTTATTTACAATATAAAATCTCTGTTCATAAGCATTTTGTATCTTTCCATTGATTTAGAATTCTTTGTTTTCTATAAATAATATAGTTTTTTGTAGCAGTCATGCATATCTTTTATTAGATTTATTCCTAGATATATGATTTTTTTTTCTTTTTTTTTTGGGGACAGAGTCTCATTCTGTCACCCCGGATGGAGTGCAGTGGCACGATCTCAGCTCACTGCAACCTCCACCTTCTGAGTTCAAGTGATTCTTCTGCCTCAGCCTCCTGAGTAGCTGGGACTACAGGGGCGCGCCACCATGCCTGGCTAATTTTTGTATTATTAGTAGAGATGGGATTTCACCATATTGGCCAGGCTGGTCCCAAACTCCTTACCTCTTGATCTGCCCACCTCAGCCTCCCAAAGTGCCGGGATTACAGGCATGAGCCATCATGCCTGGCTAGATATATGATTTTTATGTTATTTTAAATAAAATAATGTTTAATTTTTTCATTTTCTGTATTTGGCTTGTATATGGAAATATAATTGATTTGCTAAAAATTTGCTTGTATTGGCCAAGAGTTGGAAACAACCTAATTGTACATCAATGGTAGAATGAGTAAATAAATTGTGGTGTATTCACATGATGAAATTCTATAGAATTTAGTTATTAATTCAAATAGTTTATTTGAAAATAATTTTGATACTTTTCTATATATGCAGCCATATTGTCTGAATATAACAGCTTTATTTCTGCCTTTCTAATCCTTTCTTTTTTTTTTTTTTTTTTTTTTGCTTTATTGTTTTGGTTAAAACTGATACCACTTTTAGAACAGCATATCACAAATCCACTCACCAATCACAATACATTTATTAAAGAATGCATGGGTTCTCTCTCTTTTGGGATCTGTTACCCTAAATGTCCACTTTTATCCTAACATCATCCAGCCCCTACCCCAGAAAAACATTTCTCCATATCTCTTGCCCTACAGTGTTGAAACAAAAGGTAACACCATCCAGATTCCATGAACATTCATAAGTTGTGCTCATGTTGATAGCGTGGACAAACACTGCTTTTCTGTGAAAGAAGAGTGTAGTGACAGAAGCACTAAGGTAAAAGACAAATTAACTTGACAAATCTATCCTAGATACCATGAATACATAGATTCCTTGCATAATGAAGTAGAGTATTGCTTCCCAGTAGGTCTGAGCTTTTTTTCCTCACTCATCTTGCATTTTGACTTTAAATTCTGAAGATCAGCAAGTTATTCATAAATAGGCAATATTTTTTGAATAGTTTTGTATGCCATCTGAGCAGTATTTTGCAGTATGATACAATTTATGTTATTCTTAAGTTTTCGTATATTTAGGTCCAGACCTAACATTTATGAAGCTTAATGGTGATTCTTTTCATTGGCATATAGAAGGACATTCCATGTTAGAACTGAAAAAGTTTCATTTGTATAAAAATATTTAATACAATTTACTAAGTTTTTTAAACCAAATTTAAAATGTTATGTTTTCTTAATATTGATTTAAAGTTTTTAAACTCAGTGTTTTATTTTTAGAGACGAGGGTCTCACTATGTTGTCTGTATGTTGCTAGTCTTGAACTCCTGACCTCAATGATCTTCCCACTTCGGCCTCCCAAAGTATGGGCATTATAGGCATGATGCATCATGCCTGGCCTGGTCTTGATTTCTAGAAATTCTTATGGCTTTAAAGTCTACTTTGTCTAATTTCAGTATTGCTAAACCAGACTTCTTTTGGTTAATGTTTATCTAGAATTTTCTATCCTTTACTTGCAACATTTTCATGCTCTTATATTAAAAATGTAGCTCTTGTAAGCTGCAGGTGATTGAGTATTGTTTGCGCTGTTTTGTTTATAATCATTTAATTAGATCTAATCCATTTATATTTGATGTAATTTTGGGTATATTTGGAGTTTAAATCCATCATCTCTTTTCTCTTACTGAGACTATATTATTTTTCCCTCCTGTTTTTGCTACTCTTTGGATTAATCAAGTATTATTATTATATTTTGTTTCCCATCCCTATTTTATTATTCTTTTATTAAAATTGTAGAGAACATATAATGCATGCTTAACTTGCAAAAGCCCAATATAAATGAGTACTTTTACCACTTTCCAGACAACATGTACTAAGAATCTCAGAATATTTTAATTTCACTTAAACCTCTCCCACTTTTTGTGTTACTGTTATCACGTATTTTAATTCTAACTACATCCCCGCATGGCTCACACTGTTCTATTTAGTCTCTGCTCAAATGTTACTTCCTCAGAGAGCCTTGCCTCTATCATCATAATTAAAGTAACCTCACCCCACCCCTTTCTTTTCCATTCCCCCTTATTCTATTTTGTTTTTCTTCCTGGACTTATTATCTGAAATAAGAGTATTTATTTGTTTTTGCCCATCTCTAGCATTAGAATATAAGTTTCAAAAGTACAGGAGTTTTCTACCTTGTTCACAAAGGTTTGGCCCAGAGAAGGCACTCAATAAATGTATGTTAAACCACAAACATAGATCAGAGGTGCTCAACAGAGACAACAATTAACTCTTAAGAATGAGAAAATCAGGGGCCCATAGGACATTGGAGAACTTCTGCAAACCAGAAGTAAGATGATTTTTATAATAAGAAAACTTGGAAGGGATACTGGGATCACTCCAGAAATAACTAAGTGGGCAGATTTCCTCTATTCATGATTTTTCATTCATTCAACGCTTCCTGAACACCTGTGCAAATCCTGGGTGCTGAGTGAGGTGTGAGTGCTGTGCTAGTCTTCATGCTGTGTGCAACAAGCTGCGTTCTCTGTAGGCTTCCTTCACAGATTGTCATTGGAAATGAGATCTGGTTTCACTTAAAGGTATGAGGGGGCAATGGGCTGGATGACTGAAGGGGATATTGTAAGAGAAAGGAAAGAAGATCATCTTGCTGGTGGGGCATTCTGGGCTGAAGAAAATCAAGAGCTTTGATTCTGATACCCTTAGGTCAGTAATGTTAAGACAATATCCAAATGATGTGAAAATGCATTCACAAATAAAAGATATCCCAAATTGTTCCAAGAAAATTCTAAACCCAGAGCCTCTGAATTTATAGTGCCCTGTTCTCCCCATCACTGAGACTCAGGCACCAAAGGGCAGTAGTTCTGGAAACTTGGACCAAGATACCATCCAGAGAACAGCTCACATGCCCAGTGTTTGCTTAATTTGCCCAGCATCTTAAGACTTCTTCTTTAGTCACATCGTAAGACTTCTAAAATGTGTCATCCTTATGTGACTTCATAGTCATCATTTTCTTCTCTGTAGCAATTGGGACTGAAATGGTCTAAGGGGTACCTCCCTCTAGCTATTACTCGTTTATGAAACAATAAAACCAAAAGGCCACAGGTTAATTCCTAGGTTCTACTCACAGAATGGCAATTGAAAAATCTGGGTTTTTTTTTTTTTACACTGGGGCTGCATTATTTTCACATTTTCAATTTTCAGCCTTTTCTCCAGCCTGACAGGCAGATGGGAGGGCAGCTGGCCCTGCAATCAAAAGTGACCCTGGCAGCCAGTGTCTCTGTTTCATGGTCTGCCCTGAGACAGGCAGATCTGGTTTCTGCATTTGAAATGTGATTGGCAAAGTGGCTGCAGAGGGAGAACCAGTACAGACACGGGGGAGCGGTAGCTCTCAGATGGTGACGTTAGGATTATATACTAATGTATGCCTGACATTGCCAAAGCCTCATTAAGACATTGCATATGTTCCTTAGCTTGATTGAATCTTTCTACAATTTATGCATAGATCGCAACATCACACTGTGCCCCATAAATATACATAATTATTGGTCAATTAAAAATAAATTAATTAATTTAAAAAAATAAGAGAGACTGCCAGCCCTGATGGAATTGCATGGATGGGGGTGCTCATGCTGTTTAGTAGGCAGTATTGCTAGTATTTTTTTCAAGACGTGGTCTCAGGCCACTATTTCTTTCCAAACTACAAGTCAGAGTTTTCTCTGAAAGCTAATCAGACTGAGGAAATTAATCCCACAACCTCTGCCTCTTCAATGCTAGCCAGCGGGGCTAAACCACTTGGAAAGTTTTGGCAGCAGACATAATGTGCCCACTAGGGGCCAGGCGCTGGGCTGAGCATAGCTGGACAAATATCTGCACCTGCCCTTTTGCAGACATGTCTAAAAGTTCACCAGGAAGAGATTGTTTTTAACAGAACAAGGAGTTCTTTACGGTTTTTTATTGGACATCCATAAAAAACACAGCAATAGGTATCATTTTTGAGCACCTGCCATGTGCCAACCCAATCTCAGTGCTTCTCCTCCATGTTTTCAAATCCTCACAACCCTGGTAGATACTGTCATACCCATTTCACAGACCAGAGGGATAATATCTGCTCAAGTGGTTGGAGAAACTGACTCACAAGGTATAGGTATAATTACGCTGTATATATAATACGTATAATTACGCATGTATTCTAAACAAAACGATGACTGTTCAACTAGATACAAAATTATACAACTTGCTTTTTTAATTTAATATCTAAGTTAGATATGTTTTCATGTTGCTATATATAAACTTTACCTCATTTTGTGAAATAATGGCCTAGCAGTCTTAAGGTTGTAACGTCATTTGTTTAACTATTTGCCTACTGATGGGCAATTTAGGTTGTTTTCTACAGTCACAAAAATATGACATTGAACATCTTTGTACTTCTACCTCTGTATACATGGACAGATAAATTATATGCATTATATAATTATCATATATTTATATAATTATACGTTACGTATAATTACGTATATATAATTATAATTACACTGCCAGGCAAAGTGAGAACACAGTTCCAGTATGTGTGAGGCCCTGCTAACAGGTTGCTGTGCAAAGTGTGGTCAGCCTGCAGTCACCATTTATTCGGTGTCAGCCCTGTACTTGGAATTATATTTGGCGTTTTACCTATGCTACATATATTAGCCAGCTTGGGCTGCTGTAACAAAATACCACAGACTGCATGGCTTAAATGGCAGAAACCTATTTCTCACAGTACTGGAGGCTGGAAGTCCAACATCAAGGTATCAGCTGACTTGGTTTCTTCTGGCTCATAGATGATCAGCTTCTTGCTGTTTTCTCGTATAGCATGTGTGCACATACATGCATGCACACACACACACGGAGAGAGAGAGAGAGAGAGAGAGAGAGAGAGAGAGAGAGAGAGAGAGAAACAAGTGTTCTTAAGTGTCTCTTTTTATAAGGACGTGAATGTTATTAGATCAAAGCCCCACCCTTATGATTGTATTTAACTTTAATTACTTCTTTATACTATCTTCAAATATAGTCACACTTGGGGTTAGGGCTTCAACATTTGAATGTGGGTGGGGGTTGTACACAGCATTCACTCCATAGCATTATGTATAATCCTCACAAGAAATGTATTTTACAGATGGATAAACTGAAGCTCAGAGAAAGTAAGTTATGCTAGTAGCTTATGACAGAGACAGGATTCAAACATAAATCATGATTCTAAAATTCATACTTTTTCCACCAGCTAGACCACCTTCTAAAGTTTATTTGGTGGCTTGATATCTAGACAATATATAAATGAGAAGAATTGCTAAACTTGATTTATCAACTGCCTTATGTTCTATGCTAGTTTGTTTTACGCTGGCTTATTTTGAAAGGTGAACTCAAGACAAATCAATTATCACTTAGCATTTGAACAAATAGACTATAAAGCAAAGTGAACTGAAAAGTGTGACAGTTTTAAGTAGGTAAGGTGCTTGAAAGATGAATATCTTTTTTTCCATTGTCAAAAAATTTTATTAAGGGTAAAAAAATAACCTAAGAGTTATAGGATTTAAGTATAGAAAGGAGTAGGAGTGATGATTTAAACACTATTAAATGTGACTTTAAATGTAGCCATTTATGCTTAGAAAATATATGCATCAAAAAATATTTTAAGCATGTTTAAACTTTTAATGCAAAAGTAATATATTCATATTTTAGCAATTCAGGCAATAAAGGAATGAAAACTATTAATATACATATGCATGTATTCTAAACAAAACAATGACTGTTCAACTAGATACAAAATTATACAACTTGCTTTTTTAATTTAATATCTAAGTTAGATATGTTTTCATGTTGCTATATATAAACTTTACCTCATTTTGTGAAATAATGGCCTAGCAGTCTTAAGGTTGTAACGTCATTTGTTTAACTATTTGCCTACTGGTGGGCAATTTAGGTTGTTTTCTACAGTCACAAAAATATGGCATTGAACATCTTTGTACTTCTACCTCTGTATACATGGACAGATAAATTATATGCATTATATAATTATATATTTATATAATTATATATCCTAAAAATATAACTATGTAACTTATCCATAGGATAAATGCAATTAGTATATCAAAAACCTGCACATTAGATAGATATTGCCAAGTTAACTTCAAGATAAATTTTCACATTCAAATATTTTCCAAAGACTCATTCTACATTGAAGGCAATGAAACACTGTCATGGTTCTCACTGCATTCTGTACCTTCTTTGGTGACGTTGTTCAGAGGCCTGAAGGAAGCGAGGGAGACAACCGTGCTGCTATGGACAGTGCTCACAAAAACAATCGAGTAGTCCATTCGCTTTCCCTGCAGCCTTGGGTAGAGGGACCTGGCATTCATTCGTTTAAATGGCAGTGCTTTTCCATTTTTTTAAATTTTATGTTTTCAATTGACAAATGATAATGGTACATATTCATAGGGTACATCATGATGTTTAGATACATATAATAATGTATAGTAATCAGATCAGGGTAATTAGCATATCCATCATCTCAAACATGTATTATTTCTTTGTGTTGGTAATGCCCAATATCCTTCTTCTAGCTACTTGAAAATATCTAACATTTTTAACTATAGTCATTCTACAGTTGGGATAAAGCACTAGAACTTATTCCAGGTCTCTAGCTTAATTTTGTATCCTTTAATCAATCTCTCCCTAGTCCTCCCTTCCTCCTGCCCTATCCAGCCTCTTGTATCCTCTTTTCTTCTTTTTACTTCTATGAGATCATCTCCCCTTTTTTTCCTTAACTTCCACATATGCGTGAGAACATGTGCTGTTTAACTTTCTGTTCCTGGCTTATTTCACTTATCCTCAAGTTCCATCCACGTTGCTGTGGATGACAGGATTCCATTCTTTATTTGGCTGAATAGTGTTCCATTGTGTATATACAACACATTTTCTTTATCCATTCATCTGTTATTGAACACCTAAGTTTAGTCCGTATCTTCATTATTGTGAATAGTGCTGCAATAAATATGGAGTACAGATATCTCTTCAATACACTTATTTCCTTTCCTTTGGATAAATGCCCAATAGTGGGATTGCTGTATCATGCGGTGGTCCTATTTGTAGTTTTTGGAGGAACCTCTATACTATTCTCCATAGTGGCCATACTAATTAACATTCCCACTAACAGTGTATAAGAGTCCTTTTAAATCCATATCCTTACCAGCATTTGTTATTTTTTGTCTTTTTGAAAATAACCATCCTAACTGGGGTGAAATGATACTTCCTTGTGGTTTTGATCTGCATTTCCCTGATCGGTGATGTTGAGCATTTTTTCATATATTTGCTGGCCATTAGTATATCTTACTTTGAGAAATGTCTGTTCAGCTCTACTTCTTATTGTTATTCATGCACCAGACATTTACTGTTTACTATGTGGAAGGTGAAACGATGGACATTAAAATTGTTCTAAAGATGAGTAAGTCAAAAAGGGCCTACCTAAGGCTCCTGTGCTTCACTTTTCTTTTCATGGCAGGCAATTATTTTAGTTTTTAATTTGCATACAGTACATTTTTTTCCTTTTGGTGTGCTGCTTGACTTTTTATTCTCAGTCTCAATGCAAACAAATAAAAATGACAATTTTTTGATATTGAATATGCCCTCTCTCATCAGTAAATAAAACCTTCTAGCCTAGAGTTCTTTGAGCCTCTGGCTATACAAAAATTGAGGAGCCTTCCAATGTCTGGAGCTTTCTAAAACTCCAGTCTGAACAATTAAACTTGTTTTGGGATGTAAAATGTTGGTGACGGCTGTCATTTTTTTTTTTTTTTTGAAGCAGTTATGTGGTCTTTGAAAATTGTACATGCCTGTTCTGAGTCTTTCTCCCTACCAGCATTGAGAGCCTTCTATAATCACTACAGGTGTGATAGCTTAAGATTTTTTCATTATAACAAAGCAGAAAGAATAAAAGAGTTTTAATGAAAGGTATAGTCTCCTGAGCTGAAACTACATTACCGACCTGAAGCCCTGGAAAATGCTAATACTCAGTATATTAAAAAAACAGCCAGCTTAGTCCCCTTAATGCCCATTTGCCTGAATTTATGAGATATCATTCTTTTCAGCTTGGCATTTGTGAAGCTATCCAGCTGGGAGTGAGTCAGGTTTTTTTTTTTTTTTTTTTTTCTGTCACTAATTCATTAAAAATGCCAGTCATACAAAGCAACTCAAGTGAGACCACCTGCCTTTCTGAAAACCTTAAATACCCAAGAGAAGGAGGAACTATATGCCTTGGTCCTGGTCTGGAACTGCTGCTCTTAGAAAGGGCACAGCCTCGGGTAAAGGCCAGTTGTGCCATGGATGATGTGTCTGACTACGGATCAGAAAGGGCACGGCCTCCATGGCCGACACACCTAATCCCACTCCCAGTCCCCTCTTCCTTACCTGGCAAGCAGTGGAAGCCTGTAAGCCTCAGCCATTTCACTTGAGAAGGGCTGATAACGCTGACCTCCCAGAGCTGTTTAGGCCCTCAGAGTTAACCTGCTTTCTTTCACTTTTTTGAACTTTTAAAAATATACCACAAAGACTGGAAGCAGCCCCTTTCCCCTCTGAGAAAGACATATGAATGATCCCGATTTGTAATTTCTGATTATGTTTTAAAAGTAATCATGTTTTTGTTGTTGTTGTTTTTTTTTTTTTTTTTTACTAGGCGAAGAACTTTATTAACCTTTGTTTCAAACTTGATTCCCAGGCTTCTTCGGCTTAATTAGCTGCAAAGAATGAATTGTGTATAAGCAAAAACTGAAAAGAGCTGCAGTGTCCAAGGGGCTTGGGCTTAAAAATATTAGAGATCTAGATTTTATCAGATCCATAAACAAAAATTTCTTAAAAAGCAGTCATAATATAAAATAGCAGCTCCCAGTAACTTCTTCAAGTTTTATCTTCAGAAGTTGACTCAATTCAGTTTGCCTCATTCTTGGAAGCCTCATCAAAATTCTCCACAAGATCTGGAACTTCATCATCATCATCCTCTCCAGTAGCAAGTGGTGCTTTTCCATCCACAGATTGTTCGGGCAGAGCTTCGGCCAGTCTCCTTAAACTAGTCAGACTATCTGCGCCAAGCTGGTTTAAGATGCTGGGTAGCATTTCTGTCAGCTGCTTCGTCTCAGCATGGCCTGTAATGGTGAAAGTGTTCGCTGCCAGAGATGCCTGAACTTTAGGGTTGTTAAAGTGGATCACTGTTCCTTGGTTTGTAAACATATTCACCTCTTCAATACCAGAGATATTGTTTACCCCTAACTTCTTTAAGGAGAACTGAAGTTTTTAATCATCTGCTGTGGCTGTTCTATGAACCACCTTCTTCTTTCTGTGAGCAGTTCCTTTCCCACCAATGCACACTTGTGCCTGCAGTTTGGTGAGTTTTTCCTGGTTCATGATTGTTTCTTTCATGTTGTCGGACCGAATAAGGGGCCGCGCGGGGAACTAGGGTTGGTGCTCAGGGGGTCTCGGGTGAACCAGCTGAGATTAGGTGCACACACGCGGGGACGCCAATCATGTTTTTAAATAAATGTAAAACTGATCAGACCTTTGCTGAGAGGGATGTAAGATAAATTACTATAGGATATTTTTTTCAGAGTCTTCTTTTCCACACTTAGGATAAATTCATTTTAAAAAGTCATTTCTTCTGGAAATGGATTTATAGCAAAATTACATGAATGCCTAAAAAAATTGGAGAAAGAGTGAAAGATGTCATATTCATTCATCCAACAAACAGGTACAAGTTTCTGCCACATGCTGGTCGTTGTTCTAAGTGTCTGAGCTCCTGCAGGGAACAAAACTGGCCAAAATCCCTGCCTGCTTGGAGCTTGCCTTCTTGTAGGGGAGGGGAAGACAGTACAAAATAAATAACTAAATGATGTAGTGTGTGGGAAAATGCAAAATGCTATAGGGAAAAATAAGTTAGGTAAGATAGTGGGGAGAATTAAAAGCCAAACTCTAATGCAAAATGATCACAGGCTTAATGTGATGTAAGTTATTTAAAGTCACTTTTCAAAAATTTGGATTATATCTAAAATATTCTTTTTTTTTTTTTGGTTTAATGGGCGATGACAAAAATATCACTGTATGCAGATCCCCCTCTTCTTTGGTTTTATCCACATAAAAATGTCTAATATGTATGTTAACTTAAACTGAGGCCATAGCATTAAATGTCAGCAGATTTGCTTGATAAGAAGAACCTAGGAATGCTAGAGCCCACGGACACAGAATTGCTTTCTTTTCTTTCCTAATAAATAAGGTGATATAATGTTTGCTTCTTTAATCATGATGAAGTTTCAGCCCAAATGTTGTAGGTGCTTGAATGAAATGGGAACAAGCAATAAATCTGGGATTGACTTCACAGAGGTATATGACAGTATGATGATTTAACATGTACTACCAAGCGATAAATAAAATACCATCTTTCTGACAAGAAGGAAAAAACAGAATGTATCCAGGAGCATTCATTAGAACTTTAAAGCCAGCCTAAAATCCTCCCTTGGCGTAAAAGAAAAGAAAGGCTCTATATATCACGTTGAATATGCCTTGGGATAGATCAATTCTACAGGGTGCAAAAATATTCTATAGAACAGTTGGTAAACTGCAAATGAATTTAGCTATGTTAACCATATATGAATAATGACATCCTGTAATGATTTTAAGTTAGTCATATGCATGACAAGTAGAGGATATTTAGTGCCAAATAATTGTATTAGCCAACAGGAATTTGATAATCATTGTGAAGAGAGCAAAATCACATTTCACACTCTGTTCAGTTTGGAGGTCGCTGAGGTCTCCAGGAGCCAATCACAACCTTCTCTTCTGTTCCTTTTCCTGTTGTACGGGGAGTGCTGTGCTTTCTGATTGCTTTTTGGAACCACACTGCAATTTTATTTGCTTTCTTATTAAAATAAAACAAGATAAACAAACAAAATTAATATAAGTGAGAATAACACAAGCTTACAGACATTCACACACATGAAACTATAGAACTAGAGTTTATAGAACCCGATTTTGCCTTTTCCTTTTACCTTTTTGGTTGGATGTATTCTTGAAGTTATATTCCTTTCCAGGCAATTAAAGTGTTATTACTGCAGCAAGAAGATTACCTGTTGAGAGAAAGTGTAATCCTACGCAATGTTCAGTGTGAAATATTTGTGCGCCAAGAGGTGACTCCGTGAAGACTGGTTTTTGAGGAGCTATAAAGCTGGAGGCAGAAATCTTGATCAGGGCTCATGGGCCTTGACTCCACTTTCATTCTTAAATGAGGTTGTGGGCTCGCTAGAGCTGAGTTTGCTTTGAGAATCAGGAGATCACAGTGTTTGTAAATATTCCTTGTTAAGAAGAAGCCTGTATACTGAAAGCGTGCTTTTTTCCCCCAATGCTCTATACGTCTGGATATAAAAGGACCAGGGCAGAGTAGGGATTGGGATTTTCTTTCAAGTCTGACATAACTGTACTCCAGAGGGGAATATGGGCAGCAGCTGTGTATCCTGGGAGTAAGGAAAAAACTCCTCTAAGATATGCTACGTTGAGTGCTGATCTGTGGGTCCATATTACTTCCATTCAGTGCTGTGTCTTTAGAAACACTGAGGAGAGCATGTAAACTATTCTTACCAAATTCTCTCTCATGAAAGACTGCAGTCATGGTGGCCTTTATATGCTTTTTAATACTGCAATCTTTATTCATATTCTATCTCATTATATTATTGCATATATTTCCTTTAAAATGGCAAAAGTAAATGTGCACATAAAATGCTGCAAAAAAAAAAAAAATGCTGTGGTGTATATAATGAAGTCCTAGGAAAATAGCTTATTATGAAGACAGTTTACCTCCAACTCTGAAAGTTTTTATCAAAACATTCAACAGAATTTGTACGCATTTCATCCTAAGCCAAAATAGAATAAAAATAAAATGTTGAGCCAAATTCTTACCTAAACTATTTACTTATTCTGGAGGAGGCACATTTGGATTGGCATTCACTCTTTTAGTTACTGAGAAAACAACTGATTGAATTACATGTAATTATAACGTGCAATATAAAATTAACCACTTACCAGATGTACAGTGTGCAGGATATAATTAGGGTTTCTCAGCCCGAGCACCATTTCTTTGTTGTGGGGGACTGACCTGAGCACTCTGGATCTTTAGCGGTATCCTTGGTCTCGACCTTCTAGATGCTGGTAGCACACGCCCTCTCCAGTTAGGACAATCAAATATGTCTCAAGACATTGCAAAATGCCTCTAGGGGTACAAAATTACCCCACCGGCATGTACAATAGTGGATAAATGTAACTACAGTATAAGACAGGTTTTGAATGGTGCAGACCAGGGCTGGAAAGGTTGTGAAGCACGTGAGCTCCTCTGGCAAGGAGTGTTGGGGAGGCTACAAGGAAGAGGTGAGGTTTGACTGGCATTTGAAGTTGTACAGGATTTTGGATTTAACTGTAGTTTGCTTATTAGTCTCCCTTTAATGGTATCTAATCTAACTGGCGTTTGTGTTTGAAATACGCCCTATTGGTTTCAAAGAGGTTTAAATTTCTAAATATGCCAAATTTGTGCATTAACCAGAAATTGAAAGACTTTAAATACTTTTTATTTCTCTTTTTAAACTAAGAATGAATTTTTCCTGAACTTAATAATGTGGGTATTTTGGAATTAAAAGCATCTGGAGATAATTAGATTGGGCATAAGCTGAATGTTCTCCATTTACAAATGCCACAAAGACACTTGGCATTGTTTTACTGAAAAGGAAGTAAAATATCAGACCTTGTATTAATAATGTTAGCTTTTAGCAGGATCTCCTCCCAACCTCCACCCACACTCCAAAAAAGGCAAAAGGCATGTCAAGTTGTTTAGACATTTTATCCCATCCCCAGTTCATCTTTTACAAATCAAAACTGTGCAAAGTTGTCTTTCAAATATCTATTGAATCTTTAATTTAATCTTTGAAGGCATCACCTTTCTCAAAGATAATGACTTGCTCTGATTGTGTCATGTTTGGAAAACAGACATTATCACATGCTGCTGTGTAGAAGTATCATTCTCTTCTTAGCATTTCTTGTTAAGTCTGGTTGAGCAACATCAGCTATGCACTTAACCAAGTGTGAGATTAATCATGATTCTGTATCCACCAAATTTTGTGTTCTGAATTATCCAAAAAAGAAGTCTTCTGGAAGGACTTGCTCTTAAATTCTTCTCCAAATGCATTAACATTCTCTCCCAGTTGCTACAATTGTGTCAGTATTGATATCACTATATAGGAAATTAAATTAATGAGATTTGGCAAAAATTATAATGGTGTTGACATTATGAGTGTACCACACATCAGATTATATCATGAGTTAGATTATAAATTAAAGACATAAATAGTTAAATGCATTCCAACAAATGTGAATTTTAGTAAAAAATACTCAGTATGGCAAAATGCTCACATCAACAGAGACATACCTTATACAGCACTCAGTATCTAGTAGACTCTCAAAAAATGTTTGCCCAATTAAGCTTTTTTTGTTAACTGCTGTCCTGAAGTATGATGTAGAAAAAACTTTTTGAGTTGAAAATTTTGCTGTAATTTTTTTTCTTTCTTTGCTTCTGGCCCTGGACTTCTATTATTATTACTAGAAATTCTCCTGAGATTAGATTTCAAGAAGAATTCTATGAATAAGACAGTAAATGACATGTCCATATCTGATTCAACTATACTGGGACACAAGGTAATAGCACCGATATTTCTTGGAGTCCCTTCTAGTGTTATACTCGATCCTAAAGTCTTATGGCAAAAATTGCTTATTTCACAGGGTCTATGTTAAAGTCATTATGAGATGATGAAAGACACAGCTTATGGCTTAAGATGGCTTGGTGGGGGACGTTGACTGTAAATTAAATGGAATATGATAGAACGTTTGGAATGGAAACACCTGTATTAAGTATTTTTTTTTTAATGAGGGAAGAGTACCAGATGTTCTGTGGGCTCATTCTTTTTTGGTGTATCTTATTTTTCTTTGTTGTTAGCAGAAATATGAAATACATTAAAACTCCTTCACATCTATACAACAGAAATAGAATAAGAAAGCACATGACATGACTACTAGATAAAGCACTACCTAAAATAATTGCCTTAAGCTGTTTGGAGATTTATTGTAAATTAGATTGCAGGAATGTGCATGATAAAAATGGCATCTGTCATTTAAAAACAATATAATTTATTTTAAAATGGATCCATGTGCATGCTTAGATTGACAGGTCTTTAAATTTTGATGATAATTTTATCACTACCACCCCCAAGCCCCAATATTTTATGTGCTGTTTGCTTTGGGATTTTCCTTGAATTAAAAATTGAACAATCTTATTGCAGTGCAGAAAGAATTTCATTACTTTCAGAGGTGACCTTCCAGATTCTATTAGGACAAGAAAATAGCCTTTCACAACATCAGTCAAAATCTCTTTCCATATGAGCTTCACCTGAGTCTAGCACCTCCAAATGCTCTAGAAACTCTCTTTGACATTTCTCCTTATGTCTGTCCTTCCCAACCAAAGTCAACAATACATATGTGCTAAGATTGTTTAGGGGTCATCTTCTTTATTGTTTTGTTGTATGATGCTGACACTGGAATTTCTGTTGCATAGGCTCTTCAGGTTGAGAGTTAGTACCTTGAAGACAGGGATTGAATATCCTGGGGTGTTTTTTTTTGTTGTTGTTTTTGTTTTTGTTTTTAATATCCTGTTTCTTAACTTCCCAGAGAACCTAATTCACATGTGTATGCCTAATGGGCATTTTGTAACATTATTAACTGGTTCTTTCTGATAAATATCCCATGATTCCTTTAAAGATTATCTTGATTTATCCTGCACTTTTTAGGTATACCTTCAGAACTACAAACCAAATATTAATCAACTATTTTCAGCTTTTCTGTTAAAGATGTAATAGTACCAAAGGAGACAGGATTTTTATTTGTTATTATATAGTAGGTCATAATATTTTTATTTTAAAGTGATACCAAAATATATGATGAACCTAGCATTCTCAGTTCAGCTCAGTTAACAACTATGAAGAGTTATATTTTTATTGCTTCAAGAGAATTGATAATCTCATAAACGTTCCAAAAGAACATTCTTGAAGATGATATCTTATTTCCTCTGTTTCAGCATTCTGAAATCCAGGTTTTTTCACCTAAGGAAATCTATTAGGACCCACTTCCTATTATACATAGAACTACTTAAATACTCTTCTCTATAATTTCCATTTAGATTTGAGCAAGATCATGGAAGTAACACGTACAAAAAATATAATAGCAGCTGACAGGTAGTCTCTGGGATGCTTTCCTCTCTCAAGAGGGATTGCATAACCAATGGGGTATGAGGAATTTGGAAAAGTATTATGCAAAATAACCTTATATTAGAAGATGGAGAGTAAAAGACAAAGAGAGTCTGAAAATATGAGGTCGGTTTATCAGAAAAAAAGCAATGAACCTCACTAATTTAGTGACTTTTCAGTTATGTGAAGAATAATGACAATGTTTTCTCTATCAGTAAACAAACATAAACGCTCACAAAGGAAATAAACTTTATATGGCAAAGATTAAGATTAAATAGGATGAAACTATTCTCAAAATGAAGGCTGTTATGTGTTGGAATGATTAATTGAGGTGGACCGTAGAACTGTTTCATTAGGAAGTCATAGGAATGATGTGATGAAGACACATAAAGCGTCTGAAATGATGGGGATTAAATGACATTTTAAAGAGCCTCCTGTTTTAATGCTTTCTAATATTTCTTTTCATTTATTATTTAATTTCTTTATTAATTGCCCTGATTTTATCAGATTCATCATCTCATGGTTAAAGCTTTTAAAACTTCATTGTGAAAAAAGAAAGAGGACTTTAGTGTTTAGTTATCATATTGGAACACATATTTCTGTCTTCTCTTCTTTTGTTGTTGGTGCACCAATCAAAGCGCTAGCTCCAAAATAATAAATAATTTCAAATACATACAAAAATTCCTCTAGCCAGTATCAACAGAGGGTCAGCATTTTAGAATATTGATGACGGAAAGGGTTACTGTAACTGAAATCCAGCTGAAATCATTTTGCTCTGGGTCTCTATTAATATACAGAACTGATGTTTCATTTTAAAATAAACCAGGTGAGTTGTATTTTTGAAGTGGGATTTTCAGAGTTGGAAATTTGGGGTATTAGATGCTATTTTTCAACTTCTTTCTTTTTGGTTTATTCTGAGGAATTTTAAATCCCATTACTTTGAACAACAGTGATTTTTCTTAAATTTATAAGAGGTAATTGTTACCACGGAGTTAAACTTATGGGAAGAAGGATCAGAAACTGATGCTCCTATGCACACTCCACAGCTGAATTGCTGGGTACCTAAACAGTCACTTGTGTCAAGCACTATACTTTGGAAATGTAGATAACCAAATCATGAAAATATTAACATCAGGGAAATATGTGATGCTGGTAGAAGCTTTTAGAGATACAACACACACACACACACTACACACACACACACACACACACACACACACACACACCATTCCACATGTACACAAATTGTTTTAGAACTACAAAAAGAAAATCAAGAATATGAGTTTCTATTTAAGTGTTTATTATTGAGATGAGTCAGAAATATCTCTTTAGTCACATCAAGGTGATATGTAATTGTTAATGTACAATATGTTCAGTGTAAAGTATTTCCATACCACAGACTCCGAGACTCCAGCATTAAGGAAAATTCTTAAGCACCATGGACAGCTACAGCTTTCTTCTAGCAGCTGCACAGTTTACCAACACTCAGGGACCAGTTAAGAATTCATTCAGGGCTCATAATCCGTGTGTTCACTGTGAAATTCCACCTTGAATTTTCAGACCATGGTGTCTCAAGTTAGCACTTTTTTTTTTTTTTTTTTGAGATGGAGTCTCACTCCGTCACCCAGACTGGAGAGCAGTGGCGCGATCTCGGCTCACTGCAAGCTCCGCCTCCCGGGTTCACACCATTCTCCTGCCTCAGCCTCCAGAGTCGCTGGGACTACAGGCCCCCGGCACCATGCCCAGGTAATTTTTTGTATTTTTAGTAGAGTCGGGGTTTCACCGTGTTAGCCAGGATGGTCTCGATCTCCTGACCTCGTGATCTGCCCGCCTCAGCCTCCCAAAGTGCTGGGATTACAGGCGTGAGCCACCGCGCCCGGCCAAGTCAGCACTTTCATTTTCACACCATTGTTGAACAGTTTGTACCATCTTCTGCAGCTCTTTCACAGTATCTGGTAAACTATTGTAGATTCTAAGAATAAGTCAAAGTGATGTCCCCAAAGCCCCAGATCAGTGCATTTGGGTTTTGTGGGGCACACCCAGGAGTTCTTAAGATGTAATATTTTCAACTTTTATTTTAGATAGAGGAGGTATACGTTGAAATTAAAAATAATAAATTACAAATTTAAATTTTTAATAGAAAAAAGACAATATAGCAAAGAAATGGTTACCTACATTTCTTGGTCATATGAGGTTGGTACTTACTTTTAATGGTGAAAACCACAATTCCTTGTGCACCAACCTAATAGTACTAGCAACACAGCATTTCCGGTTTACCTCCAGCCTAGTTCATTCATTTATGTCACTCCCCAGCCTCTGTAGAAATTTCATTATGTGAATCATATCATAGAGTTCCAATGGGATTTGGAAGGACTTCAGAGTTACCTCAGTTGAAGACTGAGACCATGAAAGCTAATGTGGTTTGCTTGAAATCACCTAACTATGTATATATTTCGTGTATGCATTGATGAACAGTTTCTAGGTGTGATCACTTCTATTATGTGCAATTAATGGAAATCCAAAGAGAGCATGATTCAAATGGATAAATAAAAACATGAGATAAAAACCTTCTCAGCCATTGAGGTAGTTATATGAATTTTGTCTAAGTTTGAAATCCCTTTTATTTTATCAGTGAACTTGCTGATATTCTTGTAAGTACTCACGATTTGACCTTAATTAAAAAATGAAACTTTCCATAAATTCCCAAGTGCAACCCAGGCTGGTTCCTCCATTCTCTCCTCTGCATCTCAACCTTCTGGGCCCTTTCTCCTCTATCATTAATGGAGGTTTTAAATGCAAACTCTCAAGCAGTTCAGTTCCTCTCATTTCTCAGCCTCAGCTCTCACTCTGTACAGCAAAAGTCTAGGAAGCAATATGGGTAAAGGCAGAACTCTTCTCTGAGAGTGTTGTAAAGAACTCAGATAAAGCAAAAAATGATGTGGAGTAGTCTAGGTCAGACAAGAACAAGAATAATAGTGCTAAAGAAATTAGAAGCAGGTAGCAAATCATCTACAAGGTTTTAACATCTTAGCCACACTTTCTTATCTACTAATTTGGTGACAAGAGTGTTGTAATAAGTCCCTAGAGGAATAATGAGATGCTCCTACCCAAAACTCAACGCTAGCAACCAAGGAAAAGAATGTCTTGTGACTAGGAGCACTAGGCTAGGAAGCTTTGCCCCAGAAAACTTCTTCAAGCAATAAAGTCTTGCAGTTTATGCCCAGAAGGAAGATTCCTTAGGAACCTTGAAATCTGTGGTATTATATGAAGTAGAGGTGGAAGAGAGGTGACTGAGACTCCTTTTACAAGGGACTTGATTGCTTTCTTCTAATATTCAGTGTGACAGCTTATTGCACATGGATTCTTCTTTCTCAAATAGTTTGAAATGTGTCAAGGGAAATGTGTCCCACTTTCACAGCTCTAAAATCTCAACAGGCAAGAAACCAGCATAAATTCAGAGAGAATCATGAGGGAAATAAGTTGGCACCACACTTTAAAGTTCCAGAAGTTGAAGAGGACTGAAAATGGGTCATCTTTCAATGAACTAAAAGAAAGCCTTCCCACAATGGAAACTTGATGTAAGCATTTGAACATGTATGAGATTCATGTCATGGTCTAGTCATTCAGTGTCCCTGATGCAGTGACCATAAGCCTGACTTCCAGTAAGAGCCACAGGTGCCAGTCCAAGTAACATGGTGATGCTATAAGAGTGTTAAATTGGCTGGGCACAGTGGCTCATACCTGTAATCTCCACACTTTGTGAGGCCAAGGTGGGCTGATTGCTTGAGCTCAGGATTTCGAGACCAGCCTGGCAACATGGTGAAACCCTGTCTCTACAAAAATTACAAAAAAAATTAGCCAGATGTGGTGCTACACACCTGTGGTCTCAGCTACTCAGGAGGCTGAGGTGGGAGAATGGCTGGAGCCTGTCAGGCAGAGGTTGCAGTGAGCCGAGATTGCACCACTGCACTCCAGCCTGGGTGACAGAGCCAGACCCCGTCTAAAACAAAGAATGTTAAATCAGCCAGGCATGGTGGCTCACGCCTGTAATCCCAGCACTTTGGGAGGCCAAGACAGGCAGATCACAAGGTCAGGAGTTCGAGACCAGCCTTACCAGCAGGGAGAAACCCCATCTCTACTAAAAATACAAAAATTAGCCAGGTGTCGCGGCATGCTCCTGTAATCCCAGCTACTCAGGAGACTGAGGCAGGAGAATCGCTTGAACCTGGGAAGCGGAGGTTGCAATGAGCTGAGATCATGTCACTGCACTCCAGCCTGGGCGACAGAGGGAGACTCCATCTCAAAAAAAAAAAAAAAAAAAAAAGGTTTTAAATCATCTGGCCATTATTTTTGTCTTTAGACATCCCAGTCTGATTAGATTTTAACACATGTATGCATTTTCTTCTTGTAACAAAAGTTTTTAGTGGAATTTTCATTTAGTGGGGTCACTGAAGAACTAATTCTTTGATGACCCTTTAGTGGAAAAGCCTACTCCAGTATAATCACTGCAAGAGGCTTCAGATGATTTTAACCATAGAAAAAGGAGGAGAAGGTGTATAAAACTAGTAAGAAAATAAGATAAAAGTCAGCTAAAAAATTTAGACTCTCAAACAATAGATTAGGCCCAGAACAGGTGAACAGATACTGTGTAAGTTTATTGTTGAATAGTTTAACATTAGAATGTAGATGACTTTGTATAGACTTCCATTTTTCTATAATTCTTTTAAAAAGACAAATCAATAGGATTTTTTGGTTGTTATGTTCTTAATGACCTCTGAGGCAAACATTTTGGCAGCAACTTTTTATTGATAAATGCATTTTATCCTGATTATTTAAAAATTAGAAATTCATCTATAGTGCATATGGTAATTCTTGCTTAACCAAAAAACTAAACTTACCTAACCATTTCATTCCACCACCATTTCAAAATGCACCGGAGTGTACTGGGCTACTTGTGAGGCATCTTTTTTCTGTGGAACCTTAGTGTATCTCTCTTTGTGATCTAACATTCCCATTTTCTTTACTGAAAACTTGAGAATCAGTGAACCAGCACAATATGCTCAAGTTTGCATAGAAATACACTGCAAAACTTGGTGCCCTTTGGCCTGTTTTACAGGGTGCTAGTCATTAACTGTTACCTTCTAATTCTCCCTCTATATCTTATCAAATATTGTGAGTGTACCTTATATTTCAGGAAGAACTCTCACTGTCTCTGGCAAAGTGAGCTGCAGTAATTCATTATCCAGAACTCAGATATCAGATCACAAACAGCTTCAAGCATCTGGAATAGCACTGAACTATGTTTGATGGGGGAGAAAGAAACAGTGGTGGAACCAATGAATGTGTGTTGTAAAGAATATTTTACCCAGCCTTTGAGTGTATAAAAATAACAATAGTAACTAATAAGACCTGGAAACTCAGAGATTATAGTAGTGCCATTGACTGCAGACTGAAAGCATTCAGAATGACCAAGACAAAAGACAGATAAAAAAGCAGAAAACATGTGGCAAACAACAGAAGAATAGGAAAGGAAAAGAGACTGTGGGAATGAGGGTGATGATAGTGGCTATAAACTGTAAACACCAAGAACCTGTAAGAAAGAAAGGGTCAGATAGGGGAGGTAGGCAAAGGGGGTTATCAAAAAGCTATTCTAGATCTCAGCAGTCTCTCAAGATATGAGTGGCATAAAGGCAAATATAAGACATCAGCCCTAAAGGAACACCAATGTGTTGTTCAGGAGGATCATATTTAATGTGAGGATAAATTAAATCACCTCACATTGGGATCACAGGAGAGTGTCACTGCACACAAAATTTACTGAAAGCTTTCATACATGTAGTTAACCAGTGAATATGAGCTCCATGAAGCTAGGAACCCTGTTCTATCTGTCATTGGGACTCACACATTTCCTGGCACATAGTAAGCCCATAATAAGTATGCTGAATGAAATAATGAGTAAGCCATCATCATTGTCATGTAATCAGGATAAAATGCATTCATCAATAAAAAGTTGCTGCCAAAGTAGAGCTTTTGACTGTAGGATACTGTGAACATGTGCAGTTAAATAGGGGTAAGTGTGTTGTACATGGTATCTTGCAATACGGATTAGGAAAGGCAAAAGGGAGAAATAGAAGAAGAAGGAAAGAAAACATAAGAATGACTTGGAATGGGAAAGCCTGGAAAACCTAGCCTGATAAATAGATTGTTTATCTTTGTCTGTTCTAAAATAACTTGGTTAGAAAGGGATGCTCTTCATAAAGTCTCTAATTTTGTAAGTTTTTTGTACATTTTGCCCACATATTATTAAAGCTGCCATGATTAGCTGAATGGGGGGTACCTCTTTTATTTGAGTTTTTGTTCCTGAAAAGAGAGAATACTTTTGTTCTCCCTCCCTCAAAACAACTGCAACTCAAAACAACTTGAAAAGACATGTTTTGAAGAGCAAATTAGAAAAACAACAGATTCATATTAGTTGAATAATGCATGGGTATTTTCTGCTAGGTACTTTGCCTGGTTTTAGCCTTTGTACATAATCAGCATATAATGCAGCTGTATAAAAATTGCCAGTTGCTTCTTTCTTCAAGGGAATGCATTTATAAGTACCCTCCAGCCCTCTGAGGAGCATGTAATAGTGTGCCTTGGTCACATTTGCCAGCTTCCCTGTGGACTGTGCCTGGGCTCAAACACAATGAGGATGGGTTGACTGTGCCTACAGGGACTAGTCTTGTAGAAAAATAAAACTTTCAACTTCCAGAAAAAATCCTTAGCACAGAGGTGTCTGAGGAGCCATAATGTTGATTCCAAAGAACAAGCTAATGCACAGATGGATGCAGAATACTTCCCAAGGGTTTCCATCTTTTTTTTATACCTTCAGGAAAAGATTATTGCAAACCTGAGTCCTACTTGAGTCTTCTTGGCTTCTCTCCAGCTAAGCAATTATGCCTCTAATCTTGAAGGGGCAGGGTTAATATCTTTGATCATCTTTCTGCCTGTCAGTGTATCCACTGAGATTTTTTTTGAAAGCAAAATATTAGAAAATACAAGAGGACTTTGATATTCCTTGCAAATACTATATAAAACATTCAAACTTATTCATTTTGTAGGTATCTATAATTCTGTTCAAAGCTTGACATTGGGAAATACTTCAAAAACAATGTAGTCTGGCATCAGGTGCCTAGAAGTGTTAATTTCCTGATTATTATTATTATGGTGTTTGATGGTGGTGGTGGTAAGGATGGAGTTAGGGGGAAAGGTTGAGGCACCTTAGAAGTAGACTTTTCCCACCTCTTCTCACATAAATTCTTGGATTACTTTGTATCATTTGACTTACATCTCTCCATTTCCTTCCTCTCAACCCCACCCCTGAGAACCACTGTTTATTCTCTATCTCTCTGCAAAGTAGCAGATATGTAGGACAAACATGTCTAAAGATCTAATGTACAACATGAAGACTATAGTTAGTAATAGCATATTGTATTCAGGATACTTGCTAAATGAGCAGATTATAGCTGCTGTTGCCACAGAGGGGAAAAATGGATAACTCTGTGACATGATAGATATCTTAAATTTGTTTCACTGTAATGACCATTTTACTGTATGTATGTATTTCATAACATCATGTTGTATACCTTAAATAGATATACACACAAACATTCTTGTAATTCTCAAAGGACTCATAAGGAATGCTCCTCCTCCATTCAAATAGTGAAAGGGAAAAGGCAAGTGTTGTGGGTTGCCAAAATGGCTGACTGTAGAAATCACAAACAAGGTTTATAGGACTAGTGAAAAATTGAGACTCTAGAAACAGAAGTAAAGATGGTGATTTATTTTATTTTATTTTATTTTATTTTATTTTATTTTATTTTATTTTATTTTATTTTTAAGAATCAAAATAACCCTGAAAGGGAAGGGCTGCTCTTGGTCTTTTGATTCAGCAGTCAGTTTTTTACAAGGCAGGCTTGGGATGCTGCCTTTATGGTTCTGCGAGGGCTGCACCCCATCTGGAGGAGGAATCAAATTGTAGGGCCACCCTTGGGGACCTAATTCTGAGACTTGCACCCACCCTTGTTTGTGCATATGCACAGCTTCACAAAGGGTGGCCATAGGTCACATACACACACACACACACACACACACACACACACAGAGTTTCAGATTTTCTGTTATTAAAAAGGATAGCAGTGTGTGTTGTTGTAGAAAGACTTTCATCAGTAAAAACCTTGAAAATGTGAAAGTAGAATTACTTAACTTTAAAAAATTCTAGTTAATATATTCAGAAGTTCTTAGTCCCTGCAGATTTTTAGGAGCTGAGGTGTGATGGGACTTCATTTAATAATTGGCTAGATCCAGGTTGTAGGAGAATACTCTGACCATCTACCAACACTTAGGGGATATTCTTCCCTTATTCTCCAAAATGTGCAATTTACTTGGTGCTTGTAATTTCTTTTTAATATTTATACTTCTTTCCAGAAGAAAGTCAGCATCTTATAAATTAGTCTAGTATTCTTGAGGAATTCAGAAAGATTATAACAAATCATCAGGGGTGAAAAACCTCAATCTTACAAGTAAGTAAGGACTTCAGCACATTTCCTAGGGTTGGAGTTACTGAAATGATAGGCTTATACACAGTAATGCTAATAAAAACCTCTTGGAAACACATTTTCAATTTATAACCATGAAGGAAAATGTAGGCCTTTCATCAGGCCTTCTTCTCATTATCAAAATGTCTTTTGCACAATGGCAAAGAGACATCGATGTTAAAATCGGGTAAGAACATAGATTCTTGATGATATGACATGACCACAGTTTTAGGTCTCAAAATTGCATACTATTTATAAAAGTGGTTGACAAATACATTTAAAATTATAACTTATTTTTGCATTCAAAGCATAATTTTAGAGAAGGTGAGTAAAAGTATGCCCACTATTAGAAAATGCCCTAAAGCCTTATCATTGTTATGTAACAACCAATACAGATTTTAATAGCTAAATTGAGTTAAAGCTTTTCTCCTGGTGACATGTGTCCATTCTCCCAGAATGAAAACTTCCTGTCTCTTGACTTTACAAATGGTGCAGGTACTTCCTTCCTTCATTCAATAAATATTTATAAAGCATCTAACAATCAACTAGATACTAGGTGCTAGGATACAGCAGTAAACAAAGCAGGCAAAGAAACAAGAAACAAAGAAGTATCTGATATAATGTTAGCTAGTGATAAATACTGGGAAGAAAAGTAAAACAGGGAAAGGGGACAGAGAGAGGTACAAGGTTTTGAAAAAGATTCCCTGGAGGTGACATCTGAGTACAGAACTAAATTAAGTAAGAAAGTGAATCATGCAGATATCTAGGGCAGTGATTCTTAACCAGGGTGACTCTGCCTCTCCAGGGATGTTTGATGTCTGGAGAAGTTTTTAATTGTCACAACTAGGGGAAGGGATGGTACTGGCATCTGGTGGATGAGAACAAGGATGCTGCTAAACACCCTGTGCTGCAGAGGGCAGGTCCCTGTAGCAAAGAATTATCCAGCTTAAAATGTCACTAGCACTGAAGTTAAGAAACCCTGATCCAGAGAAAGAGCATTCCAGGATAAGAAGAAAGTAAATAAACACAACAGACCATGAGGTGGGAACTTGCTTGATATATTCAAGGAAGAACTAGGGGGTGTGTGTTGCTGGAGCACGCTAACAAGCAGTTACGTATCAGGAAAAGAATTTGGAAGATAGCTCAGGACCAGGTCACATGGGGTAGCAGGCAAGACTCCTGCCTCTCCTTTGTCTGCTCTGCTTCCCTCTTTACTAAGCTCCTATTCCAAACTCCCCAAGGAGAACTAGCTGGCTTTGCTGGCAGATGTCCTAGGAAGCTGAGTGGGTTTTGGTGGGAGACAAGGATTTCACATACGTGTTTACCTGAAGAGTACATTCAAACCCATCTTGCGCCATGATGGGAGATCTTAGAGTTGACTCTCCAGAGGTTGGGAAGATCATTTCACTAAAGTTCTGGAATAGAATTCTCGAGTGTGGTCATTACTAGACTCATGGCTCTTTCTATTTATGTTAGTGAAAATGAAATAAAATTAAGCATTCAGCTCCTCCAGTGTACTAGCCACATCACATTCCTAACAGCCATATGGAATCCTCGTCCTAAGGGTGGAACTCTGACTGCCCTCGGTCTCTGGGGCTGTTTTCTGTATTGCTCTTATCCTGACCTTCCCCAGACTTTTTGTGCTGAGACACCTGATGACGTCTTGGAAGGGCAGCCACTTTGGTATTGTTCAGGGGCACAGAAAAGTGTCCTCCACTGTCTCCAGGCCTCTTCAAATGATGTGTGGATGACTACCAGGTTTATGCTTGATTTGCTAGCCAACTGCCCTTGTTTTTTGAAATAATGGTTCATAGGGGATCCTGAAGTCCTTTTGGGTTGGCAACTTGCATTTACAGCTCTGGTTCTGAGTCTAGTTTGCATCATTTCTCCTCACTGTGTTATTTTCCACTTGCCCACACTGTCGCTTCTATTTTGCTTTTCTGCCTACACAACAGAGATTTTGTTCTAAGATATGAGTATTACTCAGTGACTCTGTTTTCCAACTTTAAAAATAAGTTTAAGGAACAAAGTATATTCAGAATCGCATATATGGATTTCATATTTCTACTTAGTACATTGTATGGTATGTGCTTTGATTTTGCTAGTTGGATGTGTTCTTCTAGAAATGAAATCCCAGGCATTATCTTTATATTAAGCCAGCAACGGCTCCGATTTGAAAGGACAAAACTAAGATAAGAATTAGGCTCCTCGATCAGTAGAGTTTATCCTCACTCATAATTTTTTTAAGCTCTTGGTAGTGGATGCCTTTAAAATTTTCTTTAAATATTTATGGCATTGTTTGTCAAATTTTGTGGCTTCAGGTTTCTTTTACACTCTTAAGCATTACTGAGGATCCCCAAAGAGCTTTTGTTATGGAGACTATATCTTTCTGTATTTACTATATTTGAAATTAAAACTGGGACAATTTAAAGCTCAAGAAAATCCAAGCACATATAACTTTAGCCGTCACAGCAATTGCATTATCACACATCACGTAGCCTCTGGAAGAATCCACTGCATGTTTGTGAAAAAATAAAAGCAAAAAAGGCAAACAGCATCTTAGAATTGTTGTGAAAATAGTTGTGACCTCACAGACCCCTCGAATAGAAATGCAGTGACCCTCAAGAATTCCCAGACCTTACTTAGAGAACTGCTAAGCACACAATTATTTTGCTTCTAGAAAATATTTTTTCTACTACTACTGGGTTAATCTTTCCTTGGCCTGAAGTGGCCAATAGATATCTGTGGAGAAGTAAAGAAGAAAATGGGCATTTATTAAGTACATTCTCTGGGTCTGTTCCATCATCTCCCAACTTCCAGTTAATCACCAGTCTCTTTTCATATATAGTCATCCATTTCCATTGGCTTGAGGATAGGATCATCTCTCCCTGTGTTCCTGTAGCAGCCTCCCAGCTGGCTGATTTGCAGTCCTCCTGGCTTGTCTCCAGTCTTTCTCCACCTGTGCCCAGAGCAATCTGCCTAAAACCCCCATGATACCATATTTGACCCTAATCTTTCCCGCAGCCCTTTGGATGAAGTGAAACTTCCTCCGCATGGCTGACAAGGCCCATTCATGACCAGGCTCTACAGATCCCTCATATTATTTTCCTTCTTTCTACTGCCCCCACCCTCCACCCCACACTCATATCCTAGCACTTTTAGTTTGTTGAGCACCTGAACATTTGTGTTCTTTCTCATATTTGAACGTGTAAATGTGTTATTCCCACTGTCTGGAACTTCCCAGCTATTCCTGGCCAAAACCTACTGGTCCATCAAATTTCAAAGCAGATGTCATTTCAATGAGGAAGATTTCTTTACCACCACCACCCCCTTGATGGGGCTAGTACTCCTCTTATTTGCCCCTGTGATACCTGGCCCTCTCCTTGTCATGGCACTTGTGACACTGCAGGGTACTTGTGTTTCCTTGGTTATATCCTCTTACCTGAAAGCATCTTGAGGTAAGGAAACAAGTCTGGGATCATCTGCACCCTCTGCCCATAGGGGTAGATGATGGTCACATGGTACACAGTTGTTGAATGATGAATTAATCAGTCAAAAAAATATTTTCAGAGTGCTAGGGCTTTATTACAAATGGAGTTGACTTGTAAAGAGGCTCTTCTCTAATCTTCTGTACCCTCTTCCCTCCCAAAGACATCCTTCTATGGGAGGATTAGGGAGGAGGAAATCTGGTGAACAGGGGCACTGCTTTTGCCAAAGTCCTCTAAAACAACTACTGAGTCCTTCTGGATCCAGTTGAGAATCTTCTAGAGGAAGAGGTTTCGCTTGCATCTTCAAGGTCCTTCATTTCTACATCCTAGGGGACTTTTGTCCTCTTTTGCCTTTTGAGCTGTGGTTCACTAGTCCTGGATAGTTTTGAGGGGCTTCCACTTCCATGGCTGCTTTCTCTTTCCAGGCAAGCTGGATCTGCTGGAGAAGTTTTTTGCGCTTCTTACCAGACAGAGTAATGTTGGTACGTACACTGGATGCCGCCTTCTTGAGGTGGTGCTGCATGATCAGCCCTTGGTCTATCACAGCCCCAACCACCCGGTGCCTCAGATGCCACTTCCAGTTCAATACCCACAGGTGCTTGAACAGCTTCTTCTTCAGTTCTGTTTGGGGGCAGTTGATATTTCCCTGGGGAGTTCCCATAGTCACACCACAACGCCAGTTCCCAATCAGTCAACCTTTTAAGTATTTCCTTTATAATAAATGTTTTATTTGCATTATCTCATTTAATCATCTTAACTTACTTCCATTGCCTAAACATCCCAGCAGCAAAAAAATAGTGAAGCTGTTCTCAACATCATATGCTGAGAACAAAGGGATCACCCACATGGGGACAACTCACAGAAATGAATAAAGATTAAGGTAAATTTTCCAAGGGAGAAGGCAGGCAAAGAATCATTCTGACAAAGCAGCTGGGTCCTCTTTCAACTTCTAAGTGACATTGCTGGAATATTCCCAACCAGAACTCAGAGTAAAACCACTAAAAATACTTGTTAAGGGAAACCGATCTGTTTCATCCTGAAAGTACTCTCCCAGTTGGCAGTCTTGAAAATCTCTATGCTCCTGGAGTTTTATAGCCTTTACTTTAAAAAAAAAAAAAAAAGTTTCGTTTTTAAAATAAAGTCCAAGAGCACTAGGGACGTGAAGGTTACATAGATTTACTTCACACTTAGTGGAAAATTCTTATCTTATAAGTCTTTCTTTCTTCTGACAATTTCTTGTTACATTGATTAAATCCCTGTAAGTTATTTTCTTCCAGTTCAGCCTCTGGGTTCCTGTTTATTTTTCCAGAAAGAACTCAGTAAAATTCTGAAAACAGAAAAGGAATTGAAAATATAGTTTTATTATTTATATTTTGAAAGAGGCACGAATGTTCATGGTAGATACAAATACACAAACACAGAAAAAAACTTTAAATAATTTCCAGTAATTCCACCACTGTTGGTATTTTAATATATATTCTTCCCATCTGTCTGTCTTGCACATACACACACACACACTCTCTCTCTTTCCCTATTTCCTTCTCTTACGTGTGAACGTATGCATATTTTTAAAATTTACCAATATAGTATAATATGGAATTAATTCTTATGAAATCAGCCTGTTTCATTTAATTGCAAATATCTCCATGTCATTAATCATGTGCCTCTGCTTCTCAAATGTTAATGCATGTGCAGATCACTGGGGAACTTGTTGGAAATGCAGAATCTCAGGCCCTCCCCCAGATCTACTGCATCAGAAACTGAATCTTAACAAGTTCCAGGTAAAGGTGACAATATTAGTCCACAGACCACATTTTAGTAGCAAAGGTTGAAATCTTTTCTGCAGATTGCACAGGGTCCCCAGTATTGGTGTAGTTAATTTTATGTAACTAAGCCCCATATGATCAAACACTGGAGTTATTTCCAACTGCCCTGCTAGGATGAGACACATTCTTGCAAATATTAGTATATATCCATCATTATTTCCTTAGGAGAAAAAGCCCTGTAGATAGTTTGCTGAATCGTACATATTTTGAGGGAAATAGTTTATTTTTAAGGATTACAAAATAGTGATTCATTCTACTTTATAGCACATAAGACTCTAAAATGTAGCCATAGTACTTCCTGTCATATATATGCATTTTCCCCTATCTGCAGTGAACCAAGACAGAGCTTTGACATTTTTTATTATTCTAATCAAAGTGCTGTTATCACTTGAAATGGCTTCACCTCTATCTTCAATTCATCTAATTTTATCCACCCTTCAACACAAGAGTTTTCATCTTGCTTCTTCCAGAAAGTCTCCCCTAATAGTCCAACTTACAGTGGGCTCACTTGCTAAATATTTTCACCATTATTCTTTGTGCCAATTATCTCAAAATATACTTTTCTACTTTCTCTTGAAACGACTTAAATCTATGACTTTGGTCCCTCTCATCTCCTTGACCGGATTATAAATGACAGAGGGAATGGATCTTCAGTGTGCTTCATCTAAGCTCTCTGCAACCCCTCTCACTCCAAGAAGGTTTGAGTGCATTAGAGAAAGCACAGGATTTGGAATGAAAAGGCTCGTGTTTGAAGCCCAGCTCTGCCATTTACTGAGTATTCAAGGAATAAGTCATGGTAATCTCTCTGAGCCCTAGCTTTATCATCTGTAAAATGGATACAGTATCTGCACTGCTTGCTAAGATTCTAATCCATCATATCCTTTCCAAAAATCTAAGTAATTCACTAAAAGTCTCAATGTAGAGCTGTCTCTAAATTTCATATAAGATATGCAAGTCTCTCTCTCTCTGTCTTAATCTCTGGCACACACACTTACACACACAAACACAGAAGAATGTATCTCAAGCTCAGGTACCTTTACCCAACAACAGTATCAGGCAGAAACTGAACAATATTGTTTTGTTTTTGTTGCATTGCATTTATTTGCTTTCTTTTCAAAAATTATTATTTTTTATTTGCAAATATAAATGTATATATTTATGGTGCAGAACATGATGTTTTGCTATATGTATACTTTATGGAATGGCTAAATCAATGAATTATTTATTTTCTATTTATGGCAAACAATATTGGTTTTCTAGGTATGGTAGTGATATGAAGTTCACTTTTTAAATAAACATGTACATTTTAAAAGGTAAGTCAATTTAAGGTAAAACACTTGGTAAATAGTAACACATAAATTAAGAAAATATGGCAAAATATCATGCTGTTGTTATAAAAATGACTGAAGTTTGGGCAACATCTAACTATAGGAAGCCACTGCCAACTGTAATGCCAGATGCAGATATCGGTTATTGTTGTAGCTATTGTTACGTAAACTACTGGAAGACCAGTTCTTGGAGCCCTAGATTTAATAGATTCTCAATAAAAAATACTCAAATGTAATTTAAAATAGAGCAAAAAGTCAAGTGTTCTGTTATGCAACAAGTCACCATCCATTGTTAAATTTTGCAGAACTCTCCAAAGTGTATCGAGAAGATCATTTGTTTCTGATGAAGTTAGATACAAATGTAGTGAGGGGCTTTATCAGAATAACTGAGATGGCTCAACATATATCAGTTCCAACTGGGAGAAAGTTTGTGAATAGATTACTTTGCATAAGACATTATTCTTCATTATCAAAAACAATAAATATTTTAGGAGCATCAAGTGTACAGAGAATACTTGGCTAGCATTTGACTAAAACCTGCATTCATGGGAAAAACAAAAGGTTTACTGTCCTTTGAATCATCATGATTAGTGCTATTGTATTAGAACTGAAAGCAAGTTCACAGAGTTTTCCATTTAACTCTGAAATCTCTCCAAAAAGGAGTAAGTTTTATTAATTCTGTCTTTACATGAAAAATTAAATCGGTCAGAGAGAGATTACGTGATTAGTCTAAGATCATGTGGTTATTTATAGCCAGAATGAAAAACAAGAGATTCTGACTTTATGTACCTTGTGACTTTGTTATCCTTTTCCATCCAGGGTAGGCTTCTGCTAGTCTTGGAGTATTCGATGATTTGACTCAAGTATTCTAGATTCGGATTGTGCCAAAGTGGGATTAAGTTAGATGGATTAAATTAAATAGCAGGATTAAATTAAGTGGGATTAAGATGAGGCCTGTTATGATTGATTTCAGCATAGTGTGGAGGAATTTTCACCACCACATTCTCCTGTCTTGGTTTTGATTATAAAGGGAAGAGGAATTCAAGAAGGCTCCTTCAAAGAATAAGCTGGCCACAGCTTGGGTCTACTTGTACCAGAAGGTTGGTCAGCATCCTTCAAAGCAACAGTGTGCTAACTTCAAACCTGCATCTTTATTTTAGCCCAATAAGGTCTGTTTCAAACTTACGACCTCCAGAACTGTTCAGTAATAAATTCATGTTTCCTTAGGCCTCTTTAGTTTGTGGTAGTTTTTTTACAGCAGCAATAGGAAACTAATACAACACAGCTCAGAGTTCTTCCTCCCAAAGGGCAAGGGAGCTGGAGTGTTTAGGTATCAACTCCTATCAGTCATTGACTGAGTGCTGCTTGGCATGGGGCTGTGAATTCATTAGCACTCAACTAAAGGTGGGTAGACACTGGCAGTTAGAAATCAACCAGAACACAGTGAAGTGCTAAGACTCTGGAAAAATGGACTGGGCACTAGCAGATTCTGCTACAATATGTCTTTTATCTGCCTCTTCCTTTTTAATCTGTCTTCACAGTCATGGCACATGCAGATCATCTCCGTTGATCAATCTACTAGCATCTAACAGGTTAATCTTCCCTAAACAGGGAGGTCCTTCAGTGGGTTGTTCTCTTTCTCAAAAATCTTCAACATTCCCACAAGAAAAGATTCTTGTACAAGGTGAACCAGATTTCAAATAGTAACTTGGGACTCAATCCTCTGATACTTTAATCTTAGTCTTTGAATTTTTATGTTGGGGTGTACAGAATGAACAGCGAATGTGCTCGGATATCTATTTGTGTGCAAAGTTCCAGGCTTGGCATACGAACCTTTGGAGTCTTGAAATGTTGATCCCTTTGGTCTGCATTCCTTAAAATAGCAGTAACACCATGAGGAAGTGAGAAAATTGATTTGAAAATGGAGAAGGTTAATTAAAGGAAACAAAACTTCAAGACATGTGGTTGTCAATTGACACTACAGAAACCAAGCCTGAGAAATTCTGAGTTCTGCACATTTACAGAATGTCACAGGTATATTTAGATAAATCTAGAATCTAAGGAGATCTAATTGCTGAAATAATTTCAGCCTACCAAAGCAAGGACATTCTCACCCTTCCTACTCTTCCTGCCCTAATGTAAAGTGCTTAGAGTTTCAGAGCTTTCTGTGGAAGACTTCAGGCTCAAATGACCCCATAAAATTTGTCCACAGTCCTCACATTGATTTTGCCAAGTTCTGCTTTCTTTGTGTTTGCTATTGGTCCAAACCATAAAAGGGTGGAGAAAGGAAAAAGAGTCTATACATTTTTAACATATCAAAAAAAAATCAAAGTAAATAATATGCTTTAAAATTAGAATAGAAAGTGCTGATGCTAGAGCATTTTTTAAAATCCTTGTTTCAGAGTAAGAGCAGAGTGGGGAAAGACAGCCTAAGAAAGGAAGAAAGCAAACATTTACTGAGTCCCGCATAAGGTGTTTAGTTCACACCCACCTTCTGAAAAAGCCAGTAATATCTCTACTTGACAAATTATGAGGCTAAGGCTCAAAGACGTTCTGTCATTTAAGTGATGTCATAAAGCCAAGAAGTTGGTCATTTGGGATTCGAGTGTGTACTGTTTTATCTATGTCTCAGGTGAGACATAACTTGTATTTGTATAGTACTTTTCAAAGCATTTTTCTTATGCTGTCTTTAAACTTCATCTATGAGGCAGACATCAATTGCCACATTTTATAAATACAATTACAGAGGTTCAGAACTGTGTTGCCCAGAAAGACACAGCCAGTAAGCAGCAAAACAAGTCTGGGTCATGGAGCTCAGGTCTCAGGACCCCTCTAGTGCATCCGTGTGTCCTAACCAGAAGGGCTGAGTCATTGGTGTCCTGAAACCAGTCAGGAGCAGTTAGTTTATTTCAGAGAATCATCTAGTCAGAAAAAAAAAATTAAGACTTACTTTTATTTTTTCTAAATTACTAAATTAATAGAATCTCCTTGCAGAAAATTTGGAAAATATACAAAGGAGAAAAATAAAAATCATCTGTAATACTGCCACCCAGAAATAATCACAAGTATTAATTTGATACATTTCTTTTTTTCTTCTTTTTTTTTTTTTTTTTTTGGTGCCTTTTTTTTTTTTTAATAATACTTTAAGTTCTAGGGTACATGTGCACAACGTGCAGGTTTGTTACATATGTATACTTGTGCCATGTTGGTGGGCTGCACCCATCAACTCGTCAGTTACATCAAGTATAACTCCCAATGCCATCCCTCCCTCCTCCCGCCTCCCCATAATAGGCCCCGGTGTGTGATGTTCCCCTTCCAGAGTCCAAGTGATCTCATTGAGAACATGCGGTGTTTGGTTTTCTGTTCTTGCGATAGTTTCCTGAGAATGATGGTTTCCAGCTTCATCCATCTTCCTACAAAGGACACGAACTCATCCTTTTTTATGGTTGCATAGTATTCCATGGTATATAATTTGATACATTTCTTTCCAGTGCTTGTGATACAGATATACATGCATACTGTATTTTTAGAAAAGTATTTTTAGAAAAAGCATGCCATGTATAGCTTAATATCCTAGTTTTCTAATTAACATTGGATGATGAATATTTTCCCACGTCATTAAGTAATCTTAAGAAACTGCTTCATGCATCATAATATTGCATGAATATAACCTTAATTTAGTGAAACATTATTCACTTACTGTTGAACATATTGTTCCTGGTTATAAGCTTATACAAAATGCTGCAACTTCGGTATCTAAACACAAAATTTTTATTTCCAACCACAGTGGATGAGAGGGTCAGTTTCTCCACTTTGAGTGTTTTTAAGACTTTTGCAAGATGGATAGGTAGAAACAAATTCTTTTTTGAATTTGCATTTTACAGATTACAGCCGCACTGAATTTGTTTCCCCATGTTTACTTTGCCAGGCGTTCTGGTCTCCATGCAGTTCCACGTCTGTTTATGTGCTAACACAGTACTCAGAGACCCAGCAGTAGGTGCCAAGACAATCAGCTGTTACAGCAATTCCCAGAACCCCCGAGTCTGGGAACTTTCAGCACCAGAGCATAAGCACCTCTAGGCAGGAACTCCGTCTTATTCATCTTTGTAGTCCCCCATTCCTGGTTCTAAGCCAGACACCTGTCAAGTTCTCAATACATTTGTTGAAAATATTACAATAGACCATATATTCTGATTTTGGCCTTCTAACTTGCTCTGTGACTTTTGACAAGTTCTCTCACCTCTCTGTGCCTCCATGTCTTCCACTGTAAATGAATGGAAGTGTGATATGCCATACTTTGTGAGCAAAGTGCTACAGCAGTGGTACAATTCCCATACAAAAGGTCTCTATGGGTGGGCCCATGTCACCTAGGCAGGATTCCTTTCCTTCTGCAACACAGAGAGTGAATTCGATATGTATTTGAGATTTGGGTTTGTGATCCCTTCACACCTTTCATACTGATGTACTATAGCCAAAGCAAATTTCTTTTGTTTCTCTTTATATCCTCAGAGTGCACACTGCATGGCACATAGGAAGTGTCTAAAAGGAGTGAACAAATGAAGGACTGAAGTCATTAAAGGTGAAGGGATGAGTAAATGAAATATTAGAGCTGAAGGAGATTTTACAAATCTAATTTTAGAGGTCTTCCTGGTTACCATTTTATTTTGGTAGACACAGCTATACAGATTGACTATCCCTTATCCAAAATGCTTAGAACCAGAAGTGTTTTGGATTTCAGATTTTTTTGGTTTGGAATATGAAATATTTGCATATATATATATAATGATGTGTCTTGGATTAGACCCCAAGTCTCAACATCAAGTTTATTTATGTTTCATATACACGTAGCCTGAAGGTGATTTTATACAATATTTTTGTTAATTTTTTGCATGAAACAAAGTTTTGGCTGCAATTTGACTGAGAACTGTTACATGAGGTCAGGTATGGAATTTTTCACATATGGCATCATGTCTATGCTGAAAAAGTTTTGGATTTTGGAGCACTTCAGATTTTGGATTTTTGGATTAGGGATGCTCAACCTGCATTAGCATCTCCACCTTAGAAGCACTTGCTAGAATAAACTTAAATCATTTAAATAAGATAAATTTCAATAACTAGCCAGGGAAATTTAATTTCATAAAAATGTTTCCATATCAAAACATTTTTGTTCATTTTTGCTTTGCTTTGTTTTGTATTGGCCATGATCTTAATATATATTTATATATATTAGAAGTACAGAGTTTTCACTTTTAGAGGGAACACACCATGTATGAAGGAATGATTAGATTAGAAATTGTTTTTTCAGGTGAACTTTGCCACCATATCAAAAAATGTAAAGTTATTTCAGTTTCCAAAACTAATTTAAATGAGTACTTAATGATGTCAATGAAAAATGGAAAGTATGAATTGTGTCTTCTTTGAGGATCTTTTTCTTTAAAAGATGAACATGATTATTTTAACCTGCTAAATGTATATTTTTAAATGTTTCATTACTTGGTATAATAATACAATATTTCTAAACTGACAAAATGATAATTTAGTGAAGCCAGTGTAAGGAAATTATAATATTTACTTACAGAACTCACTCAGAACTGTTTTTGTATCACTTATTTATGCAATTAAAAAGGACAGATACTTTTTATGCTTTTCTCAATTCCTAAATTAGTTCTCTGGTTAGAACAAATTAGTGCCAAGGAAAATATTTTTTTGTATTCAATTTTTATTTTAAATTCTGGGGTACATATGCAGAATGTGCCAGTTTGTTACGTAGGTAAACATGCGCCATGGTGATTTGCTGCACAGATCAACCCATCACCTGGGTTTTAAGCCCAGCATACATTAGCTATTCTTCCTGACGCTGTCCGTCCCACTGCACCCCCAGCAGGCCCCAGTGTGTGTTGTTCCCCATCATGTGTCATATGTTCTTAGAAAAATATATTTTTAAAATAATTTCAGAAGTTGTTATTTCAATTTCAAAAGCCATTGATGCAATCACTTGTATAGGTTCTTAATATATTGATTAAAACATTGGCTAACATGTTGTTTTTTTAATTTCCTAGAATTGTTACTGTGGATCATAACTGCTAAATATTTCAAATATAATGTTACACTTTTTAGCAATTAATTTACCCCAGTGCTTAGTATTAAGAACACTTAAAAGAAAATAGCTCGACATGGCATATAACATATTGAGATCTATTATAAAATTTTCAAACCATGTACATGACAAAGTTACCTTATATACCTGGTTATTAGAAAAGAAAAAATTCTAAAATGATGCCATTAAGATTAAATTTAAATTATATATTTGAAATTAAATTACAAACTTTTTAAAGAAAGCCTATACATTTTAATTTTATATTTTAAAGAATATAATAGCTTTACTACATTAGATTTTCTTAGAACTACCATGTTTGTGGAATTAAATTCCTACATCATGAATGAGACATTACTTTTTACTGGATGCAATATTTTCTTTTATCTTTCTGATGGTATTAAAAATAGATTTTATTTAATGCAATTTAAAACATACAAAAGATATAGAAGAATAATATAGCAAACACCAGTACACCCAAAATGCAGCTTAAGAAATAAAACATCACATACTCGAAGTTATCTGAATACACATTCCAGTTACTTTTCTTCCTGCCAGCCTCCCAGAGGTGACCTCCATCTTGAGTCTGGAGGATAACTAAAATGTATTGCCTTATAGATTTGGTAGACAAGTATGAATCCTTAAAGCAACAGTCCCAAACCTTTTTGGACACAGGGACCAGTTTCGTGGAAGACAGTTATTCCATAGACAGAGGTTGGGGCTCAGGGGTGTGGGGAGGATGGTTTTGCGATGAAACTGTTCCACCTCAGATCATCAGGCATTAGATTCTCATAAGGAATACACAACCTAGATCCCTCACATGCACAGTTCACAATAGGGTTCCTGCTCCTATGAGAATCTAATGCCACCACTGATTTGACAGGAGGCAAAGCTCAAGCAGTAATGTTCACTCACCTGTTGCCCACCTCCTGCTGTCCAGCCTGGTTCCTAACAGGCCGCAGACTGGTACTGGTCCACAGTCCAGGGGTTGGGGACCCCTGCCTTAAAGGAGATATGGTAAAGTTGTTGCATGTGTTTATTCAAAGCTTATTAACTTTGTATAGTGTTTTAATGCATGTGGTCTCCTGTAATTTGCTTTCCTTAAGTCAACATTATATTTATGAAGTATATCTGTATTGAAATACTTAGCTCTAAGTCGTTCATTTTAAGTGATTTTGGCATTCAGTTATATGAATAGTCTATAATTAATCTATCCATTCTCTTTTGGTGAAGGGTTAGATTTTTTCTAGGTTTTTTTTTGTTTTGTTTTGTTTTGTTTTGTTTTGTTTTATTTTGTTTTGTTTTTCCGCTACTAACAAGCAATGCTACTATGAATAATCTGTGCGTGTCTCCTAGTGACATGTGCAGGAATTCCTCTAAAATAAATCCCTACAAGCAGAATTGCTGGGTTTCAGGTGGGTTTAACTTCAAGTTTGCTAGATATTGCCAAATTGTATTTCAGATTGGGTTGTATCAAATACAGTTTTTCTTTTTAAGTTTTTTTTTTTAATGGTTTCTGTTTTCTCCAATGCATTTTTTCTTACTCAGTTGTTTGGTTGGTGTTTGTGTGTTTTTGTCTCTGACTTTCATTGTGAGGTCTTTCCTCAAGTGTCTGGTAAAGGCAAGCCAATCATATTTGAGGGTAAAGCCCAAAAGAGCCTTCGGAAGTCCTGTGTGAGTGATGGGGACATGGGACAGGTGTGAACTGTGGGCTTCACTCTAATACAGGGTTTCTTAACAGTGGCACTACTGACATTTGGGGCTGGATAATTCATTGTTGTGAGGGCTGTTTTGTTATTCTGTGCATTATAGGATGTTTAACAGCTTCCCTAGCCTCTACCCACTAGATGCCAGTAGCATCATGTCCCTCCAGTTATGGAAATCAAAAATGTTTCTATCCGATGGGGAAGCCCACCCCCATCCCGTTCCAGTTAGTACTGCTGCTCTAGGATAAATATATAGCTGGCCAACCTTTTTATTTGCCCCAAATTTAAATCTCCAACGGCCTTTTCTCTGGGGTCATTTGCTTCCTCCAGACAGGCTTCCTCAGCTCCCATCTTTGCCAGAGGAAAAAGAAAAAACAGGGAAATCAACTTGATGAGGGACCTAGTACAGCCATTTTCTCAGTTCCTCCATTTTCACTCTGTACGCCATGCTTGCCCGTGGCTGTGTTTGGTATCTCTGAGTCCAAGCTTCCTAGTTTAAATTCCACAGATGATCAGCCTCCTGTCTCCATAGGGTAGTCTCACTTGCCTGAATGCGGTGGGAAACAAGGATTTGTATTTTTTTTTACCTCTGTAACTAATAATGCCATGATTATCCTTTGAAGTTTGTCTTTGTGCACATCTGAACTCTTTATGATAAATTCCTAAAAGTGAATTTTAAAATCTGTGCAATTTGACATGCATTTCTCAGTATACGAATTTTAACCCTTGATGCATACTATGCGTAATAATCTAATCATAGTTCTTTTTTCCTTTGGGCAGCATTTATATTTAGAAAGTCTTTCACCTGCTAGTTTCCCTGTAGCCTTTTCTTTATCAGAGAATAAACGTAAAATAAATTATAAGTCCTCGATAGAATGTTAGAAAAAAGTATTTTGTTTTCCTCTCCTCTGGTTAACAAATTGTTTAGAAAAGATAATAGAGAGGAAATCTTCCATTAGTGAGAGAACAAATACTTACATAAATGTGATCTGTAAAAACCTTGATTTAGAACTTTCCTTGTATAAAATACCTCTTATTGAAGCATTTACACTGAGTGGGAAGTGATTGAGCCAATTGCTAAGACAATATTCTGTATACCTTTACCCTATCTGTTGAGATTTCATCATTTATTATTTTCCTGTGCAAATAGGTAATTATTTTCCTAATCTATTAAAAGCATGTTTATTTAGAATGAACAGTGTAAGATTTGGGATTTTTTTAAAGAGAATCCTAGTTAACCATGTTTTAATTGGCAACTCTGTTTTAGTTGAACTGATTAATTTTGTCTTAGTGGTGAGAATTTGAAAATTACAATTTGAAGAGGATTTAACATACCTTTTCATCTTCTAAGAAAGTTTCTATTGACCATTTTTCCTCCCCGGACCTATCTGTTTTTTAGATATTTATCTTGCTTGTGGGAAATAACCAAAAACTTAATTTAATTCTAGTTAATGAATAAAGGCAAGTAAAAATAAAGAAAAAGAAAGGAAGGAAGAAAGGGAAGAAGTTTGTTTGTTTGTTTGTTTGTTTTTTAAAGAGTGCCTCGGAAATCACCTTTATAAAAATCAAACTCATCTTTTCCCAACACTGTCTTCTGTACATGAGAAGCATCTTAAAAATGAAACTGACCTTTTAGGCGGGACAGGGAAGATGACTTTAGTGCTTATCAGTCTTGTCGATGTCCTTTTCTTATTTTTGTCCTCTAAATGTACTTGGTTGGAGAAAACACCATTTTTAAATCTCTTTATATTGAAGATATATAAAGAGTAAGAGTTTAGGTATATAAAGGCAATGCTTTCATCTAGTGATTTCTTGTCCTTGGTTTTAGGCAGGGCCATCAACAACTGAAAAAGAAATCATTACTTCCTGTAGCAAAATTAAAATTAAAAATTAATAAACTAGTAAACAGTCATGGTGCACCTACCGTGGACCAGATCCTTTGCCAACAGGCTGCATTCATACATAGACAGATGAATGACTAGAGACCTGATTACAAAGATAGACAAACCATTGATGGACATTTGGGTTGGTTCCAAGTCTTTGCTATTGTGAATAGTGCCACAATAAACATACGTGTGCATGTGTCTTTATAGCAGCATGATTTATAATCCTTTGGGTATATGCACACCAACATGGCACATGTATACATATGTAACAAACCTGCACGTTGTACACAGGTACCCTAGAACTTAAAGTATAATAATACTAAAAATAAAGAAGTAAATAAATACATAAATATAGACAAACCAACACTTTCATGGATGTTACCTCATTTTATGCTCACAAATGCCCTATCAGTCAATGATGTCCCCATTTTATAGACAGAAACACAACCTGTTAGAAGTTATGTGGTTAAGTGACTTGCCAAAGGTCAAATGGCTAAGAAGTATGTATTTTGGGGATATAAAGCTGATGGGTAAAGCTTGAAAAATGAGACAGTTTGCTGATTGTAAAGGTTTGGTCATTAATCAACATTCATTCATCTAACAAATTTTTATCGTGCACCTTCTATGTACTGGGCATTTTGCTAGGTGATGGGAGACTACATAACTAATATGAAGTCCCTGCCCTCATAGAGCTTACATTTAGTGGAGGAAAGAGACAATAAATACAGCAAATAAGATAGTGATGCATAGTGACAAGTGCTAGGAAGAAAAATAAAGCAGGCTGAGTGGATAAAGAGTGATTATTAGAAGGATGAGAAACCATTACTCCACCTGAAGTCACAAAATAGATAAAGCATCTTTTCCTTGCAGCTCAAAGAGAAAGCCATGTTTTATGTTTTACTGCTGTCATATTTTATCCACAGTGAAGCGCTAAACATGAAATTTAAAGAATGAAAAAAACTTTAATAAGGTGGCTTCAGTTTTGTCTTATAGTATTACAGTCCATCTTCAAACAATGTCTAAATTACAGTCTATTTTTTTCTAGCATGAATCAAAAGAAAATCCAGTGAGGTCATTATTAGTGTCTGTAAAATTGTAATGGAAGAAAACTTGTAGAAATCTGTCTTTGAAAGTCTGTTCCCAGAGTTCAAGTGGCAACAGTTTTGTGATTTGACAAGATAGTTCATGGCTTTTAAAGACAAATGACTTATTCTGCTTAATGTGGCTTTCTGATAAGCCTTGAGAGAATTTTTTAAATTATACTTTCAGTTATGCATACATAATTGCCATTCATCTATGACATAAGTATGGCATTTGGTATCTACTGCTTTTACAGATAGGTTAATGCAGTGAACTCCTTGGTCATTATTTAGCCCTTTCTGAAGACAGGAGGTAACAATAATGTACTTACCTCTTGTTAAAAGCTCCACATTTGACCGTTCTACTCATTTTTATAATTCCAGTGTTTGCTTGCAAATAATCTTCCCTTGTAGTATGAAGACATTGGAGTGCCCTGAGCAGAGGGGAGGGGTAGAGCTTTCAGGAAAGCAGTGATGAAACTGATATCCCTGGACAATATCAGCATCTCAAGGGAAGCAACTTTTATCCTCACCCTTGTTCTTGACTTGAACTCCAGTCTTTGTCCTATATACTAGTGTTGCCCAATGAGTGGAATCCAGTACTATGGCATTTGAAAAGATTTTAGGTGGTACAACAAACATTTTTAATGATTATATGCTTATTTTAACATATACTAGAAAAGTATAAAACTGGTTATATACTTTTAACCAGAGAAATAAACCCATTTCTCAAAAGTTATGCTTATAAACAACGAGGAAGTGAAAGAAAAGTGAGTCCACTTAAGGTACTAGGTTAATAATAGCAGAGATAGAACCCAGCTATGGCAAAACTGTGGCGGTAGTGCATGGATGACAGAGGGCAAATGAACACAGCCCTCACAGTGGTCTTCAGTCACCTTGAGCCCTGCTTTTCCAAAGACTGATTCCCTGTGGTCCTTTTCTTCATTTTCTGATAACCTCTTCTCTTCACATCTCTTTGCTGCCCATGGGAGATTTCATAGCCTGGCCCTGTCCTGTGGGAGCCCCACTAGTGTGAGTCTCAGGGGGCTTGCATGTGGCTACATTGAGCATTGTTCAATCCTTAGAGGCCTCTGTCTATTGAACTTCCTTTTTTGGTTGAGGTAGATAAAGACCCTTCCAAAGTTTCCCTTACATGTAGGTGTATCCTACATTTGTGAGGGCTCCTTTCATCCTTTCTTGTTTACACATTCAGAGGAGGATGTTTCAGTGTTGCCAGTGGACTAAAATTGAATGGTGCTGGACTTCTGGGGTCTGAAATTATCTTGGACAGCTTCGAAGATTTTCATTATTTAAATAATAATTGTCATATGAACCTGTTGTTTGAATGTGATACTGTCTTTTTCTTTTGCCAATACACATTCTCTCTCTCTCTCTCTCTCTCTCACATACACACACACACACACACACACACAAAATACACCTCCCTTAGTGGTGGCTGTACTACTCCATCTGATCCATTTTTCCATTCTATCGAAATCCACTGTATACTGTGCACATTCATTATTCAGCATCAGGTGTAATCTAGTGAATTATGGAGGAAAAGGATTTGGAACTAGACTGAATATATAAAAGCCTACAGAATCACTTGTGTTTGTTTATGCAAAAAGGAAAAAAGAGAAAAGCCACAGTAGTTTATGAAACTGAATTGTCCTATAGCTTCAGAATGGCTAGATCTAAGGAAGCCTCAAGCAGTACCATTTAGCCTTTACCTCTTTCTGTGTATCTCTTGCATTCAACTTTGCTTTTCTGTCAGTTAGTTGTATTCTCAGGCAGGTTCTTTGTACAGTAAACAAGAAAGCCACCAGTAGCTCTTAGCTTACATCTCATCAGCTTACCATCCCCAGAGGAAAGACAACTCCTATTTCCAGTGTTTCCTCCAACAAGCTCAGCATTTCACCAGTTTGAGTCAAGTGCCCAGCTTCTTACCAGTCCCTGCAAGCCCTACAGCCTGGAGGTGGGGCATACTTACTGAATGGGCCTGAGTCATGCATCCTCATGAAGCCGAGGGTGGGATCCATTCCCTACTAAATCAAATGGACCCACAGTAGGAGAAAGGGTGTGTTAGTCAGAGCTCTCCAGAGAAATAGAACCAATAGGAGAATGTGTGTGTGCACATGCATGTGTGCATGTGTGCGTGCGTGTGTCTGTGTATCTGTATAAAGCTACATGTATAAAGGTAGAGAGAGAGATTTACTATAAGGTATTAGGTTATTGCTCACACAATTATGGAGTCTGAGAAATCCCATGATCTGGCATTTGCAAGCTATAGACCCAGAAAAGCTGGTGTCTGTCTGGAAATTCCAAAGGCCTAAGAATTGGAGCACTGAGGGCAGTAGATCATCAAGGTCCCAGCTCTCTCCTCTGCCTTTTTATTCTGTTCAGGCACTCAGTGGGTTGGATGATGCATACCCACATTGGAGAGGGCTATCTGCTTTACTCAGCCTGCCAATTCATATGCTAATCTCTTGCAGAAACACCCTCACAGACCCACACAGAAGTAATGTTTAACCAGCTATCTGGGTATCACTTGGCCCAGTCAATTTTATGCATCACGTAAAATTAACCCAAACAAAGAAAGCCTCTAAGACACTTGAGATGCTGTTTTAAAAAGAGGAGGGGTAGATGCTGGGCAGGAGAAAATATCAGATCCAGGTGAGGGCCTTACACATTGGATGTGGCCAGAAGTGGAAGCCATTGTTTATGATGAAGATTATATTAGGTGTGCCACACTGACAAGCCCTTTCCCCATCATGTCAATAGGCCTGTGGCATTTATTCCCTGCAAACTGTAATAAACATGATGTCATCTATCACACTCCCCTCCTCTGTAGGAAAATGAATATTCTGAGCATTAGTCAGAGATGTTGAAAGAAGTGCCCAATAATTCCTTAATATCTAAAATGCTTTCAGCTGCTCCCCTTACTAGTCAGAATATCAAATCATAGGAGCTGTATCAATCTTACTGAGACTAAACTGAGTTAACTAAGAATATGGCCTTTTGAGAAAAGCTCAAAACAGCAGAATTGTAGAATAAGTGGCTGATTTGTTTGCTGATTTTTTTCCTCTTTCAGGAGTCTTGGTGTAACCACTACACTTCTCCATGGAGAAGGGCACTGGCTAATGAGCCAGGAAAGCTGTACCATTTACAGCTTAGGCCACTTAATTCACTTCACTCAGCCTCAGTTACCTCATCTGTAAAATGGCAGTGATGATATTTGTCATATTGAAAATGTGATGAAATAATAAAAGTAAAACAACTAGGAAAATAGCTGGGGATTAAAGCAGTGCTTGATATGCTAGTTTTTCTCTCAGTAAAGGGACTTTCATTATAAATTTAGAGTTTTTATAAATGTATATTAATTTGTTTCATATAATCTAAAGTTTCATGTTTGGGTAAAATTTCGACTGAGGTAATATATATTATGTACTCAATAACAATTTGAGCTTAACGCTATGAGACTGTATTTATTCAAGTAACAGACCAAAAGAATTTAAATTCTGGTATCTCTGAGCATGACATCCAGGGACATGCAAAATAACAGGCATTCCTCTGGCTTAGGGAAAGACATGTATGTTGGGGCCAGATAAGAAATAATATTTAAAAATTATTTAGAAATAATTTAAAATTATTTAGAAATAATATTTAAAAATCTCTGCAAATGCACTCCTAGTGCATTTCCTAAATGAAAGCTATTCACCAGCAACACATTCTGCTTTGTGTCCTTAAAATGAAGATAAAAACAAAGCTCATTCTAAGGAAATGTTCTTTCTAATCAACTTAACTGAAATGTAGCTTTTTTCTTTTTCTTTGTTTATTTGTTTTTCTGACATGCAACTCTTTTAAAAAAGTAAACTTTCCTTCAGCTTTTCTGTAGACCCCAGTGACTACTTGGAGTCACTTTTAGGTTTTGTGTTCAAATGAAGATTAACAAATGTGTAATAAGTCTACCAAAGGATACCCAGCATTCTATCAGCAACATTTTCATGTTTTCTCATTTTACTTTGCCACAACACAATGAGGGAGATGTTATTCTCTCATTTTGCAATCAAAGAAACTGAGGCTCTGGAGAAGTTATATGATGTGCCTAAAGCCACAAAATCACTAATCCATAAAGCCAGGATTATCAAGTCCTGGTTTCTAAATCCAGGGTCTTTTCACAGGGTATTAGTAACATATTCTAAACTAAAATATTTTATTTTGCACATTTAATAGCACCTTACTTCATCAAGATTTCTACAAGCTACAAGCTGAACAAATTGATTTGCAGGTTATTTTTAGAAATCATTTCACCCATCACTGAGAGCAGCCTTTACAGAACTTTTTGAAAGCATACAAAAATATTGCCTGGCAGTTTAATGAAATGGTAAAAGAAGAGAGATAAATTATTGGAAAGTACAGAGTGTTGACGCATAAACAGTAGAAGACACACATGGGGCAGAGGGATGACTCTCCACTGAACTGCCTTGCCTGAATTAACATTTAAGTAACACAAGCACCTTTGTCATTGCCTGGATCCTGAGGGGTCACAGCACCTGACTGGAGCATTTGTTACTCAAATTATAGGGTCCAAATCTAATCCTAATGACTTGGGGTGCTAATCAAGACAGCTGAAAGTAGTAACTGGTAGGAATCTGAGTTGGACTCAAGGAGGAATGCAAAGGTCAAAGCCGGAGAGCAAGTAAGTACCAAGGTAAAGGTAAAACCCCAAATAGGAAAGTGGTCCTATGATCCCAAACTTGGAAGCTCAAAAAGAAGTTGAGAAACATGGCATGGAACACATTGGTACAGTTGTTTCAGAATGAAGAATGTGAATGGTGTGAGGAAGTCAGGAAACATTTTCTGTCATAGCTATGGCCTGGTATGTGGGACCACCCAAATGGGCTAAAGGAATTTGTTTGTCTTTTTGCTCCGTAATTGATTTCACCTTCGAGTCTATCACATGAATTCCTACAGAGTTTCATAATGGCTCATAAACTTTAAGTAACATGAGGACTATGTACACAAGGAGTGAGTAACATGCCATTTTATACATTACATATCCCAAACACAGTGAACTTGTTCTGTTTTGTTTTGTTTTTTAAATTTTACTTTAGGTTCAGGGGAACATGTGCAGATTTGTTAGATACATAAATTGCATGTCACAGGGGTTTGGTGTACAGATTTTGTTGTCACCCAGGTAATAAACATAGTACCCAATAGTTTTCTGATCCTCACCCTCCTCTCATTCTCCACCCTTAAGTAGGCCCTCATGTCTATTGTTCCCTTCTTTGTGTCCATGTGTACTCAATGTTTAGCTTCAACTTTTAAGTGAGAACATGTGGTATTTGGTTTTCTGTTCCTGTGTTCACATAGGATAATAGTCTCCAGCTCCATCTATGTTGCTGCAAATGACATGATCTCATTCTTTTTTATGGCTGCATAGTATTCCATGGTGTATATGTATCACATTTTCTTTAGCCAGCTGCTGTTGAAGGGCATTTAGGTTTATTCTGTGTCTTTGCTATTGTGAATAGTGTTGCAATGAACATACACATGTGTATTAGTTAGTGCTTATGCTGCCAATAAAGAAATATCCAAGGCTGGGCAATTTATAAAGAAAAGAGGTTTAATTGACTCACAGTTCAGCATGGCTTGGGAGGCCTCAGAAAACTTACAATCATGGTGGAAGGGGAAGCAAACATGTACTTCTTCACATGACGTCAGGAAGAAGAAGTGCTGAGCAAAGGGGGAAAGCCCCTTATAAAACCATTAAATCTTGTGAGAACTCACTATCATGAGAATAGCATGAAGGTAACCACCCCATGATTAAATTACCTCCCATGAGCTCCCTCCCACGAGACGTGGGGATTATGGAAACTACAACTCAAGATAAGGTTTAGGTGGGGACACAGGCAAACCATATCAATGTGCATGTGTCTTTATGGTAGAATTATTTATATTACTTTGGGTATATAGCCAATAATGGAATTGCTCGGTCACATGTTACTGCTGTTTTAAGTTCTTTCAAAAATTACTTCACTGCTTTCCACAATGGCTGAACTAATTAACCTTATTTCCACCAACAGTGTCTAAGCATTCCCTTCTCTCTGCAACCTTACCAGCATGTTATTTTTTTACTTTTTGTTATAGCCATTATGACTGGTTTGAGATGGTATCTCACTGTGGTTTTGATTTGCATTTCTCTAATGATTAATGATGTTGAGCATTTTTTCATATGCTTCTTGGCCATGTGTATGTCTTCTTTTGAAAAGTGTCTGTTCATGTCCTTTGCCTACTTTTTAATGGGGTTGTTTTTTGCTTGTTAATTTAAGTTCCTTATAGAGTCTGGATATTAGACCTTTGTTGAATGCTTAGTTTGTGGATATTTTTTCCCTTTATGTAAGTTGTCTGTTTACTCTGTTGATAGTGTGTTTTGCTGTGCAGAAATTCTTTAGTTTAATTAGGTCCAATTTGTCAATTTTTGTTTTTGTTGCAATTGCTTTTGGCATCTTCATCATGAAATCTTTGCCAAGTCCAATGTCCAGACGGTATTTCCTAGATTATCTTCCAGAGTTTTTATAGTTTTGGGTTTTACATTTGTCTTTAATTCATCTTCAGTTGATTTTTGTGTATAGTGTAAGGAAGGGACCCAGCTTCAATCTTCTGCATATGGCTAGCCAGTTATCCAAGCACCATTTTTTGAATAGGGAGTCTTTTCCCCCATTGCTTGTTTTTTTGTTGGCTTTGTTGAATATCAGATGGTTTGGGGGTGGCTTTATTTCTGGGTTCTCTATTGTGTTCCATAGGTGTCTGTTTTTGTACCAGTACCATTCTGTTTTGGTTACTGTAGCCTTGTAATATAATTCGAAGTCAGATAATGTGATGCCTCCAGCTTTGTTCTTTTTGCTTAGGATTGCCTTGGCTATTTGAGCTCTTTTTTGATTCCATATAATTTTTAAGATAGCTTTTTCTAATTCTGTGAAGAATGTCATTGGTAATTTGATAGGAATAGCATTAAATCTGTATATTGCTTTGGGCAGTATGGCCATTTTAACAATATTGATTCTTCCAATCAATGAGCGTGGAATGTTTTTCCATTTGTTTGTGTCATATCTGATTTCTTTGAGTAGTGTTTTGTAATTCTCCCTGTAGAGATCTTTCACCTGTCTGTTTAGCTGTGTTCCTAGGTATTTTCTTCTCTTTGTGGCTATTATGAATGTGATTGTGTTGCTGATTTAGCTCTCAGCTTAGACATTGTTGGTGTTTACAAATGCTGGTGATTTTTAGCATGTTCCAGTGGTGCAGTCAGCATGCAGTACTTGTACAGAAATGCTAGTGATTTTGTAATTAATTTTTATCCTGAAGCTTTGCTGGGGTTATTTATCAGATATAGGAACTTTTGGAGAGAGGGTGTTGTTTTCCAGGTGTAGAATTATATCATCTGCAAATAAAGATAATTTGAGTTCCTGTGTTCCTATTTGGGTGCCTTTTCTTTCTTTCTCTTACCTGCTTGCTGTGGCTAGGAAAATTAGTACCATGTTGAACAGGAGTGGTAAGAGTAGGCATCCTTGTCCTCAAAACATAGTGAATTTGCTAACCCAACCAAGAACCAGATTTGAACTCACCTCTGCAATGCTGCCATCTTGTCATCTTCTGGGTAATCTCCCAGAAACCTATGCTGAGGCAATAGTTCCTTTCTCTTTGCTTCAGTAGCACTCTAGGAGCAAAGACCTGTATTTCCTGCTATCAGTTTTGTAATTGTTCAGGTTCATCCATCTCTCCCACTAAACTGCATCTTTCCTATGAGGGATTTGCTTTCAGAGTTTTACCTCGCTGCACTTACAGTGTCTAGCATACAGTAAGCATTCAATAGTTAACGTACTGTCCTTTAAAAGGATTTCATAGTAAACCTTTCCCTCCTCTCCCTTTGGCAAATGCCCTCCACTGAAATTTTGCGTCAGCATTATGCTAGGAATGAAGTTTGTGAAGCTGAATTTTCACAGTGGGTCCCTAGCTTTACTGCACTCATAATGTGCATTTTTTGCTCTAAACCTTTTTTGAAACAGCCGCTTTCAGTTTTGTTTTGTTTTTTAATCCATCTCCCTCTAAGACAGTACAGCTAATCAATACACAAAGTAAAAAGAATGGAAAATGGATGTAAGTCATGACTTTTCTGGGGCTTCCCTTTGGCCCTACCTTCAAACACTTTCCACCTCTTCCATCACTTGCTTAGAATAAAGACAAATTAGTTTTCATGATTAATGTATTTTAATATCAACTAAATACCTCTGTTTAATCCCAAATTAAGCATGCCATGATATTTCCTGTGGATATTTCTTACAGTACGTTTGTGTATTTAGAGGTCACCTCTACTTATGCTGTGTTTCTCCTGCTCCCTGTATTGTTGTTGTGTCACACTATGTAATGTCATGGTTATACTTTGCCATGGAAACAGGCCTTTCCTCAGGGTTTTCTGCATACCATGGCCACAGAGATTGAGATGTTCCACTTCTGTGGTTTGGTATTGAAGTTTTTCCTCTTTACTATTTTAGTTAAAATTTATAGAAGGGGAAAAGAGCTCTAAAGGAGAGGGTTGCTATTGCTGACATCTTTATTCCTGCTACTATCCATTAGCAATTTAATTTAAGGTAATGTTTCTCCCTGTTGGGCTTACAGAGGGGCCCGTGTTTTATTCTCAGTTATTGTAATTCTGTATGCAACCATCTACTATCACACCAAAAGGAACATTCAATGTCATTTTACGTGTGCTGCCTTAGACATTGAGACTCTTACTCCTGGCCCAGGGAACATTTCTGGATGTTCATCACTGCAGGTGAGCATCGTTATAATTAGAATCTTAGCTCTGGAAAAATGTTCACATAAAGCACATCCATGATGCAGGATAATGAGTTTCAGAGGCTCCTCTCTAGGTCTCAGTTCCAATTAACCCGTGGCAGAGAGAACTGCATAAGAAATGTCAATGTAAAATCAAGCTAGTGAATTTGGACAGAAGAAAGGATAATCAATCACCCTGGCAGAACCCATCAATCAGTTCCTATTTCTGTTACATGAAGGAGTTGTTTCTGCAAACTAGTGTTTGTTACACCTCTCTCAAATATTGTGCAAACATAATATACTGCTTCTCAGATAAAGGTTAACTAAATAAGTCTCTAGAGAATGAAAGCAAATGATTTCGCCACTCATTAATCTATAGATCTTCAATATGTGTCTGAAATGCTCATGTTAACTAAGAACAAAGATGACACCCAAGCCTGCTAATGTTCTATTAGCAGTATAGCTGAGCAGTATAGCCAGTATGAGTTATATGAGCAGTATGAACCAGGGACAAAGAAGATGGAGACACAGAAATCCCAGGGAGACCCAGTTCCTCCACAGGACCATGGGTGGTTTGCTTTCTGCACTGCCCCCAAACCTCAACTGGGTTAAGCTAGGGATTACAGCAGGGAACAAAAGAGACAATGATCCCTGCCCTTGTGGAGATTACATTCTGGAAAAGAGAGCCATAACATAAACAAAATAAAATAAGTGAATGACATAGGATGTTAGAAGGTGAGAAGGGCTATGGAAAAGCATGAAGGAGAGAAGAGAGATAGGGAGTTCTGTGGGGCAGAGAGGTTGCAGTTTTAAATAAGGTGGTCCAGAGAAGGCCTTCCTGAGAAAGGTGATATTTGAGCAAAGACTTGAAGGAAGGGAGGGAGATATCAGAGATCTATGTAGATAGCTAGTGTAAAAAGCATTCCAGAGAGGATAATGGATATCATTCTTTCCAGCTGGAGAGACATAAGCAAGGCAGCTGAGGTCAGAGAGGTAAGATTGTGGGCAGGTAGTTGTAGATCTGGAGTCTCTCTATAAGGGCATTGACTTCCGCTCTGAAATAGGGGGCCATTTGGAAGGCTTTCAGTGGAGGAGACATATATTCTGACAACATTTTATGTAGGGTCACTCTGGCTGCTGTGTTGAGAACAGGCTGGGATGAAGGCAGAGAGGACAGGGAGACCAATAAGTCAGAGGCTATTGCACTTATCAGGCAGAAGGTGATGAACCAGGTGGTAATAGTAGGGGCCTCCAGAAATGGTCAGATTCTGAATTCCTTGTGACACACACACACGCACACACACACACACACAACACTGATATATATTTGGAATGTTAAAAGTCGGCATAAATGTCTGATCATTTCTTGATTAGAAAGAAATAACTGTTTGTCACTAGTTGTATTTGTGAACTTCTCAACATTGTGAAATTGAGTTTTCAAATGTTTTGAAGCCATGAATCTTTGCCTTAAAATAAGTAAATTTGAGTCATGGGAAAGACTGTAGAGGTAAGGTACCCCAAAGTGAAATATATACTTTCATAAATTTAGCTATGAATATATATATATACACACACACACACATATATGTTTGTAGAAGTATCTGCATTTCTCATAATGTTTAAGAAAGTGGCATTAAAGTATTATTGCTAACAGTCATTTTAATGAGCAGAAGTTGTACAAAGAAACTCAGATTTTCAGCTGAACCTTGTCAACAGTAGAGAAGGAGCTGTGGCAGACCCAAACCTCCATGTGGTCTGCTTCCTTCATTTTCATCTCTGACTTTGGCCTTTGGGCAGTGGGTTTGCCTGGCTGTGGTCATCTGAGCCACACTCTTCTCTCTGTGTGCCCTGATACTTTCTGCATCCATGCCTTTGCATAGACTGTGCCTTCTACCTAAAGTGCTCAGTTCTCCTCCATAGCTATCATCCTTTAGAACTCAGCTGAAGGGACACCTCTTCTGTTAGGATTGGATGCTTCTCCTATTGGTTCCACTACACACAGGGACCTTGGCTACTTACAGTACTTCTCAGTGTTAATAGAGTTCTGTATGTGTCTTTCCCTGTAGACTGTGAACTCTTTGTAGCCCCAGTGCTGGAATACTATTGTCTGGCACACAGTAAATATTTAGTGTGTGCTGCTAAATTCATGTTTAGTTGAAAGAGCCCATAATAGCTAATCACTTTGTGTTAGATGCATTTCAAAGACAAGTTAAGGTTCCTTTCTGTGGTAATAAGAATGGCAACCATTTATGTGTTAGGGTTCTCCAGAGAAACAGAACCAATAGAATAAACACAGACACAGACACACACACACACACACACACAGAGTATATGTGAGGCGATTTGTTATGGGAATTAGCTATTGTGATTGTGGAAGCTGACAGATCCCAGTTTTGCCATCTGCAAGATGGAGAACCAGGAAAGCCAGTGGTGTGATTCATTCCAAATCTGAAGGCTCAAGAACCAGGAGCATCAATGACCAAGGGCAGGAGAAGACGAATGTCTCAGTTTAAGCAGAGAGAGCAAATTTGCGCTTCCTCTACCTTTTTGTTCTATTTGGGCCCTCAATGGATTGTATGATGCCCCCCAACATTGGTGGGGATGATCTTTACTCAGTCTACTGAGTCAAATGCTAATCCCTTCCTAAAACCCCCTCACAGACACACCCAGAAATGTTTTACCAGCTATCTGGGTATCCCTTAGCCCAATCAAGTTGACACAGAAACGTAACCTTCATGATTTATTATGATTGTCCAGCATCCCCAGTACTGTGTAAGGCACATGGCAAATATCTCATTCAGGCCTCCAGCAACCTATAAGGAAGGTGTGTTTTATCCCTATTTTATAGGTAGGCAACTAAGGTGTGGAACAGCAAGGCAGTAATAGAAATAAACCTTAATGCATCCTTAGAGATAATCAAAATTGATAATGTAATGAACCTAAGGACACTATTTCCCTTTGATACGTATAGGTAAGTATTCTGTAAACTGTAACTTGTAAAAACCTGCAACAAGCTGGCCTATAATAACACAAACTCAGATAACAGGGTGGGTGACGGCCTCAATCCCCTGCCAGGTCCCTGTTCTCAATGGAAAAGTCAATGTTCTCATCTTGAGGGTGTCAGGGCAGGATTAGAACCTGAACACCTGGTGATCATTTGCAACTCCTTCAGCTCAGCATTTAGTTAGTTGTATAAGTTTTACTTTCTTCGCTTACGTGTCCTTTGTGACAGCACAGACAGACTGAAATATGTTATTTTTCATTAACCTCCTATTCACAACTCCACATTTTACACAATTGATTTTCTTACCCCACTTAGCATGTTATGGTAGGGTGTTTCTCTGTTTGGTTGGAAGGATTATAAATTTGCAGCATCATTTAATAGTTGATTTTTATCAATTCTGTGAACAATAAGAAGGTATTTAGAAGAAACCCATTATTGTCTCTCAGATAGGCAGTCTCTTCATTCCAGACATTTTTTATAGGAATTTTGAGTGAAATCTTAACATAACTAAAAATGTCAGCGTTTTAAATGTATGAGCTATTTAACAGATTCATCTAATTTCTATTAGTTGAAAAGGCAAAGGCTCTGTATTTATTAATTATAGGGAGATCTTCAGATGTCTTCTCAACATGCTATGGTAATGCTTCTGATTTTCTTTAGATGAACAGTAAAATTCGAGAAATGAAGACAAGAAATAGAACCTGCAATGTTTCTTAAATAGAAATAAAGGGTTGCACTAGACCACTAAGTTAAAGAGAAATCAAAAGGCTAGTGCTTTATGTGGTTGTTTTAATTACTTCATGGGTTTGCCCAGTTTGGTAAGGAGGTTTTGAAGTCTTGAAGTCTACAGATGCAGGCCAGTGAGATGCCACTTCCTCCAGGTTAGGCAGCTGCAGAATGAAGTGCAAAGCTTCTTACCAGATAAAGATGTAGGAGAAGGTTCTGTGTGCTACACAAACTAGAGTTTTGGTTGGTGTGGTGGAAAGAACACAGAATTTAGAGTCAGAATAACAAAGGAAAGCAGTCATGGAGGGCTTCTGTTATTGAGCACCTGCTCTGGGCTAGGCTTGCCACCCACATCTTCTCATTTGATCTTCATAACAGTCCTGGGAGTCAGTTGTTAGCCCAAGTGTTTGGATGAGGAAAGAGACTCAAAGGGGTTGAGTCATCGCTTAAGCTAGATCTGCAAAGCTATTGCGACAGAGGTAAGTTTTAAGACCAGGATTGTCTGGTTGAAACCCTCTGCCCTTTCCATGGCATCTGATGCCTGGAACCTGGCTCTGTCATTGGTCGTTGTTTTGTATGCTTGTGTGTGTGTTTATATTTTATATGCTTATGTTTGCTTATATATTTTTGTATATGTATTTGCTTATATTAATATAGTATATAATAAATGTATGTTTATATAGAATGATATTTATACTATATACAAATCTATAATATATAATAGATATCACATAATATAGAATGTGTGTTATATGTAATGTATACCACTTCGTATATTGTATACAATATTTAGATATATAAATGTGTTTGTGTAGTTTTTAAAAAACGATGCAGAATGTTTGATTTTAAATTGCCAAAATTCATGAGAATTGAAGGTTTTATTCATTTTAATTTGAATTTTCTAATGAAAAACTTTTTTTAACTTTTAAGTTCAGGGGTACACATGCACATTTGCTACATAGGAAACTTTGTGTCATGGGTGTTTGTTGTACAGATTATTTCATAACAGGTATTAAACCTAGTACCTATTAGTTATTTTTCCTAATACTCTACCTCCTTCCACCTCCACCCTCTGATAGGCCCCATTGTGTGTTGTTCCCCTCCCTGTGTCCATGTGTTCTCATCATTTAGTTCCCACTTATAAGTGAGAACATGCAGTATTTGGTTTTCTGTCCCTGTGCTAGTTTGCTAAGGCTAATGGCCTCCAGCTCCATCCATGTCCCTGCAAAGGACAAAATCTCATTCTTTTTTATGACTGCAGAGTATTCCATTGTGTATATGTACCACATTTTCTTTATCCAGTCTACCATAGATGGGCATTTAGGTTTATTCCATGTCTTTGCTATTGTGAATAGTGCTCCCATTTTAGAGAGCTGAGCAAAATACAGGGGTAGAAGAAGCAGTGGGAAGAGCCCTATGGGCTCTTGGTCCCCAGGGAAGCCATTTCTTACTTTGTTTCACAGAGTAAGACAAAGTACTCTTGGGGAGGGCTGCCAGAGAAACTGGGGAAAGACCACAGGAAGAAGGAAACTTCCAGCTGAACTTTGTAACAATTTTGACCAAACATGAAGTTTCCTGGACAGAAGTCGGGGGAGGGGGTGAATAGGGAGTGCAGACACAGCAGGAAGCCGCAGCAGGCCGGGAGGCACAAAACTTGAAAATCCTGTTTGCTTTCTCAGCCAGGAGGCTGGCAGCCTGGGGTAGGTTTCCATCCCTGCTCACCAGCTGGTTGAAAATAAACTTGGTGCTTTTGTGGGGGCACAGTAGGAGCGAGACTGGTCTTTGGGGTTGTGTGGGAGCTGGATAAGGCCTGTAACTGCCGGCTTCCCCCCACTTTCCTGGCGACCTGCATGACACAGCAGAGGCAGCCATAATCCTTCTGGGAAAATAACTCAGTTGGCCTGAGACCCACACCCTCATCCTCTGCAACAGTCACAGCAAGCCCCACCCAAAGAGAGTCTGAGCTCAGACACAGGTAACCATGCTCATACCTGATGGTCTTTCTCTGCCTGCCCTGGCAGCCGAAGACAAAGGACACAATCTCTTGGGAGCTCTAGGGCCCTGCCCACCACCTGATCCTCCCTATACTACCGCAGCTGATGCTTTCTTGAAATTGCCACCTCCTGGAAGGAGGCCAACCAAGACAAAACTAGTGCAATAAACAAAACTACAACTAAGGACCCTCACAGAATCCATTTCACTCCCCTGCCACCTCCACTGGAGCAGGTGCTGGTATCTAAAGCTGAGACCTGAAGACAGTTCACATCACAGGACTCTGTGCAGACACCCCTAGTACCAGCCTAGAGCCCGGTAGCTCCACTGGGTGGCTAGATCCAGAAGAGAAATAACAATCCCTGCAGTTCAGCTCTCAGGAAGCCCCATCCCTAGGGGAAGGGAGAGAGCACTACATCAAAGGAGCACCCTGTGGGACAAAAGAATCTGAACAGCAGCCCTTGAGCCCCAGATCCTCCCTCTGACATAGTGTACTCAAATGAGAAGGAACCAGAAAAACAATTCTGGTAGTATGACAAAACAAAGTTCTTTAACACTCCCAAAAGGTCACACTAGCTCACCAGCAATGGATGCAAACCAAGGAGAAATCCCTGAATTGCCAGAAAAAGAATTCAGAAGGTCTGTCATTAAGTTAATCAAGAAGGCAACAGAGAAAGATAAAGTCCAACTCAATGAAATTTTGAAAAAGATACAAGATAGGAAGGGAAAATTCTTCAGTGAAATAGATAGCATTAAAAATCATAACTTCTGGAAAGGAAGGACACACTTAGAGAAATGCAAAATGCACTGGAAAGTTTCAGCAATAGAGTTGAACAAGGAACTTCAGAACTCAAAGACAAGGTTTTCAAATTAAACCAGTTCAACAAAGACAAAGAAAAAAGAATTTTTAAAAAATGAACAAAGCCTCCAAGAAGTTTGGGATGATGTTAACCAAATGTAGGAATAATTGGTGTTCCTGAGGGAGAAGAGAAATCTAAAAGCTTAGAAAGCATATTTGAAGGATAATCAAGGAAAACTTCCCTGGCCTTGCTAGAGATTTAGACATCCAAATACAAGAAGCTCAAAGAGCACCTGGGAAATTTACCATAAAAAGATCATCACCCAGGCACATTGTAATCAGGTTATCTAAAGTCACGACATAGGACTTTAAGAGCTGTGAGGTGAAAGCACCAGGTAACCTATAAAGGAAAACCGATCAGATTAACAGCAGATTTCACAGCAGAAACCCTACAGTCCAGAATAGATCAGGGCCCTATCTTCAGCCTTCTTAAACAGAACAATTATCAGTCAAGAATTTTGTATCTAGAAAAACTAAGCTTCATAAATGAAGGAAAGATAGTCTTTTTTCAGACAAATGCTGAGAGAACTCACCACTACCAAGCCAACACTGTAAGAACTGCTAAAAGGAGCTCTAAATCTAGAAACAAGTCCTTGAAATACAGCAAAATAGAACCTCCTTAAAGCATAAATCTCACAGAACCTCTAAAACAAAAATATAATAAATAAACAACAGGGTATTCAGGCATCAGGTAACATGATGAATAGAATAGTACCTCACATCTGAATACTAGCATTGAGTGTAAATGGCCTAAATACTCCACTTAAAAGATACTGAATAGTAGAATGGATAAGAATTCCCCAACCAAGTATCTACTGTTTTTAAGAGAATCACCTGACACATAAGAACTCACATCCGGGTGCAGTGACTCATATCTGTAATCCCAGCACTTTGGGAGGCCAAGGCATGTGGATCACTTGAGGTCAGAAGTTCAAGACCAGCGTGACCAACATAGTGAAACCCCATCTGTACTAAAAACACAAAAAATTAGCTGGGCATGGTGGTGCACGCCTGTAATCCCAGCTATTCTGGAGGGTGAGGCAGGAGAATCACTTGAACCTGGGAGGCAGAGGTTGCAGTGAGCTGACATCGTGCCACTGCACTCCAGCCTGAAGAACAGAGCAAGACTGTGTCTCAAACACACACGCGCGCGCGCACACACACACACACACACACACACTCACCATAAACTTAAGGTAAAGTGGTGGAAGATATTCCATGCAAATGGACACCAAAAGCAAACAGGAGTAGCTATTCTTATATCAGACAAAACAAACTTTAAAGCAGTAGCAGTTAAAAAAACAAAGAGGGACGTTATATAATGACAAAAGGACTTGTCCAACAGGAAAATATCACAATTCTAAATATATATGCACCTAACACTGGAGTTCCCAAGTTTATAAAACTATTAGTACTAGACCTAAGAAATGAGATACATGGCAACACAATTATATTGGAGGACTTCAATACTCCTCTGACAGTACTAGACAAGTCTTCAAGGCAAAAGGTCAACAAAGAAACAATGGATTTAAACTATACCCTCGAACAAATGCACTTAACAGAGATTTACAGAGCATTCTACCCAACAATTGCAGAATATACATCTATTCACCAGCACATGGAACTTTCTCCAAGATAGACCATATGGTAGGCCATAAAACAAGTCTCAATAAATTTAAGAAAATTGAAGTTATATGAAGTACTATCTCAGACAACAGTGGAATAAAATTGGAAGTCAACTCCAAAGAAGCCCTCAAAACCATGCAAATACATGGAAATTAAATAACTTGCTCCTGAGTGATCACTGGGTCAAACGATGAAATCAAGATGGATATAAAAAATTCTTTGAACTGAATGATAATAGTGATACAACCTATCAAAACCTCTGGGATACAGCAAAGGCAGTGCTAAAAGGAAAATTCACAGCCTTAAATGCCTACATCAAAATGTCTGAAAGCACAAACAGACAATGTAAGGTCACACCTCAAGGAACTAGAGAAACAAGAGCAAACCAAACCTAGACCCAGCAGAAGAAAAGAAATAACAGAAATCAGAGCAGAACTAAATGAAATGGAAACAAAGAAAATACAAAAGATAAATGAAACTAAAATCTGATTATTTGAAAAGATAAATAAAATTGGTAGACCATTAGCAAGATTACAAAGAAAATAAGAGAGAAGACCCAATAAGCTCAATTAGAAACGAAACAGGAGCTATTACAACCGATACCACAGAAAGACAAAAGATTATTCAAGGCTACTAGGAACACCTTTATATGCATAAACTAGAAAACCTAGAGGAGATGGATAAATTCCTGGAAATATACAACCCTCCTAAATTAAACCAGAAGAAATAGAAACTGAACAGACCAATAACAAACAGTGAGATTGAAATGGTAATTTTGAAATTGCCAATAAAAAAAGTCCAGGATTCACTGCCGAATTCTATCAGATATTCAAAGAAGAACTGGTACCAATCCTGTTGACACTATTCCACAAGATAGAGAAAGAGAAAATTCTTCCTAAATCATTCTGTGAAGCCGGTATCACCCTAATACCAAAGCCAGGAAAGGATATAACAAAAAAAAGAAAACTGTAGACCAATATCCCTGATGAATATAGATGCAAAAATCCTTAACAAAATACTAGCTAACCAAACCCAAAAGCATATCAAAAAGATAATCCACCATAATCAATTGGGTTTCATACCAGGGATACAGGGATGGTTTAACATCCGCAAGTCAATAAATGTGACACAACACATAACAGAATTAAAAACAAAAATCACGTGTTCATCCCAAGAGATGCAGGAAAAGCATTTGACAAAATCCAGCATCTGTTTATGCTTAAAACCCTCAGCAAAATCAGCATAGAAGGGACATATCTTAAGATAATAAAAGCCATCTATGACAAACCCACAACCAACCTAATACGGAAAGAGGAAAAGTTGAAAGTGTTCCTGCTAAGAATCGGAACAAGACAAGGATGCTCACTCTACTTCTATTCAACATAGTACTGGAAGCCCTAACCAGAGCAATCAGACAAGAGAAAGAAATACAGGGCATCTAAATTGGTAAAGAGGAAGTCAAATTGTTGCTGTTTGCCAATGATATGATCATATACCTAGAAAATCCTCAAGACTCCTCCAACAAGCTCCTAGAACTGATAAATTAATTCAGCAAAGTTTCAGGACACAAAATTAAAGAACACAAATCAGTAACTCTGCTATATACCAACAGTGACCAAGCTGAGAGTCAAACCAAGAACTCAACCCCTTTTACAATAGCTGCAAAAAAATAATAATAAAATACTTAGGAATATACCTAACCAAGGAAGTAAAAGACTTCTACAAGGAAAACTATGAAACACTGCTGAAAGAAATCGTGGATGACACAAACAAATAAACACGTCCCATGCTCATGGATGAGTAGAATCAATACTGTGAAAATGACCATGCTGCCAAAAGCAATCTACAAATTCAATGCAATTTCCATCCAAATACCACCATCATTCTTCACATAAGATGTTTGGTTTTCCATTCCTGAGTTACTTATTTTAAACTGCTAGTAGGAATGTAAACTAGTACAAGCAGTATGGAAAACGGCATGAAGGTTTTTTAGAGAGCTAAAAGTAGAACTTCCATTTAATACAGCAGTCTCACTCCTGGGTATCTACCCAGAGGAAAAGAAGACATCATTCAAAAGAGATACTTTCACATATATGTTTACGGCAGTACAATTTGCAATTGCAAAAATATGGAACCAGCCCAAATGCCCATCAATCAACAAATGAATAAAGAAATTGTGATACATATATCATATATATGATTGATATAGATATACACACACACACACACCATGGAATACTACTCAGCAATAAAAAGGAATGAAATAATGGCATTTGCAGCAACCTGGATGGAATTGGAGACTGTTATTCTAAGTGAAGTAACTCAGGAATGGAAAACCAGACATCATATATGAAGAATGATGGTGGTATTTGGATGGAAATTGTGTTGAATTTGTAGATTGCTTTTGGCAGCATGATCATTTTCACAATATTGATTCTACCCATCCATGATCATGGGATGTGTTTCCATTTGTTTGTGTTATCTGTGATTTCTTTCAGCAGTGTTTTATAGTTTTCCTCATAGAGGTCTTTCACCTCCTTGGTTTGGTGTGTTCCTAAGGTTGGTTGGTTGGCTGGTTGGTTGGTTGGTTGGTTGGTTGGTTTGTTTGTTTGTTTGTTTGTTTGTTTGTTTGTTTTCTGCAGCTATTGTAAAAGGGGTTGAGTTCTTGATTTGATTCTCAGCTTGGTCACTGTTGGTGTATAGCAGAGCTACTGATTTGTGTCCATTAATTTTGAGAGCTAAACTATGAGGACTTCAGCCATAAAAAGGAATGAATTAATGGCATTCGCAGCAACCTGCATGGGATTGAAGACTATTATTCTAAGTGAAGTAACTGAGGAATGGAAAACCAAACATCATATGTTCTCACTCATAAGTGGGAGCTAAGCTATGAGGATGCAAAGGCATAAGAGTGATACAATGGACTTTGGGGAGTTGGGGGAAAAGGTAGGAGGGGGTGAGGGTTACAAGACTACACATTGAGTACACTGTACACTGCTCAGTTGATGGCTGCACCAAAATCTCAGAAATCACATGTAAAGAACTTATTTATGTAACAAAACACCACCTGTATCCCCAAACCCTATTTAAATAAAAAAGAAAACAAAAACTACCTATTATTTTATCACTCAGAGATGATTGTTGTTAATGTAAGAGGTTATAGCCTTCCAAGCTTTTTAATGCATCTAATTTTTAAATGCTATTCCTACTTATTCATATATTCAGCAAATAATTATCAAGCACTATAATTAGTAAATGCTGCTGTTTAGGAAAGCTCTTTGAAACAAAGATCTAAGTTTCTTTTTATTATCAAACCTCCCGGCAAATAGTAAATGATCACAGAATTAACCCCATTCTAATCTGACTTTTTAGGCTAATTAGTTTGAGTTCTTGGCACTGGTGGCTGGATTAACAGTTGTTATCAGGGATATCAGAAATGTTCCTTAGAAAGCCATAAGATTCATTTAGCACAGATAAACCTGGTAACCTAGGGAGTGACAGCAACTTATGGAGCACATGGAACAATTATCCTTACCCTGAGACATACAAGAGTTTGGGCCATGTCTGCCTCTTCATCCTAACCTATATTTATGGGCCTGGGAATGTTCTGGAGACTGGTAGAGCTAGGATCAAATTCTGACTACATTTATTTGCTAAGTGCTCTTGGACAAATAACGTAATCTCTCTGTACCTAAATTCCCTCATCTGTAAAATGGGAATAATAATAGCAACGAGATAGGATTGTCATAAGGAACAAATAAAACAGTGCATAAAGTCCCTGGCACTTTGTAATGGTAGCCATCATAGTTATTATTATTTGAGGAACAAAATCGTGCATAGGAGATTATGAGTTATTTTCCCTTCCCAGGTTGATAGAATATGTGATTTCTGTAGAGCTGATTTTTGTAAGATTACATTAATAAGAAATAGCTTTAAATATTTTGTTCTATAGTTATATTTGGAAACTTTTGTCAATATCAGCACTGGGAACTAGGATGTCAAAAACCTTAATAAAAGTAATAACCCAGGCCAGATGAGATAACATGTCTACCCATGACCTTCATTCTTACCTGTACCTACCACCTCCAGCTACAACTGAGAAGGGGTCTCAAGACTGAGATCTGATGTTCCTGATGGCTTCCATTGGTGCCACAAGAGATGGGAAGGGGTGTGGAGGCTGTGGGCCTGTGAGATGAAATGATACTTCACAGAGTGCTGAGGGTTTTACTGGGGTATATATGTCAGAGCTCTCTAAATGCAGGCTATTCTCTGAATGCCTGTCCTGAGGCAGACCCATCTAACACAGAAGATGATCACCCAGGACCAACAATTGTGGGATATCCTCCAGTGTGGGGGCACTGTGATAGACAGGATGATGGCCCCGAAAGGTGTCCACATCCTCATCATTGGAACCTGTGAATATTTTATGTTACATAGCAAAGGGAAAGGTTACATAGCAAAGGTTATAATATTTTATGTTACACAGCAAAGGTTGCAGATAAAATTAAGGTTGCTAATCAGCTGTCCTTGCGATGGACAGAGTACCCTGTATTATCCAGATGGGTCCAGTCATCACAAGGGTCCTTAAAGCAGAAGAGGAGAGTGGAGTGATTCTGTGGAAAAAGGTCTCAACTTGCTGTTGCTGGTTTTGAAGATAGAGGACAGAGGCCACAGGCCAACAAATGTGGGTAACCCCTAGAAGCTGGGAAAGGCCAGGAAATAGATTTTCTCCTAGAGCCTGAAGGCAGGTATCAGCCCTGCAGAGACTTTGCTTTTAGCTCAGTGAGATCCGTGTAAGATTCTGACCTATAGCAGTTTAAAGTAATAAGTTTGTGTTGCTTAAGTCTCTAAGCTTGTGGTTATTTGTTGTAGTAGCAATTTTAAAAAGCTAATATCTGCATGTTGGCATTTTGGCCAGCACAGTTCTCTGTTATGTGAGACTACCCAGTGCATTTTAGGGCCCTTAGTATTGCTGGGTTCTGACCACTAATGTGAATGCCAGCACTTCTCCCCACAACCCACCCCCACTCCCCACCCAGCCCACTCACACATTTCTGCCTGCACCGCAAGGGAGCTGTGTTCCGCTCCTGGTTGAGAACAGTCTCCAGAGCAAGGGTGAGCCTCTCTTTCTCTTTCTCTTTTTCTTCTCCTGGTTTTGGAGTTCAAGGACTCAGATCTGAAGACCTAAATTACATATGTCTTTCCCCTCTTATTCTCTTCTTCTTTAAAGCTATGAAGAGTAATTGTAACATATAAGATATAAATACAATTTAGCCAAATACCTGATCAGATCTTATCTTCAAATTACCAGGCCAAGTGCCCAGGGAGCAAGAATATTTACAAAACCTTCTGTCCTCCAACAGAGACAGGCTGATGAAATATAGTACTCATTCATTTATTCGTTCAGTACTATGTACTGAATAGTACTATGTACTTTTATATACATAACACTGTATTAGGGGCTGTGGTCACAGAAAAATGAAAAAGACCTGATCTCTGCACCAAAGGCACTTCAGTTTAACAAAGAGGAAATGCTTGCAGGAATAACCATCATATGAGCTAGAATATGGTGGAGGCCATGAAAGAGAAGGTTCAGGGATATGTGTCTGTGTGTGAAGATATTGTGGATCCACAGGAGAGGAAACTATTATTGCAAGCTGACAGAAACAAAAAATGTCCGAGGCAGGCAGATACCTTGAGCCCAGGAATTTGAGGGCTGTAGTGAGCTATGACGGATGACACCACTACAGAGGGAGACCCTGTCTCAAAAAATAAAAAAATAAATGTTTCACACAGTCAACAGCATTTGAACTAGAACTTAAAGGGGAAGTAGGAATTCTACAGGTAGAGGAGAGGAGAGCAAAGATTGAGCACAAGTATGGAGGTACGGAAATGTTTTGCACTTTGAAGAAATTGGTCCCAGTCTACTGCTTATATTCTGTAAAGGCAGCAGGGAGGCGCACTGGAGCATCTGGGCTGTGCAATTTCACCCAGCTCTGGGGTTGAATCCTGACTCTGTTGCTTACTAGCAGTGTGATATTGGGAGTGACTTCCATGCTCTGAGCCTCAGTTTTCTCATCTATAAGACAAAGATAAGAAGACCCTGGTGGGATTGGAAAATAAAATATATTGGGAGGATGTAGAGTAGTGGAAGATAAGGAGTAACAGACTGTTGACAATGAACAACTGAGATCATAATTTACTTCAAAAATTGGTGGGTATCTGGTGTGTCCACACTAGGGCCTGAGGAGGCAACAATGACTTAGAAACAGTCTCCATGTCCAAGGAGCTTCCAATGTGGCCAAGGAGATAGATGTGTGAATTAAAACATTTAAAATACAGTATGAAATGTACAGGAATAGAAAGAAGGTCCAGATACAAAAGGGCTGCTGAGATGGCAGTGGATGAGAAAGAAAAGTCCCAGAAGGCTTGCTAGAGGAAGAACTATCAGAACTAGCAGTGGGTTTAAGAATGATTTTTTAGGGTGTCAAGACAGAGAAAAACATTTCCAGGTAGAGGAACAGCGTGGTATTGTTGATAGGCTGCAGACAGCATGGAACTGCTGGAATTTCAAGTGCAGGCTGCGGCAAGGAGTACTTAAATACAAGGCTTCACAGGAGGAAGAGATCATTTTGATGGGCTTCTCATGCCATTCCAGGGAGCTGACCCTCCAGTCTGTAGGTCTTAGGGCCGGTGCTTCACCAGGGAAGAATGGGGCAATTTAGAAAACTCCTATGGACTGAAGTAGAGAATGAATGGGAGAGCTCCAAGACTAGAGGCTAGAAGACCTCTAAGGGGCTATTATGGAAGTTCAATAACACTTGGTCCAGGGAGCAAATATAGGGATGGAAAGAAGGAAGCAGCTGAAGCAGTAATTGGGAGGTTGAACTGCCAGGATGCAATGACCAGTCAAACCTGGGCAATAAGAATGAAAGTGTTCAGGACAATGCCAGGCCTCTGGTTGGGCAATGGAATCATTAATCAAGATAGGAAATGTGGGAAAAAGGATGGACCTGGGGGGGAAAGTAGAAAGGCTAAATCACAGTGCATTCAGTTCTGAATACTTTTTATTTTGAGACACCTGAAGAAAATACAAGGGGAAATAACCACGTTGCAGAAGGCATGGCTTTGGCAAGATCTCTGTCATTATTTTAGCAACTTCTTTCTTTTGTTATGATCCTTAAGTCAAGGTTTTATTTTCTCTTTTTATATGATAAACCATTGAGGTTGTGTTTTTAAATGTCAAGAAAATCAAGTTACTTCTTAATAATGGCATCTAGATTTATGAGTGTCTTAGCTGACATAACAGATCCCAGTTATACAAATATTAAAAGTACCTGATCTTTATTAATTTGTACTGAGTGTTTTCTTTTAAATGTTTCAAGAAAAGTAAGAATTATTGTTTGTGTAGCTCTGATAATGTACACATAAATAGCACTTGTCATGGTGGGAACACTGCTTTAGAAAAGATAAAATGTCTTAGACAAAGAACAGAGTCCCACTTAGGGAGCAGTTTACTGTCTGAAATCATGAAAGGCACCAAGTGCTATAACCTCAGGGAAAGGACAAGATGTCCTGCATTGAAAAAAACATAATGGTTTTAGTAGCCCTTTAGACAGGGGAAAAAAATCTGCTAGTCAAGAGAAAGTGCTATTTTGTTACCGGTACATGCTGTTCCCGTGAATTATTGGAAATAAAGAAATATATACTCTTTACACTGCTGGGCTTTCATTCACTCACATTGTCTTTTCAGTTAAAATTTTTTTAACTCTGCACTAAAAATACCTTATAGTTGCACAAACAGAACTAGAAAATGATTTTTATTTTCTTGAGATATTAAAGGGAGCTTGCACTGATCCTTAATGTCTATATTCCACAGTTTCCCCACACTTCTCCCACATTCAGTTGAGGAAATAAAAGCAAGATCCTCTCTACTTTATTTTAAAATAAAGATTTTTTCAAAATGGCGTCTCACTTTGTTGCCCAGGCTGGAGTGCAGTGGTGCAATCACAACTCACTGCAGCCTCAAACTCCCAGGCTCAGGTGATCGTTTCACCTCAGCCTCTTGAGTCGCTGGGACAACAGGTGCATGCTACCATGCCTGGCTACTTTTTGTATTTTTTTTTTTTTTTTTTTTTTTTTTGTAGAAATGAGGTCTCCCCATGTTGCCCAGGCTGATCTCAAACTCCTGGGCTCAAGCAATCCTCTTGCCCTGGCCTCTCAAAGTGCTGGGATTACAAATGTGAGCCACTGTGCCTGGCCAATAATAAAAATGAGTAAGATGTATCATTGAAATGCTCCAGAGGACAGCATCATATTACTTACAAAATATTTTATAAAAGCTAACCTTCGATTATTTGCATACCATATGCTCTTTACATATACTAACTCATATCATTATCTTCACTTTTAACGAATGAGAACACTGGCTGGGTGCAATGGCATACCCCTGTAATCCCAGCACTTTGGGAGGCCGAGGTGGGTGAGTTGCTTGAGCCAAGGAGTTTGGGACCACATGGAGTCTGGGCAACATGGAAAAACCCTGCCTCTACATACACACACACACACACACACACACACACACACACACACAAATTAACCAGGCATGGTGGCACGCACCAGCTACTTGGGGGCCGAGGTGGGCAGATCGCTTGAGCTTAGGAGGTCAGGCTGCAGTGAGCCATGATCATGCCACTGTACTCCAGCCTGGGTGACAGAGCGAAACCCTGTCTCAAACAACAACAACAAATAAGGAAACTGAAACCTGTGGGGTTAAATGATTCACCCGACATCTCTTAGCTAGTGTGTTGCATTATAGGCAATACATATCTACTTTTGCCTGATTCTAAAGCCTGTTCCCTTAGAGAATTCTACCACCAATGCATTTCAACTGAAGTCTATTAGGTTTAGATCAATCATGATAAACTTCCATTCTCACAATGACATAAACAGTTACCCAGGCCAGAAACCTGAGCATCCCAGCTGACAGCCCCTCACCCTCGCCCCCACATCTGAAGTGCTATCTGTCTTCAGTTCTGCCTTCTCAACACCTCTCAAAGTCATCAGTTTCTTCTCATCTTCACTGCCGCCAGGTGAGCATAAACCGCCTACTTTTTTCTTGGACAATAGCGACACTTCTAAACAATCTCCCAGGCATTCCCCTTTATCCAGGGCCATGCCTTGCAAAACTCACCTCAGATAGATGGTGTCATTCCCCTGCCTACTGCTTCTCACCGGCTTTCCTCCAGAGCAGGAGAATCAGATACTGGCAAGAGTGAGGGCCTGCAGTGTCAACAGCCACACAGCAGGCAGCCTTGAAATTCTATGAGGAAGAGGAGGTATCCTTAGAATCAGCAAACCTGGTGTTCCCGGGCATATTCATTTTCTAGGGCTGCTAAAACAAACTACCACAAACAGGGCAGTTTAGAACCACACAAATTTATTCTGTCGTAGTCCTGAAGGCTAGAAGTCTGATATCAAGGTATTGGCAGAGCCATGCTCCCTCTGAAGGCTCTAGGGACTCTCCCTTGCCTCTTCCTAGCTTCTGGGAGTTGCTGGCAACCCATGGCATTCCTTGGCTTGCAGCTGTATCGCACTCAATCTCTCCCTCTACCGTCATATGGCCTTCATCTCTGTGTGTCTGTCCTCTGTGTCAAATCTCTCTTCTCACTCTCCTTATAAGGACACCAGTCATTGGATTTAGGCCCACCCAGATCCAGTATGACCTCATCTCAACTTCATTACATCTTCAAAGATTCTGTGCCAAATAAGGTCATATTCACAGGTACTGTGGATTAGGACTTCAACATATCTCTTGGGGAGACACAATTCAACCCGCTTCACCAGATTTGCCTGCTAACTTTGCACTTTCAAACCTTGGATTTCTCATTTATACAATAGGAATGCTAATATCCAATTTTCAGGGTTACTGTGAGCATCAGACTTCATGTGTGTCATGTGTTCCTCACAGTGCCTGCCTCATAGAGACCATGCTGTAAATGGCAGCTGCTGTACGGCCAGACTTTTTCTTTAAAAATCTATTTGTAAGCTAACTTCTATTCTAAATGCACCAATGAAACTTACCATTTAAAGAAACCCTGCATCAAAGCCCTTGTGAAACAAAGAAAAATAATTTTCCTAATTTATGTTTTTATTCTGACTTCCACATGCTGAGTGTCTTTATAGCAGGATATACAGACTATCACAAAACAAACCAAAATCCAAACTCGAATTTTAGGTTTATCCAAGGGTGTTAATCTATGCGTAATGTGACTTCAGACTAAGCTGGCAGAGAAACTGATTGAGGAAACCCATCCATGTTCCCTACACGGTCATGAGCATTTCAAGGTAAGGTACCACAGCACTCAGGATGGCAGGTGCAACTAAGAGCAGCCTTGCCATCTCTTTTCCTTTTGTCTATCCACCTGCTTATTAGAAGGAGAGACGGGATATTGGAAGAGAAATTAATTCCTCTTTGCAAATTCAGATCTGCACCCTGGTGCCCTGCTGCCATCAAGCTTGTTACTAGCAGCTTCAATGTCTTGCAGTTGGTCTCAGCAGCCCCGGGATTCCTGTGATAGCAGCAACCATGGTGCCAGGCATATGCATGCTCAGTTTAATCAGTGCTATTAGGCAATGTTTAGGCAGACTCCATTACAGAGGGTGGCAGACGCACTTAATGAGGGAGAAATCATCATGGCAGAAGCAGGAGGGCACAGTAAAGCAGTTTCTCACACTCAAAAGCTAGAGTTGACCCCTGTTCTCTGACAGCCTGACTGCCTGCAGGACATGGACCCAGGACCTTTACTGCTGTTCTGATCCATTCCCAGGTCCCCAGGAGTCTATTCTGTTGACAAGTCAGGAGGCATCTTCTGACACTACGGTTCACGTTTGGCAGAGTGGGAAGGGGGCAGGCTCTGCTGGTGGGGGGACTGCAACAGAAAAGACCTGTGGCTATGCATTGTGCTCTCTCCCGTGATCTGTATAGAGACTTCGCCTGAGCTAGGGTTTATCTGAAGCGATCGGAAGGCTTCTGCTCTAGAACTTTGTGGGAACTGGGGCCTCAGCACAAAGATCAGCTTCAGGGACACAGACCTGGACTCATTCTTCTCGTGGCACTCACTAGCTGTGCAGCCTTGAGCAAGTCTCTTGACCTCTCTGAGCCTCTTTTTCGTCATCTATAAAATGAGGGTAACAGCACCTCACTTGCAGGATGTCAGGAGGATTAAAGTTCCGTCTTTTCCTTTCCTGTTCCAGGAAATGGGCCAGTATATTGGGCAGTTAGCCATTTACCTATTTTGCAGGTGATAAATGCAGAGCATATCTTAAGTCAGAAACCTATTTTCTTTCACAATTATAAAGATCAACTGATATTTTGTTTAACATATGCTATGTAGCATTCCTGCATTCATTTTACAGGGACAGTCTTTGGTATCTAAAACCAGTAAGACATGGAATATACACATACACATACACATACACATACACATACACATACACACACGTGCACACACAAAACAGCTCATGGGGCAGTGAATGAAACCAAGGAGTAATTGTGAGGCAGTTAGGCTGTCAGAGAACAGGGGTCAACTCTAGCTTTTGAGTGTGAGAAACTGCTTTACTGTGCCCTCCTGCTTCTGCAATGATGATTTCATAATGTGACTTCAGACTAAGCTGGCAGAGAAACTGATTGAGGAAACCCATCCATGTTCCCTACACAGTCATGAGAATTTCAAGGTGAGGCACCACAGCACTCAGGATGGCAGCTAAGAGCAGCCTTGCCATCTCTTTTCCTTTTGTCTATCCACCTGCTTATTAGAAGGAGAGACGGGATATTGGAAGAGAAATTAATTTCTCTTTGCAAATTCAGATCTTCACCCTGGTGCCCTGCTGCTATCAAGCTTGTTACTAGCAGCTTCAATGTCTTGTATTTGGTCTCAGCAGCCCCGGGATTCCAGTGATAGCAGCAACCATGGTGGCAGGGGACAGGGTGCTTTTTGAAAACAGGTGTTACTTTTCAAAAGAGAAGGGGAAAGAACATTCCAGGCAGAGGTAACAACATGTACCAAGATAAGGAGGCCTGCAATGGAACTCCAGGTTTGGGTACTACAGGCATCTCAGTGTACTCTGCAGAAAATTAAAGCACACTCCTTGGTCTCTGTCCAAGGGCTTGTAAATTAGTTGAGGGGATGTGTGCGTGCCTTGGAGGGTAACTAACAACAGGCATGGTGATCATTGCAAACTGACAGAGCAGAGATAAATGTGAGTAGGAGCAAGAGCTGAAAGCAACAAGTATTTGAGTCCACTTGTGTGCCAGGAACTACCCTGTCCTTCTCAGAACATGTGGTCCAGTATTGTGCCATCCAGTATACATGGTTACTGAGCCCTTGAAATGTGTCTAGTCAGAATTGAAATGTGTTGTATTAACATACACATACTCTCTGGTTTTCAGAAAACTGATGCCAAAAAAAGTAAATATCTCATATCTCATTACTAATTTTACAGGTTGAAACAATAATAATGTGGCTATATTTGGTTACATTAAATATGTCATTAAAATTAATTTTACCTGTTTCTTATTACTTTTATAATGTTACTAGAATTTTCACAATGACATGTGCAGTTCACATTATATTTCTATTGGACAGCAGTTGTCTAGAGATCAAAAGATCTTGGCCAGGAATAGCAGAGAAGGACATGGAGCTTGAACACTACTGTAAGGAATGAGTAAGGCTCAGGTCCACATAAAGGTGAAGGATTTGCCAGAAGAAAGAGAATATGGTGGAATGTGCAAGGTCTATTTAGGTCGTCTGGATGGAACAGGTGAAAAACTCTTGGCAGTGTTTTGATAAAACAACGGATTTTGAGGAGTCTACACTCACATAGGTTGATAGGCTTCCTAAGGTCAGTAAACAGACTTGCCCATTATTGGCAGCAACAATGGAAAATTACAACAGGAGGATCCCTCATCGTTCATTTTTGATGGTTTTGTAGTCAGGGGTTGCATTTGAGAAAATTAAAATGCTAACTCATGATTAAAGTTTTGAAAAAAAATGAAAGGATTGATTATTCCTGTCACACTCTTTATTTGGACTTCCTTAACCCGATGACTTCTTGGAACTATAAATGTAAATGTGTTCAAGGAAGATATGCTCCACATTGATACTCTGCAGCAAGAAATACTGAGCTGAATTGGTCCAACATCACATTTTTCATTCTTGCTTTTAAAATACTTAGAAGAAGGATATCCCTGGACCTGATGATTTTACAATAAATTCTGACGTTTCTTTAACCATCCAGAAAATGATAAAGCAAGACCCTGCATGGATATGATGCTGGGGACTTTATCTAGTAGTTCATGCAGAGATGTCAGTGATATTTAAGGGATTCATACTCTACAACAGGCAATGTGGTTAAAGACTGGTCATTAGAGATGTCAGTTAAATAACAAATACACAAAAATATATTAATATGGAAATAGATAAGTCATGGGCGAATTAACTTGTATTGGATGAAGAAGAATCATAAAAATAAAAGGGTTATTTAAGTCAAAGTGCTGGTAATGGCAAGATTTTTTGCCATGTTTCTCTTAACCAGCAAGCGTATAGACTCACACAGGTGAAGTTTCTTACAACAGCGAAAAGCAATAAATCCTATATGCGAGGCCTATAAGTATTTCACACACTAGCTCTTGTAGCAGCAACACAGCCTGCAGCTGGCAGGCTCTGGTGTACTAGCCATACCCTACTGGGCCAGAATTACTGGATGTCTGAGTTCAGACAGACATGAGTTATGAGCCATTTATTAGTATGTTGCCTTAGAAAAATTACAGAACCTCTCCAAGTCTCAGCTTCCTTGTCTGTAAAAGGGGGTCATAACACTACCTATCTCATAAAAGTTTCATGAGGGTTACATAAGATAACCTGTAAAGTGCTTTGCCCAGTGTCCAGGGTTTGAAAGCTGGGGGTGTTGGTTGTGCTAAAAGTTCTAGAATACACTTTCCTTTCATAAGAGGAAAAATGGAGTCTCGCAATCAGGAAGCAGCCTTTTCAGAATGAAATGCTTTCGCTCCAAGGCTTCTAAATCATCCACTTACTAATACAGTGCTTTTCCTGTTACTGCATATTAAAGCACAAGGCATCTGAAGTAGAATTTCCTCAATCTTTCTCTCCACTAAGCTGCTCCCTCACCTGTCCCCCTCCTCAAAATGACAGTGGTCCATCCCAGTTTTCCCTTTCTTGCCCTCTCTCCTATCTTTTGAGAACTTTCTCACTTTTCAAGTATCTGTATGGAAAACACTTTAAATTATTTCCAGAGAAATGTCTGTTTTCACTGGTGCCCTGAATCACAACTGACCTGCGGTGCTCATTAAATGAAGGATTAAAGTACAAGGATAAATTTAAATGCACTGAGACATAAGGGTTAAGTTGTCACTGAGAACCTCCTGCCCCTCCACCCATACCTGCTTATATGAATGAGTCACTTCTAAAAATAGTGTCATTCTTAAAAGAAATGGTAGAGCAATCATTACTCAGACAGCAGCTTCCTCCACCTGCTTCCCTAGGGCAGGAACTGGGATATGTAGAGACAGAGGCACTGAACTGGTCCGGAAGGGACAGCAGGCAGAGAAATCCTGTGCAGCAGAGGAACACATTCAGACCTGTATCTTTCATCCGTTTGCTTTCTCTTTCATCTGGAAGAATTCCAGCTTGTCAAGTGGCCAGTCTATTTGTATTCAAAAAGGGCTTGGTCCCCTCGCAAGTCTCTGCCTGCTCACCTTAAAAATGAAGATACTGTCCGGTAGTTTTAGGCATGGATGGTAATAGAGGTCAGCACTTGAGCTCTTGTCCGGCTGCTCTTCTGATGGTATTCATGAGAAACTCTCAAGCATATTTGAAAATCCTGACCCCTGTGGGCCCTGGATTTCACTTACACCATTCCAAGTGTGTCTGTGCCTCTTCAGGAAATTAGCTCGCTTGAGAGCTCACTTCTCATCACAGCTCTGCCAGTTAACACAGACCCACCTGGTCTGAAAATCAGGCATGTCATCAGTGTTAAAAATACAGCCTGCAGCCCTAGTCTTCAGGCTAAATGGCACTAAGGGAGTTAATATAAGCACTATGTAAGTTTTACCCATGATTGTTATTAGTATTATTTAGAGGATAAGCATTTGAGTTTTACCCTCACAGTCCTGAATTCAGTTCCTAGCCTTTTCACCTTAGGAAGGTTAGGGACCCAGCAGAAAACATGTAGCACACTCAAAAAAATAATTGAAGAGAATTTAATGAAAGGACTGTTTCCAAAGATATAAGTAAATGTATTTGTTCCTTACGGCTGCCATAACAAAGTACCACAAACTGAACAGCTTAAAACAGACATTTATTTTCTTACAATTCTGGAGGCTAGAAGCCTGAAATCAAGGTCCTGGAAGGGTGATGCTCCCTCTGAAACCTGTAAGTGAATCAGTCCTTCCTCGACTCTTCTTAGCTTCTGTTGGTCACCAAGAATCTTGGGCATATCCTTGGCTTACAGATGCATAATTGGAATCTCTGTCTTCATTCCCTCTATGTGTCTCTCTGTCTTCCGTGACCATCTTCTTCTAAGGACTCCACTCATATTGGATTAGGACCTCCCTACCCCTTATCTTAACTAATTACATCTGCAACAATCCTGTTTCCAAATAAGATTGTATCCAAAAGTACTGGGTGTTAGGATTTCGACATATCTTTTTTAAGAGGACACTGTTCAACTTGTATACAGTAGAGTTCCGGGAAACCAGCAAGGGTCCACAAAGCACTTGGGTACGTTCATTGTGTGAAGGTTCAAGGGTGAGAGGGTAACTGGAACCCTCTGATACCTGTGGCTGTAGAAAATGGCTGCTGGACAGTGGCCTTGGGGAGAGAAACCAACCCTTGGCCTTTTACATCTAGACAGAAGGGAGCTAAGAAAATCAGTATTCCTAGCTCTCTCTCCTCCCAACCTCTGGTCTCCTGGGTCTCCCACTGGTATCTCCCATTGATTGAGTCCAATAGGAAGCCCCAGGGCAGGAGATCATTGATTCAACACCTAAGTGTTGGCCTTCTGGAGCATACAGCAGAGTGAAGAGAGTGAAGATTGGGTATGGAGGGGCAAACAGAGAACAATTAACCTAACCTGTTAACTTATCCAAGTGTCAGTTTTCCTGGCTATAAATGGGGGGTAATAGTAGTGCCTGCCTCATAGGCTTTTTAACTTGGTGCTCAGGACATAGTAATAATAAATGTTAGCTATTTTTTTTTATGGTTCTGATCATCTTCAAATGAGCCGGCTTCTCCACCACCACCTTATGAACCTGGTAAATGTGAGGGCTACAGGTATCACTTTTGTGAATGGATACAAATACAGAAACAGGCATTTTTCCCAGCAATGTGTTCTGATATTTTGAGTCATCAACCCAAGTGAAAGTTCTTTAATACTTGTGACCTCTACTGGCCAGAGGGCAGCTTGGGCAAAGGTTGGGGTAATTTCCATAATAGAGGAAGGAGCAATCCAGTGCCTGATGCACATTGTTTGGGGAATGCTATGGTTTGTGGCCTTGGGAACTCACAGTCTAGCAGGACACAGATAACTCACTACAAGTAGGAATCAGGGATGTTTTAAGACTCATAAGAAGTTCTCCAGCCTGGGCAACATAGCAAGACCTCATCTCTACAGATTTTTTTTTAATTAGCTGGATGTGGTGGTGTGTGCCTGTAGTCCTAGCTAATCGGGAGGCTAAGGTGGGAGAATCGCTTCAGCCCAGGAGTCCAAGTCTGCAGTGGGCTGGGATTGTGCCACTGCACTCCAGTCCTGGATGACACCACAAGACCCTGTTTGCAAAAAAAAGTAAATAAAAGACAGGGTTCTACAATGCAACATCTGAGAGGATTTTGTGGAAAGGGTAGTGATTGAACTGAGCCTTGAAAACGCAGGATTTGGGCTTATGGAGATTAGGAATAAGGGAAAGCAACAGCCTAAGCAAAGTCAAAACAAGTGTAACTGGTCAAAGAATACACAGGGAGGGTGGGAACAAGGGGAGGAAGAGCATTAGGACAAATACCTAATGCATGCGGGACTTAACACCTAGATGACAGGTTGATGGGTACAACAAACCACCATGGCACATGTCTATGTAACACACCTGCATGTTCTGCATATGTATCCCAGAACTTAAAGTAAAATGAATAAAAAATAAAAACATGAAAAAAAGAATACATAGGGAACCGTGAGTAGATCTGAGGGTACAAATGAGATTGTGGGAGAAGGAATAAGACATCAAACAGGATCATAGAGGAAATAAGACTTAAAACAATAATGGTGGAGGATGGAGAGCCAGGCTGAGTTTCCACCTAAAGCATAGCACTCAGTACATGACAGATGTACCGCTAGTCATAGCCAGGCATCTGTCATGTTCTGAATGTAAACGGACTCTTCTTCAGTCATTGTTTAAAGGTTCTTCTAAGATTGAGTTGAGATTATAGTCTGGAGTTGAGAGGCAATTCTTAGAAGCCAGAGATGGGGGCGGTAATTCAGCCATTGCAAAGGGAAGAAACACAAAGCCACCAGCCAACAAACTGTCATCAGACAGAAGGCAGGTACCCAGGAGCTTCTGAAGGGCCAGAAGGAGTGTCACCCTAGTGAATCCCTGAAGAGGTGGGAGGGGAGGGATGGCAGACACTAGGGAAGAGGTTCAGCTCCACCTGGCAGGTGAGAGGTAACGGTGGATGTGGAACACAGAAGCTGGGGATGGGGAGCAGGAGGCAAAAGAGAAACTGACACATTTCAACTACCACAGTTGCAAGGAAGGAGAAGAGTAAAGAGAAGGAGGTGAAGGGAAACCATGGCTCCATATCAGATTTCAAAAGAGGAGGAACTGGGAAGGAAATGCAGAGAGATAAGAACAAGGAACACAGAAGCGGCCATGAGTCTTGTCTGTGGTGCTCTGAAGGTGGGGGATAGAAACATAGGAATTTTCCAAGTAGGAGAAGTGGGAATCTGGAAAAGAGATTAAAGAAAATAAATACTTGAGGAGGGGTGGTAAGAGAAGGATTTCCATGAGAGTATTTGGGATCAAGAAATGATAAGAGAGTTGAATAAATAAAGAGAGACTTGGGATGGAAAGTGAGACATTAGAATAAAGGTTTTTAGACTGACCAAACACAAGAGAAAATAATCCTAGAGTTCTGAAGGCCAAAATAAGTCACATAGGTTGTGGTAGCTGCAAACAGAGGATAAAGTCAGACTGATCTAACTTTAACAGAATTAACCACACATAGCACTCCACACTTCCCAGGTATTAGTTTTTAGTATTTCCATTTTCATTTTTTATATTGGTTGTAGCCTTGACAACTACAAAGACTTTTTATTCTGTTCATTGCAGTATCTTACATAGCAATTTGACTTAAATAAAAGCTCTCTCTATGGAAATCATCCATTCCCTGGTTTAGAGAGAAACACGATCTGGTTCACAGTATTGAATCTGACAGTCTGAGGTCTTGCACAAATAATTCTGCAAGGGCCCACTTGTCATAATTGCAGACAAGGGTTTAGAACTCCAACCGGGAGACAGTGATTTAGGCTCTGCAGGGGCAGTTAGAACAAATGACTACCTGTGATCCTTTTTCAGTATCAAGTATGGCACCTTTAGATGGGAATATTAAACATGAGGTTGTCAAGCCACAGTGCCCTTCTCCTGTGCCTGTGGAAGACATCACCAGTCAATCTCAGCTGCCTCTGCCACTGAGCCCAGCCAGATATGAACTCAAAATTGCTCTCAGCACAGCACTCAGGCAACTTCCACCCACCAATTGTAAGTGGCAGGGGAGTTGAAACCCATTATCCACCAGCTTTCTTATGGTTTCTTAGAGGAAGTTTATATGACTAGAATTCACATCACTAGACAACTCCATAAATCCGTAGTGAATAAAATTTTTCACCAATTAATGCACTGATACCTTATTTATCCAGCCTTGTCACCGAATAAGAATTATAAATAAGTACATTTTCCAGATAACTGAAACCTGTTCACTTCAAGTGCCATTTCTAGTGGAAGACTTTCCAAGGAGTCCTCATTACACCCTTCCCTGCGTAGGAAATAGAGTCCATTAGGCATAATTTAACCTTTTCTTAATTTAAACTTTCATTTTTGAACATATTTTTTGCTCTTGTAAAGATGGCGTGAAAGTTATCTGCCTCCCTTCCTATTGACTTCTGCGTCTTTAGAATGCCAATGGACCAGCTTGCGGCAGTTTTGTTACCTTCTAGTTTTCTGTCCAAGGCTATTTAGGCTGGATGAAAGGCCACCAAAAACCTCGGGTAACAAAGAATGTTCAATCATGAGCTCACTTCCCACATACTACCAAAACAACAGGTGGATGGGCTTTGTGAAGAATTCTCTCCTCTGTGGTGATAGATGCTTATTTTCCCATACTTCTGAATTTGAGATAGTGTTACACAGTGTAAGGCCTAGAATTATAATTTCAAGGTGAATGGACTATTTGGGCATTACGCATTACCTAAAAATTGTTTTCTTTTGTTATGTCTACATTATTTGTTTTGTCTACAAGAAACTAATATGAGTCACAGGTGATAAGTAGGTTACAGGCTGTATGCAATGAATATTTGCAAGGAAAGTGACTTTTCTGAGCTCGGGCCTGAGAAAATGAGGGTATGATCACTCATATGCATGTTGCAGACATGGTTTATTAGGTCCCTTTTGTTTGTCTCCACAGTGAACACTCATCCTTGCATTGCAGTGTGAGTACGGAGAGCCTGTGCCAGGCATTTAGATGACCAAAGGGAATAACTCTGGGCTGAGCAAAGCAGTTGGACATCAGTGCAATCATGGAGCTAGGATTATAAGCTGGATTGGAGACACTAGAGGCAGATTCAAAGGGTATACATAGGTAAATGAAAAAAAGGACAGCTACCCTCTAGGAAGTCACAAAGAATTACCAGCTGGTGCAAGATTCCCAGACCTACCGGACAAATGTTAGAACAACATGTTATGCCATCATTTGCCATGCCCCCTTCCTTTACCTAGAATGAAATTCACAGATTATATATCTAAGAGAGAGGGAAGATGGAGGAGAACCTCCAGATTCCACAGTGGAGCAACCGAATGGGCAGAGAGGTGGTGCCACTAACCAATTGAGGAGAAAAGCATGTTCTCCAGGTGGTCAAAAGTCATGGTCTCTCACATGGGAGAAAAGGCCGTGATTTAGGAACCCTTGGCTTCCTGGGAGCACACAGGTGCTGAAGGGCAAGGCAGCCAGGCCAAATGTCAGGATCACACTGAAGCCAAAGGCCCAGGCAAGACAGAGTACAAACTCATGCTTATGCAAGCAGCAAGATGGATGCATCTCGGAAACATGTGGAAAAGCAGGATATCAAAGGCCACATTCTATATGATTCCACTACATTCTGTATGATTTCCATCCTATATGAAAGTCTCGAAAAGGCAACACTGTAATAACCAAAAGTGGATCCATGGTTACTTGGGGTCATAGGTTGGGGATTACAAAGGGCCATGGGGAAACTTCTTTGAAGTGACGGAAATGTTCTGTATCATGAGTGGGGTGGTCGCGGTTACATGACCTTGACATTTGCCAGAACTCATCAAATTGTGCACTAAACGTGAGTGACCAGTACGTAAATTTTGCCTTAATAAGGCAATTTTTTAAAGTCAGATACATAGTCTGGCATAGATGTAGAATCACTCACAAAACACCTTGGCTCTGAGGCTGCAAATTTGAGGACCAGCAGGTGAGACTGGATACAGGGCATAAGGGAGATTTCAGCATTTCAAGCATCAGCTGTCACACTGGAATGTTTATTCCACAAACATACCATGCACAACTACTATATGCCAGGCATTGTGCCAGGGCCTAAGTATACAAAGATGATAGAGGAATGACAACGTTAAAGTCAGGACTTGGAATAAAAGTCTAAACTCAACTCCAAGCTCAAGATTCTACTGATATTTGTTTGATATTTTATATCAAGCTTGTCAGCATGGCTGTTTGGGTAACTTCAGGAGATTAACTTTTCACCTGGGAAGAAAGCTATCAGAATGAAGACCATCGATCAGCATTGGTAAATCAGGAGGATATGCATTCACACACAGGGATATTTATCCATGATGCGCACTAGCTTATAGTTGCATCCATTCAGCACACTTCTTGAGCACCTATCATGTGTCAGGCACCAAAGAAGACACATATATGAATGACTCCCCAATCTCAAGAGGATTATGAAGGGAGAAGACAGTCTTACCACTGTGATCATAGTCAATGATGGCACGTAATCAAGTGTCCTAACAGAACATCAATGAGCTACAGCATGCAGGAGAGTCTGAACTCACTTCTGGCCATGCTGTTGAGGAAGATTTCAATGACAAGTCTTGTGTACTCTGGTCCCTTTGTTATCTGAGACTGGGCTCTGAGTGTAAAAGGCCTCTGTCCTCAAAGCAAACAGACTTACAACTTAGCTGTACATGTTCAAGTTTGGGGGGTGAGCAGTGAGGCAGCCTAAGGTGAGCCAAGTTTATAAGTCATTTTCAGGTCTGAAATTGGAACACTGGGGGTAAACCAAAGCCAAGTAAGATGCCCTATGGGACAGGTTGCCTTTTCCTTGGCAGATATTGAAACAAAATGTAAAAGATGGAGAAGAATGGCATGGAGGAGAAGGTTTGTATCATCGTTCTGCTCACATAATCACAGTGCCTGGCATATAGCAGGGGCTCCACAAATACTGGCTAAATGAATTGAATGGATGAATGATCATTGAATTTGGTGAAATAAACTACAAAGAGGAAAAGCTGATATCATGGATGCTGATTTTGAATAGGCACAAGGATCTGAACAAGGGTGATTGTATTAAATTCCTATTATTACCAATACAAATTACAACTGAATTTGTCACTTAAAACAACACATGTTGATTATGTTAAGATTCTGGATGTCAGAAGGCTAAAATCAAGATGTTGGTAGGGCTGTGTTTCTGGAAACTTCAGAGGATAATTTATTTGTCTGTTTGCCTCTTCGATCCTCTAGTGAGACTGAGCTGCATTCCTTGGTGTGCGTCCCCTTCCCTGTCTTCAAAGCGCATCACTCCAGCCTCTGGTTTCATGGTCACACCTCCTTTTTCTCTAACTCCATCGCCTCCCTCTTATGAGGACCCTTGTGATTACATTGGGCCCCACCAAATAATGCAGAATAATTTTCCCATCTCAAGATCCTTAACTTAATCACATCTGCAAAGTCCCTTTTGCCATATAAAGAAACATATTCACAGGTTTCTGGGGTTAGGACAGGACACAGACATCTTTGGAGACCAGTATTAGCCTACCATGGTAATGTCAAATTCTAAAATGTTATCTTCACCAAACAAAAAGCCAGGAGCTAGAGGAAGTACACTACCTCGAAAACTGATGAAAAGTGAGAGTATAGTAGTCAGTTACCTCTCATCACATACAGATTAAACATAAGGTACTACCAATTAGCTTTAGCAATAGAGATTCAAAAAGATTTGAAATTCCTTTCTATGCAGAACACTTAGTATAATTTTATGGAACAAAGTAGTGTGGGTATCTCCTGTAATCGAGCAATTTACTTGTGAAAGAATTCACACATAGGACTGCCCAAATCGAAGAGAAGAACCAAGATTTGCAGGGGAGGAAACCTGTGTGGTCTTTGAAACAAAGAACTATGAATGAAACTAGGAATGAAAACTGAGTTGTAAGAGCGCAGCTGCTGAAGCCTGTGGCACGTGTCATAGAGAAACCTGTAAGAATCAGGAGCGGGTCGGTGCTGCTACTGCAGGCAATGTCATGGGTTTGATGACCCCAGTAATTTTTAGGGCCCTCAATCCTAATCTTAGCTTGATCCTAAACTTCCTCATCTGCAAAATAAAGGCATTGATTATATTATCTCTAGGGTATCTGACAGCGGTATGTTTTTGTTTTGTCTTTTGACCTAATTTTAAAAAGTAGTGAAAGTTGGCTTCCCATAGACTAACACTATAGGGAGAAAATGGGGAAAAGAGAGAAAGAAATTGAAGATGGTGGGGGGGGGGGTTCACCAGCAGCAAACCATATTTCCTTAGTGTCTAATGTCATGTTTTTCCCAGCAGGCCTCACTGGTTACAATGTGAAGTGCTGTTAAGAACATGGGTTGAAAGTTAGACTGCCTGGGTCTCAGTCCTCATTCTATTCACCATATGACCTAGGGCAAGTTGTCTAATTTCTCTCTGTTTCATATATTTGTACATAAAATAGGAATGATAACATCACCTTCACCATTGGGTTATTATGATAATTGAACTAGGCAATATATGTAGCATGTTTAAAACAATGAGTAGTACCTAATAGGTACTATTGCAAGTATTTGCATCTTTATAATTAGATGTGATTAATGCTGTCATGGTTTCTACTTAGGGTGTTGTAGCTTTACTTAGAGGGCTTCTTTCATACCATAGTATAACTGCAGATGAGGTAATCGGGGCTTCAGATCTGTGCTACCTAATACTATTAGGTCTACATCTGAGCTTGTTTCTGAAAAAGTACTAATTTTCCAGTTTTCACATTTTATAAGGTGGCACATTATTTATCTGTGAGGGATATAGACATCTTACCAATACAAGTTGACCCCTTAGCTATGAGATCTCTTCAAATGTAAGCTAAAGACATAGTTCTCCTCTTCAGAAGCATTTCAGCCCTGCCGACAGAAGTGACTTTATAGATAGCTATTTGATGCTGGCATACACACACGAACACACACACACACACGAAGGTGATGTTTATAATGCCTGTGAATTAATTTTTATTTTAGTTGTGAATCCTAGTTGCTGTTTGTTTCTGTATTTTTATTTGTGTGTGTGTGCACGCGTGCCATGTTTTGTTTACTCTGCAGATGGTCTGGCTGTCTGTGAAAAATTGATCCACTCAAGAACATTGCTGGCTGTTTTTAATGAGGCCAAGGTCACAGCTTCAATTCCCATTTGGCCAGTTAGCTTTGCTCTTGCTCTCTTTCATAGCCACAGGCTGCTCCCTAATCATCACATCCAAGCTGTTTTCTGGGATGGGAGGCTGATGGGCGCGGCAGATTATCAGGGCTGGTCCACAACTGCAGGCTAAGCACTTGATGGGCCAGTGGCCCGGCAAAATGGTGGCTATGGTCACTCACTGGGTTGTTCTTTGTCTTCGTGTGATCCCTACTTAAATTTCTCCATGCTGGGTACCTGCAGAAATCAATTTTGGGCTCTGTTTCTCTTACCCAATGGACAGGATCATTTCAGCATCCATCCCCTTTACTGCCAACAGAGACTCCTGAGACCCAATTAGTACCATTATGCTTTTGTCTTCTGGAGGTTTTACATCTTTGGTTTCTTACATTTTTCAGCTTTTGAGTCTGTTGCCAAAGAATCTACCAATAAAAGCTTACATTTATTGAGCATTTACCAGGTGCCAAGACCCTCTATGTGAATGATCTCCTTTCATCTTCAAAATACCCTACGAGGTAAAACCCAATATTCCTTTTTCTCTATGAGGATCAAGGTTTAGAGCAAACTTGTTATGTTATGTCACCAGTTGTACCCCGCCAGAGGTAGGATTCAGCTCTGCAGTCTGCTTTCAGAACCTGTGCTCCTTGGCCACTGTGCTATGAGACTTGCCTATGAGCATGGCATGCTGAATAGAATAGCTAGCAACTGGATGATTACTGCAGATTCATACTGCTCTGAATTCAGACCTCATTTGGAGGGATAGCTCCTATATTGTGTCACTCTTGTTGGAGTTAGATCCAAGATAACCACCTGGCAAACTGTGCTAATTGGACAAGTTCTTTATGTGCCAGTAGTTAAATCTTATTTCTTTGCACTGTCCGTATTTCTTTGTTGAACCACATGCCACTGGGAATAAGTGGACCTAAGAAATGTTTGATTGTACAGAGAAGCTTGAACATGCTAGTACTGGTGACCAAATGCAACCTATCTTTGAGGAAGCCTTTGATCCAGTTGTATTCTCTCCACACATCAGTGTGTACTAGACCATATTTTTGGCAGTGATTTTCAAATGCTGAAAGAAAATCCATATTGAGGTCTAAGCATAGTATTCTCACCAACCCCCCCCCACCCTCACCCCTTTTCATGAACATATGGTTCTAGTGCCTTAAAAAGCAGTATGGTACAACATCAGTGCTTTCTTTTTAAAAGTGCACTAGTATTTTCTATCTTTCTTTCAATTTTGTAATACCCAACATATTTTTGTGTGTAACAATTCAAGCTACAGATCAACATTTATTATCTGGAAAAAAAATTGAATACTTCTCATCGATTATCATGAAAGTAAATTCAAAGAGCCTGCTCCGTCATCTCAAGGGTACAAAGTTTTGTATACCCTGATTATCGAAGCTATTTAGCTATAGCTCCAAACCTTTGACCACTTGCAGTTTTTACAAGTTGGCTAATATTTGACACTGATTCCTTTTTAGTTTCTAAATTGGTCTGACTGATCCTTGACCTTGGAACTTTTCTAGATGATGTCCACTTTTCCCATCACTCATGTTTTCCAAAGAATTACTGGGTTTTTCTTGGGGGGGGGGCGGGGGTGGGTAATCAACCATGACAAAATTCACTAAGCCCTCTCATTTTGGAATAAATATCTTTAGGCCCAGACAGTTTGAGTGAAATCAGCTTTATTAAATAACTTTGAGTCATTTCCTTCCCTATTCTAGCTTTCTGAATCTGTCAACACATGTGGGTGGTCTGTGTGAAACTGAATACAGATTCAGTCTGTGAAACTGAATACAGATTGACCCTTTTATAGAATGTTTAAAAAACATAAAACCCAATAGCCAACCCTAACCTCTTAATCTTAAAAGTGTCCTCTTTAATTAGATGTTCCTCCTTGTCAGTGAATCAGTGTTTACCTTGGTTCCTCCTGCCCAGTAGAATTAAATAATGCTTATCCTATTCCAACTAATTCCCATTTAAAAATAGTCTCCTATTCTGGGCTTTCTTTCTACAGGTGAATTTTATTTTCTTCACTTCTCCTTAAGTGACCTGGTTTAGTTGCCTTGTTGTGTAGCTTTCTATTATGTTGGTGTAGGTTCTAGTTTTAACCAAATTGATTCTCTTAATTACCTCAACTTTTTCTCTTGTGTTTTGAAAGTATCTCCATAAGTGCCATCCCACTCCTTTGGGTGCTTGGATTTCAGAGGATTTAGGAGTTTCTTTAAACTCAATTTCCTCACTGAATCTCCTGCTACCTCTCTGAATTCATTTAATCTGACTTTTTGAACTGTATTATCCTTATTTGGCAGATTTCCTTTTTTATTAGAAGCAGACAGATGTGGCAGTACCACTGATTAATTGGATGGCCTTAGAACATGTTGTCTAACCTTGCTGCACCTCTATTCCCCATATGGATAATGAAGATAATAATATCTGCCTTAATGGATTGTTAGTCTATTGTGTAAACTAATGATTGCCCACTGCCTACTACAGTTTATGCCACTTTAGTTAATGTTAGCACCATTTTTATTCATGAGAACTAGTGAATAAGGCTGTCTTGGCTTGGCTAGTTGGCTCTTCGTCTTATCTTTTATCTTTCTTGCCGTCTGTACGTGTTCCCTGTCACTACCACCAATAGGAAGAGGAAGGAAGTTCAAACTCAGGGTTCACAATCCTTATTGGAATATTCACTATAAAATAGATATTGCCCAACTCAAGTGAGATACCCTATAACCTTGTTTATTGCAGGCCTTCTCTTTGTGCTGCTTATGAAATCAAGTATTTTTTCATCTACTGATAGAAGTTAATGATTTATATAGAGGTGAGAACCTATGTTCACTTAAGGGATTGGCATTAGCAATTGAAATATAAATGGTATCTAATTGATTAACTTGGTAATCATTCTTTCCTGCTGGTAATACATCTTGTTTGTTTTCCCCTTTCATCTAAATCCAGAAATGTTCTTCTATTGTATTTGTATATGTACATGTTGTCCTGCCCTTAAATTGCCATTAATGCCCCATTTCTCTATCCCCTCCATGGCATTGCTAAGCCAGTAGCCATGTTCTGGGCAATGCTTACTGCTATACGTTGTCTCAGGGACACCTGCCACATGAAAACATAGCCATGGATGTCCACATGTTTCTCATCTTTCCCAGTGCTTCTTACTTCTTCAATTTTAGAGACCTGTTTGTAGTCTTGTCCTCTTTGGCCAAAATTTCCAGTGAAGAAGACATAGGAAACCCTAATACAGACCATTTCTAAGTTATCTGAGATAAAAAAGAAGGGTGGCTTTAAAGAGTTTTAAAAGCTAAATATTTCTATGAACACCTTTAATAAATGCTTAGTTTCTATGGGGGATACATAGATGTCTAAGACTCCTTGTCAAGGAAGAGTTCACAACCTAGTAGGGAAACAGAAATAAAAATAAGTTGGTAATCAAAGCCTGCCATGAACCTTCCTATAGTAGAGGGAGACTGTGTGTGTGTGGACAGAGAGAGAGAGAGGGGCGGGGGGGGGAATTTTATCTGGAAAAATCTTGGAATGATTCATGAAAGTGGTGAGAGTTAAAGAATGGATGGAAATTTGACAGACTTCTACAAGGGAATGGGCCACAGATAGTATTCCAGTTAAGTAATGTAACTAAAGAATTGATAACTCCCTTCCCTCAATGTGTGTGAGTGTGTGTACATGTGTACATATGTGTTTTGGGATGAGGGAAGGAATTGTAATGGGAAATACATACCTGAGAAAATTGGTTGCAGCCATATTTTTAAGGCTCTAAAAGCCACAAAAACTTATTTTCACTCTAAACATGCCAAGGAAATAATATTGTCGGAAGAGCGAGAGAGAGAATAGGGAGACTGTGTTTATATCTTATTCCTATCTGCTTAAGCACACCCTTGAAAGAGGAAAGGTTGTTATTATCCATCAAAATCTTTCTGGTGAAACAGTATGTCTGTCAATCTATTCCCACCCAATTTGAGGCCCTGCAAACAGATCCATCCCTTACAGCAATGACCTTTCTTTAAAAGGCAAACCTGGCCTGACATCACTGATATTTTGAATTCAGCATTCAGAGCTTTAGAGAAATTTCTCTCTGAAGGAGAGAAAGTGTGTCAGCCCTGAAGTAACAGCCCCCTGCATGCTACTGAGAAAGATACAGGTTTTTGTGATAATTTGTGGCAAGGGCAATTTCAGGGAACAGAAATGATCTGTTGGGTAAAAGCACAATTTCTCTTCAAATTTTCTTCAAGGGGAGTCTACAAACAAGCAAGAAACTTAAATGGCTTGTATTTTAGTTTGTGAGGAAAAGAAACATCTAAGAAGATTTATAGGCACGAGAACATACTGATTTGACTATTAGTTATACAAAGTATCCAGAATTCCTTGCATTCTGATTAGCTGTGTGCCTAGAGTAAGTTGCTTTATAGCAGTGATTGTACAGCTGTACATGATTTACATGGTGATTTGATATGCATCGAACCATTTAATCTTCCTAGCATCCATAGAAAGGGTGATCACAAAGCTATCAATGGAGAAGCTATAGCCAGAGAGGCCGTTGCCTTTCCCAAGATCACACAGGTAGGAAGATGCAGAAACAAGACACTGACTGAATCATCTGACCCAGGTCCAGTGCCCTGTGCGTTTCAAAGTCACTTCTCTAGGGATCCTTTTCTTCTTCTTTAAAAATAGAGAACTGGACAAGAATAATTGCTTCAGAAATTGTTTGCAGACTAGTAAAGTTTGTATTTGTGATTCATAGTCAAAAATCAGTGCAAAGTCTTCTTTCTTGAAGAATCAATATAAGCAGCCCAAGATTGACGGGTGGGGTGTATCCAGAGCCATGGGGTGCTTGGGCCGCTGGGATGTCCTCCACTGTCCCCATCCCCGTACAACTGTGTACTTGGCCTGAGAACTGTCACAAGAACTCACCCAGAAAATGATCACCCATCCCATCTCTATCCTAAGCCCCATCTCTTCCACACCCTTCATTGCCACTATGTTTTTAAAACACATTTTTTTTTTTGCCACGATGTTTAAAAACCACACCATGTTTATGTGAAGAATTTACTACAACATATGAAATATGTCCCTATTTTTCTCTTACAGCCATAAACTCACAAGCTAAAATATGTGAAATCATAGCCCCGAATATTAATTATAACTATGTAGCATACTATATGGAGAGCAAATAAATTTTAAATCTAAAATGATAATAATAATTTTACAATCATCAGTCACCAATACAAGATATTCCTAAAATGGCAGAAATTCCAGATAGCTTGGTCTTTACAAATGAATGTGAATATAAATTGTATTCATACTGGAACTAAGGTAATCTCTAGGAGCTGGTGTATTACAATGTCCAAACATTTTTTTATGTCCTTGGTAACTTGCCTATCTGTCCATACCTTTGCAGTGCGGAGCTTGAATACTTAAACCATTCTTTTCACCAGTGGACATGAGGAGCATCTAAAAAAAAACTATGCAAAATAGAACAGAGTGGTTTTTTTTTTTCTCACCTTTAAGCACTGTATATATCTGATTCTCCTTGTATAGTTTCAAGCCTGTTCAAATTTAGCCTGAAAAATTCCAATTTATGCTTAATGCATGAAAAAGACCCTATTCCAGTAAATGCACTTTTAGATTTCAGAAATCACAGAATGAGAATACTAATATAGTCATTCACCTAGAAAATTTTTAATGCAAAAAGTAGCATTAACAATAACAAATATTTTATATAAAGAATTTTCTGATATTTACAAGTGTTCATTACGCAAAACATGAAAAAGTCTTGTTTTTTAAAAAAATGAACTTTTTATGTTTCAAGCATATTGCTTACATAAAAATACAGAGAAAATATACATAAGCCAAGGTCAAGTGAGGAAAACAGTGAGGACTGTAATTTAAATTTAAACAGGCTAGAATTGGAGATAGAGGGCAGCAAGATGAATTAGAGCACAGACCTTGAATCTAGACTGCGTGAGTTCAAATCTCAGCTTGTTCACTTATAATCGTATGCACTGGGCAAGTGATTGAATATTTCCCTTTCTCACTTCCCTCATTTTTCCCATCTGTAACATAGGGATGAAAACAAAACTGATCTCATAGGTTTACTATAATGATTCAATGAGTAAATCTATGTAAAATACATAGACCCTGCCAGGCACTAGTAAACAATAAATGTTACCTTTAAAAATTACAAGCATATCTACTTAGGCTGGATGTTCTCATCCCTCAGAAGCCAATCTTCTTCCTGCATTCACGTGAATTGGACTGTCCTAATAACTTTATATATTAGCTTCCAGAAGAGAGCAGAAATGAGCAATTCTAGCATCATCTCTCCCCACCACCACAAATGCCATTACTTCTATCAGCATTTCTAACACTGCACCTTATTCTCAACATGTAAATCTTTTCCTTTCAATGGGAGATGCTATTACTCACTAAGCTATAAGTTCACAACTGAGATGTTGAGGTGAACAGGAATGTCTTTAGTTGTGAAGTGTGTCAGATGCAGTTTATTACTCACAATGACTCAAGCGCCCAATTTCATCAACTTACTTTTACAAATAAGGGTAGTGTCAAAGTGATCTCAATACCTTCAGTCCCACTCAGTTGAGTTCCAATGAGCTTCCTCAAGTAGGAAGGAAGCAAAGATGTAAAATTCTATTGAATCCTACAGTCTGTGGATTAAACACACATCACATGATGGGTATATCGATGCACAAGTGTCACACATGTCATGTCACCCTCATGTTTTGCAGAAAAAAATTTAAAGTTGACAACTGCTGTCCTAAGCAACATGTTAATAGAGATATATTACAAGTTCTTTGCAGACTGGAGAGGCATACACAGATGTTCACAGTTATTTTGAGTAAATATATGTTACAGAGAGAGAGCTCAGACATGACAACTCTGCCTACTCCAAAGGACGGAAGAGAGTTTGGGGCTGTTATCCCAGACACAGTGTCTGTGGTAATAAGCCCTTCTCCATCATCTGGCACATCTGGATTAGGCTCACTTGCTGGCCCATCAATAGCAAACACTCTGCATACAGAAAAATATACCCCAAAGGGTCTATGCTCAATTTGCTGCCATTTTAGGTACATGTTGATCAGTTATTCAGATTTAATGGTGGTACCCATTAAGTGTGGAATATCAGTGACTTGTCAAAAAATAAGCTAAATATACTTGATACAAGTATCAAGTATATTTATCTTTTTAACAAGATTAAAAAAAAAAAAAACATGAAAGCATCTGGCCTGAATAATGGCTCCTTTGATCTCTGCAGATAGTTCAGTGGGAAAGAGAGATTATATGTAATATTTTTATGCTATAGAGAATGAGTTTAGTAAAATGCAGGTATGAGTAAGATAAATACTTATAATTTTTAAATGGGTAGCATTTAGATAAAATATTCATATTAATACGGTCATGACAACTTACATTTGATATACAAAGAGCATTCAAAATCAGTAGTTATTAAACTAAAATTTACTGGTTTTTATCACTGAATAAATTCACTGATTTTTATAAGGCAGATGATTGATGAATTCATTCAGGTATGTTTAAAAAAAAGAATATCTGTAGAAGCAGAATCTTGCAGGTACACTGCATGAAAAGTCATAGCGTCACAATCTTAAATAAACCGCTCTCAAAGGCAAATTAAACAACAAAGCAATCTATCAAACAAACTCTATTTGGTCAATGTAAGCAGGACCCGTAGGCATAACTACTCGTTAAGTGGCCTCTGCATTAGTGAACTTGGCTTTCAGAGGAGTATATATGCTTAGCTTGGAAAATTGACCCTGTGATTTTGGTACACTGCCAGCTGGTGTCAGCCCTATGCAGGCCATGGATGCTAAACTTATACATGCTGAGCTCCAGCTGAGCTTTGTCACCAACCCTCTCTGCTTTGGCCCCTTTCAGACTGATGACTGGGCACATCTTCACTGAGATCACTCTGCTCCCTCTAATACTAACTAGCTGTACCTACTAAGTTCTGCTGTAGTATTTCCGCCTCTGGTTCCAGGTCCAGCTGTGCAGACCCAGCTGGTAGGATGAGAGAGAATATGTGTGTAAGCCTAAAAGCTGGGACATCTCCACTTCTCTGTCCACTCTGGAGAGGCCCAGATGTATTCCAGCTCTCTCCACTCTGCAGCTTTCACCTCCCCAAAGACAAGCCAGTCTCTCCCTATACCCTGACATGGGAGTTTAACACTCCTACTCACATATTCTTCCCCTCCCTCCCAACGACTGCTCCTTCCACTGAGTCAGACCCTACCCTAATGTATGCACGCTATACCCTTAGTAGGCCTACTGAGGTTGATGCTGATTTTATTTAAAGAAAAATGAAGGCACATTTTGGCAAAATTGATGGGATTTGCTGGTGGATTGGATGTAGGAGAAAAGGAGAAGAAAAGAATAAGCAGTAATTTTTTGGCTTGAACAGCTGAGTAGAATGGTAGTGCCATTCTCTACTGGAAGATAGATGGAAGAGTAACAGGTTCGAAAACAGACATAATTTCCAGTAAATATGTGTTGCTTTCATAGTCTAAACATATGTATGTTAAGTATTCAAAGATGTTTAACCCTGTCTTTGCTAAAACTACAAAAATTAGCCAGGCATGCTGGCACACGCCTGTAGTCCCAGCTACTTGGGAGGCTGAGACAGGAGAATTGCTTGAATCCAGGAGGCGGAGGTTGCAGTGAGCCGAGATCACACCACTGCACTCCAGCCTGGGCGACAGACTCCATCTCAAAAAAAAAAAAAAAAAAAAAAAAAAAAAAAAAAAAAGTTTAAGCAACTTAAATTAAACAAGAAATGTGGGCCGGGCGCGGTGGCTCAAGCCTGTAATCCCAGCACTTTGGGAGGCCGAGACGGGCGGATCACAAGGTCAGGAGATCGAGACCATCCTGGCTAACCCGGTGAAACCCCGTCTCTACTAAAAAAATATAAAAAATTAGCCGGGCGAGGTGGCGGGCGCTTGTAGTCCCAGCTACTCGGGAGGCTGAGGCAGGAGAATGGCATAAACCCGGCAGGCGGAGCTTGCAGTGAGCTGAGATCCGGCCACTGCACTCCAGCCTGGGCGACAGAGCCAGACTCCGTCTCAAAAAAAAAAAAAAAAAAAAAAAAAAAAAAAAAACAAGAAATGTGAAGATGTTTTGTAATATCTAAATTTGTGATTGAAGTAATCGCAACAGCACAGAGAGAAAGACATCTTTGAAAGTGAACTTTGTTTTTGTTAAGTTTTTTATGCCCACGAGACATTGAATGGAAATGGTGAGTTGGCAATTGGAATTGGATATGCATGTTTGAAGGAGACAAATTCAGAACTAGAGATTCTGCTGATGGAATGTAAGGCCAAGGGATTGTGTAAGAACACAAGAGGGCAGAGTTCCCAAGACTGAGAAGTCGGTGAAGTAGAGGGACAACCATGAGAGAATCAACAGGAGTAAGCCACATGCTAAGATGTCACATAGATATGCAGACAGGGACGTGGCCACCATCTTTACATCTGAGTGGTCTTTGGTGACTTGGTCTGAACCAGAGCAAAATCACTAGACTGACGCATCAGCCTCCTAACTATTCTCCCAGTCCCCACTTTAGATCCCTCGCCAAACTACACAGCAACCAAAGCCCACTTTTATAACTTAAATCCTATCAGTCATTTGCTTTAAAACTTTCATTAGCTTACCATTTGAACTTAGAATAGAATGTAACACCCAGGGCTGGAATTAGGGTAAGGTGAGGATGGTACTCAGGCACAAAATTTAAGGGGCTACCCAAAATCTTGGTCATCAAGATAAATATTTGAATGCAATATTTAAAGAAATAAATTAGCAAACTATAGCTCATGAACCAGCTGCTTATCCTTGTAAATAAAGTTTTATTGAAACCAGGACCAGGATTAGGGTAAGGTGAGTAGGGAAGATTCAAGTGCAAGGTAAGAACTGTCTTTACTTAAAATCTTGACATTTTGTTCATTGTAGATTTCACTTTGCACTAATTTTTATTTTTTGAAATATTGCATTATGTCATTTATCTATAATACTGAGTTTTTTGGTACCGCCTTAAATTTTGTCCAGGAGACAAAGTGAGGCATTCATCTCATCCTTGTCCTGGCTCTGCCAACCCCTTATCAAGGCCTGTACTTTCCAGTCAACTTGTATAGCTTTTATGGTCAGAAAACATAAATATTAGTTTATGCTTTCAAAAATTTTTAAACAACTTAAACCCAAGTAATATGAAGGTGTTTTTTTGTAGCAGTACAGAGAGAAAGGCACCCAACTTTAATATGTGAAAAGATAAAGATTCAACTTATTTTCCAAATGAATCTGTTCTTCTTTATGCAGTGAGTACTCAGCAAGGCACATGGATTAATAACAGCAGGAGAGCCATTTTTAGATAAAACTGATGATGCTTTCATGGAAAGGTTCCAGGCAGATTAAAATTGTATAAGACGTTATGCTTTTTGACTGCTTAAATATGTTATGGTCATAATTTTATTTTGTGATTTCAACAGAGAAAAAAAGATTTTCCTTATTTATTAGGTTACCAACTGAAAGAACCAGGCAGTTTTAATTTCTTCATTCATCTAATAAACTCAAGTTACTATGCTGAAGCATGAAGGATCTTAGAAATCCATTCACAAGCATATTTTTAAGAGGGCATATGGTTTGGGGCTTGATTAACAGAATAAATATTTGTAGGTTTTCCAAGTTAACAAAAAACTGTTTTCTTTCTCTTAGTCTTTCCTCCCTCTACTATGCCTTATGTTTTAAAGGTTGGTTTGCTTCTTCTGTGAATATAACATTGTGAATAAATGAATTCCGCAGAGCTTATAAACCATTGGCTCTCATCTTAGTTAAGCTTTTATATTAGAGGAGATGTGTCTATCTCAGTTTCCCTATGTGAGACTTGAGAATTGCTAAGGCAAAATGCTGTCGTCATTACAGATGGCAATAGGTTATCCAGATACCAGTATGACCCTTATGTCCATACAAGATTATTGGTAAGAAAAACACCTGGGTGTGTCCCATGCACATACACAGCCCCAACATATCTGCCTCCCTGTTCAGTGGTAAGTTCTGTCCTCTGACCAGATGATGGCTGGCATGGTGAGGGGCAGCTGGCAGGGCACCCCAGGCTTGTTCAGATGGCAGCTGGGCAGAAGTATAAGGACCTTCTGGAGGCATGCAAGGCTTCTTGAGGACTAAGCTGAGAAATTCTACCATATTCTGTTGGTCAAAGCAAGTCACAAGATTAATCTAAAACAAGGGGAAGGAAAACAAACTTTACCTACTGATAGAGGGACCTGAGAAGTCACCATTGCAAAAGGACTCATTATAAGGAAGAGAAGAATTGCAGCCATTTTGCAAACTACCACAATTAACTAATAAAGTTAGAAAATCCACTCAATTACCTATAATAAAGTGGTACTTTTTAACAAGGTTATTATGGAGGAAGAAAGGGAATGAAGATCTGTGGGAGAGAATCTTTGTGTTGTGGGGGGAAAAAAAAAAAACTTGCAACTGCAGAATAGTGATCATTTCCATAAGACCATGGAAAAATTGAAGCAGATTATGTTCCCATCTGGGATGATAATGATTGACTTGCCCTATTCTTGATATTTATGTGAAACTGAAATAAACTGAAATTGTTGGCCTAAGCTTCAGAGCGATTCAGGATTTGTTCAGAGGTAGAAATTCTGATTTGGCTACCTGCCATCTCCAAGTTTAGATAGCTAATTGCTCCAGTTGGAGATTCTTATTTTATTTTCTTATATCTGTTTATTGAGTGCCTGTAGGGATCCAAGAATCTTACATATGTCATCTTATTTAATCTGATGATTAAACAGCCCTCTGAGATAGTTGTCATCCACATTTTATATGTGTAGGTACTGAGGCTTAGAGCCCTCCAGTAACTAGTGAGGGCCACAGAACTAGTCATTGGTAGAGTCATGACTCTTTAAAATATTTCCCCTTATTCTGAGTGTCATCCTGTAGCTTTACCCTTTTGAATTATACTCCATTTTTAATATTTAATATTAGAAATAAAAATGTCACAATCTAACTCATTGGGAAATAACTATTCCATTACCAAAAAAACAAACAAAATAGAAATTCCCTTAGATCTCCCAGGATGTTTAAATGCTTATTTGTGGATTTTTTATTCAGTAGAGAGAGCAGGTAGAAAGAAAGTATTAGAATCATCTGCCAAATGAATATCCATTGGCAATAAAGATAAATTCAACTTACTAAAATTTGATTTCCTGTAAAACCGGTCAAGAATGTGTGCATCGACTGTAAGAGGGCTCAATTGGAGGAAAATAACCTTTTTCTCCAACTCATTGCTCTCCAGTGGTCTGAAAGTCTGTGCCCACCCAGAGGTTAACAATTCTCCAATCTCACCTGACCTATAACCTCAGGCCTGCAGGGACGAGACAGTGCTGGGTATGGCCCCCAACTTTACAAGGTATTGCATCTGAGGCCTTGGGCTATTTACTCTTCTTGCTGAGCCTCTTTCTGCAGCAGTAAAATGGATTGAGAATCCTTATGGAGCTATAAATATTAAATGAATAATGCATTTAAATCAAGTAATTTGAATGCTAAGTGTTATTGCTTTCTCTCTCACTGTACATTTTTCAACAGAAGCTAGCACAAAATAAAGCACAACAAGCAAACTACCCCCCAGTACAGGTGGACTTCACTGGTTGATTGTTCTTTTGCATTTGTGTATTCCATACCTATCCTCTCCCACCACATATTTATAAAACAACAAAGTGTGATGGGAAATGGCATTTTACCAACACGGGTTCTAACCTCAGCCCTGCTCACTGAGTAAACGCTGTCTTTATGCCATGCGGTTGCTCCATCACTTTGAGCTTCACTTCCTTCCAGCTGTGAAACAAAGATGCTAAGGAGATACTGATCGTTCTAAAACTGGGAAACAACTACATAAAACACCACTCACTGTGCCTGGTCCTTCTCTATGCCTTTATTTCCTTTGGTATTTACAAGGAAGTGCACCCATTTCCAAAATGACCAGTCAGGTAAAAAGGAGACTTTTTCTCATTTGTTTGGGGTTTTTCTGCTTCCCCCTTGTGCGTTTTTTCAAGGTGAATGCAATCACAGATGTAAACCACCCTCAAGACTACGAAAGCCTACAGAGGGGCAACGGTTAGAACAAACACAGTTGGGCAACATTGGTGCCTGATACCCAGAGCAGACCTCCGGCACCCTGCCCAGTCTCTGCCCACTGAATAGAGTTGGACCACCTGCAGTGACATTCAGATCTTTTTCCTGAAGAGCTTGAACTAATTGAGGACTTGTCAGTGTGAGTAAAATACTTTGTGCTGCCTTCTGCTCTGTTCTTTGCCTGTGCCAGAACCCATTTCAGTGGCACCAGGCTGTCAATTGGATGGGCTAGATGGGTCCTTTTGGAATTCCTCCTCTCCATCAGTTAGCATTTGATACTAACACTATTAGTATTATTTGGATATTATTTAGGCTTTCAAGATACATACCCTTTGGATGCTGGAAGATATTCCAAATAATTTTTCCCAATAATATTCCAAATAATATCTTCCAGCTTCCAAAGGGTATTTTGAAAGCCTTAAATCAGTGATTCTTAATACTTTTAAGACTCTGATGAAAGTTATGGACACTCTTCCCCCTGCCTCCTAAAAGTTTATTTACACACAAAACTTGACAGTGTCAGAAATTTCACAAACTGTCCCCCCACCTAAATTCAGACTATAGTTTCCAAATTAAAAACCCTAGCACTGGCCAGTCATCATGGCTAACACCTGTAATCTCAGCATTTTGAGAGGCGAGGCAGGTGGATCACTTGAGATCAGGAGTTCGTGACCAGCCTGGCCAACATTGTGAAACCCTGTCTACTCACTCTGTCACCCAGGCTGGAGTGCTGTGATGTGATCTTGGCTCACTGCAACCTCTGCCTCCTGGGTTCAAGCGATTATTCTCCTACCTCAGCCTCCTGAGTAGCTGGGATTATAGGCATCCGCCACCATGCCCAGCCAATACCAAATAGCAGTCAGCAAATGGGTACTTTTGTCTAGAGCAACTTTGTTTTTAATGAACTAAATGACTTTTGTTGATTTGCCCTCAGGGGTTGGTTGCAAAGTACAGAAGGGAGGAGATCTTAACAAATAAAACAGATACTCTATTACACGTATTTAATAACTAACCATGGGGACAAAAGTGTAAACACCAAGAAGATTAACCATGTCAAAAAATAAACACCAGTAGTAGGTGTTAACCTGCTAAGGCAAGAAGTCACCTATTGCATACATACAAAACATGCACACATGGTTGTTATGACTATATAGAAGAATGTCCATATCCTGAGAAGATAAACATATGAAATGTTTAAAGGTAAAGATGTTGTGGCATCTGCAGTTTACTTTAAAATTACTCATAAAGAATTATTAATATAGATGTATTGATAAAGCCAACATAGAAAATGTTAAAAATGAATCTAATGGTGGAACTCTGGCTATTCTGAGCTTTTCCTATGTTTGAAATTTTTCATTGTAAGAACTTGGAGAATGAAAACTCATTATTTTGAGAGAAATGTCAACATAAGCACAGTCATTCACTTCGGAACTGGATTTTCTTTCATTGGCAAGTGTCATTTTCCCATAGGTCCAGTATATTTTTTTTGTAAGTTAATTAAATCCTTTCCAAAGATATCCAACATTCCTATAATTTAGTAAGTAGTAAGCTTTCAGTGATAATATTATGCAGTATTGTATGATTATTAACAACATTTAAGATGCTCTCTGGGCGATAAGCTTATACCATGGGACCTGCTACAAAACAAGATGCCCACCAGAACCATCTTGAGAAGTTTCTATTGGCTAAAGCCAAAATTTCAGAGCCAGCAGTAATTAAGAAAAAAAGCTTTTTAATGGGATATTTCTCATGTCATTTTTCCCCTAATTCTAGAACAGATTTTTAATTTCAACACTGAAAATAGTGCTGAACATTTGGCCAAGAAGTTGGTGCTGACTATAATATATAATATCAGTACCTCCTGGCTTCATTTGACAGTAATGCAGTGAGGACTTCCAGAGCACATCTTTTCCGTCTCTCCGACTGTGAGGCTACATCTGTTTTCAATAGTGCACAATTTCCGTTGTTCTATTGACAGATAACAGATAAGATATGTCCTAGGAGACCACAGCTACTGTCTGGAACCAGAATTTTTATTTTAAGGGTAAATCTCCAGCATCATCAATCCATTACTACTTCATCAGCAAAAATTGGGTGGTAACCTTACTTAATGGTAGATCTCAATTTTATCTCTATTTTTGTATTTTATACTTCGTAAGATTAGATAACTCTTGTCTTAATAAGATTAGAAAGATGCATGACATTGAAAATAATCGTTTATTTTTTAAATCATGTAGTTTTTGTTCAAAGCAATGCTAATGATTAAAGCTCCAGGTTTCCCTAAATAGTTCCATAAAGATTAGATGACTTCTATTTTCTGAATATATTTTGTTCTGTCCCACATAGAGGGTGAATTCAGTGTGTTTTATGTTTACTTGGGGAATGCAAAGAGAGATATATGCCTTAGAGCAGGCAAATAAAGTCATTAAGAGGCTGTGGTTTTGGCCGGGTGCGGTGGCTCATGCCTGTAATCCCAACACTTTGGGAGGCTGAGGTGGGTGGATCACCTGAGGTTGGGAGTTTGAGACCAGCCATGACCAACATGGGGAAACCCCATCTCTACTAAAAATACAAAATTAGCCTGGCATGGTGGCACATGCCTGTGATCCCAGCTACTCAGGAGGCTGAAGGAGGAGAATTGCTTGAACCCAGGAGGTGGAGATTGTGGTGAGCTGAAATTGCACCATTGCACTCCAGCCTGGGCAACAAGAGCAAAACTCTGTCTCAAAAAAAAAAAAAAAAAAAAAAAAAAAAATGAGGCTGAGGTTTCAAGTTAGATTGCCTGCATTTCAGTCCCAGTACCTCATACTACCTGTATTGCTGTGGACGAGTTAGTTAACCTCACTCAGCCTTTTACCCCTGATCTTTAAAATGGATATATTTACATCCATTGAGGTACAGATAAATAAATAAATATATGGCATAATACCAGTGGAAAAGCCATAGGCAAAAAATGGACCTTGACATAAAATTATAAAACATCTAGGAAAAAAAATTAGAAAATCTTCAGCACCGAACACTAGGAGTGTTCACTAAGTTCACTAAGTTCTTCACTACTACAGGAGTTCTTAGACTTGCTACCTAAAACTGATCCATAAAAGGAAAATTTGATGAAATTTAACCTCATCAAAATTAAAAACTTTTGCTCTGTCAAAAACCATTTTTAGAGAGTGAAAGTACACGTTAAAGATGGGGAAAATATTTGCAGACCACATATCTGACAAAGGACTTGTATCTAGAATATACAAGGAACTCACAAAATGTAACATTAAAGAAGCAAACAATCCAATTAGAAAATGGGAAAATATATGCACAAACATTTCACTGAAGAGATACACAAATGGCAAATAAGCACACGAAAAGATGTTCAACATCATAAGCCATTACAGAAATTCATGCTAATACTACAATAAAGTTGATCACCTGTAACCCCAGCGATTTAGTAGGCCGAGGTGGGAGCATTACTTGAGCCCAGGAGTTCAAGACCAGCCTGGGCAACATAGTGAGACGCTATCTTTACAAAAATAAAAATGAAAATAAACATCTATGATACCACAATGAGATATCACTGCACCTTTAGAATGAATAAAATTTCAAAATGGTGATAATATCAAATGCTACTAGAAAGCAGAAAGACTTCATCACCCACACATTGCTGGTAAGAATGTAAAATGCTATAGCACTCTGGAAAATAGTTGAACAGTTTTTTAAAACAAAACATGGTCTTACTGTATGATCCAGCAATTGTACTCTTGGGCATATAAGATTGGACATGTTTACACAGAAACTTGTACATGAATGTTCATAGCAGCTTTTGTGACAATAGCCCAAAATGGTAAACTATCCAAATGCCTTTCAACATGCAGGTCATTAAACTGTGGTATATCCATACCTTGAAATATTACTAAATAAAAAGGAACAAACTGTTGATACATACAATAATTTAGACCCTAAGGAAATTATACTAAATGGAAAAAGCAAACCTGAAAAGTATACATATGACATTACTCCATTTATGTAACATTTATGAAATTATAGAAATTAGTAACAGATTAGTAGTTACCAGGGATTAGCAGGCAGGGGTGGGAATGGGTGTAGACAAGGGTGGCACAAGAGAGTCTTGTGATGATGTTATAGTTAATTATCTTGATTGCAGTGGTGGTTACATGAAGCTACACATATAATTAAACTTTTTTTAAAATTTTCTTTATTATACTTGAAGTTCTAGGGTACATGTGCATAACGTGCAGGCTTGTTACATATGTATACTTGTGCCATGTTGGTGTGCTGCACCCATCAACTCGTCAGCACCCATCAATTCATCATCTATATCAGGTATAACTCCCAATGCAATCCCTCCCCCCTCCCCCCTCCCCATGATAGGCCCCAGTGTGTGATGTTCCCCTTCCCGAGTCCAAGTGATCTCATTGTTCAGTTCCCACCTATGAGTGAGAACATGCAGTGTTTGGTTTTCTGTTCTTGTGATAGTTTGCTAAGAATGATGGTTTCCAGCTGCATCCATGTCCCTACAAAGGACGCAAACTCATCCTTTTTTATGGCTGCATAGTATTCCATGGTGTATATGTGCCACATTTTCTTAATCCAGTCTGTCACAGATGGACATTTGGGTTGATTCCAAGTCTTTGCTATTGTGAATAGTGCCGCAATAAACATACGTGTGCATGTGTCTTTATAGCAACATGATTTATAATCCTTTGGGTATATACCCAGTAGTGGCATGGCTGGGTCATATGGTACTTCTAGTTCTAGATCCTTGAGGAATTGCCATACTCTTTTCCATAATGGTTGAACTAGTTTACAATCCCACCAACAGTGTAAAAGTGTTCCTATTTCTCCACATTCTCTCCAACACCTGTTGTTTCCTGACTTTTTAATGATTGCCATTCTAACTGGTGTGAGATGGTATCTCATTGTGGTTTTGATTTGCATTTCTCTGATGGCGAGTGATGATGAGCATTTTTTCATGTGTCTGTTGGCTGTATGAATGTCTTCTTTTGAGAAATGTCTGTTCATATCCTTTGCCCACTTTTTGATGGGGTTTTTTTTTCTTGTATATTTGTTTGAGTTCTTTGTAGATTCTGGATATTAGCCCTTTGTCAGATGAGTAGATTGCAAAAATGTTCTCCCATTCTGTAGGTTGCCTGTTCACTCTGATGGTAGTTTCTTTTGCTGTGCAGAAGCTGTTTAGTTTAATTAGATCCCATTTGTCAATGTTGGCTTTTGTTGCTGTTGCTTTTGGTGTTTTAGACATGAAGTCCTTGCCCATGCCTATGTCCTGAATGGTATGAACTACACACACACTATGCACAAGCACAAATAGGTGCACATGTAACTGGTGAAATCTGAATGAGTTCCATAGATTGTACCAATGACAACTTCCTAGTTTTAATATTGTACTATAGTTGTGCAAGATGTTATCACTGGAGGAGGTTGGGTAAAGGGTGTATGGGACCACCCTATACATTTTTTTTACAACTACGTGTGAATCTATAATTATTTCCAAATAAAAAGTTATTTAAAATGTTTCCTAATAATACCTGCCATAATCCCACCTGGGATTATGAATGAGCATTTAGCCCAGTATTTCAACTGTAGTTAGTGCTTGATAAAGGTCAGCAAAGATTTTATATATTAACTGCTGCTGTTGCTACTTAATTGGAAGAATGTGTCTTGGAAATGAGATTCAGGTTAGAATATACAATCCATGAAAGCAAGGATTTGGGCTATTTTGGTCACTGTTTTATCCCTGCACCTAGAAAAACATAGCACATATAAGATGCTCATTAAACATGTGATGAAGAATGAATGGGTAATTTTTTAAATGCCATGAAGGAGGGTATTTGGCAAATGGAGCAAGAGGAAATAACATGGTAATATCCCAGCTGAGCACAGATAAAATGACAATTTGCCTGGACTCCCTATGAGAGCAAAGGATGGCAGATGGGGTGAAGGGAGTGAGCTGAGATGTTGAGGACAAGATTGAATCTTAATTTGACTCACTCTACCCTAAACTGCATCAACCCCAGGGACAACTGAGAAGGTAACTGTCCTCATGTCAAGCCCCACTAATGGGACTCCTAGTCCTTACCATGTACTCTGTTTTCCAGGGTGGCCAGGTGTATCATGGTCAACACCCAGTGGAACTATTTCTTACTGCCACGTTCTCCACTTCACTGCGTGGTGGGCCTATTCCATTCAACCCTTTCACCAGCCAAAACAGAGGACTCCTACTGCACTCACCTCAGCCATTAGTAGTACAGGGCCAATTGGACCACCAAGAAAGACTAGCTCTCTCAGGTTAAAGGACCGATACAACAGTGTCTGGGCACAGGGTCCCAGGGACGAAGCCAGAGAATTTTTTAATGACGCCACCCACTTTGTATTAGTCAAATAGTTTCCGCTGACCCTGCTGTAGGCCCCAACACAGGACCCAGTCACCTCAACTCTTTTGTGCCTCATGGTGAGTTTCCTGCATGTTTGAGAATCCTCCTTCCTTTCAAAGCTCTGGTCTCACCACTTGTAATCAGCAATCAAAACTTCTATATTTGCAGAGCATCTGTGGGGTGGCAGCACACTGGTGGGCAAAATAGGAAGTATAAAGATGTATAATATGTAAAACCCCCTCACTCAAGGAGCTTACAAGTCCAACGAAGCAGGCAAAATGGCAAACACAAGCAATCGGGAGCATTATGAAATGATGACTTTAAGTAACACAGGAGTTCAAAGAGGGGAGGTTTGATATTGTTGCATTTCCACAGGAATGAGGAAACAGTAGCCTGGTCAGAGCACACATCCCAGATACCTGGGAGGAGACTGATTCAAGAAGCAGTGGGTCACTCGCAGTATCAAATGCCAAGAGGAAAGTGAGACAATTCAGTGTTGGGCTGAGAAGAAGCTATTTACCTCCAGCCTCATTATGGATGAGCATATGGGCTCATTAAAAATATATAAGATCTGATTTAACTTATTTATTATTAAACATGCATTTACTGAGCATCGAGCACCACTATGCTAGGTACTGTGGAATAATATCAAATGAAATAGACATGGTCTCTGCCCTCAGAAGAGTGCTCAATAGTGAAAAAGAGAGAGATGAGACAAATAATATAAAAGAATGAACAAGGGAGGAAGTGGGGAGGAGGGGACACACAGTGGGAATGGAATGTGGAAGTAGCCAGGCAGTGCTTGAAACGAACTTGCTGCATTCCACTTTTATAACTCATCTTCGTGACATGAATGAATTTAGCTTCCTCTTGGCCTCTCTTGAGAAAGAAGAGCAGATCAAGGAATGAGCCTGGTTCTCATTATCAGTGCATTTTCAACGGAAAATGATATATGCTTGATATTTGTGCCCTTTATTTTTCCCCAAGTTTACATAGATTTGCATTTATATCATTAAATATTTAAATTGGGTTTATATGATGTTTTGCTTCCTGGAAATTCCAAAGCTAAACTCAGCAAATCTGGCGTCTATATTTTTCTACCTATATGGAAATTGTGCTAGGGTCCTTTTGGAATCAGGTACTGATATAGTGTCATTGAAATTTCTGAGATTAGAAGTTAAACGTGGTGAAGAATTAATCTGCTATGTTAATGAGACTGCACAGTTTGTAGCTAGAAAACTATAAATAAGAAAGTTATATGTATCAAAATCACTATATTACATTCAAATTGAGGGTTTTGTTCTCTTTGAGATTCAGGGTTTCTTTTTTTTTTTTTTTTTATTATACTTTAAGTTCTAGGGTACATGTGCATAACGTGCAGGTTTGTTACATATGTATACTTGTGCCATGTTGGTGTGCTGCACCCATCAACTCGTCAGCACCCATCAATTCATCATTTATATCATGTATAACTCCCCAATGCAATCCCTCCCTCCTCCCCCCTCCCCCCTCCCCATGATAGGCCCCAGTGCGTGATGTTCCCCTTCCCGAGTCCAAGTGATCTCATTGTTCAGTTCCCACCTATGAGTGAGAACATGCGGTGTTTGGTTTTCTGTTCTTGTGATAGTTTGCTAAGAATGATGGTTTCCAGCTGCATCCATGTCCCTACAAAGGACGCAAACTCATCCTTTTTTATGGCTGCATAGTATTCCATGGTGTATATGCATTAGATATTTAAAATGCATTTTAAAACTGATATAATTGAAGGTGTAATTTAATTTTAGATAATATTAACGGTAAGAATTTTGTTTTGCTAATCTTTCATTTTATAAAAAGATGAGATTTTTTAAAAAATAAGAAACCCTGCTTGAGGTCCACCCAAAGGAAATAAGTGTATTGAAGAGATATCTGTACTCCATATTTATTGCAGCACTATTCACAATAATGAAGATACGGACTAAACTTAGGTGTTCAATAACAGATGAATGGATAAAGAAAATGTGTTGTATATACACAATGGAACACTATTCAGCCAAATAAAGAATGGAATCCTGTCATCCACAGCAACGTGGATGGAACTTGAGGATAAGTGAAATAAGCCAGGAACAGAAAGTTAAACAGCACATGTTCTCACGCATATGTGGAAGTTAAGGAAAAAAAGGGGAGATGATCTCATAGAAGTAAAAAGAAGAAAAGAGGATACAAGAGGCTGGATAGGGCAGGAGGAAGGGAGGACTAGGGAGAGATTGATTAAAGGATACAAAATTAAGCTAGAGACCTGGAATAAGTTCTAGTGCTTTATCCCAACTGTAGAATGACTATAGTTAAAAATGTTAGATATTTTCAAGTAGCTAGAAGAAGGATATTGGGCATTACCAACACAAAGAAATAATACATGTTTGAGATGATGGATATGCTAATTACCCTGATCTGATTACTATACATTATTATATGTATCTAAACATCATGATGTACCCTATGAATATGTACCATTATCATTTGTCAATTGAAAACATAAAATTTAAAAAAATGGAAAAGCACTGCCATTTAAACGAATGAATGCCAGGTCCCTCTACCCAAGGCTGCAGGGAAAGCGAATGGACTACTCGATTGTTTTTGTGAGCACTGTCCATAGCAGCACGGTTGTCTCCCTTGCTTCCTTCAGGCCTCTGAACAACGTCACCAAAGAAGGTACAGAATGCAGTGAGAACCATGACAGTGTTTCATTGCCTTCAATGTAGAATGAGTCTTTGGAAAATATTTGAATGTGAAAATTTATCTTGAAGTTAACTTGGCAATATCTATCTAATGTGCAGGTTTTTGATATACTAATTGCATTTATCCTATGGATAAGTTACATAGTTATATTTTTAGGATATATAATTATATAAATATATAATTATATAAAGTGTGATTACAAAAGTAATGATTAGGCCACAGGTAATCCTCTTAAGTATATTCTTAAATGTACCACTTAATTTTAAGTGATCGAATAATGAGTACCTACCCTTTCTATCTAGTTAATTTAATGATATAACATATTTATGCTGAAATACAGGTTCCATAAGGACAGATATTTTTGTCAAGTTTGGACCACACCTAAATCCTAGGAACCTAAAAGAATCCTTGGCCATATATAAGTGTGCAATAAATATTATCAAATAATTACTGTTAAATGAATGAATGAATTTTCTTTATTCAAAACTTGCCATTCACACTGTCTCACTGAAGCTTTAAATACCAAGAGTGATTATTTTCATTTTTTGGGCTTGTTCTTTCCCTGAAACAAAGAAATAGCACTAGTTCCTTGAAGTGTCAGAAATAAAGACTGAGCCCAACCGAACTTCCAAATAAACTAAATATAGAATAACGTATCATGACCGCAGTGATAATGGAGACCACCAGGGGGCCCCTTTTTTTTCCCCACCTATTACTGAGCTATCAACTCCTTAATACAAGTCAACTTGATATATGGAGCAACTCATTTGCAGTTTTACTTAAATCTGTGCTGTTCTGAAGGCATAAAAAGTGCCTCTGTGGCAACAATTAATAGCCTACCCACCAAAAAAAGTCCAGGACCAGATGGATTCACAGCTGAATTCTACCAGAGGTACAAGGAGGAGCTGGTACCATTCCTTCTGAAACTATTCCAATCAATAGAAAAAGAGGGAATCCTCCCTAACTCATTTTATGAAGCCAACATCATCCTGATACCAAAGCCTGGCAGAGACACGACAAAAAAAGAGAATTTTAGACCAATATCCCTGATGAACATCGATGCAAAAATTCTCAATAAAATACTGGCAAACCGGATTCAGCAGCACATCAAAAAGCTTATCCACCATGATCAAGTGGGCTTCATCCCTGGGATGCAAGGCTGGTTCAACATTCGCAAATCAATAAACGTAATCCAGCATATAAACACAACCAAAGACAAGAACCACATGATTATCTCAATAGATGCAGAAAAGGCTTTTGACAAAATTCAACAGCCCTTCATGCTAAAAACGCTCAATAAATTCAGTATTGATGGAACGTACCTCAAAATAATAAGAGCTATTTATGACAAACCCACAGCTAATATCATTCTGAATGGGCAAAAACTGGAAAAATTCCCTTTGAAAACTGGCACAAGACAGGGATGCCCTCTCTCACCACTCCTATTCAACATAGTGTTGGAAGTTCTGGCTAGGGCAATCAGGCAAGAGAAAGAAATCAAGGGCATCCAGTTAGGAAAAGAAGAAGTCAAATTGTCCCTGTTTGCAGATGACATGATTGTATATTTAGAAAACCCCATTGTCTCAGCCCAAAATCTCCTTAAGCTGATAAGCAACTTCAGCAAAGTCTCAGGATACAAAATTAATGTGCAAAAATCACAAGCATTCTTATACACCAGTAACAGACAAGCAGAGAGCCAAATCAGGAATGAACTTCCATTCACAATTGCTTCAAAGAGAATAAAATACCTAGGAATCCAGCTTACAAGGGATGTAAAGGACCTCTTCAAGGAGAACTACAAACCACTGCTCAGTGAAATCAAAGAGGACACAAACAAATGGAAGAACATACCATGCTCATGGATAGGAAGAATCAATATCGTGAAAATGGCCATACTGCCCAAGGTTATTTATAGATTCAATGCCATCCCCATCAAGCTACCAATGAGTTTCTTCACAGAATTGGAAAAAACTGCTTTAAAGTTCATCTGGAACCAAAAAAGAGCCCGCATTGCCAAGACAATCCTAAGTCAAAAGGACAAAGCTGGAGGCGTCACGCTACCTGACTTCAAACTATACTACAAGACTACAGTAACCAAAACAGCATGGTACTGGTACCAAAACAGAGATATAGACCAATGGAACAGAACAGAGTCCTCAGAAATAATGCCACACATCTACAGCCATCTGATCTTTGACAAACCTGAGAGAAACAAGAAATGGGGAAAGGATTCCCTATTTAATAAATGGTGCTGGGAAAATTGGCTAGCCATAAGTAGAAAGCTGAAACTGGATCCTTTCCTTACCCTTTATACAAAGATTAATTCAAGATGGATTAGAGACTTAAATGTTAGACCTAATACCATAAAAACCCTAGAAGAAAATCTAGGTAGTACCATTCAGAACATAGGCATGGGCAAGGACTTCATGTCTAAAACACCAAAAGCAATGGCAGCAAAAGCCAAAATTGACAAATGGGATCTAATTAAACTAAACAGCTTCTGCACAGCAAAAGAAACTACCATCAGAGTGAACAGGCAACCTACAGAATGGGAGAAAATTTTTGCAACCTACTCATCTGACAAAGGGCTAATATCCAGAATCTACAAAGAACTCAAACAAATATACAAGAAAAAAACAAACAACCCCATCAAAAAGTGGGGAAAGGATATGAACAGACATTTCTCAAAAGAAGACATTCATACAGCCAACAGACACATGAAAAAATGCTCATCGGCCGGGCGCGGTGGCTCAAGCCTGTAATCCCAGCACTTTGGGAGGCCGAGACGGGCGGATCACAAGGTCAGGAGATCGAGACCATCCTGGCTAACACGGTGAAACCCCGTCTCTACTAAAAATACAAAAAAACTAGCCGGGCGAGGTGGCAGGCGCCTGTAGTCCCAGCTACTCGGGAGGCTGAGGCAGGAGAATGGCGTAAACCCGGGAGGTGGAGCTTGCAGTGAGCGGAGATCCAGCCACTGCACTCCAGCCTGGGTGACAGAGCAAGACTCCGTCTCAAAAAAAAAAAAAAAAAAAAAAAAAAAAAAAAAAAAAAAAAAAAAAGAAAAAATGCTCATCATCACTCACCATCAGAGAAATGCAAATCAAAACCACAATGAGATACCATCTCACACCAGTTAGAATGGCAATCATTAAGAAGTCAGGAAACAACAGGTGTTGGAGAGGATGTGGAGAAATAGGAACACTTTTACACTGTTGGTGGGATTGTAAACTAGTTCAACCATTATGGAAAAGAGTATGGCAATTCCTCAAGGATCTAGAACTAGATGTACCATATGACCCAGCCATCCCACTACTGGGTATATACCCAAAGGATTATAAATTATTCTACTACAAAGACACATGCACACGTATGTTTATTGCGGCACTATTCACAATAGCAAAGACTTGGAATCAACCCAAATGTCCATCTGTGACAGACTGGATTAAGAAAATGTGGCACATATACACCATGGAATACTATGCAGCCATAAAAAAGGATGAGTTTGCGTCCTTTGTAGGGACATGGATGCAGCTGGAAACCATCATTCTTAGCAAACTATCACAAGACCAGAAAACCAAACACTGCATGTTCTCACTCATAGGTGGGAACTGAACAATGAGATCACCTGGACTCGGGAAGGGGAACATCACACACCAGGGCCTATCATGGGGAGGGGGGAGGAGGGAGGGATTGCATTGGGGAGTTATACATGATATAAATGATGAATTGATGGGTGCTGACGAGTTGATGGGTGCAGCACACCAACATGGCACAAGTATACATATGTAACAAACCTGCACGTTATGCACATGTACCCTAGAACTTAAAGTATAATAAAAAAAAAAAAAAGTGCCTCTGTGACCTTCAAGAGACAGAAATAATAATAGTAAATCATGACAATAGTAACTGAGTCTAAATAATGATGCTGGAAGAGACAAAATAGCCTCTGTAACTTTCTCTACTCCCAGATACTAGCTTTTTGTACAAAATGAACACAAATAAAAGCTTTCATTCTAAATTCACAACAATCACTTGCCACTATTTTCTCACCTCCATTGGAAGTCAGAGCTCATAAACAGTTCCTAATGTACGTGAACTATTTTTTACTGTATTTGAAGTTGTATTGTCTGCAGCTTCCTCACAGGTCACTGCAAGGAAAATGCCACTTTCTCATTTCCCCAACACTTAGGAAGGCTCTGGAGCCCAACTGTCTGAGTTCGTGTCTTAGCTCTGCCACTTGCTGGCTGTGTGGCCTTGGACAAATTGTCCCAACTCCATCAGCCTTAGGGTCCTCCTGTGTTAAAAGGGGGAGTATGTGTTTATAATACCTATAATTGTGAGGATTCGATGAGATATTATATATATATATAACACTTGGCACACATTATTACTGAAATCTGCCTCATTTGCTACAAAGTATTCTGTAGTTTGTTCCACACCAGCATTTGATGGACCTTTTTAAAAAATCACATCTTCCAAGCTTGCCCAACCTGCAGCTCTCAGGGCACAAGTGGCCCAGGACAGCACACAAATTCTTAAACTTTCTTAAAACATTTGAGTTTTTTGTTTGTTTGTTTGTTTTAGTTCATCAGCTGTCGTTAGTATTAGTGTATTTTATGTGTGGCCCAAGATAGTTCTTCTTCCAGTGTGGCTCAGGGAAGTGAAATGGTTGAACACCTTCTGTCTTAGACACGTTCCTTAAAAGAAGTAAGGCAACCAAGACTTAATAGATGAATGCATATTGCGTTCTTTACTAGTCAAAGGAAATTTGTGTGACTAATGCCAGAACACCACTAGCAGATTGTGTTTGATTGGCATATCAAAATTGTTCATTAGCAATTGTGAGAATTGCTAAAATAGTACAACAAAGTAAATTAGGAACATCTGGATTTTTCAGGGGAAGGCAAGAGATAGCAGTGGTAGTTGGGTTGTTAATTCCTAAATTAAGTGAATTAACACTGGTGCTTAGTATCCTAAGTACAGAAATAGCCTGAGGCCCTTCTTGCCTCTCTTTCTCCATTTGTAAGATAAGGATTATTGTCTTCTATGTACATACTTAATAAGAAAGATTAATTAGTCCTTTAAGAGGTAGACTTAAATAATCACCATTACTATTAATTTAGCCAGTGGCACAAGCAGCTGAGTAGCTCTGGTAACTGACACAGAAGCACACAGTTCTGTTCTGCCTGGGTGCTCTCACTCACCGAGGCCTCTTAATTGCGTTTTAAGTAGCCACAGTTAGGGACCATGGAAGGCACAGAGGTGAATCCTGTCCTCAAGGATCTTACAACTTCCAGTATTAGGGAGGTTAACTGAAGGAGTTGGGTAAAATATATTAATACATTCCATATAGCTTATCAATTCTGTGAGAAGCATTGAAAGAATTCATTTTTAAAAGTTTGTGCTAATGTTTCAGTGGGGTGCACAAGATAATTATTTGGGATGCAAGAAAAAAATATTAAGACCTCTATTTGTTATCTTTTTTAAAAGAGGGAAGAAATTAGTCCATGTTTATATAATGGTTGACAGTAGCACACAGATACATAAGTAGATAGTCTGGGAACAGTGGCTCACACCTATAATCTCAGCACTTTGGGAGGCTCAGGTGGGAGGATCACTTGAGGCTAGGAGTTCAAGACCAGTCTGGGCAATATATAGCAAAACCCTGGCCTCTAAAAAAACTTTTTTTCTTTCGTAATTATCTGGGCATCATAGTGCTTTCCTATAGTCCCAACTACTTGGGAGGCTGAGGCAGGAGGATTGCTTGAGCCCAGAAGTTTCAGGTTGCAGGAAGCTATGGTCACACCACTACACTCCAGCCTGGGCAACAACAGAGCAAGACTCTATCTGATAATGGTATATGATCAAGAAATTTTGGAGATTCCAATTACAATTGTGTAGATTTAACTTGTCAGTTAAATTCTGCTTCGTGAAGTCACCTTGGCGCACTTGCCTTACTGAGTATTCCATATTCCAAATTGTTCTTTAAGTGTCTCTAAACAGTTTTTCTTCTGCTCCTTCCATATTGGTTAAGATATCTATTCTTCTCAAACTTTTTTCTACTATCTCAAATATTTCATGATCATGAAGATTATTCAATCAAATCATCAAAAGGCTTTGCTTCCACAATGTGAGCTTTCATTACCATACTTCTTACTTAGATCATTTCTACCCCTTCTGTCCATCCCAGTGTATTTCTTTAAACTGGATTGTAAAGTGGGTACTCCTGCACCCTGGGCTGTCCTCGTCAGCACTTCATTGTTCTCTGAGATTCCTTCTCTGCAGAAGGGCCATGATTGTGGGATAATTACCCAGCAAACCAGTCAAAGTAATTTGAATTTAAATATTTCTTTCTTTCTTTAGGAATTGATTTAATCTCCCCTCTCTTAATGTTTTAGGGAATATGTTAAGACACAGTAAAAGGAGGGAGAAAGAGATGAGTTTCCATCTGACTAAGAGGTGGTAGGGTGCCTTGCCTTTTACATTGCAGATTTGAGGCCTTTGTACCTTGTATCTAGTCTTCCCAATAGGCTTTGAGGTTTTTTCATCTTTAACAAGGAGAGACATTTTGAATGTTTTTATTTATTACCATGGTGTATTGAAAGAAAAAGGAAACATCATTTTACACTTTCATGTTAATTTTTTAAATGAAAATCAGTCATTCAAATCATTCCTCACCAAATCTTTCTGAATTCTAAGACATTAAAATTCATGTCCATTGGAATATTGGATTCATATTTTGATCATGGGCATATTTGTTTCCAATTATATTTTTGACAAAATAATTATATGTTTAAGTTTATTTCTATAGACTTTATAATGCTTCCAGGTCCTTGGCATAACGCATTGTAAGCACATTTTGCAGGACTTGGTGGAATGTTAAAGTGGTGGAAGTTTATGGCTGTTACTTAGCTTTTGCAACAAATTCCTTATTGTTCCCCTGTATCTGATGCCACATCATTGACCAAAAAAAAAAATCCCTTAGTTTACACACTTGTATTTTGGCCTATGAAGTCTTCATGGTGACCCATTTGATCATGTGATTTGTAAGTAGATAATTACCAGAGTGAACCATGGACTTGTTAGTATGCTGTTACTGAGTGGCACTGAGGCAGCTGGACTACAGCATTGGCCTAATTTTTATGTGTGTGAAGTGGGACTGGGGGCCTGTATGTGGTGAAAGGCTATATACAAAGTTCCATCTAAACTATACTTTATAGTCAGCAAAATCATTTCTGGCTTTCAAGGATCAAAGGAAGAAAGAAGATTTAAGGATGCTGGACTGATTTATAGTGTCAAAATACTATCTAAATGGGCTATGCATTTTATTATCTGGGGTGGAAGCATAAATGGACAATTTCAAAACACCTATCAAATAAGTAGCAAAATTCCTATATAGAAATGGGATTTCTGGCAGGGCATGGTGGCTCACACCGGTAATCCCAGCATTTTGGGAGGCCAAGGCAGGTGGATAACCTGAGGTCGGGAGTCCAAGACCAGCCTGGCCAACATAGTGAAACCCTGTCTCTACTAAGAATACAAAAATTAGCTGCGCATGGTGGTGGGCGCCTATAATCCCAGCTACTTAGGAAGCTGAGGCAGGAGAATTGTTTGAACCCGGAAGGTGGAGTTGCAGTGAGCTGAGATCATGCCATTGCACTCCAACCTGGGCAACAAGAGCAAAACCCCATCTCAAAGAAAAAAAAAAAAAAGGAATTTCCACTAAGAAGGACAATAGAGATTAAAGACATCTTTCAGTTGCTCAATTTAAGTGCAATCACCATATGACTAATTTGAGTCATTGAGAAGGGGGCCAGTTTAATTGAATAAAGGTTTGAATTACAGAATATTTTCTTGTAAGTAGAAGATGGCCTGACAAAAGTCTTGCTTTCATGAATGGAGAGGGGAGTCTGCGTTGGCACACCAAAACTCTGACCTGAGACCTTCAGGATGCAGTTTATGAATTTTTTTTTTTTTTTTTTTTTTTTTTTTTTTTTTTTTTTGGATTTCAACATTTTAATTTCTCTGGAATATAAGTCACTTTTTGCAAGCTAAAAAATAGAATCAAACTAAGGTGATCTAGTCCTGTAGACATCCAGGCTGATCCTTGGAATCATGAGCAGAATGATGACATAATACAAGGTGCTAGCAATAGGGTTATAAACTCTAAATAATAACCACTTATCCACTGTTTCATTAGGAAACAGTCAAAAGTCCAGCCATTAAAGGAATAATCTAGAGAACATTTTGATTTACTAGGGACAAAATGATCCAAATTATATGCTGTCCAATCTACTCGTGAACTGGATCAGAATGGGCCAAGGGCTGTTAAACAGAGAAAGTATTTACATTTTGAAAACTTGCTCCACAGGATAAAAAATTCCTGGTTGCTGTCAATAAGAAAGTAAGTAAAAAAAAACATTACAGATGAACTCACTGATCTTTGATTTTACTAAGGCCTTCCACTGGAACATGAGGGTAGGCATAAGTGTAGAGGATAATATACTCAGATATTTTTTAAATAAATTACTTAGTAATAAGAAATTAGCCATACTACATTCTTCCATTTGCTACAAGAACAAATTGGCAATGAAGACTATTTAAAAGAAATGCTCAGCTCTACAGAGGGTGGTGGCAGGCAATACTTTTCTATTACAGAATAACCTCTATTCTTCCATGATACATATTCCTGTGGAAAAACTTGTCAGGAGCTCTTGCCAGGGCAAAGGGATGAAAAACAGAGCATGTCCTAATTAGCTACTGTAGGTTCAGTTAACATCTTTGGGAAGGACCCGTAAAATCTGGCCATTATTTTCTTAAACATCTGCAAGCTGCAGAATTCCTTAGTCCTTAGCTATAGTTTCTGCTAGGTATCTTAAAGCTGGGACAGTTCCACTGTGACTGTTCTCCTCAGCTATTAGGTGGGTGCTAGTCATCAAAGTCTGGAATGTCATCATAGGAGTAACCACGGTAGCCTTTGGATGCATAGCAAGTGATGTGCAGGTGGTTAAATCCGGGTAGGAACACCAGAATGCCAGGATCAGGACTGGAACGGCCGGTCTGCCCCCACTTTGCTGATGTGGTCTGACAGCAGGAGGGAGCTTATAATAATGAGAAAGGCGCCAATCAAAAACAGCACAGTGGCAAGTGCGATGGCCTTATAAGGGATCTTAGGAGGAGTTTTATTAAACTGAAGGTCGATGTAGCCGTCGTCTGTGCTGGAGAGCCTTGAATATTTCACTTTACTACTGGGGATTCCAGTGGCCAGGTTGGTATGGGACAGCATCATAACACGTTGACACAGCAGAGCAGCGCGCCAGGCCGCCCGCACACCCAGAGCTCACCCACGGTTGGCAGTGCCCGAGGTCGCATGGCATGGCCCGCTTAAGTGCCCAGTTTATTCTTTTAAACAATCCTCGAAGAACGGCTGTGGGTGTGCTATGGATTGGCTTAACATATTTTTTTCTACAGCTATAGGAAATTTATTTCAATGTATTCATTAAATTTGTTTATAGGAATTTGTTAAGCCAATCCATAGCATGCTGACCACCAGGAATTGGGCTTTCATATTAATACAGCCCAAATGAGTGGTATTTTGGTGTGTTTAAAATTAAGGGGGTTAAAAAGCAAAATACATCATAAGAATGCCAAGATTAATCCTTAAAGTCACATTAGTCTTCTTTTGAAGAAGTTGTCTTCTGTAACATCCCATGAGTTAGAATAAACTTGCCATATATTTAATGGCCCTGAAAATAAATTCACAACAGTAGGCCAACCCAAAACCCACTGGCTATACATATGAAAATCATTTCTTTGTCACCTTCACTAGTTACTTCCCGTGTAATTAAACCCCTTTAAAACTGAATTTGTAACATAATCAGCTGCATATTGCCAGGACTGTGAGGCTGCTTCAAGATGCAATTAGAGCAAGGCTAAGTCAGGTGAACCTCGAATTATCAGTAGATGTGGGTGAGCCCCTAGAAAAGGGCAATTACCATCATATATCACGCTTCTTATCTCGTTTGCAACAGGGCTACATAAAAGGAAAGTAGAGGGGTGTTTTAATGGCCTCTGCTGTCATTTGTGCGTATACCTAAATTTACAAGTTATACCCTGATGTATATTCATGTCTGCAGATTACACTTGAAAGAAAACAAATGATGTCAACTGCAGACATTAAACAGTGGGACATTTTGTAGAGAATTTCAGGCCTGTCTCTGCGCTCAGTTTTTTCTCTATAGAATCTATGTACTAGGCATTTTCCTTCCACCTTTTATGTTTTATGATCTTCCTTGCTGTGAGAGAAAAAGGAAGTCAATAGAGTAGATATTTTTTTCTTCTTTTCAGACCAAAAGACAGGTTTGGATTTTTTTTCCTTCCTTAAATAATGTATTTAGATATACTTTTTAAAATTCAAACCCTCAGCTCGTGACGTTTCTGCCCTTATAAAGCCCACCTTTTTCTCTCCCCACTTTCATCCTGTTCCTTCATGTTCTGTGTTATCACCGTGGTATCAATTCTAGCTCATAATTATTGGTCTCCCATTTAGCCACAAGGTGTAAATTTGCTAACTGACCAGGCGTGCTCTGACGGTTAATCTCAATGCATGTCTAAAGGCTGAGCTTGCTGCCCTGGAAGATTTCCCTGGGGGATTGCTCTGCAGACTGTGAGGCCATTTGTTGAGCTGTCGGATGTGGAAGGAAAGAAAAGGAGAGGACCTGCCAGAGAGAAGCAGGATCATACAGTGCCTTTCAGAGGAAAGTGGGGAATCAAAGGCCAGTTTTCTGTCCACTCCAGTTCCACAAGCAGACTCTTGGGAACTAGGGCATCAGGACATTTCCCTATTAGCGTTTTTAGAGAAGTCACCAAGAGAGGGCCCCCAACCCGAGGGTTAAGGCAAATTAGTGGTGCCCACAGGCTGTGCTCAGAAATTACCACCAACGCAGAGCCCTTCTGTTTATGTCTGAGACTTGCAAGTTCTTCATAAAAATGCTTAGAACCAGAAGAGGAATAAAAACACATTGGTGTTGACTCCAGAATCCAAAAAGGTATCTACAAAAATCAGAATTATTAAACATCTAATTGAATGTCCACAAAATATTTAACATCAACCTCACTATTAAATTTCACCTTCTTAAAAATCCATTACATGTGAAAACAAATTGTAGATTTGATTTTTTTTCACTTTGCAAGATTTTGAGCATGCTAATCCTAACTTAATGACACATAGCAAATAATTTGAAATTCAAAATTATAAGAATCCCTTCTCTTTTTTTTACACAAAACTGTATATTTTAGGTGAATTGTATATTTTAGATGGGATGTGGGGACATCTTAATATCTTTACATGACACGTGTGGAAGACCCTAAAACAGAAAGCCTAGAGCACATGAAAGTTTTAAAACAGCTCTGCATCTGGCTACTCTCCTCCAAGTATGTGATTATTCCTGAAGACAGACATCTGCTCAGACCCTAATGGGGAGGACCAGAATGCCAGATGGGGGAAGGGTTCTAGTTTGGTCTTGCTGTCTGCCACTGTAGTTGAGGTGAAGTGACGAAGGTGATGTCTAAGCATGAGGAACTATTCACCAGGCACCTGTATCTCGCTGGAAAGATCCCAGGGTGGTGCCTGGTTCTGGTGAAGAAGGAGAGTTCCTATTGAGTTGAGGAAGTAAAAGCTGTCCAGGTGGGTCATGTGGTTAGAATTACACTGCCCCCTTGTCTGAGTTGCGTTCACTCCCAGCAGATTACCAGGCCTTTATGTGCCCTTGTGTTCTAATCCACATTTCTCAACTGGACAGAGACTTCTATTTAGAATAGAAAACTTGAGGTGAGGGAGCAGAAAAAAAGATGGGTTATCTGATTTCCATGTGGGATGATCCTAGTCTTTAATTCAGTGGCCTAACTTCTGTGAACTTTATTTTATTCATAATACCTGGAGCAATGAATGCTGACTCCCCCCAAAACATGTAAAAGATGATATTTCTTTGCAATCCCATCCACCAGTAACAACCACTAATAACAGTTTGGTATCATTCTTGCAGACTTTTTTTATTTATATGCACTAAAGTATTATTTATTTTCCTTTATGAAATGAAACAATAAATATTTATAAATGTTTAATTTTTACAGTTATCAATAGATATTTTCCATGTCAGTACCTGTGAATTACCTCATTCATTTTAATGATCACATAGTATTCCACTGCATGGCTGGGCCACAGTTGACTTAACTGCTTTGTATAGCTGGACATTCGGGTTGGCCATTAAACTTTGACCTTTCAGGAGAATGAATCATGTACCTAAATAAACCATTATGTTTTGGCTAGAAATATACATCCTCAGTCCCCTGTTTTGGCTTAACTCATCCCAGGAGCAGAAAGAATGAAATCTTCCCCTATACTGATGCTTGTTATTAAATGTAAATGCCATCTGTGATTCTTCATTTATTTATTTCTTTGTCTTTTGTCTTTGCCTTTTTCTCTTATGCAGCCATCTGCAGCCAGGGACAAGGATGAACCGACTCTACCGGTAGGAAGCAGTAGCTTTGTCTGTACCTGCTTGTGTGCCTGTGGAGAGTGTGGGGCGGGGTTGGGAGTAACAGGGGTTTGTGTGCTCAACACATTACTCTCTCCCTTGGAATACTTAAATAGTCTAACCCCTGGTGTGTACTTCTACTCTGTGCTACAATTAGTGATGACTGAATTCTGGCATTCATGAACACATGTCTTCTGAGACTAGGTTTCAAAATTTGAATTTTCTCTTCCATTTGGTATGAACTTTTGTAGGAGTTGGAAGAGTGAGTTATTTCCAAATTGCATTCCAAGGGATGTTGAACTAATATTTGGGGGTAGTGTGGGATCTAATGCTCAATATTTGTTTTCTTTGTGTATCTGCACGCACATACTCTGATTGGAAATTTCTTTTGGTCTCATCAAAAGAAATGCTGCATGAGACTATATATTTAATATATACATAATACACAAAAGAATGCTTTCAATACTTCTCTAGATGTAATCTTTTTCAAATGAAGATCTCCACACCAGAGTTCTTCCAGTTTCCCAGAATAAGAACCATAATAGTTATGACAAATTATTATTGATAAACCATTTCTGAGTTCCTATTTAATTAACACATCACATTTCAGATTTTGCAGCATAGTAAAGAAACAACCTTCAAAATTCTTGTGTTCAGCCATCAAACAGTGATAACATTTCCATTTTATTCAGATCTCCTAAGCTTGCTCCTAAAATATTTTGAAACTTAATCATCTGAATCCTCTATAACTAATAACAAAATGCATTTTAAAATGTTTAAGACTTTCAAGGCTAAAACAGTAATAAAGATACATATGACCCTGTCCTTCCTCCTGTAATGCTCAGGGCAAAGATGTAACATTGATTGACAGCCCATAGAATGCACCTGATCCAGTACCAGAACACGAGTACAGACTCAATCTCTTCTATTAAGGAGCCATAATCTGGTTCACCATTGAGACACCAGTAATCCCCACTGAATTCTTTTCCAACCCTATTGAATTGGCAATATGATTTCCAATAGAATGTCATAATAAATCACACTAAGAGAGCCAGATTTCTTCGGGTATCTCATAGTGAGATTTTACTCATACTTTCTACGGGTTTCATGTTTGTCTCCAACTGTGTGGACCATGATTGTTAACAAGTGTTTTACAAAATTAGATCCTACAGATAATAGTTTGGAAACACTGCCCAAGTTAATCAAGTTAAACAGATTTCTGTAGTGTTAGACTTAGTGGTCTAATGTGTAGTTTGAAACCCTAAGGTGAGTTGGCTAGGATATAGCACTTTTCAATATATATCAAATATGTATTTGATCATGGAGTCTCTCATAGGACATTTTTGGGGAAGCCCCCTTGTGGGTCTGGAGTATGATGGAATATTTTGGAAAACCCTGTTATGCAGAAGTTTGAAAGACATAGTGGAGAACAGTATTTTATTTTTACCTACCCCAGAAAATTTACATGTCAAACTTTTACACTGAAAGTTCAATAAGAAGTTAACTCCCTTACATTACAATACCTTTCAACTCCTTAAATCTGTCTGTCTATAAAGCTTGGCTGCCTCAGAGAGTCTTCCCTTGTGATGATCAGCACAAAATCAACCATGGGGAGACAGCAGTTCCTATTCAGGTTAAAAACCCATCAAAATACAGAGGGTTTGGGAGTTTTTAGGTTGTTTGCTTTTGAAGATAGAAGAAAAAGCGTATGTCGATAACCTTATCTCTAGATACTCATTCTTCCTTCTCACCTACCAGTTTCATTTACATTTATTTGGCCAAAGGATCACAACTAGTAGTTTGTCCAAAAGGAGTCCCACTCAAAGGCAGGAGAGTTCTCAGGGTTTCATGATAAGAGCTTCTGCTTCTTGAATCTCACTTAACATAGGCCATGCTGCTTTCTGGATTAGAGCTGTAGTCCCAGGGTAGAGATGAGGTAGCCCAGGAGATGTGCAAGACGAGCCTTTGGGAAGCAAGGAGAAAACATTAGCACCTTCATCATTTACTATGTTATTCTTCTTAACTTCTATTTTTGAAAGTGTTTTTATATGTTCGTATTTTAGTATATGTGTCTATGTAGATATGGGCATAGATGCCTATTTATATACATTTAAACATTTTACTGATAGGATGCACACTTCAAAAATGTTAGAGACCACCCACTGGATTAGAGAACAGTCTTTGAGAAAAGCAGACCTGGGATCCATTCCTCCAGCCTCCACTTCTTGCTGGTGTGACTTGGACACCTCATTTCACTTCTCTGAGATGAAATGTCCTCGTCTATCTAACAAGAAGAATAATAACATCTAGTTCATAGGGTTCATTTTGCAAACGAGATAAACGAAGGGATGTGAAGCATATAACACATTGGCATTTACAAAGCTCTTTTTAAAAAGGGAAGCAACGCATTCACTTAGTAGGAAAGAATGTGAGAGACATTCTCTCAGGGGCTTTGAAATGTACTTTGAAAATCGTTGGCTCAATAGTGTGTGATCATGCGACAGAAATGAGTGGCCACCAGACTAAGTGAGGATCTTGTCTATAATGCACTTGCCTTTCATTTCTGAGGCTAACCACCTCTTTGGTTTCTCTGCTCAGGCTAAGCCACGTCTCCAGCGAGGTGGAAGCTCTGCCTCCCTCCACAACAGTCTCATGAGGAATAGCATCTTCCAGCTCATGATACACACCCTTGACCCACTCGCCGAAGGTAAACATCAAGCTTTGGTTTGGGAACTTGTTTGGGGGAAAAAGGATGTCAAAGGCTTCTCTGTATAAAACATGTTTGTGCTGTCGTCATGCACGCCTGCTAGCCTCCTCTTGTTTAGCATCTGCCAGAAGCAGCCCTGGGCCTTTGACGTGCTTTATTTTCAACAGCTCAGTTCATAATCAGTGGTTTTTGTACCAGGAGTAGGATGTGAAGTGTGCGTGCTCATTCTATCTTTTGATGCCTCAAGCATAAATACAGTTTGTTATGAAGCAGAGAGGACAAAAAGGTTTCCCTCCCTTCCAGCTAAAGTAACAGTTCTCTTTTGTCATCATTTCTAAGTTTCAAAACAAAATTGTGTGTGAAGATAAATTGTGCACCTTAAAAAAGAGAGAAAAAGAACTCCATGATTTAGGAGGTCCATGAGTGGTTTGGGGAATGATATTCATGGCAGAACACTGAGACTGTACTGATTCTTTGACAATTGGAGGGTGGGAGGTGAATATCTATGCATCTAAAAAGCCCTCTCTTCTAGAACTGCTTGGGAGCTGTCATTGGAGACCCAAAAAGCCTGGCTCACCTCCCAGTGTAATCACATGAACCATCACAAACAACCCATTATTGTGTACTTCCAGTGTTACTCACTCACAATGAGGGCAAATACATTGTGTTTCTTCAATTGTGTAAATATTCCCCCAAATTATTTTCAAGTTGATAGATATCAGATGTGTCAAATAAATATTAGTTTTGCCACTGGTAAGGGGTTCAAATATAACCAAGTATGTTCCCCCTTCATCCCTGGACTTTATAATTGGGCTCAATGTTACACAGGAGCTAATAGAGCCTAGGAAATAGATACGTGCCACTGAATGAAGCCAGGCGATCTGATTGTCAAGTCATGTTATATGAATCAGAGATCTTATCCAATATCAGGCTTTGCTAAATAAGTTCAAGAATATAAGCAATCAAGAAGTTCTTATGAGGTAAAGAAAAATCTGCAACCCAAGAATGGCTTCCAAGGACCTGTCTTCCTTCATTGGACACGCATCTCACTCAGAATAATAGGTAAGGAACACAGGGTCGCCGCCTCTTGCAGAGCATGAGGCATTTCAACCACAAAACATCTTCCTGTTATATACCACAGAGAGTTGTATAGCTGATGTAATATTCTCCAAGGAGCCTTCCTTCACAGGTCCTGGGATCTATTTACTAGAGGTAGTTGTTAGCCAGGCACATCCTAAATATCATTACTCTATCTATGCAGAAGTTCATTTGACAAGGAGATTAGACCTGGTCACCAGCCTTCTTTTCTTTCTCCTGGGATACACCCCCAGAGAAAGGAGTAAAAAGATTGCAGGCCAACTGCTTTAACTCCTTCCTCCCAACTACTAAGCAGTTGTGTGACTTTGGGCAAGTTAGGGTCTCTCTAGTATTTGGTTTCATCATCTGTAGTAATATTAAGTTATCTTTGGCACCTTAGAGTTGACAAAGCATTTTCACACCTGTAAACTTATGCTTCATAATAATGCTTTGTAGCTAACATCATTATTCTCCTTTCACAAAATATAGCACCACCAACATGGATCTCAAATGTATCTACTGCTCTCCCTCCTGCAGCACTTTATTCCAAACCATCTCCATCGCTTGCCTGCATTCCTGCAGTAGCTTCCTAGCTGGTCTTTCAGTTCTTCCATTGCCACTGCCTAGACATATGTTTCACTCAGCAGCCCAAGTAATTGTCTTAAAAAGTAAATCAGGTTATGTCATTTCTACTTATAACCTTCAGTGGCTTCCCAGGGCTCTTATGAAAATTGTGAAATCCTTGCACAACTAGTAGTTTGTGCAAAAGGAGCCCCCCTCAAAGTCAGGAGAGTTCTCATGGTTTCATGATAAGAGATTCTGTTTCTTTGAATCTCACTTAACACAGGCCATGCTGCTTTCTGGATTAGAGCTGTAGTCCCAGGGTAGAGATGAGGTGCTCAGGAGATGTGCAAGACAATCCTTTGGGAAGCAAGGAGAAAAATATCAGCACTTTCATCATTTACTTTGTCATTCTTCCTAGCTTCTATTTTTGAAAATGTTTTTGTTCGTATTTTAGTATGTGTATCTATATATAATAGATAGGAATATAGATATCTATATGAATATAGATGCCTATTTATATACATTAAAAAATTTTGCTGATAGGATGCACAATTTAAACATGTTAGATGGCAGTTGGAGGGTGGGACGTGAGCCAAATCATGGTCTACATCAGGGGTCCCCAACCCCCAGGCCATGAGCTGGTACCAGCAGGAGAAGAGCAGACATTACCACCTGAGCTCCGCCTCCTCTCAAATCAGCATTTGCATTAGATTCTCATAGGAGGCTGAGCCCTATTGGTGAACTGCGCATGAGATAGATCTAGGTTGTGTGCTCTTTATTAGAATTTAATGGCTGATGATCCGAGGTGGAACAGTTTCATCCCTAAACCATCCTCCTTGACCCGGCCATGGAAAAATTGTCTTCCCCAAAACCCAGTGTCTGGTGCGAAAAAGCTTGGGGACCACTGGTCTACATGATCTGCTTCTTGCTCCAAACTCAATTTCACTCTGTTTTAGCCACACAAACCTTTCTGTCTTCAGACAAACGCCCCTTCCCTGCCCCAGATTTTTCCATAGGCTGTTCTCTCTACTATAATATTTTTCCTTTCCCCCACCCGCTTCTATTTTTCCCTGCTTTACTCCTGCCCATTTTTCAGCACTCTGTGTAAATGACACTTCCTGGCCATTCAGCATAAATTGGGGTTCCCAATCCTCATCTGTCAATGAACACTTTAATTTTCCTTTATTGTTTACATTATGGTTTCTGGATTGTTTGTTTATTGTCTGTTTCTGCCAAGATACAGGAAGTTTCTTGAGACCAGGGACTCTAGTTATCCACAAAGCCTAGAAGAATACCTGGTACACACTAGCGGTGTAGGCTCAGAAAGATTAAGCAACTTGTCCAAAGTCACGATATTGACCTGATATTGACCATGTGAGAGAAGATAGGAACAATTTTATCTACTGCAACTCAATTATGATCAAGGGCCTGAGTATGTTTATTTTGGGCAAGGCAGTATTATGTGGCAATTAAAAGGACAGACCCCAGAACCAGACTCTGGGTCTAGATCCCAGTTCTGCATTTACTGGCTATGTGACCTCGAACAAGTCACCTAATCTTTCCGTATCTCAGTTTCTTCATCTGTAAAATCAGGAAAATACATAATGATGTCTGCATCATAGGGTTATTGTAAAGATTAAAAAGTGAATATACACAAAACATTAAATACACAACCTAGCACATCTTAATTGCCATATGCAGGTTTGGAATTATTCTATTTCATTAATTTGAAAAGTAACACAATATATGATTTTTAAAAAATTCAAAATATTCCAAAGTTTAAGGTGAAAAAAAAAAAGTCTTCTTCCTTCAGCAACCCTCTAATTTTCTCCAGTTCCCCAATTCTCCACAGAGGAAACCACAGTTTCCAGTTTCATGAAGCTCCTTCTAGAGATGTTTAATCATATACAACTGTGTGTGTATGTGTGTGTGTGCACGCCTGTGAATGCGGGCATGTCCTTGCCCACAGGTCTCAATCATCTAAATGTTTCTGGGTTTTGTTTGGAAGAATTCAGTTTCTGGTAGGGCTTGTTTTCGTTTTTTCTGTTTGGAGAAGAGGTTATGTTTTATTTTTGTGAGATAAGGGAAATTGAATCTAGGTTATCTCAGAGTTGGGCCATCAGTGATTTTCCAAAACACCTGGCCCTTGTGAGCTGTGCTACAATTAAACTGTGTGTTCCTGCTGTAGCAAGATGTGCCTTCTGAATCCGGGCACCTGCTTTCAAGGTGAAACCTCTCCCTGAAAGATGTGGGAGGCTCCAGTGGTGTGAATCTGAGAGATGCTGAGAGCCATAATCAGCTCTGGACTTGAGTGATTAGAAAATATGGAAAGCACTTCAATGCTTTAAAATTGCTCCATAGCAGGCGGCCAAGAAAACAGATTGCTCTGGTATTTTTCCCCCAAAATTCACAATCATTTTCCATTCCGAGAACAGCCAAAAAATTAACCCACAGCTCTCAGAAATAGTCATCTCTCTTTTAGTATGCATCTAATCACTTGAATTCACATGTCCTTGTGCCAAACTGCCACCTTTTAACAACATAGAGCATGCTAGTTACATCACCAAGTTGATGGCATAAATGCTGCAGTCCGTAGCTTCCTTGTAGCCCTAAAGAACAGTTCGTTCATGTCACTGATGTTCACCTGGCTGGGTAGTGCATTGGCACTACTGGCATCTGGTGTATGTTCAAAAGGGAAGTATTCAAATTCATTTGAAAACAGCATCTAGGACAGATGGCCTACGGAAACACATTCCCCTTTGTCTCCTCTGTGCCACTCAGGTGTCATTGTCTTCCAAAATCCAGTGATTGAGCCATTACCAAAAGCCTTCATTGGTGGTTGGTTCAGTCTGAGTCTGAGTCATAAGGGTCCAGGAGTGTTTGTGTTTCATTATCTGTTGATGTGCAACAAATCACCCCAAGACTTAGTGGCTTATAACTGCCACCATCTTATTACTCATAATTTTGTGGATTAGGAATTTGATCAGGGATCACCTGGTTGAGTATTCTGTTCCATGTGGCATCATTGGAGGTCATTTGGTAGTATTTAGCTGGTGGATGGGTTAGAAGGTCTGAAAGGACCTCACTCAAGCTTAACACCTACGAAGGAAGGCACAGTGGAAAGCTGGGCTCACCTGGGTCCCCTGATTCCCCCTGTGGTCTCAGGACCTTTCCATGTGGATAGACTTGTTTTATATGGTAGTTAAGGGTTCCAAGAGCAAACCTTCCAGGAAGACCAAGCAGAAGCTCTAAGGTTTCATATGACCTAGCCTGGGAAATCCCAGGATGTCACTTGTACTGCATTCAATCAGTCAGGCGGTCACTAAGGCCAGCCTAGACTCATGGGGGTGAAATTAGACTTCACCTCTCATTGGGAGGAATACCAAAGAACATGGTGAAACCACCTTGGATCTAATTCAGTCTGTTTCAGGGACATACACTGCTTATTGGTTCCACTGTTCGTTGTTCATTGGTGTGCTCTGGATAGACCACACTGTGTAGTGGGGACAGAGTTGGCCTGCCTAGGTGAAGGATTAGTTCAAACATAGCTGAGCAGTGCCTTTGCAGGGACACAAAACTCTAAACAGGACATTGCTCATGAAAAGACGGAATCTGCTTAAGGCAGATGAATGGTTGGAATAAATATTTTCTTTCCTTTATAAGAAAAACTTGGGGAACTAGGATTATTGGTCTTAGAGATCACAGGATGGCTATCTGAATTGACCTTTCTAATAAATTCAGTGTCCTATATTGATTTTAACATTTTCTCTAAAAAAGCCTTTGTATTTTGCTCAGGGGTACATCTTCATGAACCTAAAACAAGGATGCTGGATGTTGCACTTTTGCAGTGAGAAGTATCTTCTCCTATCATTTGTCTCATAATGATATCACCAACCAACATTTGCAGAGTACTTACTATAGGCCAGGCACTATGCTGAGTGCTTTATATAAACCATCTCATTTAATCCTTCCATGAGCACTACTCCATCATTCAGAGGACACTGACATGTAAAGAGGCTATGGCTCTATGCCCCACCAAGGCAAGGTGACAGAGAAAGTAAATGGCAGAGCCAGAATTTGAACCTATGTCTGTCTGACTCACAGTCTGTGTTTGTAGTTCTTCTGCTACTCTGCCTCCTTGTGTAACCCCATGTCCAACCCAGCATTCCTTGTTCTCCTGGTATAGACACCAGCTTAAATCACCAGAGCTCTGACTTATCCCTGGATCAGGGATGGATTTTTTTTTTATCATTACTGCTGCTGCTGCTGCTGCTGCTGCTGCTGCTGCTGCTGCTGCTGCTGCTGCTGCTGCTGCTTACTACCACTACCACCACTTCTACTTAGGAAGACTTGCAGAACTTCATTTGCCAGAGAGAGTTTTTTAAAAGCTCTCTCTTCCTCTGGTTTGGGACAAGGAGAAGAAAATAGAATGCTGGAGATAAAGATGTTCAGGATTGACCTTTTTGGGGAAAGGAGCATAGAGAAAAAGTGGTGAACTCTTCCCCTCTCCTCCTTCATGTCCTCCTGGTCCTGTGCCTTGGTGGTTTTAGTTCAAAGACTTGAAAATTGTAAAACGTGTGATCTTGAACTGCTCCTAAAGCTTCTGCATCCCAGGCTGCCATCTCTAGACAGGAACGGGCAGGTTGTGTCCAGCAGGCATATAGGCATATATCTTCTCCCAAAGACTTCAGAGAAGGGATTACCACAGTCTTTTCTGGTGATCAATCACAGTCACCACAAGGCAAATGACTATTAGAAATTCAGGGGTGAAAATTGCTACCTTGACCAAAGAGATAGCAAAGTTGTTAAAAATAGAGAGTCTACTGTATGGTAGTATTTTTACTGAACAGAGTATAGCATTATCACTCTTGGCAATAGTAGCTTCCACTTATTGAACATTTGTCTCATGTATCTCATCATCCCCACTTCATGGATAAATACCAAGGCCCAGAGCAGCTTGGTGACCTGCCCAGATGGATGTTATATCTCTACCCACATTCATCTGGTTCCAAAGCCATTATCTCCATCTGCTGAGTAGTAGGAAACCAAACACAGAAGATCCCGTACACGACTCAAGATGAAAATTATTTTCTATCGGTTGTTTTTGTTTGTTTTTAGAAACAGGGTCTTGGTATGTTGCTCAGGCTAGACTTGAAGTCCTGGGCTCAAGTGATCCTCCCACCTCAGCCTCCTGAGTAGGTGGGACTACAGGCACATGCCACTATACCCAGCTTGTTTCCTGTCTTTGATAAAGAACTATGAGCACTGAATCAGCAGAGAGGTAGTCTAGTACTGTATTTAATAAGAGTGAGGATTGACTGAAACTGGACCCCCCGGGTTCTATTCCCAGCTCTGTCCTCCACTAGCTGTGTGACCTTGGATGATTTGTTTACCCTCTCTGTGCCTCAACCGCCTCATTTGTAGAAAGAGAGTAATAATACCTACCTCATAGGGTTGTTTTAAATAGTATATGAGCTAATATACACTGGGCATGTTGGCACACACCTGTAATCCCAGCTACTCTGGAGGCTAAGGCAGGAGGATTACTTGAGCCTAGGAGTTCAAGGGCAGCCTGAGCAACATAGCAAGACCCCTGTCTCTAAATTAAAAAAAAAAAAAGAAGAAGAAGAAACTAAAACAAATGAAGAGTATATGAGCTAATATATGAAAAGCACTTACAACAAGGCCTGGCAGAGAATAAGTGCCAGTTAGATGCTAAATGTTATCAAGAAATAATAGAAAAGGACTTCAGGATAGAATCTTGCTTGCTCCGGTAAGTAATAGTGATAATAATAGTGTTTGGTTTTCACAGTTGAGCACTTACTAGGTACCAGGTACTATGCTTTGCAAACATTATCTCACTCAATTCTCTTAGCCCATGAGAGAGAATCTGTTATTCTCATTTTATAGATGAAGAAACTGAGACCCCACGTGGTTTTCTTACCTGCCTAAGGCCACAGTCCTAGGATAGTAGAGCCAGCTTTTTAATGCAGGTTGTCAGAGCCAGCGCTACTGCTTAATACTCTCTGTTCCTTCTACCTCTCATGAGCAGTTCCTCACAAGTGTCATGCTTCTCAGATGAGATCGATTTGGGGAAATCTACTTTCCCAGGACCACACTATGTAACTCCATAGTAGAGCCCAGTTAGAGTCAAATGTGTTCACATTCTTCTTCCCATCCCTAGTAACCTTTGTCCAGTCTTCTCAAGTTTTCAATTTATAGGGAAGAGATGGAAGTTCCCCTTTTCCCTCTTTTTGAAGGGCTGTCTGCTGACCCACGAGTCCAATTTATTTCACAGTGGTCCTGAATCTTTCCCCAGAAAAGGCATGCCCCAAAGTTGTCCACAGAAGAATCCTGGTTCCCCTAAAATGTAAGTCAAATCATGCCCCACCTCTGCTTAAAACCATCTCACCAACAGCAAAAGCCCTAGAGCTTACAGAGACCCCAGACCCCCTGCAACTTCCCCCTCTATCTCTCTCCCCCTTTTCCCTCCCGCTTCCTCTCTTCCTCTCATCCTCTCTTCTCTTCTGTCACCCCTCCTTCCCTCCTCTCTGCCCTCCTTTCCCCTCCTTTCCCCTCCTTCCCCTCTTTCCTCTCCTTCCTCTCCCTCATCTCTCTCTGCCCGTCTCTCACCTTCCTCCCCTCCTCCCCTGCTTTTCCCCCTCCTCTCCCCTCCTTTCCATCCCCTCATTTCTCTACCCTTCTCTCTTTTCTTTCACATGTCATTTCCCTTGTTCTGCTTCTCTGACTGCCTAGCAGCTCCTTCCAAATTGCAACACATGTTCCCCCTTTTTCTAGATATCCAGTTGGCTCCTGGTCTCCCTCCTTCAAGTCAGCCTTCACATATCACCTGATCAGAGGCCTTACTCAAGCAACCTTTTGAAAATATTAGAAGCAAAACAATGAAAGTGAATCTGAGTTCTCTCCCTCACCCTGCTCTGCATTCTCCTTAACACTTGTCCCCATGAACGTGTTTATTTGTTGTATGCTGCCTGTCTCGGCCCTTATACCTCCAGCAGAGCAGGACTCAGGGCAGGCTTGGCTCTATCCCCAGTGCCTGGCACAAGTGGGCCCCAATACATATTTGCTAAATGAATTGAATGAGTACTTGCCTTTATAATTTTTCTGCTAGGGAATATATGTCTCTAGCCATGTAGATTTTCTTAATCCATGCCCTGTCAAAGGGCTCTGTTGTTGTGATCAACAAAGTTCTACTTACTTGATGGTTCTCTTGCAGCTATGAATAGTGATCACATCTGGTTTGGCGACCATTGTATAGTACCAGCACAGCAAGGATGTTATTATGTAGGTGCTTGGTCAATATTTGCTGTATAATGGAATATCTCCCTCTCTAGTCCTGGAGTCACTGCTGCAATGGGAAATGTTTGCTGTCTGCCTCACATATTCCTGATGAGTTCTCCCATCTCCTTATTCCTCTCTTCCATCCAAATGCTTTGTTCTTCTCTCGTTTCCTTTCATTTTCTTCTCTTTAATATACTGTATAGTTCTTTCCTTTATTACATTCCCCAAGCCTAATTTTATATGTTCGGAGAATTACCATCACAACAAGATGCTAAGATGTTTATTGTTTTAACCATTCATTCCTTTTGAAAAATCAAACACCTGTAAAATAATATCCACTTCTTAACTTAGTATTGAGTTTGAGAAGGAAATTGCAAAAAATGAAGGTTCTTATTCATTTTCTGTGGACTCTTGCACACTCTCCTACAATTATAGTAATTTCTCCTTCCTTGTGTAGATTCAAATTTTGATTTACATTTTTTCACTATAACAAATTATATTGCTAATACCAATATTTAACAAATTCGTGCACTAGACACCTTAAGAAACATAAAAACATAAAACATAAAAGTAGGAATAATACTTACCTAATGCACCTGTAATTGAACTAAAGCAAGCCGTGGACTGGTACCAGTTCATACCCCATCAGGAACTGTGCCACCCAGCAGGAGGTGAGCAGCCAGTGGGCGAGCATGACCACCTGAGCTCCACCTCCTGTCAGATCATAGGAAGCATTCAGTTCTCATAGGAGCACGAACTCTATGGTGAACTGTGCATATGAGGGATCTAGGTTGTGGCTCCTTATGAGAATCTAATGCCTGATGATCTGAAGTAGAACAGTTTCATCCCCAAACCATCCCCACCACTCACCCCACACCCACCCGTGGAAAAATCATCTTCCACAAAAACCAGTCCCTGGTGCCAAAAATGTTGGGGACTGCTGAACTAAAGGATTATTTAAACATGAAAGCAATGAAGACCCCACTCACAAATGCAACAAAACCATAAAATACCAAGGATTAACCCAGAAGAAATATTTAAGAACTTTATGGCAAAAATCATCACAATCATCATTTCTGAAGAACATAAAAGATCTAAATAAATGCTAATATATTATAAAGACGTCAGTTCTCTCCAAATTAAACTCTATGTGCAACTCAATCCCAGTCCTAGTGTCCACCACTTTTGACAAAGAAGTGCAAAAAAGATGTGCCCACCAGAGATCAAGAGGTATCATCAAGCAGCAGCTTTTAGATGTTCTGGCTGAAGTATTTAGGAGGAAGGTGAAGAGGCTGGATCAGAGGCCGCTGGGGTCTCCTCTGAGGTGGCTCTGGAGGGGCACACTGCCATAGGGTATAAGCACCACTGCCCTGGCCAGATTCACTAACTGCTCTTGGTGAGGCACTAAGCGGGGCAGGAAAGGGGCTTCCTAGAGCATTTGAATCACCCAATTGAAGGGATGTGGCCGGCATTCCTGAAGCAGCGAGAGCACACATTCATGTAAGTGGCCTCCTGGCATAGCAAGCGCCCTGGTGCGTGAACAGCAGGCACGGCGCTGGACAGAGTGAGCACTGGCTGCAGGCAAGCAAGGTTTGCCAGACCCTCAGGAAATCCAGATCATTGTGTGAACCCTGAGGAGGGGCCTTTAGGGAAGTGTTCCTGGAGAAAGTGAGTTTTGAAAGCAGGTTCTTGAGGGAGGTGAGGAGCCTGGATGAGCAGAGGAACCAACTGGCTCACGGAAACCCCGAACTATATATTGTTGTCCCAACCAAAACGTGGTTCCTTTGAAATGAGCAGGCATATGGCTCCTTGCCCACTGAACTAACGCTCTAGCAGTCTCTCCTGTTGAGGGGTGCTAGGGAAGTGCGAGTGTCTATGCGTATGTGTGTGTGTGTGTGTGTGTGTGTGTGTGTGTGTGTGTGTGTGTGTGTGTGTGTGTGTGTCTGTGTGTGAGAGAGAGAGAGAGAGAGAGAGAGAGCGAGAGAGAGAGAGAGATTTCAGTGCAGGAAACTAGGGGCCTCAGAGATGGTGGAGAAGGAAAACAAGAAAGTGGAACTTGTAGTACCCACTCTGTGCCTCACACCCAAAAGTCATCTCATGTAATTCTCTCAGCAGTGGCTATGGGAAGTCATATGCATATTTTACCTCTGGGAGAACCACAGTTTCAAGGGGTGGCATGACTTGCTCGTAGTCACCGAGCTCCTAAGTCTGACTTCTGAACCTGGACACTTCACTCACACAGGACTCTTATCTATGGCCACACATGCTCACACATCTCTCTGTTCTGTAAAGGCTTTCTAAGTCTTTAACATAGACACTTAATGTTAACTTGAAGCTGACACTAAGATTAAACTGTCACTTGCTTGCTGGGTTTGCTTTTTGTCTCACCAAATACCAGAGCTTATTTCTCTTTAGCTTCTATTTAAAAAAAAAAAAGCTTCAGAATGAGCTTTTATAAATTTTTGTTTGGTCCCAAAAGAAAGTCATTTCATGACCCTTTATCCAAAAGTGGAGAAGGTAACTCAAAGGCAGTTTTGTAACCTTTCTATCTTAAAATTTAGATCAGCTTATATTACCAAGATGTTTGCATGCAGCCTCCTCTTGGTAAGTGAATAGGCAAATGAGTGAAAATCTTCACTTGCGAAAAATAAAATCCAATCTACTGGCTGTGGTTTACTAAGATGACAGTAGTATCAGTCCCTAGATAGAGGAGGACAGGCCATTAATGCCTCTCATAGAGCAAACACAGGACAAGTTAAATAGCTCCTCTCTTTAGGGAATAGTAAAGCGTTATTCTCATATTTGAATGTGAAAAATGGTTGAAACTGAATCTCTCTTTGTGTTGTACACATTATAAATTAATATTACTTGAGCCATAAGGGAATGTGAATGGTCTTACTGAAATAAGTGCTTTTGAGTATGAGAAAAGTTCCCTCTCTCTTTCTTTCTCCAATGAAAATGTTGACTTTGAAGTAAAGGCCACAAGGTATGTGGCCAAAAACTTGATTTATTTTTATTTTTATTTATTTATTTATTTATTTTTGAGACAGAGTCTCACTCTATCACCTAGACTGGAATGCAGTGGTGTGATCTTGGCTCACTGCCACCTCCACCTCCCAGGTTCAAGCGATTCTCCTGCCTCAGCCTCTTGAGGAGCTGTGATTACAGGCATGCACCACCATGTCTGGCTAATTTTTGTATTTTTAGTAGAGACGGGTTTCGCCATGTTGGCCAGGCTGGTCTCGAACTCCTGACCTCTGGTGATCCACCTGCCTCGGCCTCCCAGTGTGCTGGAATTACAGCCGTGAGCCACTGCGCCCTGCCCAAAAAAAATTGATTTTGATGGCATTTGAGCACAAACATATCATGAAGAAGGAAAAAGACAATGAAGTATCCATAAAATTAGAGCTTCATCTTTGTCCTCTGGAACTTATGCTCAAAAGGGAACTCCTTCAGAAAGGAAGACTCAGAGTTCCCAGAGATAAAAAGCAGCTGTCACAGATGCGATTACACGAGGGACCAAAGGATGGGGGCAGTCACTGAAGGTGAAGAAGCACTTTCATTTACCAAAGACTTCCCATACAAAATGTATATTGTTATATAAACATCATCTGTGATATGAGGGCATCCATAGGTGTTTTCTCCCAAATGGAAGGCGTTTACACTAAAGACACCTCTGAGTGTTTAATAAGTAGCAGGACCCTCACTTCACGGGAGGAGGTTGAATGACTTGCATTCAGTGATGAGATGGCTTTCTCTGACAGTAGGGAACACATTTTCTAGTTGGCTCTTCCATCTGGGATTTGCACTGGCCACAGCACTCATGTGTACATGCTGATCATATTGTAAACTCAATCCTCAACTGGCTGTCAGGATCCATTTCTCTCCTGACCTCACATTATCAGATCCACCAAATCTTGCCTCTTTACCTCAGTCATTGAAGGAATCATCTCACCCACAACAAACTGTCCTTCACAGGTTGTCCCCGAGCTCAAATGAGGCTATGTTATACATATGTGTACGTACACGTTTGTAAAGAGTCAAGCAGCATTGTTGTTTATATAGTTTACAGGTCTATATTAGACTTGTTTAGTGTGTGTGTGAGTGCGCGCATGTGTGTGTGTGTGTTCATATATTCATTCATTCATTCTCGAAACATATTGCCATTGCAAGCTGACATGAGTGGTAACCCCACTGGGGATGTTCTCCTTTACAGACCCCCACTACAGACAAGACTCTGGGTGAACATTTAGCCAGTGCTTGCCCCAGGCTAGTTGACTCCCTGAACACCAGTTTAAATGCTGTTGTTGAACCTGACCTTTAGATATGCAGTTGCAGTAACCTATGTGGCTACTTCTCTTTGACCTCCCAGATAGCAGCACTTAAGCCCAAAAAACCAATAGTGAATGTAGCTTTGTTTTTTACTCTAAGGCCCTGAGGCCATAACAACCAGTATTGGCAGGAATGAAATTCCATAGTAAATCAATCTCATTTTAGGAAATTATTTATGATTAAAATTCTCCTCTGCTATTTCTGGAAAAAAACTTTTATCCAGTTATTGATTTTTCTTTTTCATGCAGCACATTTCCATAGGTGATGCAGTAGGTCATGCAAGGTTTCCTATCTGGAACAGGTTATGACTATTTTCTTGAGCTGAGAGCTAAACCCCATCTTGTCAATGCTAGTGAGAATTAGACCATAAAGAGCTGATTCTAGGAGCCCAAAGGTGACATCACATAATGTGCCCATTTAGAAAAACCCTCTACCCTGCTTGGGGTGTGCATGGTGACCTCTTCCCATCAGATTCTTGGGAGGAATAGCAGAGTTAGTCATTGAGCAGCCACAGTGAGGAGCCAGCCACCTTGGTTTAAACCCCAGTTCTGCCTCTGACTAGCTGTGTGCCCTTGGGCAAGTTATTTAACTTCTCTGTAACTCAGTTTCCTCCTTTGTAAAATAGGAAAGATATTGGTATCTGTCGCAGGCTGTTTAGTGTATTCAATGGAATGCTATTTGTAGGGCATGTAGAACAGTGCTTGCCACATCATTAGTTCTCTGTAGGCATTTGCCAAATAAGTTGCTATCAGTTGTTCATTTTTTCTTGCAGCCATCAACACTTTAGACAGCTTTCAGTGGTTCAATCATAAGACCTTGAATTATCTTTTCTATATTTTCTTTCCTCAAAAAGAAGCCTATTTATCATGTGCCATATCTTCAGGTCCTGGTATACCTATCTATAAGATATTGTGGGAACCGATTTTCTATTCATCAGCTTCTCATTGAGCAAAAGTTATCCCAAAGCTGTATAATTATAGCGTCTGTGTTTACAGAGTTCTCCTATCCTTTGTACAATGAGAAGGAAATCATATGGCATGATACTTAACTCATTTCCTTCCAAAAGGCCAGATTTCATTTGGGTTCATAGCTGTTGAGCAGACTTGAAAAAAATTCTACCTGGGGTCCATAGGTGTTCAGCAGACTAAAAAAATTATCTTTCCAATATATTGATAAAAATCTACAAAAGCATTTACTCTATTAATTTTTTAATTCTGGTGAAACATTCTTAGGCCATCCTTTGGGAGTCACTTGGGGGTCAGAAGATAATGGCATGCCCTAGCTCCTCCTACGTAACCAAATCTCTGGTTTACTGGCAGGCATTTGCTATTTAATCTAAGGTGCATAACTATTTGGGAAAGGTATCTTAATCTTCCACCCTTTCTTTGCATCCTGGATTTTAAACTGACTTATGTAATCCCACTTATACAGTCTAGTATTTAATAGGAGTAATGGCACATGGATTTATACTTACAACAGATGGAATTTAAAGGGTTCTATGAACATTCTACTTTAAATTTATTCCTGTAAATTATTCATAATTTGGGGTGATTGTTTCTATTGTGGTAAAGAACCAAATATTCAGGAAAATAATATGCCACACAATACTGTAATGTAGAATATATCATTGTAAGGATCATTTTTACCTTGAATTACTATCACATCAGTGGCATTAATTTTATGTCTTCCAGTCCTTTTCCCCTTAATTTCATTGTGTTCTCAAATTCTCTTGCCCTCTCATATTTCTCTTATCTCTTGCCTTTTTCCCTTCTTGGATGGCTGGAGTTTTGTTTTTTTTTCTTTTTTCATTTTACTGGTTTTCCTCTCCTCCCCTTGGATATTTTTCTAATATTGTTGGATGCTTTCATGCACCAGAGGGTAGAAACTCGGCTGCACTGACCCAATAGCTGGATATAAATTAGCACTGATTCTCTCTGCCTAGCAAAAACTGCTGAATCCAGCCAGGCCACAAGATGGGATCCAGGAGTATATCCAAGTTGTTCTCTAGCCAGCATGCAGCATCTATTCTGTGCACCAGTATTTTCCGTCTCCATTTTTTAAAGACAGTGCTGCCATTTTGTCTTCTGTGTGCTGAGGACTCTCCTGATGGCTCTTTTGCATGATGTAAGTCCTCCTACTTTACTGAAGCAATGAAGGGAATTGCAAGAGTCAAGACCACACCTATGGGGCTTCCTCCCCATAGAGACACTATAAGCCAGAGTAATTGAAGCTGTGGAATTAGAACACTAAAATGGGAAGAATCATAAGTGTCAGTACCAAAGGCAACAAGAGTGAGGAAGATTAATAGAGCACTTTAAATAGATATTTAATTCAACTTAGCAGCATTTGTTGAACACATACGGAGTGCCCATTTACTCTGCTGGGTGCTGAAATTAACAAAATGAGTACAATGACTCTTTGCCCTAAAGGGCAGAAAACAAGTAGGTTAAGGTACATTTGATGAGATGAGCACAACAACAAAAGTGTATAGTTGGAACAGACACACAGGAGGAAAGTGATTTAACATTAGGGATGGGGGCATTTAGGAATGCTGCATGGAGGAGGGAACCTCAACAGGGTTCTGAAAGATTCAGTAAATTAGGAGACATAGTAAAATTCCAACACAAAATCACAGTATGTGCAGGATTGAGAGGTGTTGTATTTTCACTTTGTGTTTAAAATGATTACCTTGATAACGATGAGAAAGATAGGTGAAAGGTGCTGGGGGTAGACAGGTGGTAAGAAGGATGAGGGAAGAAGAGTGCAAATAAGACCAATGCAGTAGTCTAGGCAAAGCCTCAGACTAAGGCCAGGGCAGTGGAAATGGAGCAGAAAAGGTGGAATTGAGTACATTTGGGGTGGAATTAAACTTTGTGACTGGTTGGATTGTGAGTGTGGCTTACAGAAGCATCAACATCACCTTAGTGCCCCCCTCTCTCCCCTCGCCCTGTGGACCTTAGTCACATGTAATATAACCAAGCTCCTGTTTCTATGAAAGAAACCAATGGGCCTATCTGTACATAGCACCTCATAAATCCTTTTTTAAAAAAAGTAGAGGAAGATAATGGAATATTTTGCCACTTCTAAGGCTGGGTAATAAATGTGTTTGTAACTCCCAGCCCAGAATTGATAGGATTTGATGAGAAAGTACCTTTTGCTTGATTTTGTAAATATAATCTTTCAATTTATAGACATGCAAAAATGTACCCAAGATGATAGATGTCATTAATGAAAATGTTAGTTTCCTAACCCCCCATCCACCTGCCCCCCAAAAAATTAGAACATGTTTTAGAAATACTCTATTAGAAGAGCTCAAACAGATTATCTGAAATTAGAAATGAATTCCAGCTGTTGCATGGATGGTTTCAGATATTCTATGTTCCTTGCTATTCAAATCATATTTTTTCACTATCTTTAACAATATTATTTTTCCTTTCAAACTACAGCTGAAAAAGGGACCAGAGAAAATGTTGAATATTCAGCTTGAACTCTGAATTGATGCATGTGGAGGCAATAATAGTGACAATAGTGACAAGTAATATTTATTGAATATTTACCATGTGCCTGCCAGACACTGGGCTAAGCATTTTATACAGATTAACTTATTTATCTTCCACATCAATCCTATAAGATAAGAACTTTTATTGTAACCATGTTACAAATAAGGACATTGAAGTTTAGAGTAGCTAAAAGATTTACCCTAGACCACACGGGTCACTGGTGGAGCTGGGTTCACACCCAGGATTGTTGGACCCCAGGAGCCACGCTTTTAACCACTGGACAATACCACTTTCCTGAACAGCTGAAGTCCCTTTTGAGCTTCCCTTTCAAAAACCAAAACCTAATGATCTTTATGTTATCTCTTTCTCTGAGTTGTAATTCTTTAATACCAATGTAACTGACATCAGGTCTCAATGTACCTGATGTTAGATTATACAAAAGAATATAAATGACATTCATAGACTTCCTTTCGCATGACATCATCGGTCATTATTTTTGTCATTCTCTTTTTACCTGTTTCTTCTCCAATATAAACTTGTAAAAAGGATGTTAGAAACAATGTTCAAATCCTAGGTGGTCACTTGTGACATATTATCTTAGTCTGAACAACTCATCATTTACTAGATTTTGGCCCAATCATAGAATGATGGGTTCTATATGTATGAGCTTGAGCACTTCCAATGTTCCAGGCATAGCACAAAGCTCCTTTCAACAACATATTGAGGGAGGTACTAGGATGAGCCCCATTTTACAGATGAGGAAACTAAGGTTTTGAAAGGCTATGTTACTACAAAGTCCCACTGGTAATAAAAAGCAAAGTCTGGATTAGATCCCATGTCTATCGACTCCAAAATTTCCACTGTGCTACAAGATCTCCTTGTTCTGCATTATAATGATAAGGTCTCTTGATACCAAAGTTCACTCTGATTTTTGAAGATCAGAAGAGTACTATGTATGGAGCTTCCTGACTAGTTTGAAGGAAAACCAACTGATGCACTGAAGTCATAATAATACCTACAATATAGTTAGTGAATATTATCTGTCAGTTACAGGTTAAGCACCTGTAATTCTCACCACTATTCTAGAATACAACTAGTATTTTTCTCATTTATGTAAGGGTGAGAACTAAGTCTCAAAAGACATTAGGTAACTTGCCCAAGGTCTCATGGCTAACAAGTGGCAGACCCAGTTGTCAAGTCAAGGTCTATAAGTCTCCATACTATGCACGCACCCCTCATGCTTTATCATCACTTATCTCCTGGACTTTGTGAAAAAGGAAAAAAATATTCAAGCGAAGTGTCAATGTTTAAAATTATCTTAAGATTGTTATTGAGATTTTTAATTACACAGTAAAATGTGTCCGGAGTTGGTTCTTTCCAGTGGGTTCGTGGTCTCTCTGACTTCAAGAATGGAGCCGCAGACCTTTCTGGTGAGTGTTACAGCTCTTAAAGATGGCATGGGCCCAAAGAGTGAACAGCAGCAAGATTTATTATGAAAAGCTAAAGAACAAAGCTTCCACAGCGTGGAAGGGGACCCAAGTGGGTTGCTGCTGCTGGCTGGGTTGGTCAGCTTTTATTCCCTTATTTGTCCCCTCCCATGTTCTGTTTCTGTCCTATCAGAATGCCCTTTTTTCAATCCTCCCTGCCATTGGCTACTTTTAGGATCCTATTGATTGGTGCATTTTACAGAGCGCTGATTGGTGCATTTTTACAGAGCACTGATTGGTGCATTTTACAATCCCCTTGCTGGCTACAGAGTGCTGATTGGTGCGTTTTTACAGAACGCTGATTGGTGCATTTTACAATCCCCTTGCTAGCTACAGAGCACTGATTGGTGTGTTTTACAGTGCTAGCTACAGAGTGCCAATTGGTGCTTTTTACAATCTTCTTGCTAGACAGAAAAGTTCTCCAAGTTCCCACTCGACCCAGGAAGTCCAGCTGGCTTCACCTCTCAAAAAGATACTTGTAAAAGGCAGATTGTTTTGGGTTGATTCTCTTGTCTAGGTTGCTTATTGTTTTTCTTTAAAAATCCTTTTCAGAAACCTGTATATTCTATCCTACACACTCCCCCTCCCCAGCACACCTCAAAAGGACAGCAGCAGAATAGCACATTTAGGTCCTATTTTTCTTGCTTGATCATTCAGAGCATGTAAAATAAGGTGAAATATGGCCTGAATCAGCTCGTCACAGGACAGAAATCGGTAACCACTGATATTGCTAAGCAACACCACAGAGAAGCAAGGCTGAAAATGAGGTGGCAAATTTATAAGAAGTTGCAGAATCTGGGGACTCGCTTGGGCATTTCATTATGAACCATCTGCATGATCCACAGTAATGACCACACATTATTGTTCACTGTTCGAGGATGATAATTCCTACATAATTATATTGGCATCTCCTTCTGTGATGGTAACCTACCTTTCAGAACTTTCACCATATTTTCCATAATCGAGATCTGTCCCTGTGAGATAATTGGGAATTGTTATATCTAATGGGCAACTTTCATTCCTCCCCAAACTAAAATTTAAAACAAAACAAAAGAAGTCACTGTTTTGGCTAGTGTGATACAGAGCTAGAGGGGCAGTAATATACATAAGGGAAGAGATTTGTCATGGGATCATCACAGCTCAGTGACATGGGCTCCACCACGGTGACATGAAAGCAAGTGTGATTCTCGTGATGGGCAGCATTTACAATCGGATTACAGGCTCATCTCAAACACCGACCACCGGGTTCTGGAATGTCTTCTCCATCTGTATGGCTTCTTAGAGAAATGTTATAGAGAAGAGGCACCAGGTGGTACCCAGAATGACATTCACAGGTGATGTATGGCTCTTCCAATTCTGGCTGCCTCTTGCTTCACTGATACAGCGAACAGTGCTAGATGATGTTAAATAATAGGCTCTTTAACTCCCTTACTTCTTTCCTCCTATCCCCCAAAAAACTAACCTTGGATTAGCCTCAGTTTGAATCCTAATCCAGTTGTGTTCAGAGTGCCTTGGTTATTCATTATGCGGAGTGTGCTGGTTGCAAGCCACGTTCCTATGCAGGGGAGTGCCTCCTGGGTCCTCTCAGCAAGACTAGGTCTTGCCATAGGCTATCAATAGACAGTGGCCAAGGCTACTTTCCAGGAGGCATCATGAGCTATCAGACCCCAACCAGGTGCATGATGAGCTCTGGTGTATGCATGCATGCTGTTTGTCCTAGTCGCATGCCATTTATCTTTCTGCACCTCCTGAGTCCCTGCTTCAGGTAGGAGGGCCTTGTGTCTCCTGGAGATGCTGCCCTATCCTCCTTAGGATGCTGCTGCTGAGTTCACCATCTCACCATCCTGTTGCTGTTAGTGCTAAAGACCGTATTCTAGCAGGCTGGTTTCCATCTCCATTCTTTTCTGACTCTTCTTCAGTAAACTGTAAACATGGTTCTCTTTGTTTGGGCAGATACCATTCCCTTCTGCTGCTTCCTCACTGTGCCTTGAGTTGCCACATCACTTGCTGTTATTCAGCTTTTCGCTACTCTTCTTCCTTCTCTTCCACCATCATTTGCCTCATTTTTGTTATGTTCTGCCTAGTTCTTGTCCTTCAGTCCCATTCATCATCCAAGGAAGCAGCTAAGAAGCGATCTAGACATTGCCACGTTGTCGAGAATGTGTGAGCTTTGTCCGATATGAACAGTTCCGATTCCAACTGTGTACAAATAAAATGATAATAAACAATATGAATGTATTTATTTATACATGATTCTGTAAGAGAAGAGGTGAGGAATAATATCATCTGCCACAAGTAGATGTTTGACAGTTGGGATTGATACGTGAAAATAAGTGTGTGCATACAGAGGTTTGCGTCCACAAAAACAGATCTGTAAAGATGCAATGATGTATTGTCACTGTGTAGAATATAGTTTACATCCAACTTTGCAAACACAGAGCCACCCACATTCTGTTTGCTGAGCAAATGGCGGAGAATGCCAGCTGCTTATTCCACTGCTTACCTCAGGGAAGGAAGAGAGGTCACAAAACAATTAGTTGGCTGATACGATTTGTTAATCTACTCCAAGATTACTCACACATGCAAACACATATATGTGAAGCCACTATGAACATATGTTTTATATTTATGTGTTTTATATTTATGAAGGTATTTAGGTCGTTTAAGAATTCCAAACTTGTGCAATGTCAGATATATAATACTGTTCTTAAAATACCAAAATATATATATATATATATACACACACACACATATATATATACACACATATTTTTTTCACTGATGGAAATCCCCAGAAGTCATGAAAAAAAATTTCTTTTTATTTACACAAAATTCAGTTTCTTTTTGAAGCACCTGCATCTTTTGTAATGTATCCAAGAAAAGCCAGAATAGGCAGCTCTTCGTAGAAACATAAACATGTGATTTTTCTCCCCAAGATATAATTTTGTGCTGGTGTATTAAAACAATTTTAGATAGAAATCTAGGCACATGAAAAAATATGCAAATGATGTATCATATAACTATGAAATACAGGAATATTTATTATTGCATTTTAAGCTAGATCCTTCATCTTGCACACAAAACCCATCAATTTTAAGTTGATTCATATGAAGATTCCCAGCAGCTGGCCCAGTTAATGGGCCATGGGAGCATTCTGCAGAATCACAGGAATATCTCTTGAGTCTAATTAATGTCTTGAAGTTTATTGGGAGAGTGGTGTTGTGACCAGAAATTATATTTTTAACCTGCTCACAAAATTGCTTAAAACAATCTAGAATTTTCAGACAAACAAGGATAAAAGTTGCTATTTTAAAACTGAAGTAAGAAAACAGAAATGGTGTATCCCCACTCCTTCTCTCCCCTCAACTGCAGCTGCCACTCCCACCAGCTCACTCAAAACAGCTCACATTCTGCCAGGGGTTTCCATTACAGGGGAGTCCACTGATGATCTGTACACAGAGGAGGAGCTGCTGGTCCTTGCCCTGCCTCATGCTGTTTACAGAGCAGCCGCCAATGCCTTAGTCCTGGAGCTGTGGCTGCCCTGTCACCTATCTGAGCTGGTGGTCTTCCCTGGGAACATGCCTCCTTTTTCCTCCCAGAGCACTCTGTGTTGTCTGTCTAAAATCCAAGAAGAGAAAGGGAAGTTTAGAACGTGGTTTTTCATGTTAGATTTTTGTAGGTAGCCTTCCTTTTTCTCTAGGAAATGGTTCCGTTGGAGAAAAGCTGTGAAATGAACTTCTTGAACTGCTGTTCTGTGGCAAGGAATCACAGTGCCTGCAAACTTCCTTGAGCCTGGACGTTGTCCTTGTTCAGTCCCTTTTTCTTGGAGTGTCACCTGTATGAAAATTATAGGGTTACAATAGACCTGGGGTGAAGTTATCTTTGCCAAGTACTCAGTTTCATTGGATGTTAAGATAACTGTGCCCTATTCTGTAATGCAGGGCACACTCTACCCCCAGTAGCATAATATATTTAAAGTGATTTCTGAAAATGGGCCGTGAAAGCTGTCTGCCACATGGCCCATGTTTGCATATCTCCATATAGTTACGATTGCAAAATTTGACAGTATAACTCTGAATCTGATTAATTAAAAATGTGTAAAAACAAAGTTCTTGCATTATAGCTCGTTCCTTATCTTTGTGTCTTTTACTGTGATGTTGTAGAACTTGGATCATATGGAAAACTAAAATATTATGACACAATGACTGAAGAAGGTAAGAATGATTTTAGAATTGTATGCATTGGCTTTTTTTCATTTATGGTGTCTGTTGCTTGCCCATTTTTTATTCTTTTTTTTTTTTTCCTCTTTGCATGACTTCAGTGACATTGTGTGACTTACTATTCTTTCTGCATTTTTGTCTAGTTTTTGCCATTGTGTTTATTTGGAATTGGAGACGTACAATACCATGGGTAATCATGTTGTTCCATTCAAACAATTCAAACCATCATAATTATGTAACACACTCAGAGAAATGGTGTCAGTAATGTAAACACAAATACCCACTGTGCCAGTCAGTACCTTTCCCCCACATGCTCACAAAACATACAGAAACATTCATCCAATAATTTTCTAATGTGTCCTTTATTTCAGAAGGGGATGTATGTTCTGGTGATTTTCTGATTTATGCAAAGGAATGAAAGATCTGAAGTAACTTCTATACCCAGAACCAGCTAGACACCTGATTCTGATGCAGAGGACTGTAGGCTAATGCCCTAGGTCCCTGCAGTCCCTATTGTATCAGATAAGAGCATTACTCTGAGAGGCTGGGTCCACCATTCCAGCCAGTAGCATTGTCTACATGAGGGTTCCCACTCCATGAGGACAGGCATCAACCATTTTATCTGAGTAGAGATTTATTTAAAGTGTATTTATTAATGAATTCCAGGCACTATCCCAGAACATAGCCTTGTCCCAGGAAGAATCTCATTTCTGATGTAGGTTCGCCAAGGAACAGCAATGTGAAGATTTTGAATTCTTGTAAAGGGAGCTGTCCTATTGCCTTAACCCCTATTTCATCCCATACATGCTGTGACTTTTTAATAATATACAGTATTTGTAAGTTATGAAAAACATTTAAGGTTTTTACATGACTTTTACATGGATACTGACAAGAAATTGAAAGGTACCCTCATAGAGGAATCAGCTCATTTTGTTCTTCAGCATGAGAGAGATACTCCCAAATGTGTTGCATATCTTGCTTTCAGCTTCTAATATTTCTAAGCTGCCTTAGCTTGCCAAAGATCTCCTAGTTGCTTTGCATGCAGGAAGTGAAACATCTGACAACCCCGGGTAAGAGGAAGCCCCTTGCCAGGCCTTCTCCACTCTGACTTTTGCACAACACATAGGCCCTTCTCTATTGCTAACCCTGTGCTTTAAATTAACCGCTGTGATATTTTCTAAAGCAGCAGGCCACTACTAGGATCTCAGACTGGGCCCTACCAACAGCTTGGGGAAATGCAGACCCACGGGCAGCAAGAGGTCCAATGGCAGAACCCTATGTGTGGGAATAAGTACCTGCTACCAAGGGGATAGAAGGAGCTATTTATAGCTTTAAGGAAGTCTCCTGTCCCAGCTGTTATTTTATTCTTGGCTTAGGAAGGGGAGTTTGTTAGCATCTGCCTGACCTGTCAAGCCTTTTACTTTCTCTCTTTCCTCCATCCTGTCCATTACCTTCTATCATGAATGTCCTACCTCCTACGTGCCTTCTGTTTCCCTGCCATCCCCTTCTCCTTTCCTTCCTATTCTCACATCCATCTGAGCAAATGTTGTCCAAGTGTTCCCTTTCTTTCCTCCCTACGCCAGACAATTCAAGATAAGATGAAGATGCAAAATTCTACTTCCAATCTGATTCTATCACTTGATAACAACTGGGCTTTGGAAGCAGGAAAACCCAGCCAAAATCATGTCTGAAATGAGAACCACGACTGGTTCTGAGCAAAACTGTCAAATTGTGTTTGGGGGCCCTCCCTGGGTCACCCTTAACATACTTCATCCTTCTCTTGATTTTCCCATCCCCTCACACATATCCCTTTGTGTCCCATTCTTAGTTGAAAATTTATCCCCATTACAGTGATAGGTAATAACTGCAAAGGCAGCATTTTAGAAGTGTGTTATATGAAATTCTGGTTTCATATGATGTCACTAGGAATTTTGCAACAACAAGGAAAAAAAAAAAAAAGAAAAAGCAAACAGGCAAGATTGATTCCATAAATAAGTAGGAGAGCTTCTGAGTTAAGTTAAATAGGTCTCTTTATCATGTGACTTCTCAAGAGTTTTCAATATGCTGCTGTGTACTGCAGCATATAATAAATTGCAAAGAGGGATAGAGTAGACAGTGTTTCCCAGACTTTCTGATATGGAGCTTCTTGTGGAACCTTGGTGGAAATGCTGGTTAAAGTTAATCCTTCACCTAGAACAGGAACTTCTGAAAGATTTTTAAATCTGCTAAATATATAGCAATCCCTTTCAAGTACTAGAAAAAGAATATTTTGGAATAGCAGCTCTCCATCTAGCCACCTAAAGTCACATCCTTTGACAGCTACCTCAGTGACAAGCCAAGTCTGGCTTAAACCTAATTCTGGTACTCCATCTAAAAGTCTCAAAGCCAGCTCAGTAACCTCAGATCTGGTAGAAGCCAGGCATGGCCTCTTCAAACTCTCAAGGGCCTCTCCCCTCCCACTGGAAAATAAGAATAACATATGTGATTTATGTCCCTTTCATGTTGTACAATTTAAGGAAGTAGAATAAAGATGAAGATGTTTGGGGCAGTAACTGTGGCCTAGCTAGCCTTTGAGATATATCCCCTCCATTTAAGCATTTGCTCAATTTTAGAATTGTGACTAGCTTTTGAGCAAGGCTTTGTTGTGATTGCTCATGTGACAAGTCCTTATTTATAACTGTTTCCAGGGAATTCTCTGGATGTTGTGTGAGGTCAGTGACTTACAGTGAAGCCTGGGTCTTTTTTTTATTGTTGTTGTTTTCCGTAAGTGGACCAAATGGAAAGATGCATTATATATGCCACCCTGTATCCAAAAAAGAAAGATGATTTCTAAATATAGAGAATTTTGCTACATATATTCAGCTTATTATTTTTAAGCACCTATTGTATACAAATTATTCTGCTAGGTGCTTTGGGGAAACAAGAGTAAAGGGCAGGCGATTTTAAAAACAGTTAAAATTAATCCATGATTTAAGATTTCTACTGTGGTAAACGTTTGGATTTGTAACTAAAAGGGAATACTTTTCATCATTTTAAAGGTCTATTTCACTTATGTAATAGCACATTAGGAATTATCTAATGTAATATTTGCTATATTTAACCATATTAATAAAGACTTTGGATTAAAAAATAACACACGCAATCACTGAGACACCAGGAAGAAAATGGTAAGTACCACAGGTGTTCAGAAGATGACAGACTACAGGGGAGGAAAGTTTGCTTTCCATGGAAGTTGGGCGGGTGAGGTGTGGGAGGAGATTTTGTGGAGAAGGTGATCTTTGAACTGAGCCCTAAAGAATTAGTAAATAAGAGGTAAATCAGAAAAGGAGGATGACCTACTAGGCTAAGAAAGGGGTGAAGGGATGGGCGCACACCAACGTTCACTGGGTGCCTCCCACTTGCTGGGTGCAGTGCTGTGAGCTTACATATATTCTGTATCATCTTTCCTCATAATGATCACAAAAGGTAGATTTTATTGAAGAGGAGAAAAACAAGGCTCAAAGAGTTATTTTATTAGATGAGGAAACTAAGACTCAGAGAAGCAAATTAATTTGTTCTGGGACTCAGAAGTGGTAAGTGGTGATGCAGACCCTGAACTCAGCACTGTGTCCCACCAAAGCCCCGCCCACTGGGCTTCACTGCAGCTTATACAAGATGGGGAGTGGAACAGGGGCAGATGGAATTGGCTACAGTGTAGGGAGTGGGAAGAAAGCCTTGATGGAGACCATAGACTAAGAATGGGGGCATCATGATGTGGATAACAATGAGCTATTGAAGAAAACATTTCTCCCTACATGAGCACTTTGCCTTGAAAAGGTTATTTTAATAAAACAATATATTTACTCTCACACGCAAGACAAAATCATGATGTTTGAAAACTTTTTCCTTGTCCTCCAAGCCCTTTCCCCCTCCCCTCTCTCTCTCAGCACTAAGGCACTCTAGAACCTCACTGGAGCAGCTCCCAGGGCCACACCCAACCTCTTCACCCACCCCAAGCCAATCCGAATTTTATCCACCTATTTATTTATTCTTTCATCAATACCCGGTATGTACCAGGTGCTGGATTGGGGGCAGAGCGGAGGAGATTAAAAACAGTTCTCCTAAAGAATTCATGACCTTGTGGGAGACACAGGCACGAGATGAGTAGACCCTAGGTGCTGGAAGAGCCCAGTGGAAGGCACCTTTCTTAGCCTTGGGAAATGCGGGCAGGCAGAATTCATAAAGCCCACAGCACTGCGCCTGGCCGGTGATGTCTCCACTGCCATGTTCATGTGTCCCAAGATGACAACCTGTCTTACCTGCCACCTGTACTAATACATTCACTTAGTAATAACTGAGCACCTCTGAATGAGAGACATTTTGCTAGGAATGATAAATTAGTGAGCTTTACTCCTCTCAGGGACTTTGCCTCTGTAACAAGATGTTTCTGGGGACAAAAATGTCTTTTGGTAACTTCAGCTCTCCCTACACAGGCAGCAGTCACCTTATCTTCTCATACAGTGATACTGCATATTTTTGGAAGAGCAATCTCCAACTTTTAAAGTTAATAATGCATAGCTTATTTCTCATCTGCAGATACCCAAATTTCATACCATTCTCATTCTGGAAAATTCTCAATAAAATGAACTTGGCTTTTTTCCTAAAATTACTCTGAATAATAATATAGAATGCTAGTTCAAAAGTAGGCAAGTTTGTGTGATGGGACAGATGGATTAAAAGGAGAAAAGACCTTTCCACCAATGGCGGTATATAGAATTAGTAATTTTTGCTCTACAAAGGTAAATGTTTCACAGAGACATGTAGGTAGGTGGGTGGGTGGGTAGGTAGGTAGCTGGGTAGACAGATATCCCAACTAATATCTTGCAATGAAGCAATATGTGGGGAAAGTTGTCTCCACTGTATTGTCCTAAACTGTCTGCCATTTAACCAAAGACATTTCCAGAAAAATAATTTCACCACTATTTAAAAAGTCAATCCTTGTTCATTTGTATAAGGGAGAAAACGGTAGAAAAGTTGTGATATCAAGGGAAAAAATTATAACAACCTTTTCCATAATTAAATTAAGCCTACTGTTTCATGGCAACCAACTGCCCCTTCACCAAGCTGAAAAACTAATAATGTCTTATGTGAATCATGGGGTCCTAAATTAGGCATGTGGCTGTTTTGAAACCCCCATTATTTCAAAGAAACAAAAGTATATTAAGGTCACATCGTCCAGCTGATCATTTGATGTTCTTAGTTGCACGAAATAGTCTAATTCTTTTCAAAGAACAATTAAGTTTTGGAATACCTTTAAGCAATGTTTTTCATTGCCCAGGATATATCCACTAAATAATGTTATTTTAAAATAAGTCCTTCTTGTTATCTGTGACCTTCATAGGACATTTTAATCCTTGCATGAATGGATGAGACTGTGTCATACACACTGATATATCAGGCAAAATAGCTTTAGCTATATATAACAGAAAATCCAAATTAACAGTGACTTAAATAAGGTGAAAGTTCATTTTTCTCTCAAGTATAAGAATTCTAGTAGCAGACAATACATGGCAGCTCTAGCAGCTCCACAATGATTCAAGACCCAGGCTCCTTCCATCCTTCCGCTCCACCACACTAGTGTATGATTTGTAACCTCAAGGGCACCTCATGGTCCAAGATAGCAGCTCTGGAGCTCCAGCCATCACATCTGTATTCCTGGAAGGAGGAAAGGTCAAAGTGATTTTCTCTAGATATTTTGTCTTCTTTTTAAGGCACTTTCCCTGAAGACCCTCTGAGTAAAATTTGTTCAAAACTCAGTCATATGACTACCTAGTTTCAGTGATATAGGAATTTGGAAATGTAGTTTGTTAAACTGGGTGAATTGCTGTCCCCCATAATTTAGGCATTATGTCATTAGGAAATGGAAATGGAATAGATATTGGATAGGCAACTTGCAGTCTCTCCTCAACAGGGAAATCTCACTTTCATGTAACTGTGTGTTGGTGGAGAAGACTGAGAATAGAGCAAGCTATAGGAGGGAGCTTGAGCGCTCATGTTAAATTTAGGATGCCTATGAGACATCCAAATGGAGATGTTGAGAAAGTGGTGGGTGTAGGAGTATGGAGCATGAGACAGAGGTCAGGCAGAGCTGTAGATGTAAATTTGGGAGTCATAAAATGTACGTGTTATTTAAAGCTACAGAACTGGACTATAATACCTAGCTAATTGATAGAGAAGAGAAGGCCAAGAATTGAGCCCTGGGAACTCCAAAGTCTAGAGACTGGGAAGAAAGGGGAGACCCAGCAAAGGACACTAAGGTGGGAAGAAAACCAGGATAGAATGGTGTCTCTGGAGCTGAGTGAAGATCATGTTAAAGGAGGGCAGTGAAAAGGTGAGAGCATCAATGAATTGACCAGTAAGATCAAAGAACCATTGTAGTAGAAAGAGAAAAGAGTGATGGACAGAAAGTGGGATGCTTCAAATTGGGGGATTTTTGATTTACCAAAAACTTAAATTGGGGTTTTGGAAGTGGTGCAGTTATTGCTAGTGATGAGGTGTAGGCTTGCCACAGGAGTGGGTGAATGAGGACGAAGGGAGCTGGGAGTGAGTAGGTGAAGGCACTAAGGTAAGGAGCCAGGTGTTGCAGGGCAAAAAAAGGTGAAGGATCTGGGAGATTTACTGGTGCCAAGAGTGGCAGACTGAGTCAGGTCGGGGACAGTCAGGGCTGTCTGGATATGAGGGTCTGGATGTTGATAAATGACCTGGAAGCTCTGCTAAAGTGAACGAGGATGTAGCATGTAGTTAGGAAACAACTTGAAAATGTTTTAGAAGTTGCTACTACAGCCTCTTTCTTGAAATCGGTCCCATGGGCAGTTTGCCATGGTAAAGCAGGGTCTGTCTTTCCAGGAGAGGGGAGCTTTGGGGACCCTCTTAAGTCTAGCTGATTGGGAAAGCACATCAGCCTTCCTCAATTCAGAGAAAGAGAGTTCAGCCCAGCATAGGAAGACCTCTCCTACAGACATACCCAAAGATGGAATGGCCTGCCTCAGAAGGGAGCGAGTCCCTTTGTCTAGAGAAGCCAGGGAAGCCTCCACCCAAAGAGTGTTCAGATACTGGATACTTTGATGCCCCTTCTTTTGCCATGCTCAAGATTCTGTCTCTATCAAGTGTAATGATAGACATTGATCCTCAGTGTACTGAAACCCTGTGAAAACTTGATCTTGTATTTTGAGTAAGCTGCCACCAAGACTATAGTAGGTAGGTTCCTGGGTCACAGCATCTGAAATAAAAGGCTTGTATATTATTTGATCTAGTTCATATCCAAAGTCTTTATTAATATGGTTAAATATAGCAAATAGTACATTAGATAATTCCTAATGTGCTATTACATAAGTGATAAGTGACACTTATTACATAAGTGAAATAGACCTTTAAAATGATGAAAAATATTCCCTTTTAGTTACAAATCCAAACGTTTACCACAGTAGAAATCTTAAAATCATGGATTAATTTAAACTATTTTTTGCTATATAAACATTACATGCACACATAAGTAAAAAAAAAACAAACACTACATAAGGAAAGACAATAAGAGTAAGTCTCCTTCCTACCCCAGATTCCATTCATTCCCTAGAGATAACCATTTTTATCAGTTTCTTTTCTAACCTGGCTTTTGTTATTAATTGTGTCTTGGAGATCTTTCCACATCAGCACATTTAGACTTTCTTCATTCATTTTAACAACTACTTAGTATTTCACTGCATGGCTGTTCCATGGTTGGTTCAATCAGTATGCTGTTGATGAACATTTAGGATATGTTCATTTCCTGTTGATTTATTTAGTTATTACAACAATGCTACATGAGTATCCTCTTTAGCCATTGAGCAAATTCTACTGAGTCGAAGACATATACATATAAAATTAATTTCTGAAGATAGAAATGCCAGATCAAAGAGTATATACATTTCAAAATTTGAAAGATATTTGTCAAATTGCCCTCCAAAAGAATTGCACCAGTTTATGCTCACACTAATAATGAATGAGAGAGCCTCAGACAGCAAATTTTTTTTTTTTTTTTTTTTAAGACAGAGTCTCACTCTGTTGCCCAGGCTGGAGTGCAGCAATACGATCTCGGCTTACTGCTGCCTCCGCCTCCCAGGTAGCAGCAATTCTCCTGCCTCAGCCTCCCAGGTAGCTGGGATTACAGGCAGGCACCACCATGATTGGCTAACTTTTGTATTTTTAGTAGAGATGGGGTTTCACCATGTTAACCAGGCCGGTCTTGAGTCCTGACCTCAAGTGATCTGCCTGTCTCAGCCTCCCAATGTGCTAGGATTACAGGCGTGAGTCACCACGTGGGGCCTCAAACAGCAAATTTAAATAAGTTATTTGAAGAGAGACTCAAATTGACTTCATTACAAAGCACATAAGCCTTTGTAATATAACTACCTTCTAATTTACTTGTTTTAGAAACCTGAGTTTTTACCAAAGTTGGGTTAAATACAGGATGCAGTTATGGTAGAAGTATCTGACCTCTCTAAATTAAATGACAAGGCTGATTTCCTACACAGAATATCCAATTTCCACTGCAGTGCGTGCCCTTCATACCTCAAGATCATTGCTATCCCTATAAAAAGTCTGAGGAGCACACTGCAAGTTGACTTTCTACCTTACAATTACCAAAGCAGGGAGCCCCTACTGTGCACAGACACCATTTCCGATATCGTGCTATCATTCATCCCAAGTTTATGGCTTAACTCATGCAGTTCAAACTTTCATAACCAGAGGATTTTTCTGGGCACTTGAATAGATGTCTCTGTAAGGTTGGGCCTTATCAAAATAAAAAAACTGTATTGAACCAGTACTAGCCACATTACTGCTTCAGAGATGTATTCTTATAAGCATCACCCTGGGGCTGGATCTTAGGAAGACAGCAGGCTAGTCTGTGTGCATAACCAGACTAACCAGCTAGCAACCAGCATCAGGTCTGTTAGAAAGACCAAACCAGCTATGTGGGTAAAGCCACAGTCTTCCTGAAAACCAGGACCAAGGAATTCTACTTAGAATACATCCAGCATTTCAAACTTCATTGCATCTTATTTTCATGATCTAAACTGTCAGCAGTAAAAGCAGAAAGATTGGACTTGGCAAAGAAAGGCAGATTTTGCCACATTGCATATGTAGAAGGTGTTAAATGGCAGCAGAAGGCAAATTGTGGATGCTTCTTTTTGTGTGTTACTGACATCTCTAGAGATAAAGATTGAAGTTGCCTTCATCAGTCAAACCTGAATACTGTTATTATAAATTAATAATATGATCCCACCCAACTCATGAAGCTCTTTAAAAAAAAAAAAAAGATGGGAATTTGTTATACTTGGAGGCTGGCATGTTCAATTAGGTATGGTAAGTTTCTCTTTTGATTAGATCTAAAGTGAACCAAATCATCTCATTTTAGTCATGAGCCTCTAAGCCTTTAGTTAAGGACTCTCAGCATGTGCCAGCGCTTCTGCTGCTAACCCAAGTTTCAAATGAGATTTACAGGTACCAGATTACAATGTAAAGTTGAGGACTCAAATAAAAATAGAAACTAAGAACTCAGATTAAGTGAAAATTCATAGACATGAAACCTAGGGGACAATACATGCTATAAGTTCACAAAATAGGGGCAACTACTGAATACATGTTAGCCAAATATAAAATCTTCCACTTTACAACAAAATAAATGATTGGGTAATATATAGGTTCCTCAAAAGAACTATTTTGTTTGATTCTGTTTTTTATATATAGGTCATCATAATCTTTCAACACATATTTCTTGAGCACCTACTATTTTCCAGATACAGTAAATCAGATCAAAACTCTCCCCAAATGAATAATGTCACAACCCACTTGCAGAGAGACATACCCAAAATATGGGCTTTGACAAAATAACTCTGAAGAGAATTTTTATGCTCATTAGGAGGTAGTTGGGTTAAATGCTGGCAGGTCTTAGGATATGAGGCCTGCCTTTTTAGTAAAGTGATTCTTCATTCGTTTATCTCTTAGACATCTAGAGTTGCAGGGATGGGAACAAAAGGAGACATTTAAAGCTTCTGTCTAGCAGTCTCTACCTGGCTCAGAACTCCAAATCTGAGAATCAGGCAAACCTCTGAGAATTTCTTTGTGTGAGCCATTTGTGTCTGTATATATGAGATTGAAATGTTCAAAAGATTAAGTTCCTAAAACAATGAAGCAGGTGACCTGAAATGATAAAGAACATCAGCTCTCAAGCACTGTCAGAATCAGCCACGATCAGTAAGTTAGCCCTTTTCCTGAAACATCATATTCTGCCATCTGATACCTGCTGGGAGTTTTTCGGTTTGTAAAATGCCAATTACATCTGAACTCAATTAGATTATCTTTAAAAAAAAAAAAAAAAAAGGAGGGGGTATTAAAATAAACATTAATTATAAACACTATTAGTCTTTGGAAACTTACCCACAGCATTAATCAAGCAGAAAGTCTGGCAAGTTTCCCACAATGTGTTTCTAGGCTCTTCTCCTTTCCGTACCCCTAAAAAGGAAGGTAAGCTCAGAATATCATTTCATATAGCAAAAAATCTGAGCACTTTTTCACACCTACACCCACTAATGTCATCTTCTTTGCTGTTTGTGTTAATGTTGCTATATTCACAAACACTTGTGAGGACCAGCCTAGGCAGTGAGCGTTGAGGGCACAAATGGAGAACAGCATCCTTATCCTTGAGAGCCCCACAGGATACTTGGGGAGCATGTCAGTAAAACACTTTTGAGGCTCTATGACAAATGCCATGATAGGATAGGTATCAGGTGCTATGATGGGGGAGAAGGACTCAGGGAAGGCTTCCAAAAGGATGAGATGCCTAAAGCAGAGTCTTGAAAAGGAATAAGACAAATTCCTTAAGTCTCTTAAAAAGAAATAAGACAAATAGGAAGAGTGGACAATTCCAAGTCTTGTGAAGGGTAATTCAGGAGGATGCAGGAGATGCAACTGAAAACTGGGAGACCAATTACAAAAGCATGTTCATATTTCTAATGATAAGGTGACCCTGCTAGGAAAGATGGTAGAACAAATTCACGTTTGGGCTGATCCATCCTTTATGGGTGGCACAATGATCATTCTCATAGAACATTATTAAAGAAAACCTGAATGGGCACACATGAGTAAGCATATGAAAAGACAGCACTGGATTTGTCATTTACCCGTTGCATCCGGATGGCTTTCAAATGAAGCAAATATTCAAATGGAACTGGAGCACAAAGCTGCTAGAAAAATATATTGGTTACTACTATTACAATTAAAACCCAAAAGTCATAAATAGATAAAGACAGCTATAACTACAGAGATAAATATTTATAGATATGCATGATTCAGTACCCATGCATATCTTTCTTAGCTCTGCCCACTAAGAAAGTCTAGGAGCAACAACATCTTAGTAGCCATAAGCACACATAGTTCTCAGATCTTGGTTTCTAAATACCATTTTCCAATAAAAGGAGTCAGTGCTTCTGGAGAAGTGATTGCTTCCAAGCACTGAACCAGGAAACATACAAAATGATATTGAAACCTCTTGTAATGCCAGAAAATAAAGAAAAGATTTGAAAAGGATGAACCTTGTTGACTGAACACAGAAGCCAATCTGAAAAATATCCCAGTGGTCAAGTTTGAAACAATTTAATTAACTGAATAAATAATGGGCCCATAGAATAAAAAGTATGCACACATTTATACTATGTAAATAATTGAATACATAAATAAGAAAGACAAGACAGGTGTTACTTTCAGAATTCCAATTAATGAGTGTAGACGAAATGAGGAAAAAAGTCTTTTTTTATGCTAAGCAGATATAAATGGGGAGAAAAAGGTCTTAATAAGGAAATTCAGCTGGCCCATTTCATTGTATAATGGGTTTAGTCACCACTTGAGATATAATTATGTATATATTCTCATTAATTACAGAAACTACTCCTATGATTGTGTCTGTAAATCTAATATAATTAAATGTTGTTAATCATCTCTATTATGTGGTTCATTAAAAAATATTTACTAAAGATACTTTACAAAATACTTTATTACAAGGGTAATTCAATTTTTACCAATATCAGTGTAGCCCTGTAATAAGTGGTTTGCATCATGCTTCACAAAAATTAGAAAAAGTAATTTAGAGGTTGTACTTCAAAAACAGATTTGGGAATAAAGAAAATTCTATGTTCTTGGTAGTTTTGTTTAAGATGAAATTATTATTTTTAAGAAATAAAAATTTCTTTAAAATTTTGCTTCTAAGAATAAAAATTAAGCCTGCCTCTATTTGGTGAATTAACTGCTCCAGTTAGACAGTTGGTAGAATAAAAGGGGATTCATTTTCTGTAGTTGCTAGGTGGCATCTTGTGTGGAGGAACTTTCACTATTATTCTCTGGGCCTCCATACCCTCCTAAGAAGGCCGCCACCATCAGAGCACAAATCCGAAGTCTCTTCCTCACTTCAGGCTATGGACTCTACAAGGGTATCAGCCAGATCTATCTTATTCATCAGATACAGCCCAGTACATAGCACAGGTGTTTTTTTGTTTTGTTTTGTTTTTTACTATTTGCGGTGTGTTAGTTTGTGACTTGTACTAACTTGAAAGGAAGCTTGACTTCCCAGAGGAGCTGATCATAGTGAGAGCTTCACTGCAAGATAGTGGAGGCCTGTGATGGGTCAGGCGTGATTCTAGGACACTTGTCGAGGGATAATAAAGATGGCAGAGAGAAGATCCCTTTCCCAGAGAAGACTGCTCTCTGCTGGAGAAAGCAGGCATGTGGGCAGCAAGCAGAAATAAGGACTGTAACATGTACAATTAAAGAGCCATGAGAATGATGGGTTTCCACTTGGAAAAGAGGGGTGTGTGCAGAGAAACCTTCAGGTTGGATGTTGAGTTAGGCCTTGATGAATGAGGGGCAGCTAATTAAAAAAATGAGGAACCAAGGCCCAGCTTTCCCTGCCCTGATCTTTATTGTGTTCTAACCTCCTGTCCTATGGAAAGGGGGCTCCTTTGCACATGCACCTTGTTGACCCTGGAGATGTCAGGAGAGAGGGACAACTGATGTGTCTCCCCTGCCTTCCACCACTGGAGTATAAACACCTGGTACACCCCATTTTTCTCCTACTTACCTCTAGAAAGTTCCTGGGGTCCCATAGGTAGACATTCAGTTCCCCTGGGGCCATGGGCTTGGAGGTCCTAAAGACATTTATTCTGGGCCATTGGCCGACAGGAAGCACATTACAGAGTTATAACCTCATCTACTTGCCTAGAAACCATGAACACAAGGATTTGTTGAGCCCAATCTGATGCTAGAGATATACCAGTGAACAAAACCAGCGAAAAGCCTTGCCCTTTTGAAGGTTATCTGCTGCCAGTGGAAAGCACCAAATAATCTATAGTCATAATAATATAGTATATTAGTTGGTGATAACTACTTTAGAGAAAATAAATGGGATAAGAAATGCTGGAGAGAGAAGATATAGGTTTAAACAGGCTGCTCAGACAAGCCTTAATGAGGTGACATTCAAACAAGCTCTGTGGACCTCTGGGGGAAGAATACTCCAGGTAGAGGGGCCAGACAATGCCATGGCACAGAGGTGAGACGGTGTACAGCATTTTCAAGAAACAGGAAAGAGACCAGCATGGCTGGAGCAGTGAGAGAGGAGAGGGGTAGTGCACAAGGTCAGGGCAGCCAGGGTGAGCTTCACTTGACACAATCAGTAAGACTTTGGCTTTCACTTTGACCTGGGGACGGACTGCAGGAGTTTGCAGAGAAGTAAGTGCCATGTTCTGTTTTACTGATCACTAAAGATGCTGGGATGAGACTGGCCAGAGGAAGGAGAAGGAAGGGTAGAAGGGAGAGACTCAGACCAGCAGAATTATTCCTGTGTGACTTGGTGCTGGTTGGGTAGGCGTGCGGAGCGGGGAGTGGGAAAGGGGTGGAAGGAAGAAGTGGTCAGATTCTGAAAACTTTTAAAAATAGAGACACCAGATTTGCTGGTAGATGGCATGTGGGGTGTGAGAGAAACAGGGGAGCCCAGGATAACTTCACGGTGCCACATCAGTTCTGTTGCAAGCCTTTAAGAGTGATGATGGCCTATCTGCCTAACTTAAGTCTCTGCTTCCAGAAAAAAAAAAAGGAAAGAAATAAATGGGAGGAAAGTTCAGATGCACTTTTGCTTTTTAAGCTACCTGCCAAGCCATAAACTTCAAAGAAAGAGACAAGAAAGGCAGAACCGAAAACACAAAAATAGAGTTTAAAAGGCTGTTTTCCAGTTTTTCCTCCTGTGTGATTTTTCCCTTTCTTCTCCCAAGCTATGGTCTGTTCACCAAGGTGTGTGTAGCCCCTCCTTGCATCTTTTTCTCTCTTTTGTCCCATCGTTGTTTCTGTGTTGCAGATGCTTAGAATGTTCTGTAGCAGCTGGAAGCTAATCTGATCTCCACCCCAAAGGGTTCCATTTGTAACCCTGCCTATTATAGGCTTGGTGGGAAAGATGGGAGGGAGGAAATTTCCAAGGGGCTGTTTTAATTAACAGCAGAAGAGAAACAAAATTCATTTCCTTTGAGTGAACAGACCCTCCAAACGTTGTTTTTCCGTGCAGCATGAAGCTTCTGCTTTACGTCAGAATGATCTGGTCAAGGATTTTGATTGCTGGTTGTTTTTCGAAATTCACATTCGGCTCTTATGCTTGGATCTTTTACTTCCGCACTTCCCTACCACCCCCTCAACATACACTCCTCTGAGGACACTCAGCTGGTACTGTCTTTCAAATTTCAGACCAAGCTAAACTATATTAAAATGATGCACTAGGTTTTGACGTAGGTGCCTCACGATTTGAGCAGTTTGCTATTTCTGAGATTTTTAACTATACAAATATCTGTAGCTATGTAAAAATACAACACTTTAAGGGTTTAGACCACAAGAGAGTATATTTTTTAAAGTTGCCTTGAAACATGTTAAAAATAACTCCTTCACTCACCTTGAAAAGTACTCAAAAATATAATTCTTTTTCGGCAGGCACAAAGTTACACAATCATTTCTTAGATTCGTTCCTCTATGCCACCCTTTATGACAATTTGGAATCTGTGCCTAAAATATCTGAGCAATCCCTTTACCACCAAGGTCTGCACCTGCAGGTGCTAGGCATCAATTCTATTTTAAATATCAATCTTATTTTCAGTAATTTAGGAGAAGAATTTCCTGTCAGCCACTTCCATAATAATAGCAACCCTTTCTGAATAGCAATTCCTAAGCACTTGCTGTTTATCAGAGGCCATTGAAACATGCAATGGGTATTAACCCATTGGACCTTCCAAGGACTGTATGAGCTGGATGCTCTTCTTAGCTCCATCTTACTCATTCTGAACCTGAGGTGGAGAGGGGTTAAGAACCTAGTGTGGCATGAGGTTCTTTTGAGCAAATCCATTTTGCAGCAACATAGTCCCTTGGCCTGAATTTTGGCCCTGCGGGTGATGGGGGAAAGCTGATCATGTTCCCACTTTAAGATTGCAGAGGTATCAACTTTTAAAGCCCAGAAAGCCAGCTCTATTACCTTGACCTTCTCAATTGCAGAAAGATCTAAAATGATCCTTTTTCTAATCAGTTTTGGGGGATTCACTGAAACTTGAACACCAGTTCAACAAGGCCCTGTATGCTTAAACTCCTGGGTCCGAATGTGGCCGATTCTCCAGCTTGGCCTGTGTGGATTGAGAGAAGAGAAGATGGCAACAATTCTCCTATAGCAACTCAAGGCCACATCACCCTTACCCCTGAGATTCTGTTTGATTCTCTTTTTCCTCTTACTTACAGAGTTCTTTCAATGCCACACATTGTGATAAGCCCTTTACACATATTTTCTCACAGAAGACCCTTGCAGTTCAGCCCTTCCCTGGATGACAGACAGAAAATGAGCCCCTCTTCCACAAGTGAGTACAGTAGGGCACATATGGACATCATATGTCACCAGTAACTCTACCAATACCACTGGAATCCCTGCTTAACAGATCAGCCAATACCACTAGAATCCCTACTTAACAGATGGGAAAACTAAAGCACAGAAATATTTAGAAAGTCACCAAAAATCACCCAGCAGAGACAGTGAGAAAGCTAGGGCTTGAACTCAGATCTACCCGCCTGTCAATCGCATCCATTTAACCTCCGTTTAGTCATGAAATTGTGCTGTCCCGACACACACACCCTGTTTGCTGTTCTTCACAGTTTGTGGCTTGGGAATGAACAGGTCCTGAAAATGCCATGTCTTCCTACCCCAAGGCAGAGAGGATCACTTCAAAAATCACAGGTTCTCTGCTGGTTTCTGCCCCAGGTCCTTCATGCTCACATATATCCTGTTAGCCTCATCCTCATAGCATTTCTCAAAAGGTGCCCTGTGACGATCCCAGGGGTATCCAGTGGGCTGGAATCAGCGAATCTGGTTTGTCAGGCTCTGCCCCACCACCCTGAAGGATTACACATGTGTGCTACATTCTGAAGATGGGCCCTCAACTGCTGCCTTTCTAGAAACTAATCTTTAAGGGAAAATCCTTCTAGCCTATGGAGCAGCCATTGTCAGCACTTAGGATGTGGAATGGCTGCCAGGTCATCATCTAGGGGAGAGGTTGAATTGAAGAAGTTGAAGAGGTCTGTGGAGAAGACAGCTCCCAACCAGGCTTGCTGCTTTGGCTTGCTGCCCCTAAGGCAGCAAGAGGACACAAATAACGCTAATCCCTCTTACTGTTCAGTAGTGCAGAAAACCTGAGGTCCTGCAGTGGGAAAAGAGTAACACAGTCTCACTGGCCTGTAAGATATTTGAGAACCTATAAAATTCCAATTCTGGGGTTATCTCCTACCATGTTCTCCTAGATTTTCATTGGAGATTTGGGGAAAACCAGCCTATGAGTGCCAGAAGCCAATACTGTTGTGAAAGATGCTTCCTGGCAGAGGGCATGGCTCCGTTTCCATGCTGTCGGGTCCCTTTTCTTATTTCTCTCTGGCACACACCTAAACTCTGAAAAGATTCTTATAATCACAAGTGATATGTCATTAGCTGGTTTCTATCCAATATTTTCTGTCATGATTCATGACTTTAGGACATTATTTGAGTTGGGATATTTTAGGTTTTATTTCCCCAGACCTATTTGTTGCCACTTCTGAATGCTCTCCTGCTTTATTATTATCTTACAGATAATTTTAAAATAGCAAATATTGATCATCTATATTTCTTAGAGTGGCAGGATGTTCTGAGTTCAAAAAATGACCCTGAGACCACGATGAGATGGTTTTATTAGTAGAAGCATCATCTCCAATAAAGTTTCAGAACCTCCTTTTTTCCTCTTCTGGATGGAAAACCAGATGATTTAGGACTTTTTGGAGTTGTCTTCTGCAAAAAGTAACTCCTCTTTAGGCTGAGGACTGCAGAGTACTGAAGCTCACTCTTATCTGTTTATCTAGTCCTCAGATAAGACTAGGTTTGGCAGCCTCTTGCATCCACACAGCCTGGACAACTTTCAGGCAATCACAGCCCCTGCCTGCCTCCTCCATCCTGACATTCCTTTTTCTCTCTTTTTTTTTTTCTTTCTTTTATTGTTCATCTTTACCACCTTGTTCTCCTAGTCTCCAGGATTTCTTTCTTTCCCCTTTTTCTTCCCAGAGTTTCCCCTGGAAATTAAACAGAAACAAATTCAAGCTACCTTCCATGGTAGTGAATCTAATGCTGACCTTCAACATTCCTCAGGGATGGAGTTGTACCCATCACCTCATCCTTCTTTCTCACTCCTTAGGAAACCCAAGCCACACACCAAACTCCTTTTCTCCATGAAATATTTTCTTTCCTACTTCTTTTGAGAGTGTACTCAATGGTGCACATTCATTGCCTAAATTAAGGTACTTATGTCCTAGAGATTGCCTTTGTTGTGGCAAAGAGACCAGGCTTGTGACTAATGGAGCCGTGAGCAGAAACGGTCACAGCTTGTGTCATTTTCACCATTGGAGTCCATTGATCTGACTCTAGTTTACAGGTGCTGTCACTCCCAGCCAGTCACACAAGTCATCACTATGACCACATGCCATGATTCCAAACCATGGAGGCGGGCAGTGGGTGCCAATCTGCCATGCTTTATTCTAGGAAAAGAAGCTCTCCAGGAGAAACATTTTTGTTTGGTTTGGTTCTAAATAAAAAAGTAAAATGAGATCCCCTATTAATATGCTGCTAGGGAACACAGCCAACAAAAAAATACACAGTGGGAAAACTGGAAGGATTGTGGTGTTTTGAGACATTCATTATATCTGAATCTAGGCAATCATCAGTTTAAAATGAGAATTTTTTTATACCTTGAATGTTCCCAAGGAAGAAAATAAAGGATTAAAAAAGGAATGTGCTGTTTCCCTCATCTCTGCACTTTTGCTTGCTTGCTTTTTTTTTTTTTTTCTTATTGCATGCATTTACCTATTATGTCAATAATAAGAAATGAAACATTGCACTTGTGGTACAGCTGTTTAAAATGATTACTTTGAGAATGGCATTTTTTCTAGTACCTTTTTTTATTTTTCCATAAGTTATTAGGGTACAGGTGGTATTTGGTTACATGAGTAAGTTCTTTAGTGGTGATTTGTGAGATTTTGGTGTACCCATCACCCATATGTACACTGCACCATATTTGTATAGTTTTATCCCTTGTCCCCCTCCTACTCTTCCCCCCAAGTCTCCAAAGTCTACTGTATTATTCTTATGCCTTTGCATCCTCATAGCTTAGCTCCCACGTATCAGTGAGAACATATGATGTTTGATTTTCCATTCCTGAGTTACATCACTTAGAATAATAGTCTCCAATCTCATCCAGGTCACCGCAAATGCTGTTAATTCATTCCTTTTTATGGCTGCATAGTACTCCATCATAAATATGTGATGGAATATATAGAGAGAATATATATGTATATATACTTTATCCATTCATTGATTGATGGTCATTTGGTTTAGTTCCACCACTTTGCAACTGTGAATTGTGCTGCTATAAATATGCATGTCCAGCACCATTCCCAAAGCATCTCATCACCATTACTTGCTGCACTCAGTTGATCCTTCCTTGCCCTAAATCCACAAATGGAATCAGTTGCCTTCTTGATGCCTTAATTACAACTGACTCAGCTAATCTGGAAAGCTGTGATGCATGTTCCTGACTCGTTTAGAAACAGCAATGTTAGTTATAAGACAGGTTGAGCATCCCTTATGTGAAATGCTTGGGACCAGAAGTGTTTCAGATTTCAGATTTTGACTTTTTCAGTTAGGGATACTCAACATGTTTGAAAACTGAAGTCAAATCAAAGGACCCCTGGGCTTGGCTTTCCTTCCCAGCCCATTGTTAAAATCTGGTCTGGAATGAGCATTTAATTTCAGAGAAATGGCCATGCCTTCAGAGCAGTTGTTTCTCTAGACCTGTTTTGGATCTCAGCAATAGGGGAGCTTTAGTGCTGCTTGGTGCTTTTGTTAATTTCGTGAGCAACTGGAAAGGGAGAGAAGAGATTCTCAAATAGAGAATTGGGCTGAAAAATCTACAAAGGCAAGAAAGTACCCTTCGGGAAGGTCCTGGTGCATTGGGATTGGACAGAATGGAGTGGTCATGGTATTATTGCAGCGTGACTGAGGAGGCCACATGTGAGACTCTCTTTTTATCTTCTTTCTCATTGTGTCTCCTTCCTGCCACTTTCTTTTGCTTCAGGGAGGTTCAGAGAAAAGGCTTCAATTCTCCACAAGATCGCCAAGAAGAAATGTCATGTGGATGAAAACGAGCGGCAGAATGGGGCTGCCAACCACCTGGGTGAGTGCAGGGAAACATCCACCCTATACCTTTCCTAGGGGAAGCGAGGGGAGCAGAGAGGCAGGACCAGTGTGGGCACCCCTGACTCAGTGCAGACACACACCGCTGCAGCACAGACCTTCCCTGCGCAACAGGAAATGAGTCCCTCTTCCCCTAGTGTGTACAGGGTATACATGGACACAGTATGTCACCAGTAACTCTAGGAGAAGTCCACGAAGAGTAAACGTATTCTCTGAGGAACATGAAGTAAAACCAACTCTTAACTAGTCATCTCCATTCAAGAATAGAAAATCACTGTATTTCAGGGATTCCACATAAACAGGATATACACACACGCATACACACACATACACAATGTCATTTAATGTTTAATCAAAGGTAAGAGCCCCCTTCTGTAAGTCTTGACTGGTAACCAGATTTTTATACCTGTAACATTGCTTATGGCACACACTTGGTCACGCCTGAACTGAGTGACAGAGTCCTTCTGAGATGATGCTAAATAAAAAAAATATTAAGAACTTTGGGTGAATAAAACTCTGTTTGGAGAAGTCTATTGGCTGATGTGATACAACCTTAGATGATGCTCGTTTTTTAAGAATTCAGCAATAACAGCCCCCAGGTCTCTTTTCACTGACTTTTGCAGAGCTCCTGTGTGACCAGATTGTGACATTCAGACATCTTATTTTAACTTGGAACATGACGTTCCTTCTCTCCTGTCTGTAACTATAATATAGCGCTCTTATTCTAAATTCAAACTAAATTTAACCTGATCTGGATCTATGCTATAAACGAAGCTATTACCCAAGTAACTAAAATTATCTGCAGACAAAATTCAACAGCATTGCTCTCAAAATACTGACACTCCATAGAAGAGTTTCTGCCTTTCCTGTTATCCTAACTTCTACCTCAGGGAAAATTTTTGGCTGAGAAACAGTTAAGATGCAATTAGATATGAAAAGAAAAACTGGAAAGAAGTCAGCTAAAATGTTAACAATAGTTACTTCCTAAAGCTGGGATTATGAGTTATATATATTTTTTCTGCTTCTTTATACTTCTATAAAGTTTCTCAGAAGAGGTGTATTTTGCTTTTGTACTATAAAAATGTAAAGCCACACCATGAAAGTCTACCGCATAGGTTGAGTTTTGTTTGTGATGTTTAGATTCAACAACACAAGCTATTTTTTCTGCTTCACTTGTTGACTTGTCTTTTATGGAATGCAGCAGCTTGGATTCCTGGGCTCAGTCCCAGTCCTCCTCTTAATGACTGGCCAACCTTAGACTTGGATTTAATCTTTTTTAAGGAGGTAGGACACTTAATTCCAAGGATTCTTCTAATGTTATTGAGTCTCTGAATGACTTTGTAACTAGAAAATGTTATTGGGTCTCCAAATGACTTTGTAACTAGAAAATGTTATTGGGTCTCCAAATGACTTTGTAACTAGAAAATAGTGTGTGTCTAATGCTTTTCAAAGTAAGTCCAAGATTTATTTTCATATTTTCTTTTATTATGAACCTTCAGCCTGCTGTGTAAAAGCACTTTATAAGCTAAGATGTGCACACACAGGTTAGGTCTTATGCCTGGCAGGCAGTCTCTGCTCATCTGTTCATCTCTGTTCTTAGACATCTTAACTCCCCTTTTACCCAGTATTCTGTGTTGCTAGGGTCAATTTGACCACTGCAGGCTGATCCTAAGGTTGTATCACATCAACCAATAGACTTCTCCAAACAGTTTTATTCACCCAAGTTTCTTTTTTTTTTTTTTTTTTTTTTTTTTTTTTTTTTTTTGAGTCTCACTGTGTCTCCCAGACTGGAGTGCAGTGGCGCCATCTCGGCTCACTGCAAGCTCCGTCTCCCAGGTTCATGCCATTCCCCTGCCTCAGTCTCCCCAGTAGCTGGGATTACAGGCGCCCACCACCACGCCTGGCTAATTTTTTGTATTTTTAGTAAAGACAGGGTTTCACCGTGTTAGCCAGGATGGTCTCGATCTCCTGACCTCGTGATCCACCCACCTCGGCCTCCCAAAGTGCTGGGATTATAGGCGTGAGCCACCACGCCTGGCCGGTTCTCAATATTTTTTTATTTAAATAATTGAATCAAGCATACTAAGACAAACTGGCATAGCTACACATAGCACAACATCACATACATATCGCTGTCACTACTAAAAACTTGGAAAGATAAAGTAAATTTGAGTTTCTATGGTTTTCCATATTTAAATCTATTCGTGTGTCTATATTCCACAACTAAATACATAAAGAAACATAAATATTTCCCTGTGATTTCCAAAATTTGGCTGCTTCAAACTCAACAATTTTTATGTAACTCTCAAATTATTTTCTTAAGCACCAGTGATGGAAATGTCTAGTCCCTCTGAAGTGGCTAGAAGAAAAAAGAAAGCATATTCTCATGTTTCACGAGCAGGTGATACTGCTCGGATCTGATACTGATGAGCATTCTGATACCCCCAGCAATCCTGACAGCATACTACAGCCTCATTCCATCCCAAAATCCTTGATTTGACCCAAAACAGACAGAGTGTGTGCTCTCAATAGGAACCTTTTAATTTCCCTCCCAATGAAGTCCCAGCAGACCTCAGTGGTGCTGGAACATTGATCACCTGGAGGTACTCCTCTTTGTCATGACAAAAAAATTATTCTAGTGAAAGGCAGGCACTATAAGGATCCAAATAGTTTATGCTTCTTGGTTGCTCTGTACAAGGCACTATGCTAAGTGTTTTATATGCATTTTCTTATTTAATCTTTACAGAAATACTCTTTGATCATATTGTTTTTGTTAGTGGTAGTAGTAGCAACAATAATAGTAGTAGTAGTATTGTTACCATCACCCCAATTTTACAGATGAAGAAACTGAATTTCAGAGAGGTTGAGTCACTTGCAAAGGGTGAAACAGCACAAGTTGTAGATCCAGAATTTGAAGCCAGGCCTGTCTGATTCCCAGTGTTACAGACTCCCAGTGCTTAACCATTACCCTAGAGTCACTTCTCAAGTGTCAAATCTGCACTTGCTGACCCTCTGGCTTTACTCTAGCTAAATGTTCTCTCTGATTTAGGAATGGCACAGCCTTTGGCCTCTATTACTTGTCCATGCTCCCCTTGCCTTGCCTGCAATAGGATGCTCAGGTGTGGAGTGTGCTAAGTAACATTCACCAGGCTGCCCTGCCCATGGCCACCTAGGCACTGGAAGAGTTTCCACTCACAGAGCCTGAATTACAGCTGAACATAATGTCCCTGGGAGGTCAACCTGTCGAACCCCCTTATTTCACAGATAAGGTTCCCAAGTCCCAGAGGAAGAAGGGGACTAGCCTAAAGTGGCAGCCTGATCAAAGCAGAGTAAAGTCTAGGACCCTGAAGCCCTAGCTAATATCCTTTCCAGAGTACAGTATGAAAGAAATTACTGTAAGAAAATATCTGAAGGGTACAGTCCCAGGTGTAAACAATAGTATGTAGATTGGGTGTGGTTTTGGTTTTAAAATGTCTATGTTCATGTTTCCTGAATAGCTAGTTGGTAAATTTGCCTAGGCTCAAGAAAGGCATACCATGGGAGCTGATAGGGCCCTCAAGGTAAAATGTTATGCCACAGCGGGAAGTCAGGGTGCTATTAAGGGAGCAGGCCGTATGCTAAAAGACATGGGGAAGAACGGTAAAAATCCTTTCCTGCTTGGCTCAATATCAGCCCTGGGACTTATCGCCCCTGGGATACCACTATCCTCCACTTTAGCCCAACATTTTAAGAAGCTCTTTTCAATATTACTCTTTACCCCCATTGATTCCATTTGCTTGCTTTCTCTCTCTCTCTCTCCCTCCCTCTGTGTGTGTGTGTGTGTTTAAATTATATCACAGAAAAAATTGAGCTTCCAAACAGCAACAGCACAGATGTTGAAATGACACCATCCAGTGATGCTTCAGAACCTGTACAAAATGGAAATCTCTCCCACAACATTGAAGGTGCAGAAGCCCAGGTATGGCTTTTCTCCATTGCTCTTCTGGGCTGTTGTCCTAGCATGGCAGCACAGACACTGTATTCTCCTTGGAAGCCCCAGCTCTCAGCTGCGCAGGAATCAGGTAGGGCCTTATTCATCCTTGTGTGTATTTCCCAGTGCCACCCCAGGGTTCCATAAGCAGCAACCTCTACATTTATTGAATGAATATGAATATTCTCTAAGCCACTGTTTCTCCAGGTGAGGTTGGAAGACTCATGCATCAGCATCTCCTGGGGATGAAATGCAGATCCCTGGGCCATATGCTAGGTGTGATGAAACAGGATCACTGGGAAAGCAGCACATAGGAATTAGCATTTTTAATTAGCATCCAAGGTGATTTTTAATGTATGATAAAGCTTGATACCTGCTGCAGTCTAATCCTTTCTCTGTGTCTTTAAGGTCAGTGTTAAGTAATAGAGAAACCACAGCCATCAGACTTCAGTGAGCCCCCTTTGGCTTTCTCTCTCCCTGTGGTTGAAATTAACACTCTCTGGCCCAACCCATTATTCAATGGCACAACCACTTGAACTGTTTAGTCTAGCAGTTGTAAAACCTAACATTTATCAAACACCTACTATTTGCCACAGCTTTGGTACTAGGCATTTTACATATGTATTAGTCCATTTTCACACTGCTATAGAGAACTTATGAAGAAAAGAGGTTTAATTGACTTATAGTTCCACAGGCTTAACAGGAAGCATGACTGAGAGGCCTCAGGAAACTTATAATCGTGGCAGAAGGCGAAGGGGAAGCAAGCATGTCTTACCACGGCAGAGCAGAAGAAAAAAAGAGTGAATGGAGATGTGCCATATGCTTTCAAACAACCAGATCTCATGAGAACCCATTCACTATCACGAGAATAGCAAAGGGGAAATCTGCCCCGATTCAGTCACCTCCCACCAGGCTTCTCCCCCCAACACATGGGGATTACAATTTGAGATGAGATTTGGGTGGGGACACAGAGCCAAACCATATCAACATATGTTATGACCTTTAACCTCACAGCTGAAGGTGTAGGCATGAGTAGCTCCATTTTTTTTTTTTTTTTTTTTTTTTTTTTTTTGAGACGGACTCTCTGTTACCCAGGCTGGAGTGCAGTGGTGCAATCTCAGCTCACTGCAACCTCTGTATCCTGGGTTCAAGTGATTTTCCTGCCTCAGCCTCCTGGGTAGCTCGCACCACCACACCTGACTTTTTTTTTTTTTTTTTTTTTAATGCATTTTTAGTAGAGTTGGGGTTTCACCATGTTGATCAGGCTGGTCTTGAACTTCTAACCTCAGGTGATCCACTTGCCTTGGCCTCCCAAAGTGCTGGGATTATAGGTGTGAGCCACTGCACCCAGCTAGTACTTCCATTTTACAGTTGAGGAAACTGAAGCTCAGTGAAATGAAATAGTTAATTGGGATTACCTAGTTTGTAGACGGTAGAGCTGAGATTTCATCTCAGGACTGTCCAACTGTACTATTTCCACCACTCCCTCTAGAACACAGTTGCTCAAAACATAGGCAGAACCACCTTTGGTGCTTGTTAGATTTCTGGATCTCTTCCTGATCAGGTGAATCAGAATTTCTAAGACCTAGAGCCCCAAACTTGCATGTTAATTAGGCATTTTAAAACTTGCATTTTACCTAGCTCAGTGTTTCTCAAATTTTAATGTACTTACAAATTCTCTGGGGAGGTCATATTAAAATTCAGGTTCTGAATTTGTCAGGTCTGCCATGAGGCCTAGAGTCTGCAGTTCTAATGAGCTCCCCAGTGATGCTGATGCTGCTGGTCCAAGGACCACACTAAAATTTGAAAGCACTCTCTAGACAGAATTTCCCCCAGTGAGCTGAAAAGTGATACAGTACCTGCGAATAGAAACCAGACTACAGTCAATATAACCCAGCAGCCATTACTTAAGGAAAAAAAAAATGCTAATTGTTGCCTGTTACCCTTATTCTGATAGAAATTATGTATTTCTTTCCTAAGGAAAGTTCCTTAATTTAACAGAAAGAATAAAGAGCCTGCTGCTCCTTCTGCCCTTGTCTCCTCTGCCTTCAATGCTCCTTACCTTCCTGCCCAGAGCCCTGTGGTTCCTTTGCATTAGCTCAAGAGTGAGCTGGCAGAGCAGTTTATGTCCACATGGATAAGCAGCGTGTGACAGCAGGAGGCAGGCCCCAAGGACATCTGGCTGCCCTTGGGGATGGCACAATCACAGGTGTGCAGAGGGCAGCCTCATCCCCATGCCTCTCCATCTGGCTGACAGAGGGACATCTGTGCCCCTGCAAGGGAGGACCTTGCTGCAGGGGAGCAAAAGAGTCCCAGATGACCCCTCTCTGAGCAGAGCTGTGCCCCTAGGTCTCCACAAAGGGGAACGGGACAGATTTGTGCACCACCCTGCTAGGCTCAGAGTTCAAGAGCAATCAGGTCTTCAATTGCAATCAGGTGACCTGGGCCTGCAGGTCACCATGGCCCACTGTAGGACAGCCTGGTAGTGAATTCTAGATCCACCAGGGTCAAGTTACCTAGCTTCCCTGAGCTTTAATTTAGTCGCCTCATCTGTGAAGTACAGATAGTAACAGTACTTGCCTCATTGCAGCTATCATAAGGGTTAAATGAAATAATGTACATAAAGCCCTTATTAGAGTTAGATGCTAGATATTCATATTATGTATTCATATTTATCATTAAAACACCATTCAAGGTATCCTTTCCCTGAAGGAGCTCATTATACGTAAAGTGAAAAGGTTTTATGTATATAATATTTAGGGAGCATTCAGGGCATAATAATCAGTGAATGTTTGTGGTATATATGACCTGGTGTGATCTTAGAGGTCTATACAAAGTGCTCTGAGAGCCTGCCAGAGGAAGAAGTTGGTCCTAACTAGGGGAGATATAAAAACTCCATAGAAGAGGCAACATTCAAGCTGGGTGTTGATGGGTGAGTAGGAGTTTGTCCCTCAAAGAAGAAAGAAATAACCAAAATGACATGTGCAAAGGTGTAAAGCCTTAAAAGGGAAAGTCGTGTTTAGTGATTAGAGAGAAAGATGATAGAACTGGAGCCTAAAATACAAGGTGAGGAGTAAGGAGATATCTACTAGAAAAGGTAAGTTGGCTTGAATTTCTTCCATTGTTTATCTAATCAGAAAATTGATTATCTAACATGTGTCAGACAATGTACTGGGCACTGGAGATGCCCACATGTTCTAGCAAAGCAGAGAATATAAACACAACCCAATGTGATTATACATGGCCACAAAGGCCATGAACAAAACAAAGCAGTGTGATAGGATGGAAGGAAAGTGGAGAAGCTCCTGTGGGTTGGGAGATGAGGGAAGGCCTCCAAGGAAATGGCATTTGAACCGAGACTGAAGTTCAAGAAGGAGCCAGCCAAGGGAACAGCACCCACAAAGGCAGAAATAAACTTAGTTGTTTCAGAAACAGAAAAATCAGTATGGCTGGAGAGTGTGTGGAAGGAGGAAGCATGGTAGCGATGAACTCAAGAGAGGAGGGCCAAGCAGAGCTGGTAGGCCTTGTAGATCATGATAGGGAAGTTGACTTCTGTCTAGGGCAGCAAGAAGCCATTGGAAGTTAGCAGATGTGATTTGCACTTGTAACAGATCCCTGGCGCCATGGTGTTTTAGAGGTTGGATTTGGGGGAAGGAGGGTTTATGGCAATAGTGGAGCAAAGAGGTTGTTGCAGGCGTTGAGGGAAAGAGCTGATGATGACATGTACTGGTGTGACAGACATGGTGGAGAGGAGAAGTATGTGGATCATGAAGGACATTGTGTGCACTGCCAACCAGTCTGGACTTCACCCTCTTGGGAGTGGGGAAGTGCAGAAGATTTAGAGGGAGCAGTGGCAGCATCAGATTTGTTTTATAGAAAGACAATTCTCTTAGAATGGTCAAGAGGGATCAGAATAGAAAAATACTAGACAAAGGGAAGCGAGGTAAGAACCTGTTGGTTCCGGGATTGGCACACTGTGGTCCACGGGCCAAATCTGACCTGCAGCCTGTTTCTGTACGACACATGAGACAAGAATGGGTTTTACATTTCTAAAGCTTTTTTTAAAAAGGAAGCAATAGCAGCATCTGTGACAGAGACCATATGGACCTCAAAGCCTAAAATATTTACTATCTGGCCCTTTACAGAAAAAGTTTGCCCATCCTTAGTTTCAACCATCTGTCTTAGAAAAAAAAAGGAATGAGAAGCTCTTCATGTACTGCTATGAAATGACCTCCCATACATGTTGTTTAGTGAAAAAGGCAACATGCCAAATTGTATCCAGTATATTATATTCGTACACTGAAAAAAAGGGGGAAGGGAAATAGCATATAAGCATTTGCTTGGAATGCTGTCAAATAACTAGTCATGCTACTTCCAGAACAGGGCCCTGGGCAGTAGGAAACTGGGATGGAAAGGAAGCTTTTTAAAATGCACCCTTTTATAAACTTTTGAATGTTGAACCAGGCAATTGCATTACCTTTTCAAAAAAAATGCAACACTACTAAAAATAATAATGGGTTAAAGGAATACAGGAGTAGTGTACTTTGGTCCCTATAACACAGACTGAGGATGGACCACCTGAATTCAAATCCTAGCTCTGCTTCTTACCAGCTGTGTAACCCTGAACAAGTGACTTAACCTGTTATCCATTTTCCCTCTCTATGAAACAGGGACAATAATGGTGTCTGTCTCATAGCACTGTTGTGAGGATAAATGCTCTTAGAACAGTTCTTGGCACATTGTAAGCACTGCATAGGTGTGTGCTACTATTAGCAGTATTAAGATTTTTTAATGGCTATTGAGTAGCGCAGGTGGCAAGGTGTCTATTGGTAGACCATGTATGAGCTGCAGTATGAATGGCAATGGCTGGATTTGAGAACCATTTCTGAGCCAGAATTGGGAAGATTTTGGTATTGACTTGGTCATAGAAAGTGAAGAAAAGGAAGCTGCAGATGCTGCTGAGGTTTCCAGGCTGGAAAGTCTGGGTGATGGGATGAATTAGGGCTGGGCCTCCAGAGTCAGAAGGAAAATGTGAATGCGGGATGATCAGGCCACCTGAAGCACAGTTTCATGGACATGATTCAATGCCTTTTCATTTTGTTAGTTTTATTTCCTTTTGAGTTGTATTTTTAGCAAGCTCCATGAAAAGTGGGGTATGCATCCTGACTTTATTAATGGAAATTATGAGCCCCATGCACCATACTCATTGCTGTTATTCTCCTGAGAGTTTAGCCTGCCTTGTGTAATTAACCTGCTGTTTTAAAAACCCTATTTACAAGTGAACTAATTTCACATTGTCACCGCATCTCCGAGAGGTTGCTGCCATACAGTCTTTACCATGGCAATGGAGAGCATTTTTAAAACACTCTCTCACAGAGGAATGAAGTTTTTGCTTCATTTGTATATTCTGTGGAACCAAGAAATAGTATGACTTTTTAAATGGCTGAGTGATAATTATCTTTTCCCAGTAACTGCTGATCCAATGTTGTTGATTCCAACACTGAGAAATCTGATCTGGGATGCCACTGAGAATTTATCAACCTTCTCAAATTTTTGATGTTGAGAATTTAGCCAGGTTTGAAAGACAATTCAAGGCAATATGCTCTCCCACCCAGAACCCAGCATTTTCTAACATTTCAATTTTGCCAATCTAGATGGGTGATTTGCACTTGGCCCACATACACTGCAAAACTGCCTGCCTGCTGCATCATAATCCCCGCTGCTGTGACACATCAAAACCCTTTAAATATGCTCACAAATGAGGGTAGAGGGGGGAGAGACTTGCAAATTCCTTAGTTCTAAAATCTAAAACTTTTAATAACTGTGTCCTATATTTTCACTTAGCATGAGACAACTTTTTATGTGTTTCAGTTTTTATTTCATTTCACTTCTAAGATTTCCCTCTGTCCTTAGGGAAATCAGAATTGTCCCTGCTTTGGCTAAGAGCTTCCCAGACGCACCTGTGGGCAAACAGTTATATAAGAAAATCACATTCCTAGGAATGTGATTGATTGATTGACAGAACAGAGATAGGTAGATAGATAACAGATGGTTGGAGATAGAGAATGTGTAAAATGCAAGTGCTTTTATTCTCACTTTACAATTCAAATATTACCTTGCCATATTAAGCTCTTCCTTTCTCAGGAATTCAGCTCTGACTTATTTCTCCATACTGTTATCTTTACCTAAACTCAGTGGAGTTTGTAAGATCTGCTTTTATAAAGCCTCATAATGCTGATAAAAATGTTTGAGTTTTATGTCACAAAGTGAAGAATGAGTAGGGGAAACAGGATGCAAGTGACTGTGGTTTTTTATTTCTCTTTTTAAAAAAAGAAATGCTCAAAAATATCTTCCTACTATTAAATTTAGATCTCTGAGGTTGATTTTTAAAAACATGTCATGGCCAGGCATGGTGGCTCACACCTGTAATCAATCCCAGTTTTGGGAGGCCGAGGCAGGTGGATCACTTGAGCTCGGGAGTTCAAGACTAGCCTGGGCAACATCACAAAACCCTATCTCTACCAAAAATACAAAAATTTAGCAGGGCATGGTGACATGCACCTGTGGTTCTAGCTACTTTGGAGTCTGAGGTCAGAGGATCACTTGAGCCCAGGAGGCAGAGGCTACAGTGTGCCATGATCACCCTAGTGCACTCCAGCCTAGGCGACAGAGGAGACCCCATCGAAAGGAAGGAAGGGTCATTATAAAAACCAACAGTTTTGTTACAGATTGTTGGAAGGGAGGAAGGAGGGAAGGTCATTATGAAAATCAGAAGATTTATTACAGACTGTTGTTGTCATCGTTGTTTAAAGTTGTAGCTATGATTTTAGACCCTCTTTGGAAGATTTTGTAATAAATGTTGGTCAAAAAATGTTAGCTCAGATAGGGATTTCTAAGATTATCCAAGCATTTGGTACCTGGAATTCATATGATGTCTTTCTCCCTAAAATATTATCCTTAGTAAGCAAACATTTAAGTTCTTAGCAGTGGTGAGGTTTAATACAGGGTTTGGGAACCTCCAAAGAGAAAGTCACCTTTCTAAATAATTAAGGGGTAACAGCCAGGTCCACCATTTTGAAAGTTTAAAAATAGGCAAGAACTGCATTTCCCTGGTTTTTCAATCTCCTGGAACATCAATCAAGTATAATAAGAGGTTCTGCCACCCATGAAGTAAAGGCATTGGTGAAAAGTGGGGTGTGTGTATTTGTGTCTGACACCACTAGAACATAAGAGCAGTGCTGGGGGAGATACCAAAGCTGAATAGTGAAAGAAGTAAGAATAGCAAAAGACTCTTCATCGGACTGTTTAGTTTTTTTTAGGGTTGGGGTCTTGTACCATCACCCAGGCTGGAGTGCAGTGGCGCAATCATGGCTTACTGCAGCCTCCAACTTCTGGGCTCTAGTGATCCTCCCACCTCAGCTTCACAAGTACCTAGGACTACAGGTGCACACCACAATGCCCAGTTAATTTTTTTAATCTTTTGTAGAAATGGATCTTGCTGTGTTTCCCAGGCTACTCTCAAACTCCTGGCCTCAAGTGATCCTTCTATCCAGACCTCCAAAAGTGCTGGAACTACAATTGTGAGCCACCATAACCCAGCCCAGATTGGATTTTTTTAGGGCCCGAACAGTGTTAGTGCTACGACTAACTTAGAAGAGAAATCCACTAGTGTCAGAGCAAGCAAAAATTAGGAATTTTTTACTGACCGGGCCTTGGCACATGGGTTCCATTTTCTGAAGTGGATTTTTTTTCTGTTAATCTGTACATACATATTTTTTAGGAAAAACTGGGGTCCAGTTCCTGTATGTGATGACCTGAAAAATATTTACCAACTGCTTAAGATGCACTCAGAGGCCTTTTAACACATTTAAAAGATGAAATAGATATAGATGAAATAGATATAGATCAGACTCTAGAGTTTCTGCCTTAATTTGAATATTGACAAAGAATTATATATTCGCTGAGAATCTCGCTGTTAAAAAATGCCACTTGTCATTGTGCTTTCTGAAGGAGTTTGAAGAATGTCTATTAATTGTTCCCATAATATACATTAAGGGCTATTAATAAAAAAGAAAAAACTCCATTACCACTCTGGAAAGAAATACTACCATTAGTATTACTGTTCCTATGAGTAATTTTAATCCAGTTGATAATAAGATGATGAAAATGGTTTCTGAATTATTTTTTATGATTCTCCAGTTAGCTTTTATGTTAGCAAATCTCTTATGGATTTTATCAGCAAGATTTACGGATTTACAAAGCCCATGAAAACAACAAAATCCAATTTACTCTAGTAATACAGAAAGAAAGCCATCTCATCCATAAGTTGCACCTAGAATCATTGGGAAAAAATGCAAAATGAGGGAAAACAGTTGCATTCCACCAGACTCTTCAGAAGCCATTCTGCATGATTACAGAATGGTTTCTCAGCCTCTTGGAAAAGTTAGGTCCAGACAGCTTCATCACTCACAGCAAGATATTTTGAAACCTTGATTTCGGTTCAGTCTTGTCCAAGATTAAGTTGTTTTCAGGAGGCCATTAGTGCATGAAACCTTCTCATGTTGTGTTTAGGGTGCCAAATTCCTGATTTTTTTCCATCTATATATAAAACAAACCATATGATGATATTATAAAGGGAGTAAATTATTTTCTACCACCAGGCAAGCAAAGATTTATCATTTTTAAGAAGTCTGTTTTCGGCCAGGAGTAGTGCCTCATGCCTGTAATCCTAGCACTTTGGGAGGCCGAGGCAGGTGGATCACGAGGTCAGAAGGTCAAGACCATCCTCGCTAACACGGTGAAACCCCATCTCTACTAAAAATACAAAAAATTAGCCAGATGTGGTGGCACGCACCTGTAGTCCCAGCTACTTGGGAGGTTGAGGCAGGAGAATCCCTTGAACCCGGGCGGTGGAGGTTGCAGAGAGCCGAGATCGTACCACTGCACTGCAGCCTGAGCAACAGAGCAAGACTCCATCTCAAACAACAAAAAATAAAAGGTCTTTTTTCCACTTAACTGTTAGCTCTGTTGGTTTAGGATGTTCACATAGAAGGCAAAACAAATGTCTCAGATGGCATTGCCTTCCAAAAAAGAAACACGTAAACTTACCTCTTTTTCACTTATCTTATGGATAAGTGATAGGAAAGTAGACGATAAGAACAGAGTACAGAGAATTAGTTGGTTAAAAAATACAAATACAGGCTGGGTGTGGTCACTCACACCTGTAATCCCAGCACTTTGAGAAGCCAAGGTGGCCAGATCACTTGAGGTCAGGAGTTCAAGACCAGCCTGGCCAACATGGTGAAAACCCATCTCTACTAAAAATACAAAAAAAAAGTTAACCAGGTATGGTGTCTGGCACTTGTCATCCCAGCTACACAGGAAGCTGAGGAAAGAGAATCGCTCAAACCTGGGAGGCAGAGGCTGCAGTGAGCCAAGATCGTGCCACTGCACTCCCACCTGGGTGACACAGCAAGACTCTGTCTCAAAAAAAAAAAAAAAAAAAAAAAAGTGTATATATATATATATATACACACACACACACACACACACACACACATATATATATATGCACACACACATACACAAATGCAAACACAGAGAAATTAAAAGAACAAAGATAAAGAGTTCTAAGGCTCAATAAAGAATGAGTGGAAAAAAGGGCAATTTAAAAATAAAGTGAACGCAATGATTTATTTCAAAGCCAAAAAGATCTATTCAAAAATGAGATCTTTGAAAAAGATAAACATGCATATGGGCATTGTATTAGTCTACTGGGGCTACCAGAATAAAATACCATAGACTTGGTGGCTTAAACAGCAGCTTATTTTCCCGCAGATCTGGGGGGTTGGAAGTCCAAGATCAAGGTTCTGGCAGATTCAGTCTCTGGTAAGGGCTTCCTTTTTGGGTTGCAGATGGATGCTGTCTCATTATGTCTTCACGTGGCTTTCCCTTGGTGCACGTGCACCCTGGGGGGAAAGAGAGGGAGATAGAGACAGCACAAGCCTTCTGGGATTTCTTATGATCCTATCGAATCAGGGCCCCACCCTTATTACCTCATTTAACCTTAATCACTTCATTAGAGGCCTCATCTCTGAATACAGCCACACTGTAGGGAGTGGAGTTTGGGCATATGAATTGGGGGTTGGAGGGAGGGCTCATAAACTTTCAGTCTATAACAGTCAATAGGGACTGACATCAGAGTTGAGTAACAACTTTTCTGAATACAGCTCTCTGGTTTTCTGTCATGTGGTCTAACAGTTTTTCTTCTTCCAGACTCTCCCTGTTTTCACCCGTTTTCAAAGGGGAAAAGCAAATGATGCTTTATCCTCAGCCTTAGAGCCCTTAGGAAAGCCATCCCAGAACTCAGGTTTGTTTTGGAAGTGACTCACAGCACACCTTGTTTGGCGAGTCCTAAACTACAGTGTCAGGGTGCCAAAAGTTCATTTTCCATGTGTCACTTAGAGATTTTGAAGTCAGGTGTTTGGGTCTGTAAGACCAAAATGATCCACAACCCAGTAGTGAATAATGTTATAGGTCAGTCTTCCATATTTAAATTTCAAGTATAATGTTCTATTTTCATAATCCATTGACATAATGAAGGCCATTAGTATGCTGACCCCACTAATTAGGCAATATGTTTAGGAAACCATGGAGGCGAGAACAACTTACTATTCCTGAGCCAGCCAGTGTTTTGGGTGGGAGTTTACAGGTATTTCTTTTGTGAAATGCATACTGTGATTTAAGCTTACAAAATGAAGAGTGTTCTATGGAATGTTTCTGGGGAGGCACCTTTTACTTGGCAAAGAGTTGTTGATTTCGGAGCGTTTCCCTCTTTCAACGTGTGACTGTGCATTTTTGGTAATTTTACCTTCAAGAGTTCCAACTCTACCATTGTTTTCAGCTCTGCACAAAACACAGAATTAAGGTGTCACAATATTATGAGTCTTGACACCTGCTTAGCAGCTTTGTTTCTGATAGAATATCTACTTAAAGCTTGCCTACTGGAATAAAATCATATTTTCTCCTTAGGGCTGTGAATTTTTCCCTTTCATCTTATTTACAAAGGCTTTCTATTTATTCATATTGCCTGAGGAACAGAACAGAGCCCTCAGAAATAATACCACATATCTATAGCCATCTGATCTTTGACAAACCTGACAAAAACAAGAAATGGGGAAAGGATTCCCTATTTAATAAATGGTGCTGGGAAAATTGGCTAGCCATAAGTAGAAAGCTGAAACTGGATCCTTTCCTTACTCCGTATACGAAAATTAATTCAAGATGAATTTGAGACTTAAATGTTAGACCTAAAACCATAAAAATCCTAGAAGAAAACCTAGGTAATACCATTCAGGACATAGGCATGGGCAAGGACTTCATGTCTAAAACACCAAAAGCAATGGCAACAAAAGCAAAAATTGACAAATGGGATCTAATTAAACTAAAGAGCTTCTGCACAGCAAAAGAAACTACCATCAGAGTGAACAGGCAACCTACAGAATGGGAGAACATTTTTGCAATCTACTCATCTGACAAAGGGCTAATATCCAGAACCTATAAAGAACTCAATCAAATTTACAAGAAAAAAGCAAACCCCATCAAAAAGTGGGCAAAGGATATGAACAGACATTTCTCAAAAGAAAACATTCATACAGCCAACAGACACATGAAAAAATGCTCATCATTACTAGCCATCAGAGAAATGCAAATCAAAACCACAATGAGATACCATCTCACACCAGTCAGAATGGCAATCATTAAAAAATCAGGAAACAACAGGTGTTGGAGAGGATGTGGAGCAATAGGAACACTTTTACACTGTTGGTGAGACTGTAAACTAGTTCAACCATTGTGGAAAACAGTGTGGCGATTCTTCGAGAATCTAGAACTAGAAATACCATTTGACCCAGCCATTCCATTACTGGGGATATACCCAAAGGATTATAAGTCATGCTGCTATAAAGACACATGCACACGTATGTTTATTGCAGCACTATTCACAATAGCAAAGACTTGGAATCAACCCAAATGTTCATCAGTGACAGACTGGATTAAGAAAATGTGGCACATATACACCATGGAATACTATGCAGCCATAAAAAAGGATGAGTTTGTGTCCTTTGTAGGGACATGGATGCAGCTGGAAACCATCATTCTCAGCAAGAACAGAAAACCAAACACCACATGTTCTCACTCATAGGTGGGAATTGAACAATGAGATCACTTGGACACAGGAAGGGGAACATCACACACTGGGTCCTATTGTGGGGAGGGGGGAGCGATAGCATTAGGAGATATACCTAATATAATGACAAGTTAATGGGTGCAGCACACCAACATGGCACATGTATACATATGTAACAAACCTGCATGTTGTGCACATGTACCCTAGAACTTAAAGTATAATTAAAAAAAAAAAAAGAAAAACTATTGATATCACTAAAGTCAATGAATGCTTGATAAATATTGGATAAGTGGACACATGGAGGTACAAAATTTTGGCATTTTCCACCTTCAAATCAAATAATTGAATTATAGAATCATATTGCTGGAAATGTTATAATTCACTTAGTCAAGCTTTTTTTCTCCTACATGTCTTTGAAGAAATTGTTTTCCTAAATATTTACTTTAAATAACATTTGTTTGAGTGTTTACTATGTGCCAAACACTCTTCTAAGTACTCTTCCTGGATTATCCTAGTTAATTTTATAACAACGATGTTATAAAGTCCATTCTTTTACATTTAAGACAGCCTTGGGCTTGACTTCCTATTTAGTAGAAAACCATATGAAAAGTGTGTCTTTGTCTCTTGATCCCCTCTCCAACCATCCCTGCAATTAGGTAAGACACTCTCAAGATGTCTTCTCCTAAGGAGCCTCCCACACACTCACTGTAGGCACACACCTTTTTACCAGTTTCCAAGGAAATCTAATTGGAAAAATAAAACATGCCACCTGTGTCAGAGAGAGTATTTTTAATGCTTCAATAATGAAGGAGGAGGGAGGTAGGAGGAGAAGCAGATAGTTCCTTGTTTAAAGATGATGCTGTTTTTGTTGTGCATATTCTTCTCGTGGGGCTCTGTTGGCCTTTGAACACTGAATGTTGGAGTCTGAAAATAACCTATCTCCTATTTCAGTTCTTGCTAAAGTTAGCCCCAAGAAAGTTTATTGTTATAAAGGCCTTAATCCATCTTCTACAATGTCCCCCAGATACCCATTTTAGAAGTAGCCAGAGCAAGATTATCCACAGTTATGGGAATCAGGGGTGACATCAGCAATGAAGTGCACATAAAATCACAAGCCCTTATTTTGGCCATAGCGCACTTGGTTGCCACCTCCTCCTACCTCAAACTGAGCTAAATCTCTATACTTTTTTCTTGGGTAGAGATGCTAAAGAACAAGTCTTTCTTCCTAACATATATTTGAGGTCCTGATATTCATTGATGACTTATCACCTGCACTTCATTTTTAAATTTGCACCTAGGAACTTGGAGATGTTACTCAGTGAGCTAAAGGAGAGAAGAGGGCATCTCAGTGGCCCCTACTCTCCACACACCCCCAGGTCTGCCCTTCATTTCACTTTCACTGCTGCTGTAGATGTTACATGACTCTGAGAAAAGGAAAAGAATATAACATTCGGATGTTTCATATAACAGCAAAGCAATATGAGGCCAGGAACAGTAGCTCACACCCATAATCCCAGCACTTTGGGAGACCAAGGCAGGAGGATCACTTGAGTCAGCCTGGGCAACTAAGTGAGATCTTGTCTCTACAAAAAATAAACAAAAATTAGCCATGGTGGTACATACCTGTAGTCTCAGCTACTTGGGAGGCTAAAGTGGGAAGATTGCTTCAACCCAGGGAGATGGAGGCTGCAGTGAGCTGAGATCATGCCACTGCAATCTATCACTCTAGTGTAGGTGACAGAGTGAGACCCTGTCTCAAAAAAAAAAAAAAAAAAAAAATTGTGAGCCACTCAGACAATTAGAAATTAGATTTAGGCTCAAGAAAATAGAAAAAAAAAAAAGTCAATTAAATGCTTCATTGCCGGGGTCTGACCCACGGACCCAGGCTGCACAACAGATGAATAACATACTCAGACACTGATATTCAGTGAAAGAGCAGCTAGGGGGCCAGGCCACTCACAGAGCTGTGGTAGCCACACACCTTGACTAGCTGACCCTGCCAGCATTTTTTCAGCACAGATTTAATGGCAAAGGCTTTGAGTCAGCACCACTACAGGGTAATTACACACAGATAATTAAAGGCCAGGTTTCTGGAGACATGAGTAAACAAACTATTCGGATAAACTCCCTTGTATTATTTTGTACCTACTTCTCACCCTCTGTCCCAGGATAAGAGCCACCGCTTTCGGCTCATTCTTCCCCAAAGCTTTGCAAACCGCCCCCCGACCCGCAGGCCTTCCAAGAAGGTTTGCTTCTCTTTCCTGTAATTTCCTCTTACAATTTTTCCCACCACCCTGACTGAACTGTTACACTTCATGTTTGCTATACCTAACTTTTATTTTAATAGATTAAATTTATTACAAAACAAAGCTGAGAAGCCTGGTATGACTGGATGTAAAAACCATTTGTATCTATTTTTAGGACTAAGGAAAGGAGGGAGTGTGGAATAGGGGAAGATCCTTAAGCTGCGAGTTAGGGGTTACTGAGGGTTGGCCTGGCACTGCCACTTTTCTTCAACAGGTCACTCCATCTCAGATTCCCTACCCATCAAATGAGGGGGCTGGTCTCAAGGACAAGACCTTTCCAATTAAATTCTGGAGCTCCTTATCTTGGGGCCTAAAATTCCTACTCTAAAGGACTGCAGACATCTATGATTGCAGCTTGTCTGTTGTGATCTATTATTGTCCATATGATTAACTGAGTAACAAGTTCTTGTACAGGAAGGTAACCCACATTAAAACATCCCAGGAGACAAATAAGCTCTGCCTTGCAATAAGATAGTGTTTAAAGGTCTGGCAGGCCCTAGAAGCAGTAAGATGCACTAATGTTTTTAAAGTCAATGAATTATGTTTTTACATAAATACGTAAGTGCTGATATTCTATTTTGAGCCAGCATCATGCCACACTGAAAGGGCTTCCCAGTGAAAAGAGGTGGCACTCCTAAGTGTTGAAGTGAGCCGGGAGAGAGATGTAAGAACTTCACTCCCAGCCTGAATCAAGCCTCAGCTGGGATTTAGGCAAATCTGGGTGATCCTCTGAGATTACTCCTTGTGAACTGGTGTTGAGATGTTATTACCAGTCAATAAAACTGAACTTGAATTAGGCCTATTTTCAGATGCCTCCTGGATTTTCACTTTAATTCTCTGACAGGAGAGATTGTGTTAAAGCGGGTTCTCCTTCACTCTGGAATCTTGCTCAGTGCTCTTCACAGACAAAAAAAAGTAAGAAACTGCGTTGCCTCCAAGAAATATTTTTCTGGCTTCTGAGGCAACCTCTGAACTTGTGAATCCAGCTCAGGCCCCTCCACCGAAGACCCGATGTTTATTTGGGGGCAAACATCTATACCAAATTCAAGTGGAAAAGTGTAAGATGCACATGCAAAGAAGCTGAATGGATTCTCATGATGCTATGAGAATCTGGACCGGCTACTGCTGTACCTCCATTTACCAGATAAAAATAAAGACAAGCTGATTTTACCCCTTCCAGTAGATGCGAACTGACCTCTGAAACTCTTCTCTTCTGTGCTCTGTAAGAGTTCTGATGGCCAAACCTCCAGATTTCAACCTCCAGTATTAATAAATGAGTCCCAGAAGGTGGTTATCCATTTGTTACCAGTTGTCACTTAGAATAACATTTATATTCTCTTTCTCAAGTCTTTTTTTTTTTCTTTGAGACGGAGTCTCTGTTGTCAGGCTAGAGTGCAGCAGCGAGATCTCAGTTCACTGCAACCTGTGCCTCCTGGGTTCAAGTGATTCTTCTGCCTCAGCCTCCTGAGTAGCTGGGATTGCAGGCACCTGTCATCACACCCAGCTAATTTTTGTATTTTTAGTAGAGATGGGGTTTCACCATGTTGACCAGGCTGGTCTCAAACTCCTGACCTCAAGTGATCCACCTGCCTTGGCCTCCCAAAGTGCTGGGATTATAGACCTGAGCCACCGAGCCCAGCTCTCAAGTCTTTTCAACCTAATACAGTTACACTAAAATTTCTATTACACCACTGAAGAATGTTACATTTCTTTAGTCGTGCCTCACCTTTTTTCACAAGATTCGAGGCTACTTACAAAAATACGTCTAATGAAAAAGGATAAAATGAATGACTTTGAGAAAATACAGCTCAGGATGAGAAAGGACAGTAGTAAGACTGGAACACGGTGAGCACAGATCCAGCCCTGTCATTGTTGGGAGCAGGTTACAAATTTGGCTCTGAACTCTCCAGTGAACAAAGCAAAGAAAGAATCTTATCAATTATATGACTCTCAGTATTTCTAAGATTTTTTAGTTTCTCAGAAGAAGTCCGACTTTTCTTAGTGCTGAGATGTGACAGCTGTTTCTCCCTTGAGTCCTCATAAAGAGAACACTAGATCAGTTAGGATAAACTTGCACTGTAAAAAACCAAAAACTCAAAACAACAATGGCTTGAATAAGATAAAAAATTTTTTGAGAGTGCTCTTTTTATTATCCTTGTGAGAAAGAACATATTGTGATGTGAAGTGGGTGCGTGACTTGGGCAGACTTTCCTATAAACAGCGAGAAAACCAATGTTAAGTCCTGCATTTTGACACCTAGTCTAGTGTTAACATGTGGTCCCCTGACCTGCATTAATAAGGTATCTTATAGAGAGACCAGATTCCTGCTTCCTGTGTAATTCATACAGCGATCCCAGGCTGCTCAGTAAACGAAGTCACAGCATGTGGGTGCCTTTGTCCCAGAAGCATTGCAATCAATCGTAAGTTTCAGATTGTCTCTCAAGTCAGTATAGGCAGTCCAGGGCTTGAATGGCCCTTGATGGGTGTCAGAAACTCAGAGCCTCGCATATTGTTCCTCTACCCCATGGCCCAAGATTTTCTTCTGCTGTGGGCAAAATGTCCTCTCCAGCCATCAGGAAGGAGGACGGAAAGATACACCCCCACCCTTTAAAGACAGATCCAGGAAGTTGTGTGGCGGACACTTCTAATACATCCTTTGGCCAGAACTTAATCACATTGCCACACCTGGCCAAGAAGGCTGAAATTATTCCAGGTCTAGCTGAAAGCAAGCTTTCTATTTGTTAAAGCAAAAAGGCAGTACTGTCGTCCCTTGGTATCCATGGGGGATTGGTTCCAAGATCCCCAAGGATACCAAATTCCACGGATGCTCAAGCCCCTAATATAAAATGGGGTAGAATTTGCATGTAACAAATATATATCCTCCCATATCCTTTAAATCATCTCTAGATTGCTTAGAATGACTAATGCAATGTAAATGCTATGTAAATAGTTGTTACACTGTACTGCTTTTTATTTATATCACTTTTTATTGAAAGTTACTTTACCACAGTTCTGGAGGCTAGAAGTCCAAGCTCCAGGTGTTTGGCAGGGTTGGTTTCCTTGGAGGCCTCTCTCCTTTGCTTGCTGGCACTGCCTTCTTGCTGTGTCCCCATCTTCATGTGGCCTTTCCTCTGTGCACAGGAACCCCTGGTGTCTCTTCAGGTGTCCTGATCTTCTCCTGTAAGGACACCAGGCAGATTCGATTAGGACCCACCCTAGTGGCCTTGTTTTAAATTAATTACCTCTTTGAAGATCCTATCTCCAAATAAGTCACATTCTGAGGTACTGATGGGGAGAGGGGGTGTTGCAGCTTCAACATATGAATTTGGTTGGGGAAGAAGGAAGGGGCATGATTGGGGGGAACACAATTCAGTCCATAATAAGCAGAATAGATATAGGGAGACAAGCAGTAGTCTCTTGCCACGTAACCTGCCAGCATCCCTGTAACTGGATAAATACTGCAGTAATTCTTTGGAATCTTCTGTTCTGTCTCACCTTTTAAATCCAAGACTCCTCGAAAGCACGAGTCCCAGAATTAAATGCAGTGCTTTGCACCTGTAGGTGCTCAGTGACTGCTTGCAGGTGTTGGTGGTGACTGCTCACGGAATCACAGCCTGAGCAGACACTGGAACTCAGGATTCCTGATTCTCTACCACCTACTCCGCCCAGCATGCTGCACTGACTCTTGTAAGTTCTGACAACCAACACACCACCACCCACCATGTGGGAACTTAAAGTCATATGTTTTTGTGTCAGATTTTTCATATCAAAGATTACAATGCCCTAAAGCTTTACACAATTCTAGGGCTTCTACAGAGACCCCAGCAGATATCAAACTATTTTAAGCCCTTATATCAAAAGCCATTTGAATCCTTTCTGGACCATTTTGCTTTGTTTTGTTTTCTATGGACACTCTGCAGAAGTTTTAGGAGGTAAGGGTGAGTTGTCACAAGGTCAAAGCCAGCATATCACAACTCTAGGAAAAGTTGGAAGATCGCTGCCCTAACCTCAGTTGCCTCTCCCCTGGAGCATCCAGTTTGAACAAAGACAAAATGAGCCTCAAACTTGGAACAGTATTTTTTTCTTCCACTTCTCTAACCAGCTTGCAAGCTGCCTCCCATTGAGTCAGAGTGAGACTTTACTTGGCAAAGACAATTTCACCTAATGTATGCCAACAGCCTTGTCCCTGGGGTACCTCTCAAATCCACCCCAGGATTCTAGGCTCCTGTACTTCCCTGTAGCAGGACTTGGCCCCCAGGAGGCTGTGAAGTTTCCACGGAGGGCCCTGTTGGCATAGCCTGAGACATAGTCTCTTCTCCTAGTCCATTTCTGCTCTAGCAACAGCTACCTCCAATGCAGCTTTGGAAGCTGTACAATATAGCTAATTGTTTGCATTGGACAGTAGTGTGTTTAGAGCTTATACATCCAAACAGACTATTATTTTCTGCTATTTGCTAGTGGCAATGCCTGCCTGGTGACTTTGGCAGATGGAGAAAGGAGCTAATCCGTAGGTTATAAGCAGAAGGGTTATTGATGAAATGTCACCATCTGTTGGTGTCATTAAAATGATATGAGTCATAAAGAGTTGCTTCTGTGTTTTATCAGAAAAAGGTTAGCTTGAAGTTGAGAGAGAAGTTGCTAGATTGTGGATGGTGGTGATGAACAGAGCTGGGGGGAGGCATCAATCCCAGAACGGGGAGGAGCCTTAATGAACTCATCAGCTTGATGGGTCTTCAGGGAAGCTGACTGACCCTCTGCTCGAAAAAAGTCATCTCTCATGTGAGATAGGGTATTTATTAAGAATGATGCAATACCCCAAGGCTCCCATGCCTATTTCTGGGACATCTTCCAGGAGGTAAGGGGAAACTCATTCATTTGGGTTAAACAAGAAGGATCGTATCTGGGAGGGAACAGACAGGAAAACATACCTGTCTCCTTAATCCACACTGGCCCCATGACACAAAGATTATTCACGTAGCTAGCTGACACCTTGGGAGGCTGGTGAGCCCAATAGGGAATGATATTCTGTACACCTGCTATATCCACAAGGAAGAGACAGAGGTGGCATAGAAGAGGGACCAGAGCCAGCACACCAAGCTTCCATCAAAGATTTCTTCCATTTCAGGATGGAAGAAAGCAATGGATGGAACAATATGTGAATTGCATAGCAAAGAAACAGGGAGTGTGAGGTGTGTATTTAATAAGGATCCAGGGTACCAAAATAAACTGTGCCAACTTCCTGATTCTGCCTTATTATTATACCTAATCCCTTTAATTCCATCATGTTTGCTGTTTACAAATTCTTTTACCCACTGCCAAGGACATATACCCAAAGCAGAAGAACCTGTTGTTACCAACCTTTTTCAACATGGCTTGGCATCCCTTTTTTAAATTATTATTTCAAATTGCAACCCCTAGAGAGAGTTGAAGAGATTGTATAAACCACGACACACACTTTCGGCAGTACCTCAGGTTTGCTAGGTAAATAAACAAGACATAGCATTGCTGCGAGCCCGGCCTCGAGGCCAGCTGACCTGAGCCTGCCCCTCCTGCCACCTCTGTAGGGACACAGGTGCTGGAGGGGTGCACTGTTACTGTTTGAAAAGTGTGTGGTGCTGGAAGCAAAAGCCCCAGGGGTGGGAGCTTTCTAAAGTTATTTATATGGTCTCACAAAGGAAGCATCAGTGGAAAAGTTCCTGTTGATATTTTTAGATCTGATGCGTGGTCCACTGCTGCACTTTCATTTTTAAACAAGCAGGGAAGGGAGTGATTGATGATGTCTACAGTGCTGTTTTGGAAGTGTTGAGGGCTCAGCTGACAGTCTAATAGTCACCCCCTGCTGGGCCCAGATCCTCCATCTCTTCCAGCCCTGACTTCAGAAGCTACTGACTTCAGTGGCTGACAAATAAAACGCTGGCCACTGGCTGCCAAGTCAGAGACTCTGAAGTTTTGTCCCTGGCTCCAACACCCTGTGCAGGTTCAATGTCTTGCTCGACTTCTATCTTCTGTTTCTGAGGACTGAGGCATATGTTTGCATAAGTTGTCTTTGGCTGCAAGTACAATGGCTTAAAACTTAACTGTGGTTAAGCAGGTGACCAAATGACAACCTGAGAAGGGTGTAGGGGTGAGAGGGAGAAATGAAGAGAGATCAGTCAGTGGGTACAAACTTACAGTTAGATAGAAGAAATCAGGTCTAATGTTCCTTGGGAGACTAGGGTGACCACAGCTAGAAACAACACACTGTATGTTTCAAAGCTAGAAGAGAGGGCTTGGAATGTTATCACACATAGAAATGATAAACACTCAAGGTGATGGAGGCCGCAAATACCCTGACTTGATCATTACACATTCAATGCATGTAAAAAATACATGTACCCTATAAATATGTAAAATATCAATGAAAGAAGAAAACACAACTACACAAAAATCTATGCACTTAGTTATTCCAAGGCCAGTGGGAAGTTAATCTCTCTTAGTAGTATTACTGAATTGTTTCTGTGGTTACTTTCATTGGCCTGATGAAAATCAGTGTTCAGGAAAAAAAAAAAAAGAGAGAGAAAAAAAGAAATTTTAATTTTTATCAGTGTTCTCCTTCCCCAGGAGCCTGAAGCTTGTGGCTCTGTCTTCAAGGAAATGGAAAGATGGGGAGATGGTGGTCATCAAGTCTTTTCCTCCACAGATAGTTTTTTATAAGAAGCTCATGAATCATACTTGTAAGCCCACTCCAGTTGAATAATCAGTTGATGAACATGAGAAGCTGAAGAGCATTCAAGAGAGAAAAGAACATTCTTACATGCTCATGGCTGGGCAATGTATTATTTGTTCCTAGGACTCAGACTGTGACAAATGAGGTTTACTTACAAACCTCAAAAACACACATATGAAGCTACTGGAACGAGTCTAGAAAACTGATAAGACATGGAGTTTTCCCCTTGTTCTGTGCTCCTGCTGTTGTGCCTGTGTATATTTAATATTTTTGTTTGTTTGTTTAATTTTACCTCTTTTTCTGCCACAGACCACAGAGACAGCTGATGATGAGGAGGACCAGCCTCTCAGCCTTGCCTGGCCTTCTGAAACCCGCAAGCAAGTCACATTTCTGATCGTTTTCCCCATAGTGTTTCCTCTCTGGATTACCTTACCTGACGTTCGCAAACCTGTAAGTAAAGCATTTTTAAAATAGTTTCCTTGTAAAATGTATGGTACATAACAGGGTGCGTAGTCTGCTTCAATTTGTGTTAAAAGGGAAAAGGAAATACACTTGTATCAAAATTTCACATGTACCCCAAAAATAGATACAACTATTATGTAACCAAAAAAATTTAAGTTTAAGGAAAAAGAGAAAGTGACATATAAGAAGATACAAATTTCTCTCAGCAGATACACAATCATACTGATTGTTCAAGTTATCAAATCTGCATAACAAACTACCCCAAAACTTAGTGGTGTGAAACAACCATCATTTTAGTCTGCCCTTGGATCCAGTCGATCAGGAATTTGAATAGGACACATTGTGGATGGCTTGTCTCTGCTCCATAATGTCTGTGGCCTGAAGTAGGAAGACTTGAAGGGTTACGTGTATCTCATCTTGGGGCTACAATCATCTGGAGGCTTCTTTGTCGTTTCTGGCACCTGGGCAGAAATTATTCAAAGACTAGGCTCAGCTGGGGCTGTCTACTGGAATGCCTAAACATGGCCTCTTCATGTGACTTGGGTTTCCTCACAGCATGGTGGCCTCAGGATAGTGAAATGTTTTATGTAAGAGGTGAGTCAGGACTCCAAGGTGAGTGTTGCAGTGTCAGAAGGCAGAAGCTGCATGGTCTATGATGATTCAGTCCCAGAAGTTACATAGATTCACTTCTCCTATGTCCTACTGACCAAAGCAGTCATAAGTGTGTCTTGATTAAAGGGGAAGGAGACAAAAAGTTTACATAGAATACATCAGTGTCATGTAGCATATCACTCTCCTGTTGGGAAGAGTGTCAAAGAATTTGCAACCGTGTTTTAAAACCACCACAGTGATTGTCTCTGAGAAGGTGAGAAGGGCAACTGAAGGTCTGAGGTGGGAAGATTACTCACATTTTCTTGAACATTCTTGTGACTATGAACATTATTAATTAATTCAAAAAATTTAAAGAGATGCATTTATGTAATATAAATGCCTACATGTCTGATGTTCTCTCTCTTATGTTACTATCATTACTTTAATCTATTTTATTATCTACCATTATCATGTACTGGGTGCTCCAAACACAACATCAGCCAAGTACACTCTGAGTGTAGACCAAATCAAGAGTATACCCCCACCCACTGTTGTTGAAGTGAGTTCTTGGGCTATTAGCCCCAGAGGTGAAAGAACTAATGAGAGAAGGAGAAACAGCTCTACTTACTATAGCACCACACACACAAACTCATTCAACAAAACTGTATACCTACTATGCACCAGATTCTGTACTAAATGTTCCTCATGAGAGTCTCATTTCTGCTTGGAACAGCGCACAGTATACTCAGAAATCCAGTCCATCCCAGGGCTGGCCGTTGCAGGAAGCAATGAGAGAAGCCCCAGCGGCTACCCTGCCCGCGCTTCAGGGACTGGCTCTCAAAGGGGGACTGCACAGGGAGGAGAGCATTGTGGACAGCTCCACTTTCTTATTCTGTGCATCAGCCAGGGCAGTTGTCATAACCCAGGTAACAACTGCCTTGATTGATTCTTGTTGGTTTGCCAGCAGTTGCCAATCAGGAGGCTTTGATCTTCTCTAATACCTTCTTGATCTTTCAACTCAGATTAGCAAGAGGATGAACATTTTGCCCACCTTTATTCTAAAAGTCCTTCCCAACCCTGAGAGCCCAGGGCCTTGAGTTATTGGCCCACAGTAAACTATATTATGTAATTTCAGGAAACGTCTAAGGTAGGAATATGTATATTGTTGGCATAAATAGAAAGTTAGGCACAAAGAAATTAGCTAATTTATACCTGGTCATTTCCTAGAAGGTAGGGCTGAGATCCAGACCCAGGTCTATGTGACCACATGGCTTTGGCTTTGCTTCATATTTAGTGATGCCAGAAAGTAGAAAAAAAAATCATTTTTTAAAAAAAAATCATTTCTAAAAGCACTTGGAATAGAATATTTTGCTAACTTTCAGCATAATTTATCATTAAGTCTTCAAGAGCTCCTTCATTTGAAAAAGAAGAAAAACCCCATCCCATTAGCCTGGTCCTTAAATAATGCAGCCTAGTGAAGAGCCATGTCTTGTCAAGTAGACAACAAGAAAGGACTTCTTGTAGGGACTCCCAACAGTATAGGTTTCCTGGTAAAGGATACATGACACAGGAGTGGCTTGCTTAAAGCAATATTTAAGTTTCTTTATTCAAGATACCATTATACAGCATCTGCACTATGCAAAGGCCTGGCTTCCTGAAAACCCACAACCAAACAGCTGAATGTGTTTGATTTTTCTTGGCTCACACCACATTGACATTTCTAAGATATGCTTGCATTGTCTCTAGTCTCTCTCACTCTCTCTCTCCCCTCCTCTCCCCCTACCCCCCCCTGTCCCCCACCCATTGCTCTGCTGTTTAGTCCAATGCTTTTGTTTGGCCCTAGGGAGGAAAATCAGGGAGACAGATACTGTTTTCTAAATTCTCAAAAAGGGCTTCATGTGGTGTGGCCCCCAGCAGAGTGGGCAAATTGGTTGATGAGAGGATGTTTGCATACAACCATTGAGGCACTCAGGAAGATGTGCAGGAATGGGAGGAAGATGCCAGTAAGTCAAGGCCCTTGACTCTCAGGGGTAGGAGGAACTCAGATAAAGGGCTGGCAAAGTGTTTATCCTCTTGGTAATCTGAGTTGAAAGGTCAAAGAAGCTGTTAGAGAAGATCAAAAGCTCCCAACTGGTAACTTTTGGAAAACCAACAAAAATCAATCAAGGCAGTCGTTACCTGGGTCATGACAACTGCTCTGGCTGATGCCACAATCCCGAGAGGCACAGAGCAAGAAAACAGAGCTGTCCCCAGTCCTCTCCTCCCTGTGCATTCCCCCTCTGAGAGCCAGCCCCTGCAGAATGAGCAGGGTAGCCAGCGGGGCTTTACCTCATTGCTCCCCCAAGTGCCAGCCCTGGAATGGACTGGATTTCTTTTCTTTTTCTGAGTATAATCTCTGTTGTTCCAAGCAGAAATAAGACTTTTATGAAGAACACTTTGGTTTTTTTCAACTGCCTTCTCAAATATTTATTGAGCACCTATTATGTGCCAAATACTGGGCCTTAGCCAGTGTTTAAGAGATATAAAGACAGGATTGCTGGCAAGATGGCCAAATAGGAACAGCTCCAGTATGCAGCTCCCAGCGAGATCGACACAGAAGGCAGGTGATTTCTGCGTTTCCAACTAAGGTGGGGTGTGGGACGTCACCTCACCTGGGAAGTGCAAGGGGTCAGGAAATTCTCTCCCCCACACAAGGGAAGCTGTGGAGGGACTGTGCCATGAGGAACAGTGCACTCCGGCCCAGACACTGTGCTTTTCCCACAGTCTTTGCAACTCACAGACCAGAAGATTCCCTCCGGTGCCTATGTTACCAGGGCCCTGGGTTTCAAGCACAAAACTGGGCGGTCATTCAGGCAGACACTGAGTTAGCTGCAGGAGTGTTTTTTTTCCATACCCCAGTGGTGCCTAGACACCAGTGAGACAGAACCGGTTCATTCTCCTGGAAAGAGGAATGAAGCCAGGGAGCCAAGTGGTCTGGCTCGATGGGTCCCACCCCCACGGAACCCAGCAAGCTAAGATCCACCGACTTGAAATTCTTGCTGCCAGCATAATAGTCTGAGGTCGACCTGGGATGCTTGAGCTTGGTGGGGAAGTGATGTCCACCATTGCTGAGGCTTGAGTAGGCAGTTTTACCAACACAGTGTAAACAAAGCCACTAGGAAGTTCAAACTGGGCAGAGCACACTGCAGCTCAGCAAGGCCTCTGTGGCCAGACTGCTTCTCTAGATTCCTCCTCTCTGGGAAGGGCATCTCTGAAAAAAAGGCAGCAGCCCCAGTCAGGGACATATAGATAAAACCCCCATCTCCCTGGGACAGAGCACCTGGGGGAAGGGGTGCCTGTGGGTGCAGCTTCAGCAGACTTAAACATCCCTGCCTGCTGGCTCTGAAGAGAGCAGCAGATCTCCCAGCATAGCATTCAAACTCTGCTAAGGGTCAGACTGCCTCCTCAAGTGGGTCCGTGACCCCCATGTATCCTGACTGGGAGACACCTCCCAGTAGGGGCCAACAGACACCTCATACAGGAGGGCTCTGGCTGGCATCTGGCAGGTGCCCCTATGCAATGAAGTTTCCAGAAAAAAGAACAGGCAGCAATCTTTGCTGTTCTGCAGCCTCCACTGGTGATACCCAGGCAAACAGGGTCAGGAGTGGACCTCCAGCAAACTCCAGCAGACCTGCAGCAGAGGGGCGGTGACTCACACTTGTAATCTCAGCACTTTGGGAGGCCAAGGCAGGCGGATCACGAGGTCAAGAGATTGAGACCATCCTGGCTAACATGGTAAAACTCTGTCTCTACTAAAAATACAAAAAATTAGCCAGGCATGGTGGCGGGCACCTGTAGTCCCAGCTACTCAGGAGACTGAGGCAGGAGAATGGTGTGAACTTGGGAGGCAGAGCTTGCAGTGAGCTGAGATCGTGCCACTGCACTCCAGCCTGGGGAACAGAGCAAGACTCTGTCTCGAAAAAAAAAGGGAAACTAAAAAACACAAAAAACTAAAAAAAGCACCGTCCACTCAGAGACCCCATCCGAAGGTCACCAACTACAAAGACCAAAGGTAGATAAATTCACAAAGATGGGGAGAAAGCAAAAAGGCTGAAAATTCTAAAAACCTGAATGCATCTTCTCCTCTAAAGAATCACAACTCCTCACCAGCAATGGAACAAAAATGGATGGAGAATGAGTTTGATGAATTGACAGAAGTAGGCTTCAGAAGATGGGTAATAACAAACTCCTCCGAGCTAAAGGAGCATGTTCTAACCCAATCCAAGGAAGCTAAGAACCTTGAAAAAAGGATAGACAAATTGCTAACTAGAATAACCAGTTTAGAGAAGAACATAAATGACCCAATGGAGCTGAAAAACACAGCACAAGAACTCTGTGAAGCATACACAACTATCAATAGCCGAATCGATCAAGCAGAAGAAAGGATATCAGAGAGTGATAGATCAACTTAATGAAATAAAGTGAGAAGACAAGATTAGAGAAAACAAGAATGAAAAGGATCGAACAAAGCCTCCAAGAAATATGGGACTATGTGAAGAGATCAAATCCACGTTTGATTGGTATACCTGAAAGTGATGGAGAGAATGGAATCAAGCTGGAAAACATTTTTCAGGGTATTATCCAGGAGAACTTCCCCAACCTAGCAAGACAGGCCAATATTCAAATTCAGGAAATACAGAGAACACCATAAAGATACCCCTTGAGAAGAGCAACCCCAAGATATATAATCACCAGATTCACCAAGGTTGAAATGAAGGAAAAAGTGTTAAGGGCAGCCAGAGAGAAAGGTCAGGTTACCCACAAAGGGAAGCTCATCAAAATAACAACAGATCTCTCTGCAGAAACCTTACAAGCTAGAGAGTGGGGACCAATATTCAACATTCTTAAAGAATTTTCAAGCCAGAATTTCATTTCCAGGCAAACTAAGTTTCATAAGCAAAGGAGAAATAAAATCTCCACTTTACAGACAAGCAAATGCTGAGAGATTTTTGTCACCACCAGGCCTGTCTTACAGGAGCTCCTGAATGAAGCACTAAACATGGAAAGGAACAACTGGAACCAGCTACTGCAAAAACATACCAAATTGTAAAGAACATCGACACTACGAAGAAACTGCATCAACAGGCAAAATAACTAGCTAGCATTATAATGACAGGATCAAATTCAAACATAATAATATTAACCTTAAATGTAAATGTGATAAATGCCCTAATTAAAAGACACAGACTGGCAAATTGGATAAAGAGTCAAGACCCATCAGTGTGCTGTATTCAGGAGACCCATCTCACACGCAAAGACAAACATAGGCTTAAAATAAAGAGACGGAGGAATATTTACCAAGCAAATGGAAAACAAACAAACAACAAAAAAACAGGGGTTGCAATCCTAGTCTCTGACAAAACAGACTTTAAACCAACAAAGACCAAAAGAGACAAAGAAGGGAATTACATAATGGTAAAGGGAACAATGCAACAAGAAGAGTTAACTATCCTAAACATATATGCACCCAATACAGGAGCACCCATGTTCATAAAGCAAGCTCTTAGAGACCTACAAAGAGACTTACACTCCCACACAATAATAATGGGAGATTTACTACCCCACTGTCAATATTATACAGATCGAGACAGAAAATTAACAAGGATATTTCAGGACTTGAACTCAGCTCTAGACCAAGTGAACCTAATAAACATCCACAGAACTCTCCACCACCCCAAATCAGCAGAATATACATTCTTCTCAGCACCTCATCTCACTTATTCTAAAATTGACCACATAGTTGGAAGTAAAACACTCAGCAAATGCAAAAGAATGGAAATCATAACAGTCTCTCAGACCACAGTGCAATCAAACTAGAACTCAGGACTAAGAAACTCAATCAAGACTGCACAACTACATGGCAACTGAACAACTTGCTCCTGAATGACTACTGGGTACATAACGAAACGAAGACAGAAATAACGATGTTCTTTGAGATCAATGAGAACAAAGACACAACATACCAGAATCTCTGGGACACATTTAAAGCACTATGTAGAGGGAAATTTATAGCACTAAATGCCCACAGGAGAAAGCAGAAAAGATCTAAAATTGACACTCTAATATCAAAATTAAAAGAACTAGAGAAGCAAGAGCAAACACATTCAAAAGCTAGCAGAAGACAAGAAAAAACTAAGATCAGAGCAGAACTGAAGGAAATAGAGACATGAAAAACCCTTCAAAAAAAAAAAAATTCCATGAATCCAGGAGCTGTTTTTTTCAAAAGATCAACCAAATTGATAGACTGCTAGCCAGATTAATAAAGAAGAAAAGAGAAGAATCAAATGAGTACAATAAAAAATGATAAGGGGGATATCACCACCAATCCCAAGGAAATACTACCATCAGAGTATACTATAAACACCTCTATGCGAATAAACTAGAAAGTCTAGAAGAAATGGATAAAATCCTGGACACATACACCCTTCCCAAGACTAAACCAGGAAGAAGTCAAATCCCTGAATAGATCAATAACAAGTTCTGAAATTGAGGCAGTAATTAATAGCCTACCAACCAAAAAAAGTCCAGGACCAGATGGATTCACAGCCAAATTCTACCAGAGGTACAAAGAGAAGCTGGTACCATTCCTTCTGAAACTATTCAAAACAATAGAAAAAGAGGGAATCTGCCCTAACTCTTTTTACAAGGCCAGTATCATCCTGATACCAAAACCTGGCAGAGACAGAACAAAAAAGAAAATTTCAGGCCAATATCCCTGATGAACATTGATGCAAAAATCCTCAATAAAATACTGGCAAACCAAATCCAGCAGCACATCGAAAAGCTTATGCACCATGATCAAGTCGGCTTCATCCCTGGGATGCAAGGCTGGCTCAACATAAGCAAATCAATAAATATAATCCATCACATAAACAGAACCAATGATAAAAACCACATGATTATCTCAATAGATGCAGAAAAGGCCTTCGACAAAATTCAACACCCCTTCATGCTAAAAACTCTCAAACTAGGTATTGATGGAATGTATCTTAAAATAATAAGAGCTATTTATGACAAACCCAAGCCAATATCATACTGAATGGGCAAGAACTGGAAGCATTCCCTTTGAAAACCGACACAAGACAAGGATGCCCTCTCTCATCACTCCTATTGAGCATAGTACTGGAAGTTCTGGCCAGGGCAATCAGTCAAGAGAAAGAAGCAAAGGGTACTCAATTAGGAAAAGAGGAAGTCAAATTGTCTCTGTTTGCAGATTGCATTGTTGTATATTTAGAAAACCCAATTGTCCCAGCCCAAAATCTCCTTAAGCTGATAAGCAACTTCAGCAGTCTCAGGATACAATATCAATGTGCAAAAACCACAAGCATTCATATACACCAATAACAGAGAGCCAAATCATGAGTGAGCTCTCATTCACAACTGCTACAAAGAGAATAAAATGCCTAGGAATACAACTTACAAGGGATGTGAAGGACCTCTTCAAGGAGAACTACAAACCACTGCTCAAGGAAATAAGAGGACACAAATAAATGGAAAAACATGCCATGCTCATGGATAGGAAGAATCAATATCATGAAAATGGCTATACTGCCCAAAGTAATTTATAGATTCAATGCTATCCCCATCCAGCTACCATTGACTTTCTTCACAGAATTGGAAAAAACTACTTTAAACTTCCTATGGAACCGAAAAAGAGCCCGTATAGCCAAGACAATCCTAAGCAAAAAGAACAAAGCTGGAGGCATTATGCTACCTGACTTCAAACTATACTAGAAGGCTACAGTAACCAAAACAGTATGGTACTGGTACCAAAATAGATATATAGACCAATGGAACAGAACAGAGGCCTCAGAAATAACACCACACATCTACAACCATTTGATCTTTGACAAACCTGACAAAAACAAGCAATGGGGAAAGGATTCCCTATTTACTCAATGGTGTTGGGAAAATTGCCTAGCCATATGCAGAAAACTTAAACTGGACCCTTTCCTTACACCTTGTACAAAAATTAACTCAAGATGGATTAAAGACTCAACCATAAAACCTAAAACCATAAAAATCTTAGAAGATAAACCTAGGCAATACCATTCTGGACATAGGCACTAGCAAAGACTTCATGACTAAAACACCAAAAGCAATGGCAACAAAAGCCAAAATAGACAGATGGGATCTAATTAAACTAAAGAGCTTCTGCACAGGAAAAATAAAACTACCATCAGAGTGAACAGGCAACCTACAGAATGGGAGAAAAATTTTGCAATCTATCCATCTAACAAAGGTCTAAGATCCGGAATCTACAAACTTAAACAAATTTATAAGAAAAAACAACCCCATCAAAAAGTGGGTGAAGGATATGAATAGACACTTCTCAAAAGAAGACATTTATGCAGCCAACAAACATGAAAAAAAGCTCATCATCACTGGTCATTAGAGAAATGCAAATCAAAACCACAATGAGATACCATCTCATACAAGTTAGAATGGTGATCATTCAAAAGTCAGGAAACAACATGCTGGGGAGGATGTGGAGAAATAGGAACACTTTTACACTGTTGGTGGGAGTGTAAATTACTTCAACCATTATGGAAGACAGTGTGGTGATTCCTCAAGGATCTAGAACTAGAAATACCATTTGACCCAGCAATCTCATTACTGGGTATATACCCAAAGTATTATAAATCATTCTACTATAAAGACACATGCGCATGTATGTTTATTGTGGCACTATTCACAATAGCAAAGACTTGGAACCAACCCAAATGTCCATCAGTGATAGACTGGATAAAGAAAATATGGCACATATACACCATGGAATACTATGCAGCCACAAAAAAAGGATGCGTTCATATCCTTTGAAGGGACATGGATGAAGTTGGAAACTATCATTCTCAGCAAACTAACACAGGAACAGAAAACCAAACACTGCATATTCTCACTCATAAGTGGGAGTGGAACAATGAGATAACATGGACTCAGGGAGGGGATCATCACACACTGGGGCCTGTCACAGGGTAGGGGGCTAGGGGAGGGATAGTATTAGGAGAAATACCTAATGTAGGTGACGGGTTGATGGGTGCAGCAAACCACCATGGCACGTGTATACCTATGTAACAAAGCTACACATTCTGCACATGTACCCAAGAACTTAAAGTATATTTTTTTAAAAAAAGAGATATAAAGACACAAAATTTACAATTTCTATTGTTAAGGCACTCTAAGTTTAGTAAAGGAAACCAGACATGGCCACATATAACCATGGAGCAAGACTGTACAGCTGTATTAATGAGAGAAGCTGGATTTGAACCCAAGTCCCCTGACTCCAGATCATTTTCTTTCTACCACATTGACTGTAATGGGTTTTCCCCCACCAACTGATTAACTGTACATTAGGAAAAGCACTTCTCAACTCTGGACCCCATTTTTTCTCCTCTGTGAATAAAGGGTTGGAAGATTTCTAGATTCCCTCTCAGCCATGACATTCTGTGATTAAGGAAAGCATAATGAGATAACCATCAATAAGCTACTGCACGTTTAAGGTGATCGTACATCCCAGTTTACCCAGGACAGTCCCAGTTTATTCTCAAAGCATATTGGCTTGGAAGACATATGGGTGTATTCTGCATATACAATATGCCAAATGAAAGAAACCATGCCAGTTGACACAAAAGCCAATAAGTGATCATGCTTTGTTAGAAGATTTTTGTTAGATTTCACCTTGTATCAGTTATCTTTTGCTGTGTAACATACCACCCCAACCTGGTGACTTAAAACAAGACATGTTTTTAGTCCATAATTCTGTGAATTGGCAATTTGGGCTATCCTCAGCTGGACAGTTCATCTGCTGGTCTTAGTGGTGCTCACTTAACAATGGCTGGGAACTGGTAGGCACAGGCTATTGGAGCTGGAACAGCTTGTCTCTGCTCCATATAGTCTGTTATCCCAAAATAGGCTAGCCTGGACTTATTCACATAATGGCAAAGTGCCAAGAGTAGCAAGCATGAAAGCTACAAAGCCCTCTTGAGATCTAGTTGCACGCTGTCACTTCCAATACATTCTATTGGTCAAAGCAAGTCATAAGGCCAGCCCAGATTCAAAGGGTGGAAAAACAGACCTTACCTCTTGATGAGAGGAGCGGCAAAGTATTGTGCCCATTTTTGCAAACCCCCATAGAACTCATGTGCTTCCACAAGGACCTCTTGAGAAAATATATAGGGAGAGGAAAGAGAGAGGAAAAATTATTAATACCTATTTGCTCCTCCTTAGGGCCTGGCAGCTCTGCCTCTTCCATGGATTTTGTTTAGCCAAGGAGATGAACATACCTAACTTTGACAGTATTTACAAGGAAAACATGATTTTTTAGTGTATATAGTTTCAGAGTATATAGTACTCCCACTAGCTTTTATTTCTGCTTTATATGCAAATTGTATGACAGTATTTGTTGAACGGTGCATAATTTCAGCTTACATAATATGGACTTCACACTTACAGTTTTCTCAAATTAATGGCTTTGTTTCCAAAGTAAAAGAACTAAAATATAAACCTCAATGAGGATTAAGTCTTTGATGAAAATTGAAAATAAACAAAATAAAGATTCAAAAAGTTATCTTCTCTCATGACTAGGATAGATACTCCTGCAAAACAAGAATGCATCTAATAAGATAGGAAAACATGACCCATTAGAACTAGGAAGGAACCTGAGAACCCAGCTAGGTGTTTGCAATTTCTATTATTCATTCATTCATCAAGTATTTATTGAGTGTCTACTATGAGCCAAGCAAGGTCTAACAAGGATAAAGTAATTGAGACTCATAGAGGTGTGGTGACTCATTCAAGCACACCCAGCTAGAAAGAGGCAAAGCCAAGACTCTAGTCCAGGTCTTCACAGTCACGTTCACTTCCCCAAGTATCAGTTTCTTTATCTCTTAAAAACTAAAATGAGAATAATACAGTCGATTCTTCATATCTGCAGGTTCTGCATTCAAACAATCACAGATTGAAAATATTCAGGAAAAAAATTTTAATACAACAGTAAAAAGATACAGATAAAAACAATACAATTTAACAACTGTTTACATAGCATTTACACTTTATTAGGCCTCATAAGTAATTTAGAGCTGATTTAAAATATATGGGGGTCAGGTGCAGTGGCTCACACCTGTAGTCCCAGCACTTTGGGAGGCCAAGGCAGGCTTATCACCTCAGGTCAGGAGTTCAAGACCAGCCTGACCAACATGGAGAAACCCTGTCTCTACTAAAAATACAAAAAATTAGCTGGGCATGGTGGTACATGCCTGCCTATAATCCCAGCTACTCGGGAGGCTGAGGTAGGAGAATCACTTGAACCCACAAGGCGGAGGTTGCAGTGAGCCAAGATTGCACCATTGCACTCCAGCCTGGGCGACAAGAGCGAAACTCTGTCTCATAACTAAATAAAGTATATGGGATGATGCACAAAGGTTATATGTAAATATTCCATTTCATATAATGGATTTGGGCATCTGCAGATTTTGGTATCCTCAGGGGCAGTGGAAGTAATCCCTCATGGATACCAGGGCATGACTGTATTGTCTAATAACAAGTATAATTATCTGAGCACTTATGTGCGAGGTACTTTGGTAGACATTTTATGTACATGAAGTCCTCAAAACAACTAGATTGTTATTTCTCCCATTTTACAGATGAAGAAGCCTAAGCTTAAAGAAATTAAATAATTTGTCTCAGGTCACATTGCTGTTAATTTGTGAGCAGAGATTTCAATACCAGTCATATTAATCCAGAGACCACACTTTTAATCTTCAGTAGGATTGGGGGGATCTTCATTAAATATATGTCCCAGAACCTTACACAGAGTAGATGCTTAGTGAATATTTGTTGAATTTAAATCAGTAAGGATATAGCTAATTTGTACAACCAGCTAATGTCCAGCAACTTTTTCCAAGCCAAGCTGATATCACTCTGATGTACTAAAACTTTTTTTTTTTTTTTATTTTATTATACTTTAAGTTCTAGGGTACATGTGCATAACGTGCAGGTTTGTTACATATGTATACTTATGCCATGTTGGTGTGCTGCACCCATCAACTCGTCAGCACCCATCAATTCATCATTTATATCATGTATAACTCCCCAATGCAATCCCTCCCTCCTCCCCCCTCCCCCCTCCCCATGATAGGCCCCAGTGCGTGATGTTCCCCTTCCCGAGTCCAAGTGATCTCATTGTTCAGTTCCCACCTATGAGTGAGAACATGCGGTATTTGGTTTTCTGGTCTTGTGATAGTTTGCTAGGAATGATGGTTTCCAGCTGCATCCATGTCCCTACAAAGGACGCAAACTCATCCTTTTTTATGGCTGCATAGTATTCCATATGGCTGCATAGTATTCCATATGGCTGCATAGTATTCCATTAAAACCTTCTAATGAGAGCATCCACTGTCAATTATATAAGTAAACCACAACATGGGAACAAAATGGCCAGCACATGGATGCAATTTGCTTATTTGCTAATTAGTATGAGGTCCATCCCAGCAGATGTCAGGATGAACCCCCATTACTATAACCATAAATTGTCATGTTAGACCTTGGCTCCAAGGGCTATTTTCTTCCTTCCAATGACACTGGTAACTAAATGACTGTACAGTTGCTACTGAGCAGAGATGTCTGGAATGAGACCACGCTGTCCAAGTAAACAGAATGGTCCAAGAAAAATGAAAGAAGTGATTACCTGGGTTGTGAGAATGGAAATGGTAAAGTAGTTTGACAGTTGGGAAACACTTAGCCCAACTGCTGATGCATGGAAGGTTGATACTTCCAAAGCAGGAACAACATGGGAGGTTGGGCAAGGCAGATGGCCATACAGCTGGAATGCTAGTTTCTACTTCCCTGATGCTTTTTTTATTTTCTGACATTCAGAGCAGAGCCTGGTATGATGATCATGATCATGATCGTTATGTCTATGGCGGAGTATATTTTGAGCATTATTGGCCCTGTTTTTCTTTAGGAAAGAGTCAGTATAACCTAGATATTGGGAGCACATGCGGTACAGTCAGGCAGACCTAGTTTCGATTTTATCTCTAGTTCAGGATCTGGATACAGAGTAAGTTCTCAGACTTTATCTACCTCTAGCTTATGATGAAGACTCTGAAAATTCACAAAGAAATTTTATTTTTAGCCTTTTTCATTGAGCCCCTAATGCAACATTGGGTATGTTTTGATGCCCATTAATTACTAATTGGCTTAATTATGAGCCAGATATTTAGAGAGGTTGTCATCAAATATTAATTTAGAGAGGCTGAGCATCAAATATTAATTTAGAGAGGTTGTCACTAGTATGTTCATTTGAATTTAGTTCCTTTAATTCCTTGTCTGATACCTCGCTTTCTACCTTATGGCTAGGAATTTTCTGTAGCTCAGTTATGATATTTTTCAGATGAGAAATATGTTCAAATGATTTGATTCTGACTTGTGAAGTTATCTCAAAGAACAAACAGGCAGAGGTACAAAGTTAAAATAATAATTACACATTTAGTAAATCAGCTAACCTAGAAAACGAGCAATCTATGAAATGAGGACTCTCCTGGGACATCCAGTACTTATGCCACACCTTAAAGCATGTAGAAAGGTTTTCATTATCCTCATACATTGCCCAGAATCAAGCGTTGGTTGGGGCTCGAATCACACATGTGACCCCACATGGCAAGAGTGCTCTTCTCTTTCCTGTAACAGAGCACAGCCATGGAAGATGAAACCCTCATTGTACGTAGGATCCTGAAACAGTGACTGTGACCAGATGCAAAGGATGGGAAATTTAATAAGCTGAATGACTTGGAAAACTTGATCTCTTAGCACTGGCTCAGGGAATTCAGTCTCCAGAATCCAGCTGAATCCTAGCTTTAAAAAAAGAAAAAAAAATGCTTTCATAAATGAAGATCTAATGGCTGGGTGTGGTGGCTCACACCTGTAATCGTAGCACTCTGGGAGGCTGAGGTCAGGATTTTGAAACCAGCCTGGCCAACATAGTGAAACCCTGCCTTTACTAAAAATAAAAAAATTAACGGTGTGGTGGCGGGTCCCTGTAATCCCAGCTACTCAGGAGGCTAAGGCAGGAAAATTGGTTGAACCCAGGAGGCAGAGGTTGCAGTAGGCCAAGATCACGCCACTGCACTCCAGCCTGGGTGACAGTAAAACTCTGTCTCAGGGGGGAAAAAGAAGTGAAGGTCTCCAACTCCACTTTTTAAAAAATTACTTTTTTTTCCCCATTACCCATTAAAGTGCTTAGGTCCCCAGGAGGGGTCTGAGTCCTTGTCCAAAATATTTTTCTTCTAAAAGGGGGCAGGGAAAAGTATTTGAGGATAACGTTTTGGCTACTCACTGTGGCCTGATGCCCTTCCCCAATTTAATCAAACCTGCTTGGTCTTCCAACCATCCCAGCTAACAAATGGCCCCACAAAACAGCAGTCATTTAAAGAAATGGATGGGGTAAAATTTAAAAGAACCATGCAAATGATCATAAAAAATACATATTAAAAACTTGAAATTAGTAAAGAAAACATAAGCCTGGTTTGGAGCAATAGAGACTGTGTTCATCATTATTGATATTCAAAAGATTACCATGTATGAGTTTATCTTTTCCTTTTAATGGAACTCTCAAAAGTCATGACAGAATGTGTTCTATATGACTGCCCAAGGTCAGCCCTTCAAACAATTGAGATTGCTTTCATACAAGTCAACTGTAAAATTCATTTCTCTAGATAAAATTGGATGGCATTATCAAAGCAAAAAGTGGGATTGTTTCTCAACATGGAAAGCTTTGAAATAAAAAGTGTTTGGCAATAATAGGCAAGAGGCTTTCTGACAGCATTGTGCTGTCTGAGTGTGTTTTTAAAGGACCCCAATTTTTCAACAAAAGACATCAAAAGAACACCACTACAGTGCAAGCCTGGATTTCTCTGTAGTGGGGCTGAGTAAGAAACAGTGCATTTTAAGTGTCTGATTTTTCTGGCTATTTCTAGGAAACTTTAAAAGTGCTCACACTTTATGCCTGGGATAGCATAAAGTCTACTTCTAGAAGCAGAATTGAACATAATGTATTTTGGGGTGGTGAACAGGAGAGAAAACATTCTTGAAAGCAATGTCTGATCTGCCATCTCAGTGGAAATCAGTACAATTGGCCATTTCTGCCTCTGTCTACTCTGGTCCATGTGTGGTTCCAGTGTCCTGGAGAATGGTCATCATCTGCAATCTATAAAAGCTGTGGTAGTGGCTTCTTCTGTGTGGCTTTCTTGATAATTGGTGGGACTGTAAGATGAGTCAGTCTATTTTTAAACCTGCTGATCCTTCCCATTTCTTGTTCAATGGAATTAATCCCATAGGTTTCCTGGCATATGGATTGTTAGGATTCATGATTTGCAAGCAATAGAAACTGATTCTGACAAACGTTGGAGCAAAAGAAAGAAAAAAGAGGAGGGAGAATATGGTGTTAATATTGAGGAACGGCCAAAAATCCAGGCTTTAGAAAGGGCAAGAGCAGAGGGAATCTAAACATCTAATAGCAGGAACAGACATTCTCTCCAAGACTTCCATCTCAGGAATCAGCACTGGGATCATTCAGTTCCTATCAATTTCGCATTTCCAAGGGAGAATCTTACTGTCCCAGCTTGATCAGGAATGAGTAGGGCCTTTTGATTGCCAGTCCTACTAAGATGCAGGAAATGCTAGAGAAATAGCTACAATGGTGGCTTTAGCTTTGGATTTCCAGATCAGTCTCAGCGGATAACACTAATATTCTCAACTCTTCCTGGTTGTCTTTCAGTCATCAAGGAAGTTTTTTCCCATCACGTTCTTTGGCTCCATTACCTGGATTGCAGTATTCTCTTACTTGATGGTCTGGTGGGCGCACCAGGTAAGATTTTGATAGTGACATGCATCTGCCTGGTTTTTCTCCAGTCCTGATTGTCTAGTGTTTAATCATTGTGTTTGCTTTCTGCAACTGCCACAACAGTATTGGGTGTGACACAGACAAGTCAGCATTCCAGGACTAGAGGAATTTATCCACTTAACTTTCCCTAGTCTCCTGGCCGTAGCCTGGAATTGAATCAGCATAGCCTCTGGACAGCCATGTGGAGGCAGGCAAGTCTAACTACGTCTTGCCTCTGCAGCCTGACAGACACCAGGACAACCCAGACCTGGGAGCAATGTCAAGATTTTGCCTGGTTCAGTAGTACTTACTTTATCTTGAGCAGCCACTCACCTCACGTTCTCACCAGCCTTTCAAAACTGGCTCTAGGAAAGCATCTGGAGACAAAATAGCCTCTTCCTTGAGCTTTACTTTACATAAATGATTATGTATTTTTAACTCAATACAAGTCATAATGCCTATCACAAGAATACACTCTCAGTATTCGTTATTGAAAAACATGAATGAAGAGTAAGATTCAAGGGTTTCACATTTTCAAAGATAATAGTGGTAACCATTGATAACTGAGTATGTACTACACACCCAGCAATTCACATCCCTTTGTCTTTATAATCTTGACAGTAACCCTATACATAGGTTCAAAGCCTATGAAGGAGGTACTATTATTATCCACAGTTCACAGATAAAGAAGTTAAGCTTAAAGCTGGTAAGATTACCCAAAATCACATAGGTAGAACTAAGATTTTAACCCAGGACTCTGCAACTCCAAAAATCATACTTTTAACCTCTCTTATAAACTACATAAATCCCAAACTTCCCACTTGTATCCTTTGTTTAATATAATCCTAAAATTATTATACTTGGCAACATAAATAAAATATAGCAATTTGAAATAAGGAAATATACACTGAGAACATATGTGAATAGACTTTTCAACAAATGGTGCTGGAGTAATTGGATTTCCATATGCCAAAAATAAACTTAGATCCTTACCTCATATTTTACATAAAATTTAACTGAAAGTGGATTATAGTTTTAAGTATAAGAGGTAAAGCTATCAAACTTCTAGAGGACAGAAAAAAAAATCTATATGACCATTAGCCAGGCAAAGAGTTCTTTGATACAATACCAAAGCATGATCCATGAAAGCAAGAAAATTGATTAATTAGATTTCATCAAAATTAAAACTTTTGCTCTTCAGGAAACACCATTAAAAAGGAAAAGAAAAACCACAGGCTGGAAGAAAATATTTGCAAATCATATATATCTGATGAAGCACTTGTATCCAAGATATAAGCTTAAAGCTCCGTAATAGGAAGGCAAGCATCTTCAAGTATCCTAATTTTAAAGATCTGAACAGATATTTCACCAAAAAAGATACGCAGATGCCTAAAAAGCACAAGAAAATATGCTCAACATCATTATTAATTAAAGAAGTATAAATCAAAACCATAACAAGATACCACTTTACACCCACCAGGATGGGTATAATCAAAAAGACAGAACCTAACAAGTGTTGATGAGGATGTACAGAAATTAGAATCCTTACATACTGCTGATAGGAATGTAAAACTGTGCATCCACTTTGGGAAATAGTTTGGCAGTTCCACAAAACATTAAATATAGAGTTACCATATGATCTAGCAATTCCACTCCTAGGAATAGACTTAAGAGAAATGAAAACATACGTCCACAAACACTTGTACACAAATGTTCAAAGTAGCATTATTCATAATTACCAAAAAGTGAAAACAACCCAAATATCCATCAACTGATGAATGGATAAGCAAAATATGTTATATCCATACAATGGAATATTACACAGTAAAAAGAAATAAAGTACCAATACATGCTACAACATGAAACTCTAAAATATCATGCTAAGTGAAAAAAAGCCAGTCACAAAAGGACACATATGATTTCATTTATATGAAGTGTACAGAACAGGCAAGTCTATAGAGACATATAATAGGTTAATATTAATAGTTGCCTAGGATTGGGGAGGTTGGGGGAAAATGGGGAGTGACTGCCAGTGGGTATGGGTTTCTTTTGGGGATGATTAATGAGTTCTAAATCTAAATTATGAAGCCTGCACAACTCTGAATACATTAAAAAGCATTGCATTATACACTTTAAAATGGCTAAGTTTTATGGTATGTAAATTATGTCTCAATAAACTTGTAAAAACTAATCACAAGATATCACTTCACAACCACTAGGTTGGCTATAAAAAAAAAAAGTAGCATGTGTTGATAAGGATGTGGAGAAACATGGCTGCATACATTTGTAAACACTTGCAGGCTGGTTGCAGTGGCTCATGCCTGTAGTCCCAGCACTTTGGGATGCTGAGGCAGGCAGATCCCTTGACCCCAGGAGTTCAAGATCAGCCTGGGCAACATGGCAAAACCCTGTCTTTACAAAAATACAAAAAATTAGCCGGCCATGGTAGCACATGCCTGTAGTCCCAGCTACTCAGGAGGGTGAGGGGGGAGAATCATTTGAGCCCAGGAGGTAAAGGCTGCAATGAGCCAAGATCACACCACTGCACTCCAGCATGAGTGGCAGAGTGAGACCCTGTCTTTAAAAAAAAAAAAAAAAAAAAAAAAGTAAAGAAATAGAAAAAAGAAAACTTGCAGAACTGTACACTTTTTAACAAGGAGAATGAGTTTTACTGTATGTAAAGCATACCTTGGTTTTCAAAATAATACATGTTACTGCCGGGCGCGGTGGCTCACGCCTGTAATCCCTGCACTTTGGGAGACCGAGGCGGGTGGATCACGAGGTCCGGAGATTGAGACCATCCTGGCTAACACGGTGAAACCCCGTCTCTACTAAAAATACAAAAAATTAGCCGGGCATAGTGGTGGACGCCTGTAGTCCCAGCTACTCAGGAGGCTGAGGCAGGAGAATAGCATGAACCCAGGAGGCGGAGCTTGCAGTCACTGCACTCCAGCCTGGGCAAGAGAGAGAGACTCTGCCTCACCAAAATATATATATATATGTTACTAGCAAAATCCACAGAAAACGTTGGCTGATACACTGTCTTATTTCTACAAGTTATTTTGTATTATTCATATCAGTTATTTTACTGACATTTGACTTCAGATTACTCTTCCTGGATATTTCCAAAAAATCACTGGCTTCCTGAGCAAGTTCTCTGTGCCTTGGAGTCATTATTTTCTATACTCATTGAGAGACATTTGCTACCAACACCTGGCAGAAATCACAGCAGAAGGTGGGCTGCTTTTCAGCCTCCAGATGTCCAGGCTGAAAGGACTGTTTGCCATTTATAACATATAATAGTTTTTCTTAATAATCATCTTTTATTTCTTCATATACTAATAAAGAAAAAATGGTGTTTTCCTAACTTGCTGGGATATGTTGTTTCCCAGACATTTCTTTTTTGCCATTTTATAAAACATCATTATGCAGGGTTCCATCTTTCTTTTTAATGATTACCTTAATTCCAGTCTTGTTTTCTTTTTATTCTTTCAAAGAAAAGGAACACAAATTCAATGCCTGAAACAATAATTTTAAAAAGCCAAGATGAATGAAAGGCATAAACGGAAGCCTTACTTTTCAATGATGGAAGAGAAGTTTCTCTTTTTTCCTATAGAAATACTTCTTTCAAAACACCCAGACAGCTGAACAAAATAGATTCTGTTCTAAGAAGTCTAGCTCTGATTCTGTTGTTTGTACTTCTGAACTATAAAATCCATAGCAGTTATACCATTTAGTGTTCAACTCGTTTGTTATCAACACTTTTATCATAAATGCTATTTGATAATTTGGCTACTGTTTGGCAAAAATGTCCTTCACCTACAACGCTTTAATGCAATTTGCCCTTGGCTTTTTTTGTGTTTGTGGTTTTTTTTGTTTGTTTTTGTTTTTTTGCCTTTTTGTTTTTGTTATTCTTGTTGCTTGTTGTTTTTGCACTTTAATGAATTTAATGGGTGATGAAAATCTGTGGTCAAAGTCAATCCTGCATCTAATATTAGAAGTTAATTTTAAGAGTCAAATAAGACCTTTTGTCTCATTTAGCCAATTAGCATTCTTTCAGATCCTCCTTAAACCAAGGCACAGAACTGCATTACGGAATACTGGGAGCAGCATGGGTCTCATGATTGGCTTTTTTTTTTTTTTTTAGAAAATGAAAGAATTTCCCCAAAAGACTGCTGATGTTCTATTAAAAGCTCTAAGCTTCTCTGGTGCTCCCTGATTTTTCAGAGTACTGTCCCGTCCATGTACCCATCATCTTTATTGATTTGACAAAAGTTAACTTGAGTGAAATGTACTCAAAACAAGCTCATGAAGACTAGTTCTCCTTCCACGAAAGGATTTCTAGAGCCACACAGATTCACCAGGGGTTTGATGTCTAATGAAAATTTTCATGAAGTTTTCCATGATGTGAATTGGCCCCAGTAAGCCCACTTCTGTTCCTGCTACCAGACACCTGACAGTCTAATAAATTGGAGAGGGAAAGGAGTAATGTCTGAGTTATAAAATCTAGTTTTTTGGCCAGGTGCAGTGGCTCACACCTGCAATCCCAGCACTTTGGGAGGCCAAGGCATGCGGATTACCTGAGGTCAGGAGTTCAAGACCAGCCTGGCCAACATGGTGACACTCCGTCTCTACTAAAAATGCAAAAACTAGCCAGGCGTGGTGGTAGACGCCTGTAATCCCAGCTACTTGGGAGGCTGAGGCAGGAGAATCACTTGAACCCGGGAGGCAGAGGTTTCAGTGAGCCGAGATCACACCACTGAACTCCAGCCTGGATGACAGAGAGAGACTCCGTCTCAACAAAAGAAAAAAATAAAAATAAAATATAGGTGTTTTTTTTTTTTTTTTTTGGACATTTACTGTATGCCTGATACTGTTTCTATATGCTTTATTTGCATCATCACATATAGTCATCAATTCTGAGTGGATATTTTCTTCATTTTACAGATGGGAAAAACCGAGACTCAGGGAAGTTGTCTACCTTGCACTAGGAGTGGCAGGCTAGGATTTGCACCCAGCACTGTCATCTCCCAACCCAGTGCTCTTAACCACACCACCATCTTTCTCTTCTTCAATTCCTGTGTTTTCCTGTATATAGTAGCATTCAAACTCCAAATATGAATTATTTTGTTTATATTTTGGGGACAAGGTCTTGCTATGTTGCCCAGTCTGGTCTCGAATGTCCAGGCTCAAGTGATCCCCGTGCCTCAACCCCCGAGTAGCTGCGACTACAGTGCATGCCATTGCGCCCAGCAAATAAGTTTTGAAACAGTCGCTACTTTAGAATTCCCTCCAAGAATTTAATTATTAAGAATGTTCTAAATAGATTGGAACTTGCCAACAGTGACAATTGTTTAGTCAGCATCTTCTCAGTCTTTGACAATGCTTCACTCCAAATCTAACAAACAATTGACAACTTTTGAGAATATTTTGCTCAAATAGGGTACTCCTGTGCAAAACTCTTATTGAACTTTTTCTAGGAGAATCAGCAGAAAAACGTGCTGGTGAAATCACCTATGTATGAGGATTGATTTGCTTACTCAGCAAATTGGTACTAAGAGTCTACTATGTACCAGGCTCTGTATGTTCTGTCAATTAGGGAGATCACGGTGACCAAGGTGAGGATCCTGCATATATGGAACTTACTAATGGGGAGCAGTGATTCTTTGTCCCAAGAGGACAGGTTAAGCTAGTTCAGCTCATCAGGCTCTGGAGCAGGCATGACTATCAACACAAAAATATGCTTTTAAGCTAGTAGGAACCACTCTATTTCTTATAAAAATAAGTTTTTTAAAAAGGATTAAGAAATGAGTGTATTCTATTTCCTAAAAGCCTTTATCCTTATGTGCTATTTTGGCCCTTTAAATTTTTTCAAAAAATGCTGGACATCATCACATAACCTATTGGAAACCAGATGGAAAGCATTATCTTGAAGGTTTTCAGAGCCACAGTTCACCAACTCCAGCAAAACATGTATAGGTTTTAAAAGTCCCAAGAGGCTAGGTACAGTGGCTCACACCTGTAATCCCAGCACTTTGGGAGGCCAAGGCAGGAGGACCTCGAGGCCAGGAGTTCAAGACCAGCCTGGGCAACATAGTAAAACGCATCTCTAAAAAAAATTAGCCAGGTATGGCAGTGCTCACATGTGGTCCCAGCTACTCTGGAGGCTAAGGTTGGAAGATCGCTTGAACCCAGGAGGTTGAAGCTGCAGTGAGCTATGGCTGTGCCACTTCACTCCAGCCTGGGCAACAGAGCAAGAACCCATCTCTAAAAATAAAAATAGTAAGTTTTTCTAGAAAGTCCCAAGGAGACAAATTGCTCAAGAGAATGGAGGAGCTTCCACCTGAGGCTAGACCAACCTTTCAAAATAGAACTCATCAGTTAAAAGGCAAAGACAAAGACCAAAAAAAAAAAGTTAATAAACACCCTCCCCTTGCTTTTCAATAATAATGTATTATTTACAAAGAGTCTTTCACAAATTATAATTTAGTCCTCACAAGTACCTACTAAAGTAGGTATTATTATCCCAAGTTTATAGATGAGAAAGTGAGGATCAAAGACATTGTACAATTGGTACAGTAAGCAAAATGTCAAGAAATTAACACATACCAGAGCCAGATCTTGGATCCAGGTCCTCTGATTTTCTGGCTTTTGCTTCTCCACAGCTGCTTTGCTGTGTGTTACCAAAACCCAAAACACCCAGGATCGAGTTTCCAGTGGAAATGATAGCATCTTGAAGTGTTTAAGAATGGGTTGTAGACACTAGGAGATGCTAAAGGAAAATGGAGACCTTGGGTGTCGGTCCTTGGTTTTGGTAGTAAGTTGAAGGGCAAATCTGCCACAAGACTTTGTGCCACTGCCCCTAGATTCCATGGCCAATTGACTTTTCTACCTCTAATCCTGCAGCTTCCCTGACTCAGTCTTAGAAAGCACCATATAAACACCGCACTCTAGCCCTCTAGAGCTCTTTATCGGAGATTATCTGTTTCTCATGTGAACATTCCTGATGCCTTGGGTCTGAATATCCTAAAAATATAAACTCTATGAGCAATGATTGTGGCTTATTCATCTTTATCATCTCAGCACTTTGCATAGCACAGTATAGAAATGCATTAAAAGGAGGTTGCATTGAAATTTTTGTGGGTTTTATGATTTTGTAACTTCAAACACTGAGATGTGTATTCCTGTCCTGACATTTAGGTTGGAGAGACAATCGGCATCAGTGAAGAGATTATGGGCCTGACCATCTTGGCTGCTGGGACCTCCATCCCTGATCTTATCACCAGTGTCATAGTGGCCCGGAAGGGGTTAGGAGACATGGCTGTGTCCAGCTCTGTTGGAAGCAACATTTTTGACATCACTGTAGGGTGAGTAGAGATAGTTCTACAAAGGTGCGCACCAGCTCCACCAGTGTCTTTGTCTTCTTAGAAGCTGCAAAGACATGACCAGGATCTCTGAGCCTACGACTAACCAATACCAATACAGAGTAAAGACTGAGAATACCATTTCATTTCCCCAATTCTATTTCTCATTTCAGAGAACTTAATGAAAAATAAGTCATCCCTAGACAAGCAGAAACACATACCTACATATAGAATGGTTATTTTAGGAAGTATTTCGGGAGAATTTCACTTATATAACAACATTCAAGTGGAACTGAGATATCATGTGATAGCTTCATAAGAATGTTCACATTCTAATTTTAATTCAAGTCCCCACTGGCCTAAGGTGAGATTTGGATTTTAAGGCAGATTGGGACAAACATAGGCCCATCATACATATCTTTTATCCTTCCTTGGAAAATACTGACAATCTTGGCATTACCATTTCTTTATCTGCACTGGTGAAGATATTCTAGGTTTTTCTGAAAGCCAGAAGGTGATATCTGTTCTTACAATGAAGCAAACGTGAGCTCTCAATATGAATAATCACTAAAGTGAATCAAATTGGGGTTTGGGGTGCTGTGATCTCTACCATTTTATTTAACTTGTCAAAAGTAAAAGTAATCTGACAAACAAACTTGAACATCAGTACCCTGAGAAAATAAGATATAAGACATTATCCTTACGTTCCCTGGAGTACTGGGCTCCTAACACTTGAGTTTGGAACCTTACTAAAAGCACCTACTTTCTCATTGAATATCTTAAATATTGTTCTGTCTTGCACCTTTTCGTTACCATCTTGTTTTTCCTACAGTGTCTACCATGTGCACTGTGTGTACATTTTTCTCCATTTAAGCCACACAATAATCCTATGAAGTATGTATTATCACCCCTATTATTCAGATAAAAATACTGAAAGGCCCAGAGTTCACACAACTATTAAATGCGGTAGCTAGGATTTGAAGACTAAGAGTCTGTGCTATCAATTGTAGCAATCTCTCTGCATAAAACTCTGCTGTGAGTGTCCACGGTCTCAATCACACGTGAGCCCCCACTGAAGAGCTCTCCGTGCTTGTCTGACTGGAAAACTCTGACTTATCCTTTCAGTGACAACTTAAATCCTGATTTCTGGTTCCCCTGGGCCTGACTTAGAGGCTCTTGTCCCTATAAACTCTCTGTATGTCTTACTCTTGTCCTGGTGTATCTGCCTACTAGACTGTGCATCCGCCAGAGCAGGAACTCATCAGAGCTTACTGCATTGCTATCACTGGTAGTTGTTTGACACATGTTTGTGGAATGGATGGATGGATGGATGGGTGAATGAATGAATGCCTAAACAGTGTTTCTCAATTCTGTGGTCCAAATATTCATAGTAGTGTTCTTGGTCAATCTCTTGTTAAAAAAATAATAATAGTAATGTTCTATAGTATATTATAAAGAATTACAAAGTGCTTTTTGTTCATTATTCTTAAATTATATAAACACACACACAAATGGAAGTTTAAAGAAAAGTCACTCCTAATTCTATCACTCAGAAATGACACTTCTTTTTTGTATGTTTTCTTCCATGTATTTCACAAAGTTTTCTTAGTAAAATATTCAGTTTTATTTGCTTGGAAGGCTTTTATTTTTCCATTTTAAAGCAATATATGCCTGGCATAGAGAGGCATCTATGAATAAATTAGTAAATCATAACCATTTTTCTAAGACTTTCATAGCTCATAACATTTTGTGGCTTCAAATTTTCCCTCGTTTTTCAGTGGCTTTTTCCTTTTCATTTATAGGATTTTTTAAATTTTTGTGCTATGGGAGTTTTGATGATTATCTTTATGCAGAAAAACCTCTTTCTAATTATTTTGTTAGGATACATTCCTTTAAGCAGTATTAATGAACTAAATATTTTGAACATCTTAATGGCTATTGATGTATTTTGTATTTCTTTTCCAAAAAGTTCTTTCCCAAGAATTTACACCAGCTTACAACATTTTTGACAATATATTGAGTGATGTTATTAGCAATATATTAAGTGTAAAAGTTTCTTCATAGCTTTGCCAGCATTTTCTTTATGCTTCTAAAATTAACATATACTCACAGATTTAGAAAATAAAAATAAAGCTCCAGGGCGTGGTGGCTCACACCTGTAATCCCAGCACTTTGGGAGGCCGAGGCGGGCAGATCACAAGGTCAAGAGACTGAGACTATCCTAGCCAACATGGTGAAACCCCGTCTCTACTGAAAATACAAAATTTACCTAGGCATGGTAGTGTGCGCCTGCAGTCCCAGCTACTTGGGAAGCTGAGGCAGGAGAATCGCTTGAACCCAGGAGGCAGAGGCTGCAGTGAGCTGAGATCACGCCACTGCACTCCAGCCTGGGTGACAGAGCAAGACTCCGTCTCGGGAAAAAAAAAAGAAAGAAAGAAAGAAAAGAAAAAAGAAAAGAAAAATAAAGCTTAAAAATCAATAACTCACCACCCTTTTGAAATTCTTGTGTATTTCACATGATTGAAATTACATTGCTATTTGTGTGTATGTATGCATCTTTCATTTTTAGCTTCCAATTGTATTATGGCTGTTTTCCTGTAGCATTCTAAGCTTGTGATTTTTAAACAGCTATATAACATTACATTTACTTATTTGCTGTTTAACTAGTTCCGTTATTAGAGGTTATTAGAGATACTCAGTTTATTATTCAAAATAACACTGAAATGATCATTTTCTGAGTAAAATTGAATCTGCATTTTCAGTTATTTTTATACTTAATTCCTGACAATAGAATTGGTAGACCAAAAGGCATGAAAAGTGTCATTTTCCCCCGAAAGGTTTTTGCAAGCCATTTGTAGTGCTATTAAACTCAACTTCACTAGAAGCGTGTGTGTGTGTGTGTGTGTGTGTGTGTGTGTGTGTGTGTGTGTGTGTGTGTGTGTGTTTTAATAAGAATAAAATTGGTTTTGGTCTTTTCTTCACGAGATGGAAGAAGAGTTTCCCAGACCAAGTCCCTGTCAACGGCTCTCAGTTTGGCATCACTGCCACTCTCAGGCCCTCCCCTTCCCTTTTCTGACTTTTCACTGCTGACCCCAGGATGCCAAGGCTGCCCCCCACCCCCACACACTAAGAACTGGAATTACCCCTTGTTCCCAGGCTGGGAACCCCTCCCCGACAAGTTCACAGAAGGAAGCCCCTCCTGGCCAGGCTCTAGTGGACAAAGTGCCTGTACTGATCCCCACAAGGCAGTAACATCGATCACTTCAGCTTGGCCCAGGTTAATATATGCACCCAGTTAGGGGCTGCATGTGCCAGGCCTGGAATTTCAAAGATCCACAATGCATGGGCTCTGCTTTCCAATTCCCTCTCTCCAGCATAGGAGGCAGATCTATAAACTCACTGCCCCTTTCACCCTCATTATTTCTCTCTTCCTTTGGAGAATGTAATGTTTCAAAAGAGTACCTCCTCTTCCACACCCTGAGACTAGGCCAAAACTGAACCTCCCTTAGCTTTTGTCCTTCAGAAAGCTCAGCCAGCCAAGCAGGTATCTCCTTAGCCATGATGCTGTCTTTAGGCTGATGGGAGAGCCAGACGCCTATCACCAGCCACTTGGAAATGCCCATGTCCCCTGAGCCCTGCACTTCCAGCCATCTTCCTTTCTCAGAGTTCTAGTCAACACTTGTGGTGTAGTGGAAACTAGCTCTCCTGAGGGCTTTCAGAATCACCACCCTGGATAGGAAACATAAGAGATCCTCAGATTTTAAAAGCTGAATGACAAGGGAGAAAACAGGTATAAAAATATACTTGTTTTTTTTAAAAAACACATCACAAATGTAAGATACTGCCTTCCTTAAGTCTTTCAAAAAGACCAATTTTTCATCAAACAATTGTCAACATCTTTCCCAGAATAAACTTCAGACTATGATATTGTATCATGGCCCCCACCACCGTCATTTAATTTCACTTGCCTTTAGATTGTTATTTAAGTCATTGCTATTCTTTGTCTCCATTTTTTAATTTTTTCCTCATTTTCACCACTCATTTCTCTACCTTTTTTGCACCTGCCTGCTTCCTTCACCCTGTGCAAATCCTGCAATTCACCGTTTTAGGACTGAAAGCAACATTTTAATCTCAACTAGGAAGGAAACAAAATAATTTCCCATCAAATTCGCAAATGCAGAAATCACCTACAGCAGTCATGTCTTTGATGTTGTCTAACTGTTCTCCCTGTTCTGAATTCAGTCAGAACATAAAGGTTTTTAAAGTCTTATTTCCTGATGTGGTTTCCTGGGCCAACTGTGCCCGAGTCATAGTGAACCTAACAAGACACACAGATTAGAGTTCCTGAGAACGTAATAGGTTGTTTGCCTTCTTCAACGTGTCTGACTACTCCCTTGTCTTCCCACTCCCCTCTGCCCTGCTTCCCTCCTGCACAGGCTCCCACTGCCCTGGCTCCTGTACACCGTCATTCACAGATTCCAGCCAGTGGCTGTCAGCAGCAATGGCCTCTTCTGTGCCATCGTCCTTCTCTTCATCATGCTGCTCTTCGTCATCCTCTCCATTGCCCTCTGCAAGTGGCGAATGAACAAAATCCTGGGCTTCATCATGTTTGGCCTCTATTTTGTGTTCCTGGTGGTGAGCGTTCTCCTGGAAGACAGAATTCTTACATGCCCTGTCTCCATCTAGTAGGAAAAGCCATATCTTACACCAGCAGCATGAATGATCCCTCCCCACTCTGGGCTCCTTGACCTCTTGAGAAGAGGCAGCTGGCACACAGCCCTGGGTACCAAGTGTCCCTCCTTGATGGATTTGAGGAGAGATGGATTCACACTGGACCCATTCACTTAACAGGCTGCTTCCACCTTGCCTACTCAAATGACTTCATGTAAGAGACAAAAAGAACCGTCAATATGGGGCTTCTCCCTATTCACCACTGACAAGTACTCCTCGCTGGTCGGAGGTACATTCGATGCAAACAACGACAGAGGCTATATATATACACCTATAAATATACATATTATAAATATACACACATGAACACACAAATCCTGCCTGTTCCTGTACTATACCTCTCCTTCCATACCTATAGATTAGTACATACCTGTAAATAAATAGAAAAATTTTATATATATAATCATATATATATATAAGTACAAATGCATCTTTTCAGGGATAGCTCTAGTATATTTATAGTACTTATTTCAAGAGGGGCATCAACCTGCAGTCTGGACTTTACCTCTTAAGTGCAAGAGGTGAATTAATGGAACCAGTAGACAAAGGTAGCATTGCTGTGACCTTCAGCCTACCTTGGACTTACTGGGATCCTGCCTAGTAAGGTAGATGGTTCAGGGAAATAGTTTGCAGGGAAGAGGGCTTAGTGGAGAAGGTCTGTAGGGGCCCTGAATTGAGCCTTCCAAAACATTCCCACAAGCCAAACAGGGAGACCATCTGCCCACCTCCAACTGAGTACCCTGACCAAGAAAGTCAGGGTACTTAGGACAGACAGAGGTTAAAAACCTAGGCTGGGTGGACATTGGTTTGGGGAAGCAGGGAGGTAACCAGGGTTGGGTTTTTTGTTTTGTTTTGTTCTTTTATTGTCCCAGCATGCAAGTAGAAAATATGACTACAAACCAAATTAGTGCTTTTTCTAGGACAGCAAGACTATATAAACTGAACCTGTATTTTTCCAGCGCATGTCCCATTATCATCAAAAGAAGGGGGGTAAGTTTAGCTGTGATTGTCATTTAGATATATTTTGATGCTAAGGGCTGCCAAGAGAGCCTAGATGTGTGATAAGAAATCATCCAGTAAAGGTGCTTAGTGGGCCTTGCCACCTAATGGGATGAAAGGGCATAGTTCTTTAAAACGTTTTCCAATGTAGTCATAAAGGGCTTTAGTGTCTGAAGAAATCATTATTCCCAATAGCACTAAAATAACTCTGATCAGCACTGCTTGGGTTGAGACAGCTTAGAGATGCTTGGAAAGGCATTTGCACACTCAGTGCACCCCAGGAAGGTTTCTGAGTGCTAGGTCGAGTTGTACCAGGACCAGACTTTGGTTAAAGTTCTTGTAACATCTATGTCTCTTCTTCCATCAGGAGCTTATCTGGGATTCTGTCTAGGTTTTAGAGTACACTGTATTTGACAGCTTCCTTACACTGGTTTCAAGCTATTCCTCTAACAATTTGATTTATTGATTTTGTTCAACATTACATGGAATATTTTAATTTCATGCATTCAATGCCCCAAAGTTCTGTATGATACCTTGTGTGATTTCTCAGATCCATGTCAGTAGAAAATAAAGCCAGCAAGGGGGAAAAAATAGGCAAACTAAATCAGTGGAAAACTATATAGAGCGCTTTTCATTTCTCCAAGTCATGCTTTCTTTAAAATCAGTTGAAAAATTGAATCAAGGATGGTTCATTATTCTGTACCCATCCTATGTCTAAGTCGGTACATACGGCATATGGGAAATTTCACCGTATGTGTTCCTATCTCCAATCTATTCTCTCATTGACGCCTGCTATGATTTTGTTGTGAGCACATACCTCTTAACATAGGAAGATAGGATGCAGAACTCACAGCGGAATAAGAGGAAAGGTAACCTGACAGCCCCAGATCAAGCTCAGTATTCCTTCCTGAAAACCCCAGCTCACCCCACAGAGCATGGCAATAACAGGAAATGCCCATCATTGCTCTTCACCCAGAAGCAAAAAGCACTTCAAACCCGAGGCCCCCTGGGAAAACAAGAAATCAAGATGGCTGCCAGTCGGAGGCTGGCTTTCACGTCTCCCCAACTTGGCAGAGCGGGGTCTTCAGATGTGTGACAGTGCCTGCCAAGCTATTGAAAGACCATCCAATAGAGGCGCTCAGTAGAACCTGCCACCTAATGGGAATGAATCTCATTCATCAAGGTCAGGACTTTGTACTGGGGCAAGAATTTGTGCTGCTTCCTTAGAGTGAAAGAATGAGGAAGTGAACTTTAACGTTTAAAAACTCCAGTTGTTTTCCCTGTGTATTTCCTGAAGGGCAGCGAAGCTGGTTATTGTGTGAATTTTATATTATTGACCGGTGTGTTGTTTGAAACAAGGTTTAAATAGGTGACTGACTCAACTGCAAACAGATTATGTAAAACAAAAGTTGAAGGAGACCTGGTGCCGCCCTCTTCTTATTCCTGATCCTCCCCATGCTTCCTCACTCCCTCCCATTTATTCCCAGCTCACAGTGAAGAACTATCCAAGCAGCTATGGTGCCCTTTGCTTGTTTCAGAGCTCCACTTCACAGGAAGTGTTGTGGTCTTTCATGTGAAGTTGCATTTGAGAAGACAAAATTTCCAAGCCCCATTCCCACATCAGTCATGTGCACTGAGCTTGACTTACAACAGCACTGCTCCCTCACTGGATGGAACACAAGTGATTCCACAGCCCGCCCTTGCTTTCCCTTCATTTCTGTATAAGTGGTTATGTGTTGAGCCAGGGTAAATTCAGAGAGATGTGTACAAAGTTCAACAATGGGTCTTTAAACCATTCAAATCATTGGCATAATTATAAGAAAGAACTTTCCACATCATGGTCTCTAAAACAGGACATCTCTAACTCCCTTCCTGCATGACTGTGTATATACATATATAAATATATATATATATCTTTATACCAGATCTATATGTACACATATAATATGACTTACATCATCACCCTCTGACCCTATCACATTCAGGATTCTAAAGCAGGGAGCATCAAGTTTGCCAAAGTCAAGGAAGAGGAAAGTCATGCACACAAACCAAAGGGAACATTTCTTCCTGGTTTCATAAGGTTGTTTGTTCCATGCACGTATACCTACAAATATTCACGTTATGTACCTATATTTTCCCACCCTAAGAATATCGATTTATAGCCTTAAGGAACTCAGTCAGCCATATCCCTAATGCTAATATAGAGGCAAAGAATACACAACAGAAAATACAGAGCAAAAATTTAGACTGCAGATACTCTCTTTGCTTCTCTGGAGCAGGTTATAAAAGATACCAACAATTCAAGAGCCAACAGTGTACTAATCCATCTGCAGTAAACGAGTTGCACGCAAATGATTTCATTTACTCACAGCAAACCAAGCAGGTCTTGCTTGCTGTCACAGCCTGCCCTCCTCCATACTTCCAAGGCAGCAGAGCAGCTTGGCTCAAACTGACAATTCCCAAATAGAAACTCCTAAATTGCATCTGAGAATGCCCGTGCCATCTCCAGCTGCCCTCTGCACCTGACCAGATCCTGATGAACTGAAGCTGAAGATTAGATGGTGTTTATGCAGCTTCCCAGGACCTAAACTGAGTCAGTGACAGAGCAATGATATATGCAGGGACTAAAGGATAGGGTTGTTTATACTCTTGGCAGATGCAGAATGTCCTAAAGCCTTGCCCAGAAGATTATAAAAAGAGGCGGAGACTGTTTTATATTCAGGGAAAATGCTTTGTAAGGCTTCTAACAGGTGTCACCTGACAAGGGCCATTATAATTTATTTTATAGGGAAGACATGAATCAGGTGGTTTGGAGCCCTTTCAGCAAAACACAGCTGCCTCACTGATTAGACATTTGACAATGTTAATGTACATCCATTCCTGGGCAGGGAGAGAGTTGGCAAACTCCCCACCACTGCACATAGCTTTTAAAGGCCTCTGGAACAGTGTGAGAAGAGCTGAGCTACCAAGGGAGCCCACCTCCAGACCACCTTAACAAAAAGTTGACCAAAGAAATGACACCTGGTAGAGCGGCTGGCCATATAGAGTTGAAGAAGATGGTGGTTGTGTTAAATGCTCTGCAGAAATTACTGCGTTGGACTATCTAACATGGGTCTGATGGCAAGCATTTCAGAACATGTCCGTGTGCTTTCCTCCCCACATCTACCAAACACACACCCACATTCCCACACACACGCAAGATTATGTGGATGCTATGCTTTCTTGCACCTGGACAGATATTTTTTCCAGTAAGTAGGTGGCCCTATTATAGGTGGCAGCTCTGTTGCAGAAGAAAGTGAAGGTGTTCTCAGGGTGATTTCTGGAGAAAACAACTCTCTCCTGAAAGCATGCATAGAAGTCAGTGCTCACTCTTGCTAAGCCACATCTTCCTTCGCCATCCAGCTTAGTATTTTTAAAAGATACCTCCTCAACCCCTATACCTCTTTCAACAATATTGTCTTTAATTACTAAATAAGGCCTTGTCATTAAGAGTGGGTTAGGGGGAAGAAAAAGAATAAGGAAAGGGAAGAAAGGAGATATTAATCTCCTAGGATTCTAAGAAACCAAGTATCACATTGAAATATATCCCTATGTAGTTTGAAATGGTTACAAATATCAGGCTATGTTTAGCCAATTACAAGAGCCCATATACGGTTTTAGATTTTTTAAAAAAATAAAAAATAAACCATCTCAGGAAGACCTTGGGAAAGAAAAGTAACCCTGCCCTGTTCCACCATCTCTTTACAGTTAGCTCCCTGACTCTGCCTCTGCTTCTATCTTTGTGTTTCATTTTTAATCTCACAGCTTCATATTTTTTAAATATATAGCAAACAAGAAAAGCAATAAGAGAACTACTACACAGCCAGCTCAACTCTATTACTTCTTATTACACCACGGCAATATTCCTTTTTCACCGGGAGCTTTGGACCTGCACAGGTTGTGGCAGGTAATCACCAGGAGCTTGTAGGCATCTGTAGAAATCACAGGCACACTCCTGTTTGCTCTGGAAGGACTCTGTTTTCCACACTAACTCCCCCTAGCTAATGTACACACTGGCATTTTGCATGCCTTCCTCACACGTGGGACAACATCAGCCTTGCTCAGAACCACCCAAACTCCGCGGAGGTCCTTAATGTGGTTAGGGACAGATTTCTTCAGAAAGAGTAAGAAACAGCTACAAAGGACAAGCAAATCCACAAGTCAGGCAGCATTTGAGAGGCAAAAATGACCCTGCAATTACGATGGGATAGGCAACTCTTTTCAAATTAGTGTACAAATAGTGAGGGACTGTGTAGAGCACCATATTATCTAAGCCAAAGCACTTCTATTAGATCATTCATTGACAGACTGGAAAACCTAATAAAATTTTTAAAAACAGACAAATACCTAAGTCTGAAAGAATGCCATGGAGCTTGCATAGGCTCCCACCAAAGATGTAATTCCATTAAGAGGGTTTGTCTAGTCTATCACGCTAATCCAAAGGATAATCCTCTTACGGGGGAGATCCCAGCATAGATGCTGGTGTGACCCAGCTCAGTGTTTAACAACCATCAGCATCAGAAAAAGCCTCCCTCCAAGTTAACCCAAACCCCTCCCCTTAATGAACCTGTTTTTTTGTTGGCAGAAAGTAACTGCATCTGGGCACTCTTCACTCTTTGCCCCAGACATAGTTAGAAGTCCCCACTATGTGACTCTTTACCTATTTTCATTAAAATTATCTTTAGATTTTTGAGTCTTTAACCCTCTTAATTTTTATAGCTCCTCTCTACTAAGCCTTTTTAAATTCCTTATATTGTTCTTAAATGATTAGTCATAGTTCTTATGACTAATCATAATCACTGTCTGAACAGTGTTGAACTATACTGGGTGCAGCATGACCATGAAGCCCTGGTGAAGTCAAAGTCACAAACTGTTTCTAAGGTCATTAGGTCATAATCTCAGACTCACAAAGAACTCACAATGGGGAAGACACCACTTTAGATTACTCCAAAGCTCTGGGCCTGCACTTACACCCACTAATTTATCAAGAGGAATCAATGTTTTTATTTTAAAAATGAAACTGGGGTAAATGGTTGGATCTCCACTTATTAACCAGTACTGCAGTGTGTTTACATCATTTTGTGTGGTAGGTTGGATAGAACTTGTAAAGCTGCTGATTGACCTCATGGGCTAGGGTTCACCAAAAGGATGGGAATTTGTTTCTGCATTCTTACATATTGGGTTGCATATTCCTTCATAACGGATCCGTAAGTAACTAAGGCCTTGGAGATTAACAGGCCTCCAAAATACTCAGCTAACCAAAAGAAAATACTAATTTTTTAAATCATGTCATAAAAAAGAGAAAAGTAAAAAAAGTCTGAGACCCTGAATAAAATTATTTTAAGGATGAAATTACATGCATGAATTAAGGGTAAGCAACTTCTTGCCATTTAATTAAACAAATCTCCAATTCTTCTCATCAGAATAAAACTGAAGGACAATGGATGCCTTTTGGGTTTTTTAATTTTTTAATATTGCACTTTATAGTACTTCATAAGAGACAATTGTCTTAATTAAAGCCATAAAATACCAATAATACATATATTCAGGGCTTCTGAATATAGTCAATCAATAAGCAGTCCATGAGTCATTCCTGTTTTGTATTGTTTATTGTAAATTGGAGTTTATCTGTTCTATTTTTATTAACTACAATTATTGTTCTAGGCAATCCTAATCTATTTATAAATTTTAGATGTGTGCTTTAATAAAACTGTTTGAAAATCAAAGAAATTATTCATTTCACAAAAGCATTCTTCGTTTTCAAAATAGCTTATTACAGTTTATTTAGCAAGTTCTAATACTACATGGAAATTATTTTAAAATTGTAGATTTTTTTCAGGAATCCATTTTGTTATGTAAAGCAAAGTTCACCCATATGGAGAATGAAATAGATAATTAGCAAACATATACCTGGGAAATGTAGGATGTGTTTGAGCTTTTATATAAATATAGGATGGGTGTAAGAAGTTCCCTTATAAAAATGGCAAATAGAGACATACAATTTTTCAGTAATTCCTTATGCCTAAATTATTAACCTTCCTTCAGAGGACACGTAGGACAGCAGAATTCATAATGCTTTGGTGGTTATTTTCCTCCTCTCTGCTAAAATACACAAGTTCTAACCTAGTATGGTACACTGTTTACACACACATACATAAAGATGTCCCCACAACTAAAAACTTTAATGTTTTACTTCATCACAAATTTTTATATATTTTTTTTTTTTTAACAGACAGGGTCTCGCTGTGTCACCCAAGCTAGAGTGCAGTGGTGCAATCATAGCTCAGTGTCGCCTCAAACACCTGGACTCAAGCGATCCTCCCACCTCAGCCTCCTGAGTAGCTGGGACCTCAGGCACATGCCACCATGCCTGGCTAATTGTTGTTGTTGTTGTTAAGAGATAGGGTCTCACTATGTTACAAAGGCTGGTCTCAAACTCCTGGGCTCAAGAGATCCTCCTGCTTTTGCTTCCCAAAGTGCTGGGATTAAAGGAATGAGCCACCATACCCAGCCCTTTTATATAATTTGAGTACAAGTAAAATAATTACTAAAAAGCACTTAGTAGTCTAGAAATATCCACCAGAACTGGGTACCTAAATTATCTATATAGAGTAAACATGGGTACTAAATTGGACAACCCCATCAATTTTATGTTAAATGGCCATATTGCCCTAAACAAAGGGTATCTGAACCAAGGGCCAGTGATAGTGCTCTGTTAGAGGCAGTTTTGTGGTCTGAAGAGTTTTTCTAAAGGGCTGAGACTATTCGGAAGAGGGAGCCTCTGTTACCAAACCGTGCTGTTGAACCCTGAACACAAAGTACACATACATGCCCTGCATCTAGCCTTGATATTTCTTCTGCTCAAGTCAAAAGACTCCGGAAGCAACAGCTTCCACCTTCAAGCAATCCACAGACTCAAAAAGCCATCAAAACTAAGAACAGCAAAAGCTACCTTCTTGATTCAGTGAAGTTGCTGCTAGCACTAAAAGAAAGAGAAATTACACTTTTGTTCTTCAGATATGGTTAAAACAAAGAAAATGTTGTCAACGTTGACACCAACATAGACATTTGCCCTATAACATATAAACTGTCTTTTAGACAGGTTATGCTAAAAATATCAGAATGCCATTTTTGTAAAGGATCTTTTTTAGGATAGACGTGGTCTCATGCTTCCTTTGTTCACCTCCATTTTAAAGGAACATTGTAACCCCTATCCTCACCCCTACAAAAATCCAGTGGATGCACTTCCAAATTACTTCTGTCATTTTATATGTGTTATGTTTATTATGAGCAATTTTCACTGGATGATGAGATACATGGCGATACTATGTCAGTTTATTCTCTGTGAATGTGTCTGTACATAGACAGGAAGCTATTTATTTGTACATAGGCTGTTTGGAGTATGTACTTCTGTCTCACATGGACTTCATTCTGATAAAGGGTGTTTCTTGTTGTTTCACTGTCCACACCTTTGTGCTTCTACTACTGATAACCAATTCATAGAATATCACTTTATATAACTAAGTCTCCTCAGTGTGAAAAATAATAGTAATAAAATTATTGACTCAAAGAAGTATTGTTTTGTTGTTTGGAGTAATTCTTACCTGTGACTAATCAGGACCCTCAGGGTCACAAGAAATACATACATGGTCATGGAAGTTTTATTTCAGGGATTTGAGGGGACAACAGGGAAAGCAAGAGTTACTGTTAATTATATAGATGCTCCTCAATTTATGATGAGGTATGTCCTGATGAGCCTATCATAAGTTAAAATATTGTTAAGTCAAAAATGCATTTAACACACTTAACCTGCTGAACATCACAGTTTAGCCTCGTCTACATGAAAGTTGCTCAGAACACCTACATTAAGCCTACAGTTGAACAAAATCATCTAACACAAAGCCTATTTTATACTAAAGTGTGGAAGATCTCATGTAATTTATTGATGTTCTACTAAACGTGCGTTGCTTCTGAACCATTGTAAAGTCAAAAGTCATTAAGATAAATGAATCGTCAAGAGTGAGCAACCATCTGTAACTACCACTTATTGAGTGCTTACTAATATCATTTGAGCTTTTAAATATCTGTGGGAACACTATGCACTCAAGGGACTACTCCAAAGGAACTGAATTTTAATCAGTTAAATATATTGAAAGTGTAAATTCAAAGGACTAGTGTTGCCTAAGCCTTTAGGTGCAACTTAAAAGTCTTGTTATAAATCTAATATTTTATATGAAAATAAGAATTCAGGCTGGGCATGGTGGCTTATGTCTGTAATCCCAGCACTTTGGGAGGCCAAGGCGGGGGGATTACTTGACTTCAGGAGTTGGAGACCAGCCTGGCCAACATGGTGAAACCCCATCTCTACTAAAAATTCAAAAACTAGCCAGGTTTCATGGTGGGCACCTGTAGTCCCAGCTACTGGAGGCTGAGGCAGGAGAATCGTTTGAACCTGGTGGCAGTTGCAGTGAGCCGAGATTGCCCCACTGCACTCCAGCCTAGGCAACAGAGTGAGACTCCATCTTTCAAAATAAATAAATAAGAATTCATGGTGTCTTTGATTACCTCAGTTAACTAAGTTTAAAAGATTAAATTTTAAATAATCCAATTTATAAATTTAGTTAATTAAATTCCCTCAGGCATTTTAAATTGTTACACATTTAACATACCTGATTTTCTCAAGCACTCCAAAAGCCTTACAGAAACCTAGAAAACAAAATTTTTTATGCACTTAATCAATTTCTAAGCCATTAGTGTAATAAATGAAACAAAATGTAGTAAACTGGGTTATAATAAACATTTCAATACCATTTTCAAACCTAATAAAAGTCTATGACATCTTTAAAATTAGTATTGAGTCTTATAAAAATTACATATTTCAAATTGCAATCGGATTATCCAATATGCTGGATTCCTTGACACCTTAAAATATACATAAAATAGCCAAATGATCATAAAACATATTCCTAAACCACAAAGTATAATACTACAAATTTGATTTACCTCACTATCTCTATATTTCTATAACATTTTCCCAAGCTTTGAAAAGTCACCCAACTAACGAGCAGCTTTACCATCTTGGGCAGGATACAATAACCGATGCTGAGTCACAATACCATTACTATCGTTTAGAGAGTCGTCCCCAGGACATGACACATGGGCCCTTCATACTGAATTACCTCAGGACATGACACATGGACCCTACATATGATGTCTTAATCTCAGGGCCTTAATTTCCTCATCTAAGAAATGAAGATAATAATAGTATCTACCTCAAATGTGGATAATGACATGATTAAATGAGATAATATAAGGTGCTTGGATAAAATCTGGCCCATAATAATTTTTAAAGTGTTTGCTATTTTAAGATTCTCTCTACTAAGATCCAGACATAATTACCAAAGTATAATATACTAGAAAAGAGTATGAGATAATTCTGGCCTGACTGTGTTCTTGGAAAACCCAAAACCTGCTGGGGTGATCAACACATCTTCTGATGATGATTAAGAGCCCGTTTTGGAAAAGGAACAGCTCCGGTCTGCAGCTCCCAGCATGATCAACACAGAAGTCAGGTGATTTCTGCATTTCCAACTGAAATGCCCAGTTCATCACACTGGGATTGGTTGGACAGTGGGTATAGCCGAAGGAGGGCTAGCTGAAGCAGGGCTAGCTGAAGCAGGGTAGGGCATCACCTCACCTGGGAAGCACAAGGGGTCAGGGAACTCCCTCTCCTAGCCAAGGGAGGCCATTAGGGACTGTACCACGCACTCCGGCCTAGATACTGCACTTTTCCCATGGTCGTCGCAACCCGCAGACCAGGAGATTCCCACAAGTGTCTACACCACCAGGGCCCTGCATTTACAGCACAAAACTGGGTGTTCATTTGAGCAGACAACAAGCTAGCTGCAGAAGTTTTTTTTATCATACCCCAGTGGCACCAGAAACACCAGTGAGACAGAACCATTCCCTCCACTGGAAAGGGGGCTGAGGGCAGGGAGCCAAGTGATCTGGCTCAGCGGGTCCCACCCCCACAGAGCCTAGCAAGCTAAGATCCACTGGCCTGAAATTCTCATGGCCAACACAGCAGTCTGAGCTCGACCTGGAACACTCAAGCTTGGTGGGAGGAGGGGCATCCACCATTGCTGAGGCTTGAATAGGCTGTTTTACCCTTGCAGTGGAAACAAAGCCACAGAGAAGTTTGAATTGGGCGGAGCCCACCACAGTTCAGCAAGGCCCATGTGGCCAGACTGCCTTTCTAGACTCCCTCCTCCCTGGGCAGGGTATCTCTGAAAAAAGGCAGCAGCCCCAGTCAGGGACTTACAGATAAAACCCCCACCTCTCTGAGACAGAGCACCTGGGGAAAGGGGCTGTTATAAGCACAGCTTCAGCAGATTTAAACCTCCCTGCCTGGCAGCTCTGAAGAGAGCAGGAGACCTCCCAGCACAGCATTCGAACTCTGATAAAGGATAGAATGCCTCCTCAAGTTGGTCCCTGACCCCCATGTATCCTGACTGGGAGACACTTTCCAGTAGAGGCTGACAGACACCTCATACAGGAGAACTCTGGCTGGCATCTGGCAGGTGCCCCTCTGGGATGAAGGTTCCTTCCTCTGGAATCTTTGCTGTTCTGCAGCCTCTGCTGATGATACCCAGGCAAACAGGGTCTGGGGTGGACCTCCAGCAAACTCCAGCAGACCTGCAGCAGAGTGGTCTGACTGTTAGGAAGAATACTAACCAACAGAGGGGAATAGTATCAACATCAACAAAAAAGACACCCACTCAGAACCCCATCTGAAGGTCACCAACTACAAAGACTAAAGGTAGATAAATCCACAAAGATGGGGAGAAACCAGTGCAAAAAGGTTGAAAATTCTAAAAACCTGAATGCATCTTCTCCTCCAAAGGATCACAACTCCTCACCAGCAAGGGAACAAAACTGGAAGGAGAATTAGTTTGATGAATTGACAGAAGTAAGCTTCAGAAGGTGGGTAATAACAAACTCCTTTGAGCTAAAGGAGCATGTTCTAACCCAATGCAAGGAAGCTAAGAGCCTTGATAAAAGGTTAGAGGAATTGCTAACTAGAATAACCAGTTTAGAGAAGAACATAAATGACCTGATGGAGCTAAAAACACAGCATGAGAACTTCATGAAGCATACACTAGTAACAATAGCCAAATCAATCAAGTGGAAGAACGGATATCAGACACTGAAGATCAACTCAATGAAATAAAGTGAGAAGACAAGATTAGAGAAAAAAAGTGGGAAAAGAAACAAAGCCTCCAAGAAATATGGGACTATGTGAAAAGATCAAATCTACTTCTGATTGGTGTACCTGAAAGTGATGGAGAGAATGGAACCAAGTTGGAAAACACTCTTCAGGATATCATCCAAGAGAACTTCCCCAACCTAGCAAGACAGGCCAACATTCAAATTCAGGAAATAAGATACTCCTTGAGAAGATCAACTCCAAGATACATAATCATCAGATTCACCAAGGTTAAAATGAAGGAAAAAATGTTGAGGGCAGCCAGAGAGAAAGGTGGGGTTACCCACAAAGGGAGGCCAGTCAGGCTAACAGTGGATCTCTCTGCAGAAACCCTATAAGCCAGAAGAGAGTGGGGGCTAATACTCGACATTCTTAAAGAAAAGAATTTTCAACCCAGAATTTCATATCCAGGCAAACTAAATTTCATAAGCAAATGAGAAATAAAATCCTTTACAGACAAGCATATGCTGAGAGATTTTGTCATCACCAGGCCTGCCTTACCAGAGCTCCTGAAGGAAGCACTAAAAATGGAAAGGAACAACTGGAACCAGCCACTGCAAAAACATACCAAATTGTAAAGACGATCAACACTGTAAAGAAACTGCATCAACTAACAGGCAAAATAACCAGCTAGCACCATAATAGCAGGATCAAATTCACACATAACAATATTAACCTTAAATGTAAACCTGATAAATGCCCCAGTTAAAAGACACAGACTGGCAAGTGGATAAAGGGTCAGGACCCATTGGTGTGCTGCATTCAGGAGACCCACCTCATATATAAAGACAAACGTAGGCTCAAAATAAAGGGATGGAGGAATACTTATCAAGAGAATGGAAAGTAAAAAAAGAGCAGGGGTTACAATCCTAGTCTCTGATAAAACAGACTTTAAACCAACAAAGAACAAAAGAGACAAAGAAGGGAATTACATAATGGTAAAGGGATCAATGCAACAAGAAGAGCTACCTATCCTAAATATATATGCACCCAATAAGGAGCACTCAGGCTCATAAAGCAAGTTCTTAGAGACCTACAAAGAGACTTACACTCCCACACAATAATAGTGGGAGTCAATATTAGACAGATCAATGAGACAGAAAATTAACAAGGATATCCAGGACTTGAACTCAGCTCTGGATCAAGTGGACCTAATAAACATCTACAGAACTCTCCACCTCAAATCAACAGAATATACATTCTTCTCAGCACCACATTACACTTATTCTAAAATTGACCACATAATTAGAAGTAAAGCACTCCTCAGCAAATGCAAAAGAATGGAAATGACAACAAACAGTCTCTCAGACCACAGCACAATCAAATTAGAACTGAGGATTAAGAAACTCACTCAAAACTACACAACTACATGGAAACCAAACAACTTGCTCCTGAATGACTACTGGGTAAATAACAAAATGAAGGCAGACAAAAGATATTCTTTGGAACCAATGAGAACAAAGACACAACGTACCAGAATCTCTACGACACATTTAAAGCAGCGTGTTGAGGGAAATTTATAGCACCAAATGCCAACAAGAGAAAGCAGGAAAGATCTAAAACCAACACCCTACCATCAAAATTAAAAGAACCAGAGAAGCAAGAACAAACAAATTGAAATTCTTGCAGAAGAAATAACTAAGATCAGAGAAAAACTAAAGGAGATAGAGACACGAAAAATGCTTCAAAAAAAAAAAAATCAATGAATCCAGCAGCTGGTTTTTGAAAACATCAACAGACTAAATAGACAACTAGCCAGACAAAGAAAAGAGAGAAGAATCAAACAGATGCAATAAAAAATGATAAAGGTGAGATCACCACTGATCCCACAGAAATATAAACTACCATCAGAATACTATAAACATCTCTATGCAAATAAACTAGAAAATCTAGAAGAAATTGATAAGTTCCTGGACACATACACCCTCCCAAGTCTAAATCAAAAGGAAGTTAAATCCTTGAATAGACCAATAACAAGTTCTGAAATTAAGGCAGTAATAGCCTACCAACCAAAAAAAGTCCAGGACCAGACGGATTCACAACTGAATTCTACTAGAGGTACAAAGAAGAGCTGGTACCATTCCTTCTGAAACTATCCCAAACAATAGAAAAAGAGGGAATCTGCCCTAACTCATTTTATCAGGCCAGCATCATCCTAATACCAAAACCTAGCAGAGACACACACAAAAAAGAAAATTTCAGGCCAATATCCCTGATGAACATTGATGCAAAAATCCTCAAAAAAAAAACAATACTGGCAAAACAAATCCAACAGCACATCAAAAAGCTTATCCACTATGATCAAGTTGACTTCATACCTGGGATACAAGATTGGTTCAACTTATACAAATCAATAAATGTAATCCATCACATAAACAGACCCAATGACAAAAACCACATGATTATCTCAATAGATGCAGAAAAGGCTATCGACAAAATTCAACAGCCCTTCATGCTAAAAACTCGCAAACTAGGCATTGATGGAACACATCTTAAGAGATATTTATGACAAACCCATAGCCAATATCATACTAATTGGGCAAAAACTGGAAGCATTCCCTTTGAAAACTGGCATAAGACAAGGATGCCCTCTCTCACCACTTCTATTCAACATAATATTGGAAGTTCTGGCCAGGGCAATCAGGCAAGAGAAAAAAATAAAGGTATTCAACTAGGAAAAGAGGAAGTCAAATTGTCTTGTTTGCAGATGACATTATTGTATATTTAGAAAACCCCATCATCTCAGCCCAAAATCTCCTTAAGCTGATAAGCAACTTCAGCAAAGTCTCAGGATACAAAATCAATGTGCAATAATCAAAAGTGTTCATATATACCAATAACAGAGAGCCAAATCATGAGTGGACTCCCATTCACAAATGCTACAAAGAGAATAAAATACCTAGGAATATAATTTACAAGGGACATGAAGGACCTCTTCAAGGAGAACTACAAACCACTGCTCAAGGAAATAAGAGAGCACACAAACAAATGGAAGAACATTCCATGCTCATGGATAGGAAGAATCAATATCGTGAAAATGGCCATACTGCCCAAAGTAATTTATAGATTCAATGCTATCCCCAGCTACCATTGACTTTCTTCACAGAATTGGAAAAAGTACTTTAAACTTCATATGCAACCAAAAAAGAGCCCGCATAGCCAAGAAAATCCTAAGCAAAAAGAACAAAGCTGGAGGCATTATGTTACCTGACTTCAAAGTAAACTAGAAGGCTACAGTAACCAAAACAGTATGGTACTGGTACCAAAATAGATATTTAGACAAATGGAACAGAACAGAGGCCTCAGAAATAACGCCACACATCTGCAACCGTCTGATCTTTGACAAACCTGACAAAAACAAGAAATGGGAAAAGGATTCCCTATTTAATAAGTGGTATTGGGAAAACTGGCTAGCCATAAGCAGAAAGCTGAAACTGGATCCCTTCCTTATACCTTATACAAAAATCAATTCAAGATGGATTAAAGACTTAAACATAAGACCTAAAACCATAAAAATCCTAGAAGAAAACCTAGGCAATACCATTCAGGACACAGGCATGGGCAAAGATTTCATGACTAAAACACCAAAAGCAATGGCAATAAAAGCCAAAATTGACAAATGGGATGTAATTAAACTAAAGAGCTTCTGCACAGCAAAAGAAACTACCATCAGAGTGAACAGGCAACCTACAGAATGGGAGAACATTTTTGCAATCTATCCATCTGACAAAGGGCTAAGATCGAGAAACTTCAAAGAACTTAAATTTACAAGAAAAAAACCCCATCAAAAAGTGGGTGAAGGATATGAACAGACACTTATCAAAAGAAGACATTTATGCAGCCAACAAACATGAAAAAAAGCTCATCATCACTAGCCATCAGAGAAATGCAAATCAAAACCACAGTGAGATACCATCTCACACCAGTTAGAATGGCAATTGTTAAAAAGTCAAGAAACAACACATGCTGGAGAGGATGTGGAGAAATAGAAACACTTTTACACTGTTGGTGGGAGTGTAAACTAGTTCAGCCATTGTGGAAGACAGTATCACTATTCCTCAAGGATCTAGAACCAGAAATACCATTTGACCCAGCAATCCCATTACTGGATATACACCCAAAGGATTATAAATCATTCTACTATAAAGACACACACACGTTTATTGTGGCACTGTTCACAATAGAAAAGACTTGGACCCAACCCAAATGTCCATCAATGATAGACTGGATTAAGAAAATGTGGCACGTATATACCATGGAATACTATGCAGCCATAAAAAACGATGAGTTCATGTCCTTTGCAGGGACATGAATTAAGTCGGAAACCATCATTCTCAGCAAACTGTCACAGGAACAGAAAACAAAGCACCATATATTCTCACAAATGGGAGTTGAACTATGAGAACACATGGACACAAGGAGGGGAACATTGCACACTGGGGCCCGTCACGGGGTGGGGGGCTAAGGGAGCGATAGTATTAGGACAAATATCTAATGTAGATGTTGGGTTGATGGGTGGATCAAACCACCAAGGCACATATATATCTACGCAACAAACCTGCACACGTACCCTAGAACTTAAATAGTAAAAAAAAAAAAAAAAAAAAAAAAAAAAAAAAAAAAAAAAGCCCATTTTAATAACATTCTCTAGATTTTGGCCTCAACCAACATCAAGCCAGCTACTCTTCAGTATACACATGAAATCTTTTTCTCCATCTTGAAGACTGCAGTTGTTTTGCTCGTCTTTGTTTTCCTCTGTACACTGAGGGTTAACACGTAGGTGTTTGGAGCTCTCACACACAAAGTTCTCGTCTCACTACCCTTCCGGGTCATTGCCCAAGGTCTTGAGACTTACAACCACTTAAGTTGGTTCCATATAGCTTTATCATCTTATTTCCCAAATGGCTTTGTTCCCTCTTACTGATGTTGGTTTTATCTTCTTCAGGATACAAACCCTTCTCTGGACTGAGACAGACTTGAAATGCAAATTGAGCAGGTCTAATTGTTTTCTATCATCCTCAACTCACTTGGAAGCACCAAGTCCACTCTTCCTTGTTTTTACTTTGTCTAGGTAGCCGAACTAACCTCTTGTATAGTCCTTAGCCTTTTAAAAGAAAGCATAACTCTTATTTTTGGCTTTTAAATATTTCTTGAAGTTAGCAATAAATGACCTACAGAAGTACTTAGGAAACCTGATGTTAATAAATAAGTTTTGATTAGCTTGTCAATCACTTGAATATGAAAAAATACTTCTTAATGGCTTAAAATCTCTTTCCAATTTTAATATCTTCAAAATTCCCATAGCAATTATTTATACTGACAGTTGGCTTACAAACATCTTTATCATGAATGGGTCTTTTTTATTACCACTTCCTGGTTGTCAGAAGTATCAAGTTACTGGGGTCCTCATGCATTGGGAAGTTATGAAACATACAGAAGTCTTGATACAAAGTGTACTATGATCAGAATCCAGCCTGTTGGGAAGACTGACTTTCTGTCTCTCCTTATGCAACAATGTGAAAGTTATTCCATGACTCTGAATCACCAGTTTCTTGCCTATGTAATACTATTACTATATTACTACCCCAAAGGGCTGTTGGAAAGATTGAGTTATAACTCCATAAAGTGCTGGCTTATAATAGGCTCTTAAAATATGTTAGATTCCTCCCTCCCCACCTCATGTGACTTTGAACAGTTATGTAACCTAAGATTCAGAAAACCTCTAACATGGGTTATTTCTTGGGTTATCTGAATACTTTCTAAGTTTCAAGATTACAGATATCCTAATTATCTTAGTATTCTAATACTACACCCATCAGAAATCCCATTGCTTCCTGGGATGCCACTGGTCTTGGTCCCCCCACCTACCCTAATCCAGCAATATACCAGGTGACCTGGGGATCTAATAGCCTAGCCTGGTTAATAAGCACACACCAAGAAGGACTTTATTTCAGTCTAAGTGGCAGGGTCATCCAGGACATTAAAAGTTCTGAAGTGCACCAAAGACCCCAGAATTCCCACATCTTTTGGAGGCTTTGGTGATCTATACCCACAAATAACATACTGAAATACTGAACTACTGCCTGGTCAATTTTGCCTTTAGGCCAACTAGAACATTAACCACATTCTATATCTCTCTACAGGGACAGGCCTAAGATTTTGCAAACCTGGAGTGGGCAAACAGTTGGTAAATCTTGCCACTCATGATCCCTCACCCATGGGATCCCATCAGCAATAAAACACAGCACCATTTCCCACTATCCTTTCTCAGAACATTCCAAGCAACTCTACCAGCCTGTCACATTGGATTCCAAGCAACTCTACCAGCCTGTCACATTGGCATGCAAAGGAAAACCTAACTGCCATGTTCTAGTCTCTCCTGTCAGTGAGGGTAATGAGAACTAAATAGGCCATTTTACTTTTCTGAGGTCACACTATGAAGCAGAAGAACTGGATATTAGGGTCTGTTTCTTTCATTTTGTGAATGCTCTTTGTTGCAATCATCAAAATGCATCAGAAGTGTGTTACATGTTAACAAGGGTGTTTTCACAGTGAGCCATGATGCACACGGGTGTCAGGGTTGAGGATTTGCCACTCACAAGCCAGAGTATCTGAAGAACTGTGATAAAAATCTTGTTTAAAAGGCTTAGGTTAGGTCAATAGTTAAGTTCTAGCCAGACCATGACTAATAGCAGGTTCTAATTAGTGAGAACTATGAAAAAAGAAGAGAAAGGCTTTTGCTGCTAGGATTTAATAATGGAATTTCCAGCAAACAGTAACGATCACCTCAAGGACCAAAAAACGTTATGCCCACATTTGATCACAAAATGCTCGGAATTTACGCATCTATGTCTGCTGGCAGATGCTAATGATCCATGTCCTTGAAATGAATCAGGGCAGGCAAAGTTGTAAACATTCTAACTTCCCTGTTTCTTCCCAGGAGCTCACTCAAATGTGTAATCAATCTCAGTATCAGTTCCACTAGAGTTCATGGGGGAAGAAAAAACATGTTTTTGTGAGGAAAATAGTGTCATTCATTCTCATTGGTCTAATTCAGGGATGGTCTTCAAAAGAGTCTGAGAGATGCAAGGAAGACCCTGTCTGTGCCCAGCATCCTTAAATTCCCTGTCCATCTCCAGGCTATTGCCTAGAATTTTGCCTTAGCACCTTATCTCTCCAGCTCAATGATTCTCAGCCAACAGGCTGTACCTGAAGTGCAATGGAACAACAGGAAGCTTTTTCAAACTACTTGTGTGAAACCCGGCCTCCACCACCTCCAGTTGCCCTCTCCAACCCCTGCAGTGTGCTCTCCCATGTGAGAGCCATAGACAGCCCTCCATTCAAGGAATGGTCCATAACCCACAGCAGTGTTGGATGGAAAAAACAATATTAAGAATCCTGTTCAGCCTAACACCCTGATCTCTCTGGAAATTGTAACTGGCACAAGGAGGAGTTCATGTCGAGTTTCTCCAAGTGATTGTGTAGAATGTCTTGTGAATTCATGCATTCAACAACAGGGATTCAACGGCCGGGCACGGTGGCTCAAGTCTGTAATCCCAGCACTTTGGGAGGCCGAGATGGGCAAATCACGAGGTCAGGAGATCGAGACCATCCTGGCTAACACGGTGAAACCCCATCTCTACTAAAAAAAAATACAAAAAACTAGCCGGGCGTGGTGGTGGGCACCTGTAGTCCCAGCTACTCGGGAGGCTGAGGCAGGAGAATGGTGTGAACCAGGAAGGCGGAGCTTGCAGTGAGCCGAGATCCGGCCACTGCACTCCAGGCTGGGCGACAGAGCGAGACTCCGTCTCAAAAAAAAAAAAAAAAAAAAACAACAACAGGGATTCAACACCTGCAATGTGCCAGATACAGGGCTTAGCACTGTGGCACCAGGGAACATAAGTCCCAGTCTGTTCTCAACCACTTCACTGTCCACAGAGGAAGACAAATAGTGTTAGCTTGGTGGCAAAAGTAATCGCTTTTTGCCATTGAAAGTAATAATAAGAACAGGCCAAGCACCGTGGCTCACACCTGTAATCCCAGCACTTTGGGAGGCTCAGGCAGGTGGATTACCTGAGGTCAGGAGTTCTAAGTGGCGGATTTTTAAAATGTGATGTTTGGGGGAACAACATTGAGCATAGCTAAAAAGGTAGGGCCTCCTGGGAAGTAGAGATATGTCAGCACCAGATTGCAGACGACCTGTTCTAATCCAGGGAGTAGCATGGACCCTATCCTGCCACCAAATGTCATTCACCAGCATGTGGCATGGTCAGATTGGGGCTTTAAGGAGCCTTCTGTACATAAAAAGAAATGGCTTGGATTTGCTTCCAAGTAATCTAGGTGTATAGAAGAAACCAGGTGGGCTATGAGTTAATTGTTGAGGCTGGATGATGGATACTCAGGAGTCAATTATACTATTCTTTTTCTGCATGATTGACATTTTCTATTATAAACAATTATCTTAAAACGGTAGTCCAGAGAAATCTCTCAGGAACTGTCACTCTCAATTATTAACCATTTGCGCCTCAGTGTGAAAGGAGAAAAGTTCTGATGGGAAAGAAAAACGCAGGGGACGCCTGGGGTGAGAGGAGACCAGAGAAGTAGAACCGAGGAGGGAAAAGGCAGTTAACAGAGAGACACGGGCATTCTAACACCAGTCAGCCTCCCTCCCTCCTGCCCGCTGCCACAGCACCCCCACCAGTTGCTCTCCCACCTGGATACTTGTGGCTGATACAGGCTGCATGTAGGGTATACACACCTGATAGCAATAACATAAGCAGACCCTGAGAATGACCCTCTATGGCAGACACATCTGAATGTGTTCCAAGCTAAGGAATCCGGCACGGCCAACCTGGAGATTCATACCTTATCAATGATGAACATCTGAGCCCCCGGCCCATCCCATGGAAAGCGGGCCATGCAAGGGATTGAGGCCCCGAGTTTTGGGCTAAACAAAGGTTGGTAAGTGGAGGTCATTAAGGGGAGGGTGTTAGGTGAAAATGCTACTTAAACTGCACACTGTTTGCAAGCAGTTACGGTTTTCCTGCCCAGCTTGCTTGCCACTGGACTGTTTGTAAGGTGGATAACTTGTCTAGCCCACCACTACTGGACTCTCCCCCCTGTATGTGAGCCCCTAATAAAACCCCACATCGGCCGGGCGTAGTGGCTCATACCTGCAATCCCAATACTTTGAGGCCAAGATGGGAGGATCACCTGAGGTCAGGATTTCAAGACCAGCCTGACCAACATGGTGAAACCCCGTTTCTACGAAAAATACCAAAATTAGCTGGGAGTGGTGGCACGTGCCTATAATCTCACCTACTTGGGAGACTGAGGCAGGAGAATTGCTTGAACCTGGGAGGTGGGGGTTGCAGTGAGCCGAGACAACGCCACTGCACTCCAGCCTAGGTGACAGAGAAAGACTCCATTTAAAAAAAAAAAAAAAAAACGCCAATGTCTCCTTTGCTGGCTCTGGGTCTCTCTTCTTCAGCCTCCTGAACCTAGTGCCTTCCCTATTGAGGTTAATAGGAGTTTCGCACAACACAAGGCCAGGCCACTTCTGCCCCGACACCCCTGGATTTGATCTGGTTTTTTTCTGGGGCCACTGCTGACTTCTTCCCCACAAAGGATACCCAGGTGGCTGCAGGACTTCCTGAGCCCACTTTAGCATCCTGATGACTTGAGTCTTCTCTGAACTGAGCTGTTTTGTCTGGGGTCTTGGATCTAAGATTTTGTGTCAAGTCCTTAAGGAGAAAGGGTTCACTCCAGGACAAGTGTATGGTTACACTAGGAGAGTTCCAAACCAAATGAACTCCTGGGACCACTGCAGAGTGGCTCCTCAACCCGGAGGTTCAGAGAGAACTCCCCTCCCTGTGAGCCTCAGGAGAAGAAATTGTTTGCAGTTATCACTCACTGGTGACAGAGCAGGTGCTGTCTGACAGAAGATAAATTGAAACATGTGTGTGCAAGTGAGAGGGTATGAGTTCATGTAGGAAAGACAGCATTAGACCAGGAAAAATCCTCTTCCAAAAATCCATTACTTCCACAAGCATGTGGGCCAAGCCAAGTGGTGTCTATTGAAAGAAAGAAAACTGTTCTTGTTTTAAGGCAACATTAAATCCGAAGATCCTGGGCTGTTCAGACAGGAAGTTAAGTGGGACTCCTTCCTGCGTCTCCATGCTGAATGGGGCAGAGGGGATGGGAATATGGTTACTGAGCTGCCAAAATATAGAACCATCTTCCCTCCTCATCAGAACTTTGCCCAACAACCTTCTCCCTCAGGTTCTTTACTCTGCTTTCCCTGTTGGGGTTGGGAGAAGGAGAATCATAATCTTCCTATCAGCTGCTTTGACATCTGCCGTAGTTTGGCAGGAACTAATCTAATGACGAGAGACTGACTCAGATTCTTTCTGGGAAGAGGCATTTTGGGGACAAGAAAGCAAAAGAGGATATGTGCGAGCAAAGCCCCAGAAGTTGGCAGCTAGCACAGGCTTCCCAGACAGCCACCTCCCAGAGTCACTGGGCATTGCCAGGTGGCCAGGCTGTGGGCAGTCCCCTCCCAGCCACACTGAAAGCAGGTGGGCATCCAGCAACACCGCTGCTACACCCCAGGCCGCCTTCCTGGGCACCAGTTGCCGAGGCAACGGGGGTACTTTGAAAATATTTTTTAGATGTGACTGCCAGGAAGAAGAGCAAGGTGAGAAGAGGGACGGAAGGAACAGAGATACCAGGCTGATACCCACTTGACACTGAAAATGCAGCCAGGAAGTTCTTGGTGCTGCTGCCCTCTACAGGCAAAACTGTAGATTATGACGCTCACCCACCAAAAATGCCCTGTAAATGAGATGTCTCACTTTCCCACCAAGTAGCCTGGGAGTAACAAAACAGGAACAGGGACAGGGAAGGCCCAGGGGTCCAGCTGCAGCCATGGTATCACCAGAAAGGGAAGAGACAATTTGAGAAACACTAGGTCAAAAGTTAAATGTTGCCAGTTCTGGAAATCGCTTGGTAATAATGTGATTGTACATACAAATGCAAAAGCAGGCACTGAAACCTACATGCTGCAGTTGGCTTGGAGACTGTCATCTATGCCATTCATGCACTGCCAATTTTGTGGGAAACCTGGTGGTAAACCACTGGTAGACCACCTGCTTCTGGCTGGGAATTTTGGATGTAGTGGATCAGCTCCCTCGCTGTCCTCTATTGTAAGTCAACCCTTCTTGACACAAGGGTTTGTAAAAAGAAAAAAAAAAAAAAGAAAAAAGATCATCTATAATCTACAATCAGTGTGAATCTTTTCTATTTTGACAATGATATAAAGAACTCTCATACCCTCAAGAACATGCTGGATATCCTCTGTGTAAAGCAAGGATACAATTTAATCTTTGCTTATAAAAATGTTCCAGCTTCCATGATTCAGGTGCACTACAGACCACCAGCAACATCTGGGAATGCATACGCAAATTCCCAGGCCCAACATCAGACCTGCAGACCCTGAAACTCTGGGGGAGAAGCCCAGAAATCCGTGCTTTGACAAACCCTCCAGGTGATTCTGATGTCTAGTAAAATTTAAGAACTAATGATTTATGTAACAATTATTCATTGGAAATTCCAAATATTACTGATTTCAACACACTCATTTCAGGCAATGACAGAGAAGAAATGAGTTGAGCTAAAAGCAAGGTGTGCAGAAGAAGCTAAGCCTATCCCCTCCCTGCCTGGGCAGGAATCACAATATTAGAATCTCAGGGTACACCAATTCCCCTTCCTACCATTGAGGGAAAGGCGATTCCCTCTGCTCCTGGCCAGGCCTTCAAGCTCAGAATGAGCTCTTAGTAATACAGGTGATCTAGGGATTAAGAGAAATAGGTTGTTTGGCAGGAGGTGCAGAACAAAGGAGGTTATTGCCAATTGAGCACTGATGCTGGAGCTCTCAGAAGGACCCTATTATGCAAGTAGAATTACCCCATTAACAGACGCAGGAACTGGGCCCTTAGGGAAGTCAAATAGCTTGCCCAAAGTCATCTCACTACTTAGAAGAAATGAGATTAGGACCAAGGCCCATGCAACAAAGACGACCATTTCTTTCTTCTAAATTCTACTGGGCCACTCTTAGCACTGTCTAAAAGAACTGTGATAGAAATGTCCTTTATCTGTAGCCACTAGCCACATGTGACTATTGAACACTTGAAATGTTGCAGGTGACCAGGTGCTGTGGCTCACACCTGTAATTCCAATAGTTTGGGAGACTGAGGTGAGAAAATTGCTAGAGGCCAGGGATTTGAGACCAGCCTAGGCAACATACTGAAAACTTGTCACAAAAAAAAAAAAAAAATTGGCCAGGTGTGGTGGCTCATGCTTGTAATCCTAGCACTTTGGGAGGCCAAGATGGGTGGATCTCTTGAGCTCAGGTGTTCAAGATCAGCCTGGGCAACATGGTGAAAACCTATCTCTACAAAATACAAAAAAAAAAAAAAGAAAATTAGCTGGGCAGCGTGGTGCACGCCCATAGTCCCAACTACCAGAGCGGCTGAGGTGGGAGGATCGCTTGAGCCTGGGAGACGGAGGTTATAATGAGCTGAGATCACAACACTGCACTCCAGCCTGGTTGACAGAGTGAGACCCTGTCTCCAAAAAAAAAAAAAAAAAGTTTAAATTCACCAGGTGTGGTGGTGCATAACTGTAGTCCCATTTACTCAGGAGGCTGAGGCAAGAGGATCACCCGAGCCCAGGAGTTTGAAGGTGCAGTGAGCTATGATACCACTGTACTCCAGCCTGAGTGACAGAGCAAGATCCTGTTTCAAAAAGAAAAAGAAGAGAAAGGAATAAAGGAAGGTTGCAAATGTGGTGTAACTGAGAAACTAAATCTTTCATTTATTTTCAATTAAAGTAGTCACATTGGGTTAGTGACTATTCTATTGCAGAGTGGAGGATCATATAGTTTTGTGTACCAATGCCACAAGAGTGGCAATCTTCACCCAAAATAATCCTCAGGGGAAAAAATAAACACACAAGAGGATTGGTATAGCTAACAATTTGTCATCTTATTCATTAATCTTTTAATGGAAATGCTGACAGATTCTTAACAGTGTCCGAGTTAAGAAAACGCATTTAATTCACAGATTCAGATTTCAAGAGGCCCACCTTCCTGAATGTTGGCAGAAGCCAGGGATGGCAGTGTGAGGTGCCCTGTACCACCAGCTAATGGCCTGAAAAAGGACAGAGAAGGCAAATCTGTCGCGGTTCTATATGTTAAGAGGACAAATCAGACAGTTACACCGTTGAAACTGACCCATAGAAATCAACTTAGTAGGGATAACTGATCTTGCATTACTTGGTGCTGGGCAGTGCAGTGCAGTCTCCCGAGATGGCAGTCCAGAGTGGCAAACCTGCTGAAGATAGAGAAGACAGATAATAGCGTATGTCATCTAGTTAAAACAGTTGGCATCTGTCCCTTGGCCATTCAACACCCACGTAGATGGGAAACCCAGCCCAAGGGGCTGTTTAATACATCCCAGAACAGGTGAAGGACCCCCAATTAAGGATCTATTGAATAAAACTGTCTCTTATCAGTAAGCAGGTTCCACTCTGCAATTCCACTCCAAGTCATATGAATTGCCTAAGATTCTGAGCCCCTTTCAATAGAATAAGCAAATCAGCAACAGCTGAGGTGGAAAAGTGCCCTATCAGTGCGCTCTGCAAAAGCAGGGCCTTGGTTCAAACCTTGGGCCAGCAGAAAGGTGGTGGAGAAGCAGATGGTGAGGATGGGGAGTGGAAGGACTGAAACAAGCCCCCAAAGCCACCAAAAGAATTGAGAGAAATTCTGAAATTTGGGTATTAGGGCCTATGCAATGCAGGACAACACAAGAGTTAAATTTTTTTTTTAGTAATCACTATAAGGATAAAAGAACAGCAGAGGAAAAAAGGAAAATAAAAAGCAGCACAAAATAAAAACAGGGTTCTCTTTCCAGTCTGTGCTCCGCATGGTGCCTTTACACTCACCGAGCTACTTTCAGAGACAGAGCCTGTCACATACCTCATTGATATCTATCAAAGTCCAGCACATTTCTGGGCACATAGTAGACTCTTAAAATACTAATCAGTTTGAAGTTACTGTGCTACATGGTGACTTTTCTAAGCCAGTGCTTCTCAAACTTTCATGTGCATATTAATTACCTGCATGATGTTAAAATGATATAAATTTTGAATCTTTTTTTAAGAGAAAGAGTCTCACTCCATCATCCAGGTTGGAAAACAGCAGTGCAATCAGAGCTCACTGCAGCCTCCAACTCTTAGGCTCAAGCGATCCTCCCACCTCAACTTCTCCAGTAGCTAAGACTACAGGCGTGCACTGCTGTATTAGTCTGTTTTCATACCACTATGAAGAACTGCCCAAGACTGGGTAATTTATAAAGGAAAGAGGTTTAATTGACTCACAGCTCAGCGTGGCTGGGGAGGCCTCAGGAAACTTGCAATCATGGTGGAAGGCAAAGAGAAAAGCAAGGCACCCACTTTCACAAGGTGGCACGAAGGAGAAATGCCAAGCAAAGGGGGAAGAGCCCCTTATAAAAGCATCAGATCTTGTGAGCACTCACTCACTAGCACGAGAACAGCATGGGGGAAACTGCCGCCATGATTCAATTACCTCCACCTGGTCTCTCCCTTGACCACGTGGGGATTATGGGGATTATAATTCAAGATGAGATTTAGGTGGGGACACAAAGCCTAACCATATCAACCACCATGCCTGGCTATTTTTTTAAAGAGATGGAAGCTTGAAATGTTGCCCAGGTTGGTCTCATATTCCTGCCCTCAAGCAATCCTCCTACCTCGGCCTCCCAAAGTGCTGGAATTACAGGTGTGAGCCACCGCACGTGGCCTCTGAATCACTATTTCAGTAGCTCTGGAACGAGGCTTGAGATTCTGCATTTCTAACGCATTCCCAGGGGAGGCCAACAAGCTGGCCACAGACCACACTTTGAACAATGAGCCCTTATTTTTCTCTGCTGGTCACAAGCTAGCTTAGCTGGTTGAAAACCACACTAGGGCAATCAAGGACATCAGTTTGATCTCCATCAGGGGGATCCCTCTTGCTCCGTGGTTGCAAACTGAACCCACAGCTCCAGCCATTTATCTTGGGTCTTGGATACACAGTCACACACACACGCACACACAGTGGGGAAATACAATGGGAAGAGATCACCATGCCTATCTGAAGGCTGGCATGTTATACCTGGGCTGCCATGAGGCAGCCCCACCTAAGTAATAACTATGTTCTCCAGTAGCCCTGACTCTGCCCTTTCCCTCCCCAATGTCCTCTTAACCCTATTCTCTGGACATTGATTTTAGAATTACTTTTACACAAATTCACTCGGAAGCAGGACTGCAAACAAGTCTCCTCTCTCATGCTGACTGGATGATCCAAAGTGGCTGCCTACAGAGCTATCTTGAAAAAGACTCTGACACCAGATTCTGGCTCTGCTGGAATAGCTATCATCATGGATTAATGTTGTCTAGTGTGGGGGAAAGATGGGGAAAGTGGCAGCATAGCCAGCATGAGGCAGAGTCTAAGCAGGTGTGAGGATTTCACAGGGAGGCTTATTTTGCCTCCTCTCAGATCCCAGAATGGGGGAAAGCTGGCGAGCAATCAAAGAGTAACTCCTCCAGCACTCCTCGGAGCTCATTTGGCATGAATACTCTTCTGACGAGGGCACGAGTGCTCCACTGTGTCCTGCTTACTGGCTTGGGCTGAAGAATCAGGCACCAGGTCTCTTGACTTTCGTCCCAGGCACTCCTGTCAGAAAGGGGCACTAAGAAGAAATAACACCTTAATGTGACTGGCCAATGATTAGCCTGTGAGTTCATCCCTCTTCAGTGTACCACGGGATAATATATTCTTCCTTGAGCTATAACAGTGGGAATATTCCAGAACTCTGCCTTTATCGCAACAGCAATATCTGTGTTATTAAGAAACAGGTGGGAGACTGAGTACCTCCTGCTTTGAAGTCTGAGGCACATGCCTATACTTCTCTAAAGAACTCAAACAATTAAGTAATTACTTTTTTGAAACTGCATTATCTGGAACTCTACCCTTGTAACCTATCCGCTGAACAGCCCTAAGTGCAGGCTGCTCATATCACAGAAATGGGCCTCCTGCTGTTTGTTCCCTTCTGCAGAATTATTGGCGTCATCTACTCAGGGACCTAAGTGAGGGCTGTGAGAAATAGAGTGAGGTATCTGGGTGTGCTTGCATGCCACCTCCAGATTCTGATGTCACCAACCTGCTGTTCACAATAGAGCTAAGTCCATACATAACCTGGTAAAACTTCAGAGCTCCAATGGCACCCAGGCAGGTAGCATGTAGGCATCAGATCCATGAAGAACTGCAAAAATAATATTAAATATTTACAAATATGTTTTTGTTGTTTCTGAGACAGGGTCTTATTCTGTCACCTAGGCTGGAGTGTAATGGCATGATCATGGCTCATTGCAGCTGACCTCTCGGACACAACTGATTCTGCCACCTCAGCCCATCAAGTAGCTAGAACCACAGGCATGCACCGCCAAGCCTGGCTAATTCTTTGTCTATAGAGATGGGGTCTCCCTATGTTGCCCAGGCTGGTCTGAAACTCCTGGGCTCAAGCAATCCTTCTGCCTAGGCCTCCCAAAATGCTGGGATTACAGGCATGAGCTACCATGCCCAGACAAAAAAAAAAAAAAAAATACAGTTTTAAGAAATGTCTTCACTGCATATTTGCTACCGTACTTAATGTTCACAAACTGTTAAAGTTGCTGTGTACAAGGATGGAATTCATGTAATAGAACTCCTCGATGTGACAATAGGCCTATACTATTATTTGCTGTGTGATGATGCATTTAATTCTCCTACACTTATCTCTATTTGCACAGCTTATGAAATCCTTGCTCATTTATACATTAGGGCTTCACTTGGATGCAACCCATCATCTGTATGTTAATATTTGTTACTAGGATTCTTTTCTCATTGGCCTGTAATAAAGTAGCATGTGTCTCAAAAAAAATATCATAAAGCAAGAAGTAGAAAAGACAACTAATCTGGATCTTCTTGGAAGGACTTAATAATGCATGGCTCTAGACTCCCAAGCCTGCCCAGGAAGGAACAGGTCTGGAGAGATCATATGCATGTGTTACGTGTGTGCATATAGGCACAGTGGTCCATGGTTTCCAACATAGCTTCTAGGAGCCAGGCACAGTGGTTTGCATCTGTAATATCAGCTACTTGGGAGGCTGAGGCAGGAGGATGGCTTGAGCTTGGGAGTTCAAGGCTAGGCTGGGCAACATAGCCAAATACTATCTCAAAAAAAAATTTGTTTTGGCCAGGTGCGGTGGCTCATGCCTGTAATCCCAGCACTTTGGGAGACCGAGGCGGGTGGATCACCTGAGGTCAGGAGTTCGAGACCAGCCTAGCCAACATGGTGAAACCCTGTCTCTACTAAAAATACAAAAAATTAGCCAGGCATGGTGGCGGACACCTATAATCCCAGCTACTTGGGGTGCTGAGGCAGTAGAATCGCTTGAACCCGGGAGGCAGAGGTTGCAGTGAGCTGAGATCGTGCCATTGCATTCCAGCCTGGGTGACAAGAGCAAGACTCTCTGTCTGAAAAAATAAATAAATAAATAAATAAATAAGAAAAAGCTGGACAAACACTTGTTAACCAGAGACCCCTCTTGGAAAGAGCATGTGCTCTGAGAACAGATCAAGGCTTGAATATGATGTTGGACCTAGAAATTCCACTTCTTGGAATCCAATCTACAAGTATACAGAGAACATTAGAGGTGGTTCACTCTAGCATTGTCACAACAAAAACTGGAAACAACCTATGTGTCCACCAGGAGGGAAAGTAGTTGCATACAACATGGTACCTTTATTCAGTTGACTGCTATATGGATATTTAAAGGAACAGAGTAATTCTGTTTGTGCTGCTATGGAAAGAGCTCTTAGCTATATTGTTAAGTGAAAAGAGTGAGCTATAGCATCGTGGGTGTATTGGACCCCCATTTATGTATATGTACAAAATAATTGTATCAAAATACACACGAAACTCTTAATGGTGTTTACATGTGGAGAGTAGAACTTAGAATGTGTTTTCCTATCCCAAGAGTAAAAATGAGACTTTCTCATCCTTATTTTCCCTTTTGTATACCATTTGAATTTTTCTTATGTGTATATGCTATTTTCAAAATTGAAAAATAAAATCCTACTTCTGCCACTTAACAACTGTGGTTGATTGCAAAAGCAGACCCAATTCTCACTTCTATCTGTCTGTGCTCCCCTTTGCAATATGACTTTGCAGTTCTTTCCATCTAGCAGTGGAGTCTATTTGACCTTCCCTTGCATCTGGGCAGGCCTCACGACTTTCCTTGGCCAACAGATTATGGTAGAAGTGGTGCAGTGCCAGTTCCAAGCCTAGGCATCATGAGGCCTTGCACCTGTCCACTCTTCCTCTTGGAATCCTTCCAATCTGCCATGTCAACAAGCCCAGGCTAGCCTCTAGGAGCATGAGAGCAACCAGGTGGCCAGTTGTGCCCTACTCCTAACAATCCAGCTGACAACCAGACAATCTCTAAAACTGTGAGCTAAATAACTGGTTGTTGTTTTAAGCCACAAATTTGGGGATTGTTTGGAACACAGCAAGATCTAACTGGCCTTCCATGTCATCTTGGGAAGAATCTCTTTCCTTTTTTGAAAGATGGGGCTAATTATCCACTATATAAGGGTTTATTTTTGTTTTTGGTTTTGGTTTTTTGTTTTTTTTGCAAACGTTTAAGTGACGTAACATGTAACAATTCAAATAGTAGTTCCTTTCCCCTTCCCCAATGCCAATGATAGAATATGAATCTTGAAGGATGGATGCTTTCACCAAGCCAGAAGGCAGGCATCACCCTGTGCCTGGCTGAAAAGTTGATGACTTCACCCAGTGGGGATGGACGCGCCAGAATCATGGGTGGGCGGAATTGTGGGTGTGTACTGGGAACATCGAGTAAAGTCTTCCTAGCCAGCCCCTACAGAAAGAGCTCTGAAGGCTCAATAAGAGGACATACAAATCTATACACTGGGGGCACCTCCTGACGGAGCTGGAGATGGAGAGAAAGGACTAGAACGTTCTCAGCAGGGCCACTTTGGAGGTCAGCTCAAAGCCAGGAAGGGGTGAGAAGATTCCTAATGGAAGTCTTTACTTCAGCAGAATTTGCCACAGTTGTGGCAGCCACCACAGCCCCTCACCCAGTAGGTGGCTGCAGTGCAGAGCTGTTAGAGGTCTTTCTCCTCTGAGATAACAAAACAGTCTTCAGGGATTATCCATGGTCATAAAGTCATGTTATTCCCCCAAGGCTGCCAACCTCATGGGATTTCATGTGGTGGCCACAGAAGATCCAGCCTCCAGCTTCTCCAGCTGTTCCAAGTAATGACTCTGAGCTGCCCTGCTCCTCTGAATGGTTCAAGAGGAAGCGTTCTCTCCCTTTGAGGGGCCCTGGGGAATAGCTCCACGGGGTCCTGGAACACTAGAGCCTCGTAAGCAAGATGAAGGAAAGGAAGCCTGCTTGAGCATGAGCAGTCTTCCACCAGAGTGAGGCCTGAGGGAAAACAGAGAAAGAGAGAGTTGCCCAGCCCATCTGCAGAAAGAAGATCCTGATAACTAATCACTCATCCACTGCAGGATGCTCAAAATACCTTGAGACTGATAGGACAGTGGCCAGCTCATTCATCTGAGAGGATGGGTGGAGACTGCCAGGCAGTGCTGGGCACCTGTCTGAGTTCATTTTCTGTTGCTAGAACAAAATACCACAGACTAGGTAATGTATAAATAAAAGAAAGGTATTTCTTACAGTTCTGGAGGTCAAGGGGCTGCATCTGGTGAAGGCCTTCTTCCTGCATCATAATGTTTCAGAGGCCAACACACAGCAAGAGGGCAAGAGCGTGCCAGCTCAGGTCTCTCTTCATCTTCTTATAAAGCCATCAGTCCCATCATGGGAGCCCCACCCTGATGACCTTCTCTAACCCTAATTACCTCCCAAAGGCCCCATCTCCAAATGCCATCGACATATGACTTTGGAAATTAAATTTCCAACACATGAAACTTGGGGGATACATTCAAACCATAGTGGCACACATCTTTTCTTCAGGTTCCATATCAGGAGTTCCATCCTATGAGAGAGGCCAGGTGGAAAAGCAGGGGAGATGTGTGGGAAGGGCATCTTACACGCAGGGAAGAGCATGAGGACAGGCACAGGGACAGGAGAGCCTGGAACGACCCTATAGTTTAGAGCAGCTGGAACTTACCAGCATATAGGCCATGGCACTGGCAGCCAATAGGGTGTGAAGGGATGGGGAGGACAAGTCATCTTAAAGAACTTGAATTTCATCTTGAAGGCAATATGATCTTTTTACTATCAATTGGAGAGGGGAAATTCGGCACGGATCCTAGCACACAGTAAATGCTCAGCCATTGTTGGATAGATGAATTTAAGAAGAAATGAATCTGGATCCCTGTAAGCCCTCAATGTCAGCAGTCTATCAAATTTGGGAGACTCTCACTCAATTTTAATTATATTAATAAAAGCTACAACTATTCATTGAGCGCTTATTATTAGTATCATCTCACTCTCTCTCATATATAGCTGAACATTGGAACGATCCACAGAGATTTTAAAAATATTAATGGCTAGCTCCCGCACCTGAAATTTTGCTTTAACTGATCTGGGTGCTCCCTGGCAGTTGGACTTTCGAGACTCCTATGGTGATTCTAATGTACAGTCAAGTTTGAGACCCATTGCCCTATCTCATTTAATCTTCACAACATTCCCATGAGATAGGCACTATCTTTTTTTTTTTTTCTTTTTTTTTTTTTCTTTTTTTTTTTTTGAGACGGAGTCTCACTCTGTTGCCCGGGCTGGAGTGCAGTGGCCAGATCTCAGCTCACTGCAAGCTCTGCCTCCTGGGTTTATACCATTCTCCTGCCTCAGCCTCCCTAGTAGCTGGGACTACAGGCGCCCGCCACCTCGCCCGGCTAGTTTTTTGTATTTTTTAGTAGAGACGGGGTTTCACCATGTTAACCAGGATGGTCTCGATCTCCTGACCTCGTGATCCACCCATCTCGGCCTCCCAAAGTGCTGGGATTACAGGCTTGAGCCACCGTGCCCGGCCGATAGGCACTATCTTTACCCCAGTTTGCAAGTGAAGAAAGGGAATCTTAAAAAACATTAAATAACTTGCCCAAGATCCCATACTTCAGGCTGGGTGTGGTGGCTCATGCCTATAATCCCAGCACTTTGGAAGGCTGAGGCAGGAGGATCACTTGAGCTTGAGAGGTTGAGGCTGCCATGAGCCATGATCGTACCATTGCACTCCAGCCTGGGTGACAAAGCAAGACCCTGTCCAAAAAAAAAAAAACCGGCACACAATTTAGAAACTACAAATTCAGCATACAAAGCTGCCATGGATTTTCCCAGAGATACAGGAAAATAACTAGAAACTTTCATACTCACCTTTCTTCTTTTCTCCGGAAGTTCTCAGTGATTAGAACAAAAGACTTCTTTTTACATGAATCTTGGAACATTGAGTGATCTGTGAGTTTGGAACATTGAGTGATCTGTGAGAGAGACTGAGAGGATGATTATGAGTCAAGGTGAAGTTTATCAACTGTCAGACTTGCTTAAAGTATTAGAGTTGAGACTTATGCAGGTTTAACCAGAGAAAGAGGGACTAGACTGTTCTGTTTTCCCAGAGTTGGAGGCAAAAGTGTGGGGTGATGTCCTCTATGTTCCTGGACCAGGGAAAGAGAGAGCAAAATGAGGTAAAGAGGAAGACAGTGGTGATTCAGCTGAGGAAGGGTGGAAGAGTGAGTGCTGAAAAGCTCTTCTCATTCTCCTGCCAGTACAAGCAGCTGTCTGCGTTTTCAACAATTCTTTGTCTTCTCCAAAAGGACAAAACACATTCTACATAAAGGCGCTTCTGTTAGCAGCTGTGGTGGTGATTTCAAAGGCGGGGGGTCGGGGAAGTGGAAAAAACAAAATGTTCATGATTCTTTTTCCTCAAATGTGTTGGGCTACTGTGGTAAGGAAAGGAAATGCATTACTAAATCAAGTGGTAACTGGGTCCCTCTGCTGATGGGCACAGCATTAAACGACGTGGGCACTCAGCACGGTGGATGCAGCCTCTGAGGGAGAAAGCGGGTGTGGTGGGGAAGCCCCTTTGCAGTTGCAGTGCTTCATAAGATCTAACTCTACTCAACAGTTTTTCTTAGAGATTACGCCTGTGTGCATTAGCCCTCTTTGGGTTTTAAGTATACAGTTTGATCTAGCATCTTCAAAAATGTATTAAAATGGTGCAGGAGTAACTCTCCTCACAGGACCCAAAATATAATTATAGAGCTGGGCTTCAGGAAGGAACTGGAAAGTTGTCAAGACTCCCTGCTCCTCCGATAGCTGTTCGTTTTCTCTCACTCTACAGATCCCACATACCCTCCACTGCTCCAGTCCACAGGACAAGAAACACGGCCACCACTGCCGGCTGCTACGCTGACCTGGGCCAGCTGCCTCAGTCCAGACTCCTGGGGCAGGGCTCCCGAGAGGCCTAACTTGGGTCAGGGTAAATTCCTGGTCCAACTAGCTGGAGACATGGGGGAGGTACACGAATGGCTGCTGAGGTCGAGAGCTGCCATGTGTGCGGGAAGCAGTTAAGAGAGAGGGGTCATTTTAAATCTCAAAAGAGACTCCAGAAAGTGCTAAGAATAGGTGTCAAAACAGTTCCTGACTTTCACATCTCCATAAGCACCACTCAATCCCTCCACTCCACCTTGGTGTCTGCAGATGAGGAAGGCCTCCCCATCAGCCAGCATACTTGAAGTCACTTTCCTGCAAATCCAAGGAGTTTCTCAGCTTGGCAGCCAGACAGACTCGTGCGGCTGTGTTAGAAGTGATGCTAACCAGGCACAGTCAAGGCTCTTTAAAATACAGTGTGGGCTGGGCACGGTGGCTCACACCCAGAACTTTGGGAGGGTAAAGCAGGAGGATCACCTGAGAGCAGGAGTTCAAGACCAGCCTGGGCAACATAGTGAGATGCTCGTCTCTAAAACAAACAAACAAAAAAAATTAGCCAGGCATGGTGGTATGTAACTGTAGTTCAGCCAGGTGGGAGGCTGAGGTGGGAGGATAGCTTGAGCCCAAGAGTTTGAGGCTGCAGTGAGGTTTGATTATGCCACTGCACTCCAGCCTGGGTGACAGAATGAGACCCTGTCTCTACCAAAACATGTAAAAACATAAAAATAATTGGCCTGGTGTGGTGGCACACTCCTATAGTCCCAGATACTGGGGAGGCTAAGGCAGGAGGATTGCTTGAGCCCAGGAGTTCAAGGCTACGTGAACCATGATCAAACCACTTCACTCTAGCCTGAGTGACAGAGCAAGATCTTGTCTCAAAAAATAATAATAAAACAAAATAAAGATTGTGGCTGACTCTGCCCCTCAGTGAGCCATGAGAGTCACCTGAGATGCAGCTGTCCTGGGTGTTTTCAAAGAGAAGGAATCCAGAAAAGGGCAACCTAAGTGCTGAAGACACAGGCCCTGGAGCAAATGGCAGACTTCTGGTCACTGCTCATTACTGGCACCGGCTCAGTAGTGCCCGACTGGGAAAAGCCTCAGAGGAAGCTGCCCCAGCCTTGCCAGAGTGGGAGATGACAAGGAACGCTTTCCTGGACCAAAAGCAGAGAAACTATCTCAACCCACAGACCCCAAGAAAACAACATGGACACCATCCCTGAAAACATCTCCCCACGCAGGCAGGACGTCCCATCTTTTTGCCTTTTCTTGTTTAATGCCTCCTTCAGGCAGAGAGAATAGTCTGGTTAGGTTCGCGTTTTGACAATACTGACAGGATAAGTAGTCCATAAACTGAAGTGCCCTGCAATCTGAGCTGGGTCACCAAAAATCCCATTCTTGGGGCCCCAAATATCTGTCCTTTTCTTAAAAAACACTTTCTAATGTATATTTGTAGGTGGAAGGGTGACGATGACCTGTAGAATGGTAGGTAATGGTCAGTTCCCCGCCCACCAGGTGGGACAAGGTGACAGGGTAGAACAGTGGCTCCCAAACTTGGCGTGCGTACAAATCACTGCAGGGATGTTGAAGGAGATTGCAGGGTCTTCTTTCCAGAGTTCCCAATTCAGTGGGCTGTTGGTGGGGTCCAGTAATTTTCATTTTAATGAGTTTACAGATGATGTGGATGCTGCTGAGAACCACTGGAGCAGAAGATAATGTTAGTTGGTTTCATTTCTTAAAGCGTAAAATATTAGCCAGCTGCAGATAAAGAAGGCTTAAGGGACTGTGTAACAAGTGTGTTCATTCTGTCTTTTGATATGTCCATCCCTTAGATAGATGTCGTCCTCTGAATTTTCATCCCTTCAGCCTGATTCTGAAAGCAATTTAACCTGATTTTACCTTAATAAAAACAAAAAATAGTGGGCCCACAAATCTGTAAGAAAAAGACAAGTGGCCCAATAGAAAAATGAGCAAATAATGTGGGCCGGCCTTTCACAGAAGAGGAAACAGAAATTGCCAATCAACCTCTGAAAAGAGGTTCAATCTCACTGGTGATCATGAAGATGTAAATTAAACCCACAATGAAATACCATTTCATAGCAACCACAATGGCTAAAGTTACAAAGTCAGACACTGCTTCATGAGGGTGTGGAAAACAGGTATTTTCATGCACTGCTAGTGGATGGAAATAGGCACAACTTCTTTAGAAAACAATTTGGCACTTCTGGTGAGGTTATGTAAGTCCTCTAGTAATTTAACGCTTATGTAAATAACCTAGAGAAACTCTTGGACCTTTGCTCCAGGAGACAGATAAGACTGTTCAGAGCCACGCAGCTCACAGTAACAAAAGTTGCAATGTTTATTGACAGAAGATGGAGAAACGTGACGTATTCATCAAATGGATGGCAGTCAACAGAAAAACCATATGAACTGCGGCTATAGACATCAACAGGATGAAGCTCAAAAACAATGCTGGCTGGAAGCAACTCACAAAAGGAACATACCATGTGATTCCATTTATGTAGGAAAAACCTCAGAGCACGTTATTTAGAAGTCCATACAGGATACCGTTGGAGGAGGAAGGAGGTAGATTTGGAGACGAGCACATGGGGTGCAGTGATCAGCTGTCCAGGCTTCCTCAGAGTAAATGGTTAACTAGGATCTGGGACATTCAGTGCTAAAACCAGGACAGTTCTGGACAAACCAGAAGGAGGCAGTCACCCCTTGGACAGGTTCAAAGATACTGGTAATGCTTCAGTTCATTACAGCTGAGATATGAGAACATGGTGGTTTTTTATTTTTGTTTAGTCTTTTAAAATGTGTGTATATGTCACATAAACTTTGGTATGTGTGATATATTTTACAAGGTGTAAAAATGTGCAAAATGTTGAAAAAATATACTAAGAAAGATACACCATGACAGAGGATAATACGAAATCAGTACCACTGTTCTGGAGGGCACTTTGGCAACGATATATTTCAAAAGCCTTAACAATAGGCATAATCTTTAATCCAGAAAGTTAACTTGCATGACACAACACACTGGGAAAAAAATCAGATAAGTGAACACAAATGTATACATAGAGGTGTTCATTATTACAGTAGTTATGATATGAAAAAATTAGAAACATGTTAAATGTTCAGCAAAGGAAATTTTAAAATTAAGGTACATTCCTATGGTTTATAACTCTACACCCATGTATGTATTTATTTATTTATTTTATTCTTTTTTTCTATGGCTTTAGGGGTACCGGGGTACTCAAGGTTTTTGGTTACATAGATGAATTATATAGAATTCATCTACTACTAGGCACAACGTATACTCCTCGAGGTACTGGTGCACTGAAATCTGAGACTTCAGCACTCCTCACCAAAGTAGTGTACATTGTACCCAATATGTCCTTTTAAACCCTCACCCCCTCCCCCTTCCTTCCCCTGAGTCTCCACTGTCCAATATAACACTCTGTGTGCCCTGTGTACACATAGCTTAGCTCCCACCTATAAGTGAGAACATACGGCATTTGGTTTTTCCATTCCTGAGTTATTTCACTTAGAATAATGGCCTCCTGCTCTGTTCAAGTTGCTTCAATAGACATTATGTTGTTCTTTTAACGGCTGAGTAGTATTCCATGGTGTATATACACCACATTTTCTTTATCCACTCATCAGTTGATGGGCACTTAGGTTGGTCTGATATCTTTGTAATTGTGAATTGTCTGCACCAATACAAATCACATTAATTTCTAAAATTAAAAGCATACAAAAAAAGGACTGTGGTTGTTGTCATAAAACATCTTCAGAGGCTGGGCATGGTGGCTCATGCCTGTAATCCCAGCACTTTGGGAAGCCGAGCTCAGTGGATCACCAGAGGTTGGGAGTTCGAGACCAGCCTGACCAACAGGGAGAAACCCTATCTCTACCAAAAATACAAAATTAGCCGGGCGTGGTGGCACATGCCAGAATTCCCAGCTACTTGGGAGGCTGGGGCAGGAGAATCGCTTGAACCCAAGAGGCAGAGGTTGTGGTGAGCCAAGATTGCACCATTGCACTCCAGGCTGGACAAAAAAAGCGAAATTCCATCTCAAAAAAATAAAAAATAAAAATCATCAGAGACAAGAAGACTTCTCTTTAGTTTAGGAAAATACTTCAGTGGGCCATTTTCTATATGAAAGGTGGAGATACCCTGGAAATGGTGAGGAAGGAAAACATTGCAGGCAAATAAACTATCTCTGAAGGAGAACATGATAGTAATTTGTCTGCCAACTGACAGTGACCAACAGACCTTAGAACAGGAACAAAGGAAAGCTGGGAGAAGGGTCTCACCTAAGGGGAAAGATGGACTGTGAGGAATTTCCATAGTGGGGAAAAGAGATGTCTAATATTCTGGGGTAAACCCTAACCACCCTTCGCCACTCCCAGACTTTGAGGGGAGTGCTCACACTCACGACCACCTTACACCACTGTCACTTGGGAATGAAGGAAGAAGTGCCTGGCCAAAACAATTCAGTTGGAATCTCCTAGGGTGGGGACTAAGCATCACTATTTTCTTTGAAAATCTCCTCAGATATTTCTAATATGCAGCGAGAATGGAGTGCTATTGGACTAGAGTAAAAATAAAAACTCAGGCCAGGCACAGTGGTTCAAGCATGTAATTATAGGCAGGGTGGCTCACACCTGTAATCCCAGCACTTCGGGAGGCTGAGGTGGGTAGATCACCCGAGGTCAGGAGTTCGAGACCAGCTTGGCCAACATGGTGAAACCCCATCTCTACTAATAATAAAAAATTACCTGGGTGTAGTGGCACACACCTATAGTCCCAACTACCGGGAGGCTGAGGCAGGAGAATCTCTGGCACCTGGGAGGCGGAAGTTGCAGCGAGCCGAGATCACACCACTGCACTCCAGCCTGGGTCACAGAGCAAGACTCTGCTTCTGAAAAAAATAAAATAGAATAAAATAAAAAATAAAAGTTCAAATTGATGGGGGCTGGCTGGGCTAAGCCTTATACTAGGTAGTTACTCATTTAAAGTTTCCAACTTCATGAGGTGGATACGATTCCTTCCATTTCACAGATTTGGAAACTGAGACACGTGGAGGCCTAAGTAGTCCAAGAAGACTGAGATGCACTGTGGGTCTTGCAGGCTGTGGGAACTGGAGAGGAGCTGGGGGAGCACTGAAGGGGAAGGGGAACAGTGCGGCAGGGCTGGAGTAGGCAGCACACAGCAGGCCAGGGGTACATGAACAGGTGATAAAGACAGGGGCATTCGAGCTGTCACCAGGGACAACTTAACCCCTGGAAATGGGAGACACCCTCTACTTGAGCCCTGTGTGGCAGCCATGTGGCCATGGGGAGCAGGGGTGAAGAAATTATGCTATTTTTAACTAAAGCTGCAATGGGAGGATTTAGGTCAGTAGAACATCATCAACTCGACCAGAGTTTGGCTTAGACAGCAAAGCTGACACCCTCTCCCATGGAGAACAATTCTGGGAAACTTGTTTTTATTATTATTATTTTTTTGAGACAGGGTCTTGCTCTGTTACCCAGGCTGGAGTGCAGTGGTGCAATCTCAGCTCACTATAACCTCCCCCTCCCAGGTTCAAGTGATTCTCCTGTCTCAGTCTCCTGAGTAGCTGGATTACAGGCACCCACCACATGTTCGGCTAATTTTTTGGATTTTTAGTAGAGACGGTGTTTTGCCATATTGGCCAGGCTGGTCTTGACCTCTGGACCTCAGGTGATCTGCTCGTCTCAGCCTCTCAAAGTGCTGGGATTACAGGCGTCAGCCACTGTGCCCGGCCAATTCTGGGAAACTTTTAAGGTCAGCAAGGGCTAACAAACTTGGGGTATTAAGAACCATTTACAGAGAGAAACTCTTAGCCCCTCACATGACTTTCAAATCTGTCCACTGAAAAGAGCTAGAAACAACAGCCAACCTGGTAGCAGTGAGCAGCTCTAGAGCCCAGATTATGGTCTTGAAATACAATTTCTCACCAAACTATAAAAATAAATAAATAAACACAAACAGGGCTTCTTGGAGGAATGGCTGAGTCCAGGTCTGAGCAAAATGAGCCTGGAACAGATATGTGCAAGATGAGCCTGGAACCTATTGTTTTACCAAATAACAATAAAGCTACCGAAGATAACTAGGATTATGTCAGAAAGACTCAAGAAGAAGCCACTTGAAGAGAATTCTAAAATAGCACCTGTTATGGGTTGCATTGGGTTCCTTACAATTCATACACTGGGTCCTAACCCCCAGTATTTCAGAATGTGACCTTATTTGGAATAGGGTCATTACAGATGTAATTAGTTAACCTGTGGTCATACCACAATAGGATGAACCCCTAATCCAATATGCCTGGTGTCCTTATAAAAGGGGGAAATTTGGATACAGATATGCACCCAGGAAGAATACCATATGAAAATAGAGGCAGAGATCAGGGTAAAGTTTCTATAGCTCAGGGAACACCAATGATTGCCAGGAAACCACCTGATGTCAGGAGAGAGGCATAGAACAGATTCTTCCTCACAGCCCACAGAAGGAACCAAGCCTGCTGACATCTTGATCTTGAACTTCTGTCCTTCAGAACTTCAAGACAATGCATTTCTGTTCAAAACAATAAAAAGTGCACTAGGAGAAAGAAAGGTTTCAGATATGCTAAAAATAATTCTACTAATTGCCATCAGTTGGTAAGAAGCACTCAGTGGAAAAGAGGTCTTATGTGTCTGAAGAAGCATAATGAACCCACCCCCTCACCTTTCAGATGCCACATACACGTGTGGCTTAATGGAGACTATTGATAAGGAGGAGGAGGAGGGAATTATCTTCTTCTTCCCACTCTTACCCACCCAGAAGCAATTAGTGAACAGGGAACAAAGAAAGGCACATGCCTTCTTGTTCTAAGACTTAGGAGACTGGAGCCAGGTGAGGGAGAGAGGCACCCTGGGAAATGTTTGCATCCCAAAATGTGACAGAGCCCGGCAGTCCACTGAAAGTGACAAACATTGACTGAGTAGCCAATGGATTTCCAGGTCTAGGGGAAGTATTCTTCCCGTCCTGAGGAATCTATTTAACGCTTGACCGAGAGAACTGGGAAGATGGGTTGCAAAGTAGCTCTTATTGGGCATCTACTAGATGCTTTGGTACTGGTTGGATACCGTGCCAGATACTTTCACACTGTAATTTTAGTTAATCCCCATAGCCATCGTCATTAGGGTTTTCCAGAGAAACAGAACCAATAGAACATGAGACTATTTAGAAAGAGATTTACTAGCCAGGCGCGGTGGCTCATGCCTGTCATACCAGCACTTTGGGAGGCCAAGACAGGTGGATCACCTGAGGTCAGGAGTTCAAGACAAGCCTGGCCAACATAGTGAAACCCTGTCTTTACTAAAAATACAAAAAATTGGCTGGGCATGGTGGTGAGTACCTGTAATCCCAGCTACTCAGGAGGCTGAGGCAGGAGAATCACCTGAATCCAGGAGGCAGGGGTTGCAGTGAGCTGAGATCATGCCATTGCACTCCAGCCTGGGCAACAAGAGCAAAACAGGAAGGGAAGGGAGGGAGGAGGAAGGAAGAAGGGGAGGGAGGGAGGGAGGGAGGGAGGGAGGGAGGGAGGAAGGAAGGAAGGAAGGAAGGAAGGAAGGAAGGAAGGAAGGAAGGAAGGAAGGAAGGAAGGAAGGAAGGAAGGAAGGAAGGATTTATTAGAAGGAATTTGCAAAAAAAAAAGAAGAAGAAGGAATTGGCTCACACAATTTTGGAGCATGTGCAAGTCCAAAATCTGTGGAGTGGGCTGGGAGCCTAAAGACCCAAAAGAGTCTATGCTGCAGTTCCAGTCAAGTCCAACAGACTGGAGACCCAGCCAGTCTCTGATATTGCAGTTTGAGTCTGAAGGCCATCTGCTGTAGAACCAGGAAGAGCTGATGTTGCTGATGTAGTCTGAAGGCATCTGCTAGAGAAGTAGGGGAAAGGTTTCTTTTGCTCTATTTTGGCATTCCACTGATTGGATGAGGCCTACCCACATCATGGAGGGGAGCCTACTTTACTTAAAGTCTACCAATTTGGGCATGGTGGCTCATACCTGTAATCCCAGCACTTTGGGAGGTCGAGGCAGGAGGATCACTTGGGATCACGAGTTCAAGACCAGCCTAGGCAACATAGCAAGATCCCAACTCTAAAAAATGAAATAAAAAAGTTAGCCAGGCATGGTGGCATGCACCTGTAATTTCTACTACTTGGGAGGCTGAGGCGGGAGGATTGCTTGAGCCCAGGAGGTCAAGACTGCTGCAAGCTATGATCACCACATTGCACTCCAGCCTGGGCAATAGAGTGAGACCCTGTCTCAAAAAAAAAAAAATCCATGGCCAGGCATGGTGGCTAACCCCTGTATCCCTAGCACTTTTGGAGGCTGAGGCAGGCGGATCACCTGAGGTCAGGAGTTCAAGACCAGCCTGACCAACGTGGTGAAACCCTGTGTCTACTAAAAATACAAAAATTGACTGGGCATGGTGGCAAGCGCCTGTAATCCCAGATAATCGGGAGGATGAGAATCGCTGAAACCCGGGAGGTGGAGATTGCAATGAGCCGAGATCATGCCATTGCACTCCAGCCTGGGCAAAAACAGCGAAATTCCATCTCAAAAAATATGTATATTAACTAATTTAAACCTTAATCTCATCCAGAAATGCCCTTGAAACATCAGAATAATGTTTGACCAAATATCTGGAAACCCCCATCATCCAGCCAATTTGACACATAAAACTAACCATCACCCCATCTGAAAGTTAGATATCACCCTAATTTTGTATATGAGGAGACTGAGGCTCAGAAGGATTAAGTGACATACCCCATTAGCTGATTGGAGGTCAGGCTATGATGAAACCACACTCTTTCTGACTCCAGGAAGTTGGGGGCGAGATACCTATTATTGAATCTCACCTGGAAAGAAAGTGCAGTTCTCCCCTACCTACATTAATAACCTTCCAACTAGTATTCAGTCAGCTAGCAAGTATTTAAGCCCCTACTGTACTCTGAGCTGTCAGGAAAGCAAAATCTTATTTTAGCGTCAAGAGCAAAAAGTTACAAAAATCTGTAGCGGGTCTTATTTTCTCTCTGGTACAGGTGCTGGGCGGGAGTTGGGGGTGGGAATGGAAAGTTGAGTCACACCAGAAGCAGGCAGCAGCATGGGGACCAGGACCCAGGTCTGTCACCGCTCCTGCTTTGAGGCCACTTTCCCTCCAAAGTGGGTGACCACAGGGAAGATTAAGAACTCAGGCTCTGGGATGAGCACTGACATCAAACAATTCCCTTTCCTAAGGGGGGCTGCCTGCTGGGGTCCATTGAGAAAGAAGGCAGGCATTCCAAAAAGTCACTTCTTTCTGCAGGATGTAGGCAGAAACTGTTCCTTTAGATGACCACAACGGGTCACACGCGTCACAGTCATACAGCAAATGTCCCAGAACCCTATCGCCCACGTTCCACCACACCACGACACTTGATCTGGTGCCTCTAGGACGGTCGTGAGTGTGAATTTCACCCCCTCAGGAAGCCAACTTCTCCCTCCACCGCAGCCTCCAGGTTTGTCCCCAGACCTGCCAACTGGTGTGGCCTCCTTCCTTTTGGTGGGCTGCAGGACCACTGGTGACACCTAGTGACCAAGGTGGCAGGAGCAGCCGAGAACCAGAATTCCTGATTTTCTCTCCTGAAGATGAGAGTAACGACATTGCTCCCCAGGACCAAGGAAGCTCCCAGGGAGGGAGCGTGTGAGATTTTCCAGGAGGGAGGTCCCCCAGGGTGAGAGAAGAAAGCCAGGCATGATAAGGGCTCATGACACCCTCACCATAAGTCATGTGGTTGGAACATTAAAAGGAATGTGACCTCACTTCTTATTCTAAGCTGATCACGGGGCACCTATGTTAGAAAGCACTGAGAGGCTCTTGGCCTTTTCTTGATTCCAGTCCCCCAGAAAGGGCCAAGAGAAGGCTTCCAGGGTCTAACCCCTATCTGAGGCCCCCTTTGCAGCCGTCTCCTCTCAGCCATACACCACTGTCCCATCCACCTGGCTCCATAGCCATTAATCATATGTGGCTATCTAAATTAAATTAATTAAAATTACGTTGAAAATTCAGCTCTTCAGGCACACCAGTCACATTTCAAGCGCTCAGCAGCCACAAGTAACTAGTGGCAGCACACATTATAGAACATTTTCATCATCACAGAAAGTTCTCATAGACAATGCTGGTCTGTAGGCTAGAAATTTCTTCCCAGGCATCTTAAGATTTTTTTAAAATCAAAGTTCCCTTTGGAAAGAAGAAAAGGCAGAAATCTGGGTGGAGCTGTCATCTTGGTATACTGTGCTTGGAAGCACAGGCTGACAGAGAAGGAATTGACGCAAATTTGGCTTGAACTGGGTTTTTTTCCAGATGCCACTTTACCATGTGTCTCTCCCAAGAACAGGAGCCCTGTGGGCGTGTGTGTTTCAGGCTGCGTTTGGCACTAGAGGTTAAAACAGGGCGTTCTCTTCCTTCTTGCTTTCTCTTCAAGAGAAATAACTTTTTCCTCAAACTTAAGATAAAGAAGACACTTGGTAAAAATGTTTGGGAACCTCTGGTTTGGGCTAAATGAAGGCTCTTTGGAGACACACACTAGCCAGATTCTAAGGTATAAAATAAGTCTTGGACGCCAGGGGACACTGGACTGGCCACCAAGATGCATCATCCCATGGGGTCTCTTGGTACCTCATTCATTCACTCATTCAACCAGCATTTACCAAGTGCCCGCTATGTTCCAGGCACTATTCTAAGCTACAGAGATTTATCTGTAAGCTGAACAAAGACCTTCCCTCATGGAACTTACCCACAAGAATGGAAGAATCTGACCTACAGTATAAATAATGGTGTCACATCAGTATCATGGATCCAGGCCAGCCATACACTGATGATAACAATAGCTGCCTCGCTTTGAATTCCATAATCCCACCACTATTCTGTACCAAGCACGGTGCACTCCTCTCTCAGTGGATGGTCATAGTCCTCAGAGCTACCATAGTACGTCTCAGTTCTATCATTAGTCTCATCTTCCATTTGTGCAAACACAGAAAGGCCAAACAAGTAGCTTAAAATCATACCACTGTACAGGCATGCACCAGTGCTCCAACCCTGGTCTCACTCATGCCATATGGTAGAGGGAAAGCATACACTGTCAAATATTCAGGGATTCTAGAATGTTGCAAATAGAAAAATTAACAAGACATACCCAGTGGTAAAGACAGTTACAGTGTGATGTACCTCATGGTCAATAGAAAATAGAAGTCACTATCGATACAGAGGAAGGGCATATAAACCAGCCTCCAGGGTTGTGACCAGGGTGTTATCAGGGAATGCTTCCTGGAGAAGGTGATATATGAACGAAGTCCTAAGGGAAAAATGGAAGTACAAGTGTTGAAAATGTGGGGAGGGAGGAAGGTATGCTGGGCAAAGGGAACAGAAGGGCCTAGGCCTAGAGGGAAGCAGGTATTCAGTGTGGGTGGTGTACAGTTTGGAAGAAGAAGTATTCACTTGACTTGGAGGGTTTGGGGCAGTCATCAAACAATGCTGCGAATGAAAGCATGGTTAAAAAAAAAATGCTCCTCAGTATCTGCATCAGGAAGGTCGCTTGTCACCAGCTTGAGATGGAGGCAAGAGTGCCATGAATATCCACCTTAGGCTTTTACACACAGCCCTTTGTAGTTTACAAAGCAATTTCACGTGCCCAAACTCCTAAAGCTGTTAAATGGCAGCATCAGTCCTCTGCAAGCTCATATCAGGGCTCCAGCCTCTATTCCACAGCCAGCCTGCCAGACCCAGTGGTTGGTTGGCTGACTGTCCTGGGAAAAACTAAAAGCAGAGAGTTTCCATCGCAGATGACTTTGAAAGGACCTGGGGGTGCCATCCTGGTCTCCAGGCTGAGGCACTGAGTCTGGAATCAAGAAATGCTCTGGTTAATACTTCTACAGGCTAGCCTCAAATTCCTAGCCTCAAGTGATCCTCCTACCATGGCCTCCCAAAGTGCTGGGATTATAGGCGTGAACCATAGTGCCCGGCCAAGAGAAGATTCTTGACCAAAGTCTATACTTAAAAGCCCTGGCCAACATCTCACTGAAACTTATGAGAGACTCTGAGGTAGAACTGCCCAGCCAAGCTGCTCCCAAATTCCTGACCCAGAGAAACTGAGAGACTGTTTATTTTTGTTTCAAGCCACTAAGTTTCAGGGTCATTTATTAAGCAGCCACTCATCTAGTTTATAGTGTGTGCCCTCCAGGGGGACTGCATTTTAATGGGGGACTCAGAGAGGCTGCCCATGGAGCAGAAAAAGCCCTAGGCTGGAAGTCAGGAGACCTGGGCCTGGTCTTACTTCTACCTCATAAAAGCTCTGTAGCCCTGGAAGACATGCTTCAGGGCTCTGAATGTCAGTGTTCTCATCGTAAACACTTTTTTAAGGGAAGGGGCAGGTGTTGAACTAGATATCCTCTCGGATCTCTTCCAACTTTCATTTTCTAAGTGTTGGAAGAGAGAAACTGGGAGCAGAACACAGCACTCCTGACCAGGCCAGCAGCTACTTTCTCCCCAGCTCGCAGGCAGAAGCCAAGGCCACGGGAGGAAAGGAGGCCCCTGGCCCTTTCCTTGATTGAACCCAGGTTCTCCACTCCTGGAGTCCGCCTGTGATGCTTTCAGTTTGGTGGGTGGAAGTCTCCGGGAAGAGGTTGTACAAGTCACAATCCAAGCCCTCTGGAAAAGACTGAGGCTTAACCTATAAGCAGCAATGGAAAAGGAAAGCTAAATCTCTAAATCAGTGGTTCTCAACCAAGGACAGCTCCCGGCTCGCAAGCAAGGACAACTCCCGGCTCTCCTCGCCGGACATCTGACATTTGACAATGTTTGCGACACTTTGGGTTGTCACAACTGGAAGTGTAGGTGCTACTGGCATTATACTGCTGAGCTCCTTCGCTCGCTCACTGTCTCATCCACACCCATATACCCACACATACCCCAAGACACTTGTCTCTGTGGATGCTTGCCCCAGTTTCTCAGCAGCTCTGGTGGATCTGGGGGTTAGGGGGCAACCAAACTGAAACCTGGAGTGGAGTCACCAAGAGGCAGAGCCTGGTTTTGTGGGTCTGAAACATACATACTTTCAGGGAATCTCATATAGATATATGCATGAACATGGCCTTGGGGTGGCAGAAGCGTTAGCGTTACCAGCTTTGGGGTAAATCCATTCTCTGGAACCTTGGCTTTAAGGAGACCCCACAAAGTGCAGAGCTTTCTTCTGGGGGCGCATTTCTGCAGCGCGGAGTCAGCACGGTCCGCTCGCCCGGAAACATCCCCGGCGGCGAGTATAGGCAGGCACGCGAGAACTCTCTCCTGCCTGTGTGGGAGGCAAAAGCCGCCCTGGCTGCCCACGCCGCAGCCCTGTGCCCCGCGCCCACCAGCCCCCAGTCCCACAGCGATGCGCCTCCTAGTCACACAGCCCCGAGCCCGGCAGCCCCGCGCGCCTCAGCCCGCAGCGCTCTCGCCCGGCAGCAGTGCCCCCTGGTGGGCGCCCCGAGCAGCGCCCGTCCGCTCCTCCGACACCCAGGCTGAGCTGCTCCCAGCTCGCTCCAGACACTGCACCCACCCGGCTCCGCTCCACACGCCCGCATCTCCCAACTGCCAGCCTTAGGACCAAGCAGAAGTGCATCCCTGACCTTCCTGTGGTCCCAGCGCACAATGGCCAAGACACCACAATCACAATGTATCTTGCAGGTCATAGCTCCCCTTTCTGATATTTTCAACTCATGGGCATGGCTCCTGCTGGCCTCCTTCACGTTTGCTCTGCACAAAAATACACACACACTCACACCCTCACACTTGTGCGCGCGCACACACACACACACACAAACACACACACTCCTCAGTACTACTGATATCCAACCAGGTGCCATGGACAGTAAGAGCCATCATCTGCCCAGCGGTCTGGCACCCTGGAGACCTTTCCCCGGCCTAGTTCTCCCAGCTCGTCAGGTCTCAGTTTGGACGCCCCATTCCAATCCAGGAAGCCTTCCTCACCCGAGCAAGGTATTCTCACCACACCCCAAACCTCTTTTGCTCTAAGGCAGGGCGCCACATCCCAGGCCGCAGACCAGTACCCCTTTGTGGCCTGTTAGGAATCGGGCTGCACAGACGGAGGTGAGCCGTGGGGCGAGGACGAGCATGACCGCCTGAGCTCCGCCTCCTGTCAGATCAGCAGTGGCACTCGATTCTCGTAGGAGCGTGAACTCTGTTGTAAACTGCGTATGGGAGGGATCTAGGCTGCGTGTTCCTTATGAAAATCTAATGCCTGGTGATCTGTCTCTGTCTCCCATCATCCCCAGATGTGACCACCTAGTTGCAGGAAAACAAGCTCAGGGCTCCCACTGATTCTACATTATGGTGAGTTGTAATTATTTCATTATATATTACAATGTAATAATAATTATTATTCTTACATTACAATAATTATTTCATTATACATTACAATGTAATAATAATAGAAATAAAGTGCACAATACATATAATGAGCTTGAACCATCTGAAACCATTCTCCACCCCACACCTCCAGCCCTTTCCAGTCTGTGGAAAAAAGTGTCTTCCATGAAACTGGTCCCTGGTGCCAAAAAGGTTGGAGATTACTGCTCTACAGATTGATTGCTTGATAAATTGATGTTTGGATTCAGTCTCCCAGGCCCTGGGTTTGTCTCTGGGAATACAAAGATGAGGAGGCCATGCGGTGCAGGCAGGGAGATGCCAGACTGGATGGCCTTATCCCTCCAGACATCCTAAGATTTGGGAAGAGAACAGGTTTTCTTCCAAGTGAACCCCCAGGCCAGCTTCCCTCTTTCCTAGTTCAGCCCACACCACTCTCCTCCTTAGTGCTGTCTCCCTTCACTGCTTCTCGGGGTATTTTCCACAGCTGGTTGTAGATAGGGGTACCCCTCCCTGCCTCAGAGGGAGAGCATGAAAAGGTATTACAGGAAATTTCACCAGGGATCATGGGAGAGAAAGAGGAAGCCCTGGGCACGTGTGTGCCAGCACGTGTCAGTGTGCACGTATGTGTGCATGCAAGGTGCGGGGAGTCTAGAGGTTCCACAACACTAAATCCATTCTGGCGGTTTTAGCTAAAAGTGGGGAGGGGATTCCACATGCTTGGCACATGACAGTGTAGTGGTTCAAATAATGTTTCCCCAAAATTCACCTTCACCCAGAATCTCAGAATGTGACCTTATTTGGGAATGGGGTCTTTGCAGATGTCATTAGTTAAGGTCATACTGGATTAGGGTGGACCCTAAATTCAATGACTGATGTCTTCATAAGATAAAGGAGAAACTTAGACACAAGGTCAAAGGGACACAAGGAAGAAGCCCCGTGACAATGGAGGGAGAGACACGGAGCAGATTCTCGCTCAGAGTCTCCAAAAGGAGCCAATCCTGCCCACACCTTGATTTTGGACTTCTGGCCTCCTGAACTGTGACAGAATAAATTTCTGATGTTTCAAGCCACTAAGTTTTGAGCTGATCTGTTACACAGCAGTGGAGACAGACCCAAAGGCCATGTGAAAGAGCAGGAAGAACACACAAAGCTCTGAGAGACTCGAGTGAAGGGAATGAGGGGGAGACGCTCAAAACCAGAAAGACTGGCAAGGAAGGCAGGGACCAGATCGTGGAGGAGATTTCAGATCACACTCAGGGTCTCCAATAGGGTTTGCTTTGTTCTAAGAGCAATGGGGAGGAACTGGTGGGACCTGAGCAGGAAGGACATGGTCAGATTTCACTCTAGAAAAACAGCTCTGACTCCAGCAGGAGGACAGATGGGCAATAGATGGTGGCACCTTCTCCAGGATAAGGAGAAATGGATGGATTTGAGACACTGGAGAAGTGGAATTAAGAGGATTTATATACTATTAGATTGGATATGGGTTGGGCACAGTGGCTCATACCTATAATTCCGGCACTTCGGGAGGATCACTTGAGCCAAGAAGTTTGAGACCAGCCTGCGCAACATAAAGAGACAAAATTTAAAAATTAGCAAGGCATGGTGACACATGACTGTGGTCTCAGTGACTCAGGAGGCTGAGGCAGGAGGGATCCCTTGAGTCTGGGAGACGGAGGCTGCCTTAAACTATGATTGCACCACCACACCCAGCCTGAGTGACAGAGCAAGACCCTGTCTCAAAATAGATTGGATATAGACAACTAAGGGAGGTGGGGACTGCCTCTGCCAACTGAATGGAAAGTGACACCACTCACTGAGAAAGTGGACAAGGCCCAGATTTAAGAGAGGTATAAGTTGCCGGGCGCGGTAGCTCAAGCCTGTAATCCCAGCACTTTGGGAGGCCGAGACGGGCGGATCACGAGGTCAGGAGATCGAGACCATCCCAGCTAACATGGTGAAACCCCATCTCTACTAAAAAATACAAAAAGCTAAGCGAGCGCCTGTAGTCGCAGCTACTCCGGAGGCTGAGGCAGCATAAACCCAGGAGGCAGAGCTTGCAGTGAGCTGAGATCCGGCCACTGCACTCCAGCCCAGGCGACAGAGCGAGACTCCGGCTCAAAAAAAAAAAAAAAAAAAAAAGAGAAGTATAAGTACAGGCAAATGTGAGGTATCTATGGGCATCCAATAGAGATGGCCAGGAAATAATGAGACTTGCAGACCTGTCACTGAGCAAAGAGAGATAGCTTGTGGCTCCTCACTATGGCCACGGGACTGTTAAGCAGTAGATTGTTTTGATTACTAGCTGCCGTTTACAAAAATCTGAGGATGCTCAAGTCCAGGATATAAAATCATGCAGTACTTGTATATAACCTATGCACATTCTCCCCCCCTCCTTTTTTTTTTCTGAGACAGAGCCTTGCTCTGTCACCCAGGCTGGAGTACAGTGGCATGATCTCGGTTCACTGCAACCTCCACCTTCTGGGTTCAAGCAATTATCCTGCCTCAGCCTCCCGAGTAGCTAGAACTACAGGCATGCACCACCACACCAGGCTAAGTTTTGTATTTTTAGTAGAGACGGGATTTCACCGTGTTGGCCAAGCTGGTCTCCAACTCTTGACCTCAAGTGGTTCGCCCACCTCAGCCTTCCAAAGTGCTGGGATTACAGGAGCCAGCCACCACTCCCAGCCCTTCCCTATACTTTAAATCATCTCTACATTAGTTGTAATAACTATTACAACGTAAAGGCTACATACATAGTTGTTATATTGTATTGCTTACAGAATGACAAGAAAAAGTACTTTCCACCGCCGCCGCCCCCAGAAGCCGCCAGGACCCTCGCCTGTCGCCGCCGCCGCCCAGATCCCTGCACCATGCCGTGGGAGGAGACCTTCAGGCAGCGATGCACCTTCGAACAAAGGGTAGATGTCCGACTTATTCGAGAGCAGCATCCAGCCAAAATCCCGGTGATAACAGAACGATACAAGGGTGAGAAGCAGCTTCCTGTCCTGGATAAAACGAAGTTCCTTGTACCTGACGTTCCAGACATCAACGAGAGTGAGCTCATCAAGATAAATAATTAGAAGGCGCTTACAGCTCAGTGCTAATCAAACCCTCCTCCTGGTGGTGAGCGGACAAGCGTGGTGAGCGTCTTCATGGTCTCAGAGGTGTATGAGAGTGAGAAGGATGAAGATAGATTCCTGTACATGGTCTATGTCTCCCAGGAGACGTTTGGGATGAAATTGTCAGTGTAAAACTAGAAAAATGCGTCTATTCTAGAATTTTTTTAAATGCTTACCAAGGCAAAAAAAAGGGATGTTGCCAACTGAGATCGATCAGTTCATCTAATCACAGATCATCAAACAGTACTGTTCCCACCTAGGAGTGTTAGAAGTTGTGTTTGTATTTCAAGCAGAAAAACTGAGCTCACTTGGAAACTATATTATTTAATGTAGGCTAGCTTGTTTTCAAATTTTAAAAGTTTAAAAATAAAATACTTTGCATTCTAAGTTGCCAATAAAATAGACCTTCAAGTTATTTTAATGCTCTTTTCTCACTAATAGGAACTTGCAATTCCAGCAGTAATTTAAAGGCTTTCAGAGAGACCCTGAGTCTTCTCTTCAGGTTCACAGAACCCGCCGCCTTTTTGGGTAGTTTTCTACTTAGCTGGAGAGATCTCCCTAAGAGGATCTGTAGGCCTGAGTTGTGAAGCATAATCCCTGCAAAACGCATTTGCCGTAATAGTTGGCACAAACGCAGAGTAAATGGGCTGTGTGTAAGAAAGCAGCCCTGACTGCAAACGCTGCTCTAGGTTCCTGACTCCTAACAAACTATACCCAAAGTCCACACTCTTGCAGGGGTAGACATTTCTTATTTGGTTTGTTCTCTAGATAGTTACACACATAAAGACACCACTCAAAAGGAAACTTGAATAATTTATAATTTTGGTCCAGTTTCTTAAAAGACCCCGGAGGAAGGGTGGCACTTCTTCTGTTTCAGGTTTTGTCTGAGTTCAAACTAGTGCCTGTGTTGGTGTGGAAACAAGCAGTGTACAAGTGTCATTCTTTAGGACAGTGGTAGAAACCACAGAATAGTATAACTAAAAGCATTAAAATTCAGACACACTCCCTTCTACCTTTTGGCTTAAAGCTATGGATGATCCATGTTTTTGTTTTTGTTTTTTTAATGTTAAATGTGTAAGTCAATATTATTGAAAAGGTTCCCACATTTTTAACAGTAGTTCAGTTATCACTATTAGGTTAAACAGCCATCAGAATTCCCCTGCACTGAATGCATGTCAGCTGTGGAGAAAACAGAACAAGGAGCCATGCACTCTTTACAAACACTAATGTCAAGAGTTAAACCTCTTCAGGTTCAACCTATGATAAAAGACCAGTGCTTCCCACTACCTGCATGGGGTTCACTATTTACAGTTTTCTTGGGAGTATCACAGGAAGATCACAGTTACACCACTTTAGACTGTACGTGTAGCAGGTCACAACTTACCCTCGTGTGTTTAGATGTGTATGGAATACCTGTATACGTTAGTGAAAGCTATTTACTGTAACAGGGGAAATCCAGATTCCTTGCATCTGAGCCCTGTACTGATCATTAAAGGAGTTCCTAGGCCAGGTGCGGTGGCTCACGCCTGTAATCCCAGCACTTTGGGAGGCCGAGACGGGCGGATCACGAGGTCAGGAGATCGAGACCATCCTGGCTAACACGGTGAAACCCCGTCTCCATTTAAAAAAATACAAAAAAAATTAGCCGGCCGTGGTGGCGGGCACCTGTAGCCCCAGCTACTTGGGTGGCTGAGGCGGGAGAATGGCGTAAACCCGGGAGGCAGAGCTTGCAGTGAGCCGAGATCGTGCCACTGCACTCCAGCCTGGGCGACAGAGCAAGACTCCGTCTCAAAAAAAAAAAAAAGAGTTCCTATCACCTGCTCTCCCCATTGCACGCGTCTGTCCACTTGGCTAACTTTTAATATGTATATGTTTACATCATGTAAATTCTTAACCAGCCTGTCTCGTTTAGACTGTATACATCATATCTGACATTATTGTAACTACTGTGTGATCAGTAAGATTCCTATAAGAAATACTGCTTTTTAAAAAAATAAATAGCATGCTGAGGGGTGACCTATAGCCCATGTAAGTTTGTAGGATCTTTAAAACAAGTACATTTTTAATGAACTAAATGGAATAAAGGCACAATTAAAAACTGTAAAAAAAATACTTTCTACATATTCAGTACTGAATTTTTTAAGTGTTTTTTATCTAAGGCTGGTTGAATTCACAGATATACAACCCGTGCATATGAAAGGCCAACTGTATTTTATCCCATTATTTGTACTAATAGGACACTTTTGAAACTGATAATTCCAATTTGATGCCCACCTACATGAAAACCTTTAACTCATTTGCATTAAATCCTTTGTGGAAGGCCAGGCGCGGTGGCTCAAGCCTGTAATCCCAGCACTTTGGGAGGCCGAGACGGGTGGATCACGAGGTCAGGAGATTGAGACCATCCTGGCGAACACAGTGAAACTCCGTCTCTACTAAAAAATACAAAAAAAAAGACTAGCCGGGCGAGGTGGCGGGCGCCTGTAGTCCCAGCTACTCAGGAGGCTGAGCCAGGAGAATGGCGTGAACCTGGGAGGCGGAGCTTGCAGTGAGCTGAGATCCGGCCACTGCACTCCAGCCTGGGCGACAGAGCGAGACTCCATCTCAAAAAAAAAAAAAAAAAAAAATCCTTTGTGGAAAGAGAATTAAACCTGAGAGTCAAAAGTCCTGGGTTCCCATCCTTGCAATAGCAGTGGTCAAACTACATTTCCAAGCCTCAGCTGTATCATATCCAAAACAGGAATAATGGTAATGCCAGCCTCGCAAAGTAGCTGAGAGGAGTAAATGAGACCACTTATGTCAAAGATAACTTATGTGATGGGCTGTCAAATAAGGTTTGCTTGTAAGAAAATTCCTAAGGAGTCTACCAATTCTTTCACCAGACTGAAATTCCATATTATATGTGGCTCATGGTTTATCAGTTAAAGCTTACAATTCTCAAGTCCCAGCTCCTCCCTGGTGAAAACTCAACCACCGTCTCCTTCCTGCCTCCCCAACACTGTTGATTCCTCTCTACTACGGGGATTTGGCAGAGTCAGGGGCCTTTTTCTCCCCTCCCCAGATCTGAGCTGCTGCATCCATCCCTATAACCCTCTGCAGGCAGCAGAATAGTTAATACCAAACAGACACTTGCTAAGTGTTGATTTAAACCAGATTCATCTTTAAAAAGATTTGAGTTATAATTACATTTGACTTGTGTAAATTGAGCTATTAATCCCAAAAGTTAAATTTCACTCCAGTGGATTGAAAACTTGCTCCAGACTGGCCGGTGGCTAGTGCCTTTTGCCCCAGCTACTAAGGAGGCTGAGGCAGGAGGATCACTTGAGGCCCAGAGGTCAATGCTGTGGTGTGCCATTATGGTGCCTGTAAATAGACTCTACATTCCAGCCTGGGCAACATAGCAAGACCCCATATCTAATAAACAAACAAAAAACCAAAACTTTCTTTAAATCACATCTACCTTAAATTGGTTTTAAATACAGACCCTTTGTAACCTCAGGTTCCGCATCCACCTATTCAACATGGATCGAAAATATTCAGGGAAAAAGAAACAGTAAAAAATCATAACACAACAATAAATAATACAAATAAAAAGCAACGCAGTTTAACAACTATTTACACAGCATATACATTGTATTAGGTATTATAAGTAATCCAGGGATGATTTAAAGCACACAACAGGACGTGCAGAGGTAATATGTAAATACGATGCTATTTTATATATAAGACTGGAGCCTCTGGGATTTTGGTATGCGGGTTGAGGGGTCCTGGAACCAATTCCCTCGAATACCGAGGGCCAACAGCATTTGCTTTATCACATTGGACAACCTCTAAAACACCCGGGGCGGGGGGTGAAAACTGAATTTCTAAGGGAAGAGAAGAGAGGAAAAGGAAGGCAGAAACATGCTTGGAAAAATCCAGGGAAACATACCTGGGCCCACAAAGAGATTACATAACTTGGCGTTTTGAGACAATGGGCGACCTCTGGGATGATTAGGAACTGGGAAGGGCTTCGCTTGCTCCACATAGCAATGCCTCAAAGAGCCACAAGATGGCAATATTACTCCAGGAGAGTCTCCGTCCCTCTCACCCCGGTAGCTAATGGCTTGCTTTGTTCACAGGAAACCCTCTCTCGCAAATATCATCAGTGCCACTGCACGTTTTCCATTACTTCATGCTCCTGGCCTTACCTTCAGCCCCTTCCCTATCACTAGCCCGAATATAAAAATAAACTACCGCTATTTGTTACATCTTCAAAACAGCACTTTGATTTCTGCGCTCAATTGCCAAAGCAGCTGAAGCAAATGTTTTGTTTTAATGAGAAGCATAAAATAAACAAAAACCCAGGTGAGGGTGATCTCTTCCTTTTTGTGAGTTAACACCCAGACAGACTTCCCAGGTAAACTAGGCGTCGCCAGACTGGAGACAGTTAAGAGACAGAAGTGCCACTTGAGACAAGATAAGTTCTCCAGTGGGAGACAGGGGCTGCCAGCCCTCTTAAAACGGCGTGGGAAAGAAGGCTGACAACCCGCTCTGTAGAGTAGAGAACAAAAGCTCAAAGACCCTATCTTTTAACTTCTTATTATGAAAAAATCCAGCTATACAAAAGTAGACAGAATGGTATGACAAACCCAAATACCATCTTAAGAACTGTGAAACTGTAAACCAGGAAACAGTCTGCAAGGAAAAAATCTAAGTTCCCAGTTTGTTGAGGACCCCTAAGATGTAAGTTACCAGAATCCTGGGTCTGCCCACTCCAGCCCTTTATAGTATAGTCCTTTAACACAGTCTTTCAAGGTAATGCTCTTTTAATGCAAAGTCCTTAGAAGAGTGGGAGAGGCTAGCCCCTGAGCTCTGGTCTTCAAAGGGCAATCTGGAAAAGGGAGCAGGGGTGGCTGCATCAACTCCTGGTCAGACTCAGAAAAAGAGGTCACCCATGAGGAGAAACAGATAGTCCAGACTGTCGGGGAGAGAGGCACACACACCCGTGCCAGTGCCCCAAAAGCAGAGCCCTCAACTTTTTCAGCCACTGTCCCTGACCACAGCCTCAAAAAAGTTCAGTCCTGAAGACTGAGTAACCAATTTCAGCACCAAAAGGATTTGAAAGTTTGCTTAGTCTCCTGCTGGGCAGAGGCTCTTTACCTGGATGGGCTACCAGAGATGTCTGAACCCCGAGAAAATTATATACTGATTGAATGTCCCTTATCCAAAGGGCTTGGAATCAGAAATGCTTGGATTTCAGATCTTATCAGACTTTGGAATATTTGCATTATACAGCATCCCTAATCCAAAAATCAGAAATCTGAAATGCTCCAAGGAACATTCCCTTTGACTGTTACATAGGTGTTCAAAAATTTCCAGGTTTTGGAGAATTTCTGGTATTTTATTTTTGGGTTAGGGATATTCAACCTGTACATGGACGTTTTCCTACAGCTTTTCTATTGCCAAAGAACTTTGGGGCCACTCCTTGTCCCCTCACCTCTGCCAGAAAAAAAAAAAAAAAAAAGTCTAAAAAAACCACTGTAATGATACAGATAATGCTTAACCAGTCTTTCTTCTCTTATGGTCTTTTTTTTTTTTTTTTTTTTTCTTTGAGAGAGAGGGTCTCACTGCTTGGGCCCAGGGTGGAACACAGTAGTGCGATCTCTGCTCACTGCAACCTCTGCCTCCTAGGCTCAAGCAATCCTCCCACCTCAGCCTCCTGCATAGCTGGAACTACAGGTGTGCATCACCACACCTGGCTAATTTTTGTGATTTTGGTAGAGACAGAGTTTCACCATGTTGCCCAGGCTGGTTTTGAACTCCTGAGCTCAAGCGATCCACCCACTTAAGCATCCCAAAGTGCTGGGATTACAGGCGTGAGCTACCGCACCAGACCTGTATTTGAGATTTATATCTATATGACATGACTATAGAAGTTTTAGTAAAAATAAACTGTTCTTAGGTACTTTATGCTGGAAATATTTTCATGTATTAACTTCACAGCTCTGAGAAGAAACCAACAAGTAACTACAATTATTTTAAGCATTTTTAATAACAATGGTACCCAATTCATTAACAAATGAATTTAGGCAATGTGCTTTGCTCTACAATCCATCAGATACATTTTCACCGCAGATAGTTCAGAAATCATTTTGGAAATAGACACACACGTACATATTCATTTGCTGAAAATGCCACTTACAGCTTTAATATCAAATATAGTTATCATAGTTCACAGAAAAAGTATAAAGTGCAAAAGCTCCACTTCAAAAGGCCTTAAATCACTCCCAAAGCAATGGGGATTAAATTTGACCACAGCCAGTGGGCATGCCACCCTTATACAGCATACTTACATAAGGTATATAACAAGGTATATATCTGAAAATACTAGATTGCTCTGATTACATATTGTGGTTATAAAATAGTTTTAAATCTGGTTTAACATATAGAGAAAGATACAATTCAAACAATTAGTCCTATAAAGTAGGGGTCATTTTTTTTTTAAGTTTGTAAGGGATTTATGTCTATAAAATCCATTGAGAATCCCAATCTGGCCCAAGACTTCTCTTTGGCCAGCTGGAATAACAGCACCTAGGCAAAGCCTTGGCTATGAAAGCGTTCAGATTAATTTCAGTGTAAAAGGAGCTAGGAGAGGGGCCCTGACCGGGTGAGCTTCAGCATCCACCTGTCCCTCAGAGATGGTTCCATGTCCGCCCCAAGGGATAAAGAGCCAGGAAGACTCAAATCCCAGTCGTGGGGACTCGATATGGCACTGGTTCATGGAAGCACAATGAACTGGTGAGAGAGGTTTTACACACCTGAGAGATCCAGTAAGTGGAAGAGGTGGTCGTATTTTTACAAAGCCTTGTGTTTGATGACCATCAAGCTCTGTCCCTCAACAGAACATCTGTGATCTATAATTAATGTTTTAGGCACTCTTCACTGGACAAGCAGAGAGTTCCCCAAAAATGCAGCCCGTCCCTAAATGGATTCAGACATCTCATCTCTACGCACCTTAAATGTGTTCACAGAAGGACTTGATTTATAATGATGTAATAAAGGGAAGAAAAGATTACTTTTTCTAATCAACAACTAAACTGTAAAACATGAATCACTGACTGAAATGATCACTCAGAAACATGAATGGTTTTTTATAACCTAACTCCAGTTTCTGCTGGGTCTTGATCTTGGGCAAATTCTGACCGGAACAAAATCTGATTAGCCACGCCAAGTAACCACCACCATGACCTAACTCCTAAGTGTCAGCCCTACTGGAGGGAGGGAGATTCTTGACTGCCCATCAATTAATGAAATAAGCTGTTCATTTTTTACAATCTGAACATATCAAAATCTGTAAAGTCACATATTTAACAGCTATTTATGATGACTCACCAAGCCAAGTGCAGAAGCACATCAAAAAGTAGAATTCCATTCATTACTTTTTAGGGCCCATTCACGTCAGGCTTGATTAAAAAGGTAGACTCAGTAGTCAGTCTCAGAAGTCAATGATCAGCATTCAAGCACATAGCTAACTCTAGTGTATTCCAAACCCATACTTCATGAAAAAATATATAACTGGCATGTATATGCCATTCAAGCTACAGGATAAACGTCAACTCTGAAAGACATCATTTATTTACAACTATATTGGGGGAAAAAAAGAGGAGACTACACCAAAATATTAACAGGGATTATACCTGGGCAATAGAAATATGGGTTACCTTTTTTTTCTTTGACTTTTCTGTAGTTTCCTAATTTTCTTTAAAGAGTTTGTAGTGCTTTTACATAAATGAGTGATGCCATAAACCCAACTTAAAATAAGATGGGTATATATCTGCTCTCTTGGTTTACATCCCATGCTGGCAAGCTAGAGTGATTTCTGTTCAAAAGTGAAGTAATGTTTTGTCCTCCTCAAATATACTCCATTCGAGGTTTCTTTCTCAGCTCATCTCTTTAAAACCATTTCTAGAAATACATTCTGCTTCTCACATTAAAAAAAAAAAAAAAAAAAAAAAAAAAAAGCTGGGCTTAAAATATACAACAAACCCCCTACCTTGGAGCATTTATACCATAAAGTAGATGAGACCAGAATCCATGCCTGATAAAGTCAATCTAAAATAAGAATGGTCTGATATTTGCCTTTAAAAAATTCTAGACTTGAAACCCAAAGGACTTAACAGCAGTTCTGTTCCATCAACCACCTAGGTCTCAAAGAGGTACATTAGAAGTTCCACAAATATTTAATTCAAATATCATTTTAAAAATATTTTTTAGGCCAGGCGTGATGGCTCATGCCTATTCCCAGCACTTTGGGAGGCCGAGGCGGGCAGATCTCTTGAGCCCAGGAGTTCGAGACCAGCCTGGGCAAAATGGTGAAACCCCATTTCTATGAAAAAATACAAAAATTAGCTGGGAGTGGTGGCATGCACCAGTAGTCCCAGCTCCTGGGGAGGCTGAGGTGGGAGGATCACTTGAGCCTGGGAGACAGAGGCCACAGTGAGTCATGATTGCACCACTGCACTCCAGCCTGGGTGATACAGCAAGATCCTGACTCAAAAACAAAACACACTCTCTCTATATATAAAAGTATAATAAAGCAACATATACACTCATTCAACACCTAATTTTGCTACCTTGGAAATTACCAATTTGTTAATTTGCATTTTTACCACCTCATATATTATTAAGTAAATGCTATAAATTTGACCTTAAATAAATTTAAGTTAATAAAATACAATTTATTTCACACACTGGGGTTCCACAAAGATTTCTTACTACAAACAGGGTTCTGCTCTTGAACAAGCTATATAATTTGATAACCACAGATGTAGCATAAAGTCATTCATTTTTAAACTCTAAATTCAGTTGCTTACTGGGGTTTTCGCCTTGGATCTTGTACAAATTCTAACTAGAGTAAGAGTTCCTGGATGTGCCAAAAATCATCACCTTCCCAACTCTTACATATGTAGGACAGTGATATGACTCCTGCCCACACAAGAACACACCTGTCCTGCCCTCTCCCAACAATGGAATGTTACAAAGCAGGACGTGCCTGAGTTAAAATGAGTATCCCTGAGGTTGATAATTCCCACCATGCACCTTGAAGACAGTTCTTGAATGTTTCATTCAGCCCGATGAAGAGAAGATTCATTGAAGCCAATGTCACATTAGGTGAGAAAAATTCAGAAGGCAACAGATTTGCGCTGCTGCATCAGCGGCCCAAACTAGCCCGTGAGTGCATAGTTACTGCCAGCACTTGAGAAAAGTGATCCGTTGGATACTCTGGGAAACCCAGAAAGCACCTTCTACCGCAAGAGTGAATAACATGATGCCCACAGAAAACACAACAGAAACAAGAAGTGAGATTCTTGAAGGTAATTTCCAGAATAGTACAGCATACTAGAGGCTTCAAATGAGAAAAAGTTTCCAAAAACTTCATGTGTGCTCCAAATTTTGAACCAGAATCCCCACCACAATTGTGAGGAGCCCTTTGGTAAACTTACGGAGGTCAAGTCTTAAAGATGGTGGGTCTGTGGGAATGTTTATGCCATAATTCTTCTTCTCTGTGGATTTGAGGCTGCTGAGCTGGGGTGGGAGGGGGAAGCGGAAATGATGTCAGTATTTAAAAACTGTGCTCATCTTCAAGAATGGCCTACAGTGGAGTATAGGTTTTGGCAGAGAGGGTTTTACTCATTAGCTTCACCTTTATCTGAAGTCTCTCCATCTCTCCACAGAGGTAGTAGTAAAAGGATTCACAGATGCATGTTAGTTGAGAAATGCAAGTGAAAAAGTAGCCTTTTTAGCCACAAGTCCTGTGTGTGTTTCATGTGTTTGGTTTTGTTTAAGGACAATTACCCCAAAGGAAAATCTCTGGCATCTTCCATCAGAGAGTCAGAGGGTCTTGTCTGTTAGAGGGTCTGTCTATCATCAGTAGAGTCCACTCCAAGGGTGCCTGGGAATGGTGGGGTCTGGAGCAGGCCAGCTTTCTCCAGAACGAGATGCACTGTACAGGGCTGGATCCCCCAAGGGACTGCTCTGCCATGGCCATTAAGGACGCAGCCCAACAAGTCACTGCATCTGGAAGCGATGCTGAGAAAGATGCATCTAGTGTCCCTAAGCCCTCCATTTTCCGTCTTTGGAAAAGGAATAGAACTTTTCCCCTTGCACAGGGGAATCCTGGTGGTCCACAGACATATTAGTGAGAGCCTCAGCAAACAGATTTTTTAAAAGATAGCCCACATCCCAACTCTTCGAAATCCCTTGGCTGTCTTCCTAGCAAAGGAAGCCCACTGCATGAGGGCCGATAAGCAGAGAAGCCAGCCACCACCTTGCCATCACGTGATCTTGACTGATGATTTCTTGTTGGCACACAGAAGGGACACATAGGGGACACCAATGAAGGCCCATTTCTCACTGGGCCAGAACTTGATGACAGGGCCTTGCTCAGGAATCTCTGAGGCAGCATCAAAGTAGGCAAAGCATACACAGCCCAGGTAGGCGGCAAGACAGATGAGGATGTGCCTGCAGAGGGAGACGAGAGGTGAGAATCTGATGAGCATGAAGACTCCGCTGGCCTGAGTTCAGCCTGCTCCTTCTTCCAGTGTAACCCACCCACCTTGCTGACTGTACTTGCAGCCCAGGGGCCTCTTCTAATTAGGAAAGGATGAAGATTACCAACAATCCCTGGAACAGCAGGATGATAAATCTTCAGCAATTTGGGACCCATTTTAGAATGTTCTAAAATATTCCTGCTGGATAATAGGAACAAGTGTGCAAATAAATGCCTTTGGGCCTCAAACAAGAAAACTGAGGCCCAAGGATTTACAACAGAGGTGCTAAGACGGAAGTAACTGAGCACATCTGATTAGATCCCACCTTCTCACTTTAACAACTGGTTACAGATATTTTATGTCCTTCATCAGGAATAATTTTATGTTGATTAAACCACTTTTGCAGTTTAGTGGAAATTTTAAAAAATTTATCCTCATTGGGGCCAGGCGCAGTGGCTCACACCTCTAATCCCAGTACTTTTGGAGGCCGAGGCAGGTGGATCACGAGGTCAGGAGATTGAGACCATCTTGGCTAACAAGGTGAAACCCCGTCTCTACTAAAATTAATAATTAAAAAACTTAGCCGGGCATGGTGGTGGGCGCCTGTAGTCCCAGTTAATCGGGAGGCTGAGGCAGGAGAATGGTGTGAACCTGGACGGCGGAGCTTGCAGTGAGCTGAGATCATGCCACCGCAGTCCAGCCTGGGCGACAGAGGAAGACTCTGTCTCAAAAACAAACAAACAAAAAAATTTATCCTCACTGTACCTGTAAAAAGTTTTAATTTAATATTAATCTTTATCAAACAACAGACCATTTAAAAGCATGTAATCTTTTCTTTTTCTTTTTTATTTTTATTTTTATTTTTTTGAGACGGAGTCTCGCTCTGTCACCTGGGCTGGAGTGCGGTGGCCGGATCTCAGCTCACTGCAAGCTCCGCCTCCCGGGTTTACGCCATTCTCCTGCCTCAGCCTCCCCAGTAGCTGGGACTACAGGCACCCGCCACCTCGCCCGGCTAGATTTTTGTATTTTTCTAGTAGAGACGGGGGTTTCACCGTGTTAGCCAGGATGGTCTCGATCTCCTGACCTCGTGATCCGCCCATCTCGGCCTCCCAAAGTGCTGGGATTACAGGCTTGAGCCACCGCGCCCGGCCTATTTTTTTTTTTTTTTAGATGAAGTCTTGCCCTGTCACCCAGGCTGGAGTGCAGTAGTGCAATCTTGGCTGACTGCAACCTCTGCCTCCCAGGTTCAAGCAATTCTCCTGCCTCAGCCTCCCAAGTAGCTGGGATTACAGGTGCCTGTCACCAGGCCCAGCTAGCTAATTTTTGTATTTTTAGTAGAGAGGGGGGTTTCACCACACTGGCCAGGCTGGTCTCGAACTTCTGACCTCAGGTGATCCACGTGCCTTGACCTCCCAAAGTGCTGGGATTACAGGCGTGAGCCACTGAGCCCAGCCCAAAGACAATATTTTTATAAATTTTGATGGTGGTAGGGAGGGGGTCTTTTTAAAAATTACACAAAATCCAGAAACTCTAAAGAAAAGATTAACAGATGTGACAACATGAAAGTTTGAAACCAGTATGGCACAAAAATATTAACATACTGAAAGACAAATGGGAAACTGCGGTGGGGGGCAGGGAATATTTGTAGCATATGACAAAGTTTAAACCCTTACATACAAAGAACACTAAAGAAATTAATCAGGTCAGGGTGGGAAGCAGGTGAGAATGGTATGAACAAGATTGGCTTCATGTTGATATTTATGGAATCTGGGTATTGCCTATATGGGGGCTCAATGTATTATTCTCTGCACTTGTGAAAATGTTGCAAATATGCATAAGTGGCACATAGTAATGACTGTCTACTATGTGCCAAACCTAGATGCTGGATCTAAACTTTTTTTTTTTTTTTTGAGATGGAGTCTCGCTCTGTTGCCCAGGCTAGAGTGCAGTGGTGCGATCTTGGTTCACTGCAATCTCTGCCTCCCGGGTTCAAGCCATTCTCCTGCCTCAACCTCCCAAGTAGCTGGGACTACAGGCACATGCCACCACACCCAGCTAATTTTTTGTATTTTTAGTAGAGATGTGTTAGCCAGGATGGTCTCGATCTCCTGACCTTGTGATCCACCCACTTCGGCCTCCCACAGTGCTGGGATTACAGACATGAGCCACCACATCCGGCCGATATAAACTTTTAAAAATAGAAACACTCAATAGACCAAAGAAAAGTAAAAGGGGAAATACACGTCACAAATTTACATCTGAAAAGATGCCCAACAAAAATACTAATTTTTTAAAAAGACATAGTAATAAAAACAAAATATAATTTTTCTCAATCAGGTTAATGGGGATTTAAGAGTTTCCAGTATATGTGAAAGTGTGGGTAAAAGATGCTCTCTTACAGACTTCAGTAAACAGTGTTAATGGTATAGTTTCTCTGGATTTGGCAATATATATTATTAATTTAATATGAAAATATTCAGAAACTCAAATCAATCTAAGTGTTCATTATAAAGTGTTTGCAAAAGTGGAAAATTAGAAATAACCTCAATGCCCATTATCAGAGAGAGGTTAGTTAAATAAATTATAAAGCATCCATATTATGAAGTATTAATTAGACAAAATAATGAAGATTTTATATGTATGTATTGGTATGGAATGATGTCTCTATAGCACTAGATCTATGTAGTATAGATTTAAGTATTTGGTTGGTAAAAAAAAAAAAAAAAGTTTGGGCCGGGCTCAATGGCTCATGCCTGTAATCCTAGCACTTTGGGAGCCCAAGGCAGGTGGACTGCTTGAGCCCAGGAGTTTCTGACAAGGCTGGGGCAACATGGCAAAAACCCATCTCTACAGAAAAATTCAAAATAAATTAGCCTGGTGCAGTGGCATGCACCTGTAGTTCCAGCTCCCTCAGGGGTGAAGTGGGAGAATCACTTTCAGTCCGGGAGGCAGAGATTGCAGTGAGCCGAGATCGCCCCACTGCACTCCAGCCTGGGCAACAGAGCAAGACTTTGTCTCAAAAAAAAAAAAAAAGTTTGCATCGTGTATAGAACGATTCTATTTTTCTTAAGTAGATATATATGTGTGTGTGTGTACATATAAAATCTCAATGGATATATGTCAGACTGCTAATAATTATGTTTCTTTGGGGGATACAATTATAAGAGCCATTCTTTCTACACTTCTTTGTTGTTTAAATTTGTTATTAAAAACATATATGTCATTTTACAACTGGAAAGAAAAGATGGTTCAACTTTGAAAAAGCAGAAATAACACCAAATTCAGAAACAAATTAAGTTTGAGTCAAAATTATTACACAGTTTAAATTTTGAATTTGACTTAAATCACTAGTGTGACAAGGGGACTTAGATAGATAAAAATGATCATCTTGAATGAGGTCATTTACCTAGTGTATACGTTTCTCAAAATTCACAATATACACATAAAATCTGTGTGTTTTGTTATCTGGAAATTACAATTCAACAAATATATAGGCCGGGCGCAGTGGCTCAAGCCTGTAATCCCAGCACTTTGGGAGGCCGAGACGGGCGGATCACAAGGTCAGGAGATCGAGACCATCCTGGCTAACACGGTGAAACCCCATCTCTACTAAAAAATACAAAAAAAAAACTAGCCGGGCAAGGTGGCGGGTGCCTGTAGTCCCAGTTACTCGGGAAGCTGAGGCAGGAGAATGGCGGTAAACCCGGGAGGCGGAGCTTGCAGTGAGCTGAGATCCAGCCACTGCACTCCAGGCCAGGCGACAGAGCGAGACTCCGTCTCAAAAAAAAAAAAAAAACAAATATATAAAGTATATAAATTCACTAGTATTAGTTGAGGTTGAAATCTAAAAACTGTTGAACAATGAATCCTAACACTGTAAACTCCAACTTGTGCTGTTTGAGTTTTGTCTTTTGCAAACACTCCTTGAAGTCCCCAAGTCTTAAATTTAGAGTAGGGTGGGTCTCATGGTAAACACATAGAAGTTCACATGAGCAAGGGAACGTAAGTGAATTCTATCAAATTGTGTATCTTTAGCCCATCTCTGTATAGAAGTCAACCTTTTCCTGAATCTAGATCTAATAAAGTTTTTCCATTTCTTCACCACTAGAATTCCTTCCTGGGTTCCCTCTATCTATAGGGGATAATCTACAGCAGATTTCTCCTCCTCGTGATCTTTTGCAATCAGAAGTCCTGGAGGAGAGAAAGGAAAGATCACTCTGGATTTGAGGCTGAAGCAGTTTTAGGAAGAAAGCCACTCCGATTTCCCCCAGCTTTCTCAGAATCGGATTCTGCCTGTATTTTGTAACCCACTTTTTTTTTTTAACTTAGTGTATCCTAAGCATTCCAAAGTATAGATGCTCCAATTTGCTATTATTGAACTCCAAGGTTGTTTTCTACAGAAACAGGTGGGTGATATTAAACAATTCACTTTAGCTCTCTGGTCTTCTGTATCCACTTATAGAAATAATGGAAGAGAATGTCTCTAAATGGCCTGTGCGGGCCCCTCCTTTCACTTGGTCACTCAGGCCCTAAAGGTAGGGTTCCTACTGAGGACACTCCCAGCCCTCACATCACCTCTTTCCCCAGCTTTCCCCTACCTCTCCCCTCCCCTAACACCTAGCTAGGGCTCAGGTTACAGGTTCAGTTCTCAAGCTCCTTTAGGCTTTAATGATGGAGTTAGAGGTAAGAAACTGCAGACCTAAGCATGACAATCAGGCCCTTTGTTCCAGCTAAGCCTGCTCCCTGGAGTCAATTCAGCTTTTTACAAAGTGAACTTTCAGTGGCTTCTGAACCTTCTGACAGTCCACCTGAGGAGAGAAGCAAGCCAGCAACCCCCAGGACACCTGTGCACCACCTGCAGGGTGAACAGAGCCCAACAGCAAGTGCAAACACACCTGTCCCCAGCCACCTCCCCATTAGCAGGGGCTTACCACACGCAGTGCAGGTAGGGGAAGTTGAAGGACGACAGCAGCTCACAGAAAGCTCGGTCACTGATCCAGCAGAACAGGGCCAGGGTCCACCAGAGGCCTGAGAAGAGGCCCAGCTTAAACACACGCACGTTGTCACATCTGCATGGGGGTCCAGAAAGTCACTCACCGTCAGAACTGGTCTCCACCTCCTCGCTGGCCACCTTTCCTCTGTCTCCTTCGCTGGTTTATCTCATGCCCACAACCCCTTGGCACTGAAGTTCTTACCCAACACACAGTCACTCCACAGTCTCATGGATGTAAACAGCATATGTACACAGATGGCTTACAGACACCCTTCCCACCCAGGCTTCTCCCCTGACTCCAGACTTATACACCCAACTACATTTTTGACATGAGCACCCTAATATGGATCTAAATTTAACAAGTCCATAACCTATTCTTCTCCCAGTCCTTCTCCTCCTCACACAGCCCACATCCAGTCCATCAGCTCTCCCTTCAAAATATCTCAAACCTGACCTTTTTCCACCACCTCCATCTAGATCCACGCTACCGCCATCTCATCAGTCTCCTTCCACCCTTGCCCTTACAGCCAATTTAACAGCCTCCAGCATCTTCCGGTTTAACCAGAGGGAAAGCCAAAGTATTCACAGTGGCCACAAGGCCTTGGATGCATGATTTTCCCTCTTCCCCTTCACCTCCTCTCTTAGGTACTCTTCCCTCTCACTGCCTGTACTCAAGCCACTGCGGGATTTGTGCCGTTCCGCAAACATCCCAAACATGCTCCTGCAAGACCATAGCACACACTGTGCCCTCTTGCCTGGAATGCTCTTCCCCCAGATACAAATCTTTGCTCAAATGTCACTCAGTAAGCCTTTTCCTGATGCTATTTTTAACAATTGCAACACCTGTCTCCACCTCCCAAGTGACTCTCCCTAAGGCCTCCTTCCCTCCTTTAATTTTCTCGGTAGTGATTATAACCTCCCTGACACCCGCTGTGTTTCACTTATATGTTTCCAGTGTATGTTTATGCACTGACATGGAAGCTGTTTACTGCCGTATCCCAGCACCTGGAAACATGCCAGACACAGAAGGCACACAACCATGTGTTGAATGAAAGAATAGGTTCTTATACACACTGGGACAAAACGGTTTTCTGAAACAAATCCTAACAGCTCAATGAAAATTTCAATTGCCATCTTCTTTCCTTGTTAAAGTCTTGCTCATAAAGTGGGTGACTTCTATCCCTGGGGAGGAATGCCTGGAGGCAGCTGGTGGCTGAGGGTCCTTCTTCCCTGAGGGGACCACTCCTGCATCAGTCAAGATCTCCTACAGGACTCAGAATATAACACAACATCTGCAATTGAGAAGAAGCTTAATTCCTATTTGTTGAACCCACAGACAGGTGTTAAAAGCCTCACTGGCTAGTGCCCTTCCCAGCTGCCTTTCAGAAACATCAGCGAAAGCATCAATAAAAGTGGGACAGGTTCAGTAAGACCTGCTCAAAAACAAACCAAAATACTCTTATAGGAAGGCTAAATGCATCCCTTGAAGTTTTTAGAAAGAATAGAGGCCCATGACACAGGAAGACTTACATTCCCAGTTACTAAAACAAAGAGATAACAATTTCCATTTCTCACTTCTGCTCACCACTCTACCTTGAAAGCCTCACCTTTGGGCTGGTTCCCTCTCAAAAAGAGCTCATCTCCTCACCTTGACCCACCCTCTCCTTCTCTCCAGGGCTCAGTCTCCAGGCTTTTTCCGACACTCCATGCCAGCTACTCCATGCCAGACTATAGGTCTCCCCGTGGTGCAAGCTTGTCCAAAGCCGTGGCCCACAGGCTGCATGCCAACCAGGACGGCTTCGAATGACGCCCAACACAAATTCATAAACTTTCTTAAGACATTATGAGTTTTTTTTTTTTTTTTTAGCTCATCAGCTATCATTAGTATATTTTATGTGTGGCCTAAGACAATTTTTCTTCCAATATGGCGCAGGGAAACCAAAAGAGTGGACACCCCTGCCTTAGTGCATTCTCTCAGGGCACCCCACCATGTTCCTTCATAACTCTCATCACAAGCTGAAACTATGGATTATCTGTGTAACATCTGGTATTAAACTAGCCTAGAGGCCGGGAGCAGTGGCTCACCCCCGTAATCCAGCACTTTGGGAGGCCAAGGTGGGTGGATCACTTGAGGTCAGGAATTGGAGACCAGTCTGGCCAACATGGTGATATCCCATCTCTACTAAAAATACAAAAATTAGCCAGGGGTGGTGGCACGCACCTGTAATCCCAGCTACTTGGGAGGCTGAGGCAGGAGAATTGCTTGAATCCAGGTTGCAGAGGTTGCAGAGAGCTCAGATCGCACCACTGCTCCAGCCTGAGCTTCAAGAGTGAGACTCCATCTCAATAAACAAACAAACAAACAAACAAACCAGCCTAGAAGCCCAATGACAAGAGGAACTACCCCTGTTTTATTCACTAATGCATACTCCATGCCTGGCAACTGTGCCAGGCACTGTTAAATGCTCCCTGAATTAATGGATAAAATTATGAATAACTGGACTCTAATTTGGTAATTTGTAATTTGGGCAGAACATTATTTTTAGATTATTTAAGATTATTGGTCGGGCACAGTGGCTCACACCTGTAATCCCAGCACTTTGGGAGGCCAAGGCCAAGGGATCATGAGGTCAGGAGATAGAGACCATCCTGGCTAACATGGTGAAACCTCGTATCTACTAAAAATACAAAAAAAAATTAGCTGGGCGTGGTGGCGGGCACCTGTAGTCCCAGCTACTCTGGAGGCTGAGGCAGGAGAATGGCGTGAACCCGGGAGGCGGAGCTTGCAGTGAGCCAAGATCGCACCACTGCACTCCAGCCTGGGGGACTGAGCAAGACTCTGTCTCAAAAAAATAAATAAATAAGGCCGGGCGCGGTGGCTCAAGCCTGTAATCCCAGCACTTTGGGAGGCCGAGGCGGGCGGATCACAAGGTCAGGAGGTCGAGACCATCCTGGCTAACACAGTGAAACCCCGTCTCCACTTAAAAAATACAAAAAATTAGCCGGGCGAGATGGCGGCGCCTGTAGTCCCAGCTACTGGGGAGGCTGAGGCAGGAGAATGGCGTGGACCCGGGAGGCGGAGCTTGCAGTGAGCTGAGATCCAGCCACTGCACTCCAGCCTGGGCGACAGAGCGAGACTCCGTCTCAAAAAAAAAAAATAAATAAATAAATAAATAAATAAATAAATAAAATAAAAAATAAAAATTAAATTAAATTAAATTTTAAAAAACACAATAAATTAGCCGGGCATGATGGCATGCATCTGTGGTCCCAGCTACTCGGGAGGCTGAGGCAAGAGAATCGCTTGAACCCAGGAGGCGGAGGTTGCAGTGAGCTGAGACAGTGCCACTGCACTCCAGCCTGGGCGACAGAGCGAGACCCCATCTCGGAAAAAAAAAAAAAGTATTGATTGGGCATCGAATTCCATGCTAGGCACTATAAAATACAAAATAAATAAGCCTCTTGCCTTGAATTTAAAAAATAAAATGAAAATAGACAAGAACAAATATCAACAAATACATAGACAATTAGTCTGGGACGCGAGGATCCATGAACATCCAATGCAATTAAACCTAGAAAGTTTGGCTTAAGGAACACACCAGAACAGAGAGCAATGTGCTAGAGATGTCCTGCATGGAGGGCATCAACTGAGAGGCAGCGTGTCCGGCCATTAGTCACTGCAAGGGCCAGGACAGGGCAGGCTTGGCATGTACGAGGCAGGAGCGCGGCTCTGTAGAGCCTGGTCTCAGGGCAGTCCGTTACTCTTCCTTTCTCTGCTTCTAGAGGAAGCAGGTCCTGCTAAAAGCTGCTTACCAGCCTTATTTGCACTTGGGGTTTGTCCAAAGCTGTGGTCCGTTAGGTTTCACTCCCATTTTTCAGGGCTTTTATCAAAATATCAATGTGAAGTGAAAAGGGGGGGGACAAAAATCATATGTACAGCAAGACCTTATTCTACAATAGAAAAATCTCGAGAGGAATGTCTGCCATTTCTTTTCTTCTTGACCCTTGACTGTATTCTCAAATTTTTCTTAACAATAAAATCACTCCTATAATCAGAAAAAGTATTTTTTACAATATTATAAATGTATCTGAGTTACTCGGCAATGTACTTAACACCACCAATTTCAGTGTCAGGTCATGACCCCAAATCAGCATAAACTTCTGTTTTCTCATGGTCTAAGGGAGAGTTCAGAAAAGACAATGGAAATACTTCTCAGGAAGCTGGTTACAAGAAATGACTAGAAACAAAGCTTAGGAAGAAAGGCTAAGGAGAAAGTGAGAAAACTATTCCTCCTCTATTTCCTCTGAGCAAACGCGCATGCAGCGAGAAACATTCAGCTCAGACATAACATCATGGCGGGTGACAACCACGGAAGATTCAGGAAAGAGGTGCAAGAGCGATAAGGGCATCCTTTTGTCTGGGTTTTTTTTTTTTTTTCTTTTTGAGACGGAGTCTCGTTCTGTCGCCCAGGCTGGAGTGCAGTGGCGCAACCTCGGCTCACTGCAAGCTCCGCCTCCCAGGTTTACACTATTCTCCTGCCTCAGCCTCCCGAGTAGCTGGGACTCCAGGCGCCCGCCACCACGCCCGGCTAACTTTTTGTATTTTTAGTAGAGACGGGGTTTCACTGTGATGGCCACGATGGTCTCAATCTCCTGACCTCATGATCCGCCCGCCTCAGCCTCCCAAAGTGCTGGGATTACAGGCATGAGCCACTGCGCCCAGCCTTGTCTGGGTATTTTATCAAAGTAGGGAAGAAACAACCATCTTTTCTTTTCCTGGCTGGGAATTGCTGTGGTAACTGGGACACAGTGGTGAACAAAGAGACCCCATCCCTGCCCACGTGGAGTCGATGTCCAGCAGAGGGGACAGACACCAAACAAAACAATACAAATAATCTAATTACAATCAGGATGGGTGCAATAAAGAAGTTCAGGGTCCTGGAACAGCATATAAATAGTTCAGCCCAAACTGAAGGATAAGTAGAAGTTAGCCAAGCAAGAGGGCCAAAAAAAGGGACTGCATAAATAAGGAAGGGCCTAGGGCTGACAGGTGCAGGGTCCACGGAAGACACAGAAGGTCAGAATGGCTGAGGATGGAAGGCAGAGGAGCTTCTTGTGGGAGCGATCAGCTCACAGGGGAAGGCTGGAGCATGTCAAGGATTTGGAACTTCATCTTCACTGCAACATCGACTGGTAGAAAAATGACTGTGCTCGGGGCTGGGAGCGTGGCTCATGCCTGTGATCCCAGCACTTTGGGAGGCCGAGGAGGGCAGATCATGAGGTCAGGAGATCGAGACCATCCTGGCTAACATGGTGAAACCCCATCTCTACTAAAAATACAAAAAATTAGCCGGGCGTGGTGGCGTGTGCCTGTGGTCTCAGCTACTTGAGAGGCTGAGGCAGGAGAATCGCTTGAACTCGGGAGGCAAAGGTTGTAGTGAGCTGAGATCATGCCATTGCACTCCAGCCTGGGTAACAGAGTAGGAGTCTGTCTCAAAAAAAAAAAGAAAAATGTGCTCAAATGGCATGTGTGGGGAAGGAAGAGGATGTCAGGCTTGAGTAACTGGGTAAATGGTGCTCCCCTTTTCTGCAACTAGAAATATGATGAAGAGAACCAGGCTAGAAAAGGCAGATCAAGAATCTGGGTTTGGACAAGTTGAATTTGAGATGCCCACGATACATGGAATTAGGTTAGGTAGGCAGCCAGACATGTAATAGTAGAGTTAAGAGGATGCACTGGGTTGGAGACATAAGTTTAGGAGTCATCTGCATATGTAAGAGACTTAAAGCCACAGAAGTAGAAGAGATCTTTCAGGGGGACATATAAAGGGAGAAAAACAGTGTCTTAATCCATGCAGGCTGTTATAACAAAACATTGTATACTGGGTGGCTGATAAAAACAGAAATTTGTTTCTCATAGTTCTGGAGGCTGGGAAGTCTGAGATCAAGGTGCCAGCAGAATCAGTGTCCGATGAGGGCCATTCCTCATAGATCACACCTTCTAGAGCTGTGTCCTCACATGGTAGAAGGGCCCAGGCAGCTCTCTGGGGCCTCTTTTATAAGAGCACTAATCCCATGTATGAGGGCTCTACCCCCACTGACTTAATCACCTTCCAAAAGGCCCACCTCGTAATATCATCACCTTATTAATTAGTATTTTAACATATGAATTCAGGGGAGACACAAACATTCAGACCATAGCAAGCAGGGAGTTGAGGGTGCACCTTAAGGGAGTCCTACATGCAAAGCTGTGTAGAAAAGTAGCAGTCCACGCAAGAAATTGAAAAGGAGCTGCCAAGAGGTAATGGGAAATCCAGGAGGATGTGCTATCACAGGAGCCATGGCGAAGAACATTTCAACCACGGGGAGGAGAATTAATTGGGTAAGCAGCCGAGAAAATAACACATAAGATACAGGGGGGCTGAAAACTGATCACTGGGTGTATAGCCTACAGAAAGGGATTTGGGTATCGAAGTAGGGGCAGAAGCCAGATTGGCAAGAGTTGAAGAGCAAATGAGTAAATGAGAGGTGAGGAAGAGAGGGAGCTTTTTTTTTTTTAGATGGAGTCTTACTGTGTTGCCCATGCTGTAGTGCAATAGCGTGATCTCCACGCACTGCAACCTCCGCCTCCTGGATTCAAGTGATTCTCCTGCCTCAGCCTCCTGAGTAGCTGGGATTACAGGCATCTGCCACCACACCCAGCTAACTTTTTGTGTTTCTAGCAGAGATGGGGTTTCACCATGTTGGCCAGGCATGATTCCACCATGGAGAATCACCTGGACAGGTTCTGAGGGTTTTTGTTTTGTTTATAGCTTTGTTTATAGCTTTATTGGGGTATACTTCACATATCATAAAATTCCCCTATTTAAAGTGTACAGTTCAGGTCAGGCACGGTGGCTCACGCCTGTAATCCTAGCACTTTGGGAGGCCAAGGCAGGCAGACTGCCTGAGCTCAGGAGTTCGAGACCACCCTGAGCAACATGGTGAAACCCCATCTCTACTAAAATGCAAAAAATTGGCCAGGCATGGTAGTGGGCGCCTGTAGTCCCAGCTACTCAGGAGGCTGAGGCAGGAAAATCACTTGAACCCAGGAAGTGGAGGTTGCAGTGAGCATTGTGCCACTGCACTCCAGCTTGGGTGACAGAGTGAGACTCCATCTTAAAAAAAAAAAAAAAAAAAAAAATGTACAGGTCAGTGTGTTTTGGTATCTTCAACCCATTACCACAATCTCATTTTATAATTTTTCCAACACTCAAATAAGAAGCCCTTACTTATTAGTAGTCATTCCCTTTTCTGTCTCCCCTACCACCTCCCTACATCCCCGCTCTAACTCTACCCTCACCCCAACCTCAAGACCAGACTGGCCAACATGGCGAAACCCCATCACTACTGAAAATACAAAAATGAGCTAGGTGTGCTGGCAGGCACCTGTAATCCCAGATACTTGGGAGGGTGAGGCAGGAGAATTGCTTGAACCCAGGAGGCAGAGGTTGCAGTGAGCCGAGAATGTGACACTGCATTCTAGCCTGGATGACAGAGCGAGACTCCATCTCAAAAAAAAAAAAAGCATTCTTTAAATGGCTGGAAATAAAAAGAAGTGTTTTCAAAGAGCATGAAAATAAGGGTAGTGATTAGATGTACTTCAGCTGGGTCTAGAAGAGGACAATGATGCACCAAGAAGCGCTAAACGAAAATGTTTCTGGATATCAACCTGAACTCTGAGTACACAAGTTCCCAAAGGAAAATGCTAGTGCAAAGAGCAAAACCTTTGCCTAATAGATTGTAAATGAAACACTAAGCCTCAAAGAAAGTATCACAGTCAACTGCAGTCCACCTGACGTGCATATTTCCTTATAGATACAAACTCATTTTCCCTGCCCCCTTTCTCTTTTTCCTTCTGTGTGTGAATGCAATAACCTTTCTAGGACTTTTCCTTTCTACAGAATTAAGTCTAGACAGCCTGGTCTAGGTGCTGAGATGGTCCTGGTAAGCTAGCTTGTGATCAGTGGGATGCACTGCATCTGCAAAACAGCTGCTCCCCTCTTACTGAAAATGAGATTATTAGCATTTTGAACCAAACCATCAAACCTGCTTCCATCCAGCCGTCAGCAACTAACTCTTCATGAGGAATAAAACTCTTCTTCGGCTGCAGGACAGCAAAGAAGCCCCAAGCTGGTGTTTCCCCAGCACAGGGATAGCTAAAGGGTAGGCAGGAATGACGGCACCTACCTCTTTAGCTCTGCGATGAGCAGTGCAGTGCAAGGAACTCCCAGGGTCATCAGAGAGATGTTGTTGATGGCAGGCTTGACAAATGCCAGGCACGTTGTAACTGCAGACAGGACACAGACCACCACCTTGAACCTACCCCTGAATCCATGAAAACAAAACCAAATCCATTAGAAAAGGAATTATTGTTTGTTTGTTTAATGTTAGCAAGGTACAGGCATTGCCAGAAATGCAGGCTGAAACGAAATTCTGCGCTAAGTACCAAGGTTCAAAAAGCCACTCACACTCACTGGCTTAGGAATTCCACTTCAAGCAACTTATCCTTAGGAAATAATCAGAGATTTTCAAAATATTTAGCCATGAGAATGGTAAAATTACACTCAACCTACATCACTGAGGGTGAGATACGGATAACTGTTTTCTTCGTGCGATTTTTCTGTATTTTTTTAGATGTTCGAGTTCTCTGTATTTTTTCAGATGTTCTACAGCAGGGTTTAGCAATTTTTTTCTATAAAGGATTTTTGGGTTTGGGCTGGGTATGGTGGCTCACATCTGTAATCCTAGCGCTTTGGGAGGCCAAAGTGGGAGGGTGGCCTGAGCCCAGGAGTTTGAGGTTACAGTGAGCTATAACCTAAAAATAAAATAAATTATATATATATATTTTAAATTAAATACATGTTTTTATATATAAGTATAAAGAATATATAGTATATAGTTATATATAACTATATTATCCATATCTAAATATAGTATAACTATATGGTATATATAAGTATAAATATATAATTAAATATATGCATTAATAAATATGTGTAATTATATTAAACATCAATATTTAATAAATCATATATACATACACACATACACACACACACACACACACACACACACACATATATATATATAGGATTTGCAGGTCCTAAGGTCTCTGCCACAGCTACTCAGCTCTGTCATTACAGAGAATAAGTAAATGAATGGGCATGGCTGGGAGCCAATAAAACCTGATGTGCAAAACAGAACCCTTTTGGCCCACAGGACGTAGTTTATCACCCTCTGTTCTACAAAGTGAACATGTATAACTTTCATAAGTAAAACAGAGACCATTCACAAATCATAAAGCATCCTAGTTTAAAAGAAAAATTGTCCTATGTGTCTAGCACACCCAAAAAAAGTTTTAAGAAAAAATTTCAATAGACTAAGAAAAAATAGTCTATATTTACTGACAACCTACAAGTCTAGTATGCACTAGAATCTACATGGACAAGGTTTTGAAATGACAAGTCTTAAGACAAATAATTGATACTATCTTCACACCCCTCAGTGGAGGTCATTTCAGTAGAAAGAGCCAGAAGTGGCGACGTGATCCTAGACATGCTCTTTTTTTTCTCCCTGGGACCCATTTCCTTATCTGTAAAACGAAAAGCCTGGACGAGACGATTTCTAAGGCCTCATTCATGACTTAAATTTAGGAGTACATGATTTTCCTGAAGTTTCTGTTATTCCTCATTAGCACAATTTACTTTGGCCAAAAGCCCCTGGAACAGGTCACAGTTAGGAAGCCAATTTGAATGAAATTCCATTATAAAGAAATTAAAGGGCATTGAACCCTCAAAATACAAATTTATCTTTTAAATAGGAAAGCCATTCATCATCAAGGCACAGGAAATCATTGATCAAGCTGCCAACTTTCAGACTGGAATGAACAGGAATTATAGCTCTGAACCTCTACCAGAGGAAAAAATACATGTGGGAAAGGCTCCAGGCAGCTAATCCTCAGGAGAGGCATGTTTTTCTCCTGGCCTCGGCTGGTGTTCTTCATCTACTGGAGGAAAGGCCGCCCGCTCCAGCCTCAGGGTGACGGTCCACAGCCATCACGTGCAGGGCCCTTGGGGACCCACAAGAACTCTTCCACTGGGTTTGACACATGCCAAGGCAATTTGGCCTTTTCGTTAGGATAAACACATAATCAGAAATGTCCAGAGTGCATCACCTCTCTGTACCCAGTGGTTTAAGAACTAGGCACAGGTCAGAGAGGGCAACAGAGTGATTCAAGGCATAGGTGTTCAGTGAGACCGATATGCATTCAAATCCTGCTTGCATTGCTTAGCAGCTGTGAGACCTTTGGCAAGTAACTCAACTCTTTGAGCCTTTCCCACATAAAAATTAAGACGCTCTGCCTCACAGTGTTCTTGTAAGCATTAACACAGTGCCTGGTACATGTTATGTGCTAATAAAATGCATTATTACTATTATCCTTACCATCATTTTAAAAATAAACACTACTTTAAATAATATTATTGTTGTTGATATCATACTCTCAGGGAAAATGTGACTGAGCTGCTGTTGCAATCACCAAAAGCTCCACAGAGTACTGCCAAATGGTTTAAAGGCAGTAAGCTTAAAAAAAATGGGTTTTTGTTGTTGTTGTTGTTGTTTTGTTTTTGTTTTTAGACAGAGTCTCACTCTGCTACCCAGGCTAGAGAGCAGTGGCACGATCTCAGCTCACTGAAACCTCCGCCTCCTGGGTTCAAGCGATTCTCCTGCCTCAGCCTCCCAAGTAGCTGGGATTACAGGCGCCCGCCACCACACTAAGCTAAATTTTGTATTTTTAGTAGAGATGGGGTTTCACCATGCTGGCCAGGCTAGTCTCAAACTCCTGACCTCAGCCTCCCAAAGTGCTGAGATTACAGGCATGAGCCACTGCAGCCAGCTGCAAAACATGCTTTCTTTAGAGAGGTCATCTGCAGACGCCTCCCCATGTCAGGTCCAGAAGGTGTACAGGAATGTGCAGGCCAACAAGGACATCCTGTGAACACAAACAGCCGGGAGAAGTAAACAGAGGCCATGTGGCCAGCAGAAAGACAGCCAGCCAGCCCAGCACACCCCAGAGTCAACAGAGGCCCTGGGTACAAGAGAGCTAGAAATATCCAGGAGTAAGAGGCCTCAGCAGGGTGTTTTTCTAAACTGTGATTGATGACAGCCTCTGGTCCTATTTCAACTTTCCAGCCCATTAGGGTCTCACACTGAAACACAAGGTCAGGAAACCCTTAGCACCACTGCTTCCTGTATTCTGTAATCCAAAATCGAATAACTCAGTACCATCATCAAAATATTTTCATAGTAAAGCTGCTACTATTATCACTAACTACCCTTTAAAACAGTGGTTTTCAAGCCTATATCCTGTGTCCTTTTTTACCAAAGTAAAACTTTGTTTTCAGGCTTGAAAACTACTATCATTGGCTTTTTTACTAAAGTAAAAAGGAACACAGGGTATAGGCTTGAAAACAACTATCACTGGCTACCCTTTAAAGCAGTGGTAATTTCATTTCTGAAATGAAATAAAATTTATAGATGATAAAACCTCCCATCATAATGACCACCAAAAACATGTCCACAAGATTTCTAAATGTCGCATAGAATTGTAAATGTCCCTGGTTAAGATCTACTGCTATAAGCTACCAAAACTTAATCTATTTAGAACAGCCAGCCCTTGATAGTCACAGCACTATAGCATTTGGTCATGAAAGGGACCTCAGAGGGGTAGTCCAACCCTGTTATTTCATAACTAAAGCACTAAGGCCCAGAGAGTTTAAGATTCCAGCCTCAAGTCATCCAGCAAGAATGCTAGCAGGGCAGGCAGATCCCAGACTGCTCCCTTGCTATTCAAGATTCGAAAAATAAAGTAGATTAAAGTGAAGGCTGGGGCCGGGCGCGGTGGCTCAAGCCTGTAATCCCAGCACTTTGGGAGGCCGAGACGGGCGGATCACAAGGTCAGGAGATCGAGACCATCCTGGCTAACCCGGTGAAACCCCGTCTCTACTAAAAAAATATAAAAAATTAGCCGGGCGAGGTGGCGGGCGCTTGTAGTCCCAGCTACTCGGGAGGCTGAGGCAGGAGAATGGCATAAACCCGGCAGGCGGAGCTTGCAGTGAGCTGAGATCCGGCCACTGCACTCCAGCCTGGGCGACAGAGCCAGACTCCGTCTCAAAAAAAAAAAAAAAAAAAAAAAAAAAAAAAAAAAAAAAAAAAAAAGTGAAGGCTGTCCTGATATTTTCTAAAGATAAAATCATAAAAACTACAGAAGAACAAATTATTTAAGAAGTGGATACAAGGTTGGGCACAGTGGCTCATGCCTGTTATCCCAGCACTTTGGGAGGCCAAGGTGGGAGGATCTCTTGAGCCCAGGAGTTTGAGACCAGCCTGGGCAACACAATAAAACCTTGTCTCTACAAAAAAAAAAAAAAAAAAAAAATTAGCCAGGTGCAGTGACAGGCAGTTGTGGTCCCAGTCACTTGGGAGGCTGAGGCAGGAGGATCACGTGAGCACAGGAGCCAGAGGTTGCAGTGAGCTGTGATTGTGCCACTGCACTTCAGCCTGGGCAACAGAATGAGATTCTGTCTCCAAAAAACAAAACAAAACAAAATAGATACAATTAGCCTATAATAGTTCCTTGTTCTCATTTTTTTCTCAAAATAAAAATATCTAAAAATTATTAATAACCATGAGCAATTGAGTATATGTCCTGAAGAGTCTCAGGACATTCTAGGCAAGATGAAAGTACATTTTTTTTCTATAAACCCAACATTTATATCCTATTGACATAATGAACATTAATAATTTCCCTATATAAAATATGTGCAACTATTATATATCAATAAAAAATTCAGGCCAGGCGCAGTGGCTCATGCCTGTAATTCCAGCACTTTGTGAGGCCAAGGCAAGCAGATCACTTGAGGTCAGGAGTTCAAGACCAGCCTGGCCAATCTGGTGAAACCCTGTCTCTACTAAAAATACAAAAATTAGCTGGGCGTGGTGACAGGTGCCTGTAATTCTAGCTACTTGGGAGACTGAGGCAGGAGAATCACTTGAACCCAGGAGGCAGAGGTTTCAGTGAGCCAAGATCACACCACTGCTCTTTAGCCTGGGCGACAGAGCAAGACTTCATCTCAAAAACAAACAAACAAACAAAAAACAGAAAAAAAAAAAAAAAAGAACCACTTGTCCATAAGCCATTCATAATAACCACCAGAACCTATTGAGTCTTTACTCTGTGTGAGCCACTGTACCTTATGTAATTTTCTCATGTATTTCTGACCGCATCAGGAAGATACTTTTGTCATCTCCACTATATGGACAAGCAAAATGGGGTCCCAGAGCCTTTTTTTTTTTTTAAGTGAATTGTTATTCAAAGCTATGTTGTCTAATCCAAACTCAGCCACCACACTCTACTGTCTCTTCTCCAAAAATCTCACATTAAAACTATTTTTAATGTGTGTTTAGAATATTCCAGCTAAGGCCAGATGTGGTGGCTCACGCCTGTAATCCCAGCACTTTGGGAGGCCAATGCGGGCAGATCACCTGAGGTGAGGAGTTCAAGACCAGCCTGACCAACACGGCAAAACCCCGTCTCTACTAAAAATACAAAAATCAGCCACATGTGGTGGCATGCCCCTAGAATCCCAGCGACTCAGGAGGCTGACGCAGGAGAATCGCTTGAACCTGGGAGGCAAAGGTTACAGTGAGCCGAGATCGTACTACTGCACTCCAACCTGGGCAATAAGAGTGAAACTCTTGTCTCAAAAAAAAAGAAAGAAACAAAAAAGAATATTCCAGCAAAGTCTAGATCAAGAAGAAAAGAAAAACATAAAGAAAAAGAAAAGAAAAGAAAAAAGGAAGGAAGGAAGGGAGGGAGGGAGGGAGGGCCAGGCAGGCAGGTAGACAGGAGAGAGAGAGGGAAGGGAGGGAAGGGAGAAAGAAAGAAAAGGAGATAATTTGTTTACTATTTGGTAAGTTCAGGCAGATAAACTGGAAATCCTTGATCTATAGAAATCCTGATTTTGACATGATTTTTTTGGTTTGGTCTGCCACTTCCACTGCAGAGCTGCCACCTGTCCCATGTCATGGGGAGTGAAGTACATGCAAAGGGGCTTGGCCTTTTTGCCCTCCCTGGTCACTGGAAAATTGAAGATGTGCAAATAGAGTTGAAATCTTTACTTTTTCCTTAACATGCACCTTTTATTTCTTTGCTCATTAAAATTTTCAATGTCCATTATCTCCATCAATTTGTACGCATATCTCAGAAATGCTAGGCAGAACTCTCCTCTCCATGCCCCAGGCAGTCAGGAAAGCTAACTTTGAGCCCTCTCTATGTTGCTTAGTATTATGCTAAGTGCCCTACAGGATCGTCTCAAAGATGAACACTATTATGTACTTAATTTTACAGATAGGGAAATAGAAAGAGTCAAGACAAGTCATACAGTTCACAAGTTGTAAAGCTAGGATTCAACCCGGATCGTTTCCAAAGCCAGGGATATATACACATATGGTATCCAGTGCCTCCAGAGGAGGACAGAGTGGCTATATCATCACATCTTCCCCAGAGAAATGCTGCAGGCTGCTGGTGATGAAAAACTCCCCTACAGTCACAGACAACTCTGCCTCACAATGTGTTTTCATTATTTTTTTCTATTTTTTTAAAATGCGGTTTCACTGTGTTGCCCAGGCTGGGCTCAAGATCCTGGGCTCAAGAAATCTTCCTGCCTCAGCTTCCTGAGTGGCTGGGACTACAGGTGTGCACCACCTCAACAGGCTCTGTTTTCATTATTAAAGTTGGTAAGCTTTAACTACCAATGTCATCACCCTATTTTCTTCTTTCCTGCTCAAACAACATTCCTCCTACCTCCAAGAACCCAGAAAAGAAAAGAAAAAAAAGTTTTCTATAAGTAATACATTAAAAACTGTCTCTTGGAATTTCAATCCAGGCCTCCAGAATGCCACAAACACATACACAACACCTTTATTTCCATTTCTTCAATTTCTTACTCAGACTTGAAAAATAAGTTATCTGAGAAAAGTGATTCCTCAGCTCTCAATGTAACGTACACCAGGTTTAGAGAAAGCATGGTGGTGACCGGTGGGTACCTTTGAAGACAGAAGGAAAAGTCAAAGGGTAAATGGCTTGTTTCTCAGGCAGAGTCAAAAGGTCCCTACCTACAGAACCACCTCATGACCCTACCTGGTGCCCTCTACCTCCACCTGCATCCTTAACCCCTTCCTTGCCTCCCAAGGCTTCTCTTAAAAAGTTGAACAAGGAAACTAAACATGACTGGAAACTGGTGACAGCATAAACCAACCTGGCCACATTTGAAAGCATATTTTCCCTGCTGATTAGAAGGCCTCACCAAGATGGAGAACCACTTTTCATCTGAGATGAGGGACTTCTACTTGTCAACAGCCCTTTCTCTGTCTCTCACTCCCTTGCCCTCTTTCTCTCTCTCTCTTTCTCCGCCTCCCACCCCCGCCCTTTCACTCTCTCACTTTTATTTTCTGATAAGTAACCTTCTTGAGAGTACTTCTATCTGCTAGTGGACACTCAGAGATAATACTATTCAATTCAAATCCTGCTTCCCAGAATAAGATTGTACAGCGAATCTAATTAAAGTATGTTTTCTCCCTATCTCATTTTAAAATAAATATTTAGTATTTAAAATTAGGCCATGGCCAAGTGCGGAGGCTCACACCTATAATCCCAGCACTTTGGGAGGCCAAGAGGGGAAGATCACTTGAACCCAGGAGTTTGAGACCAGCCTGGGCAACATGACGAGACCTTGTCTCTATTTTAAAAAAAAAAAAAATTAGGCCAGGTGCAGTGGTTCACATCTGTAGTCCCAGCACTTTCGTAGGGCGAGGTGGGCAGATTGCTTGAGCCCAGGAGTTTAAGACCAGCCTGGGCAACATAACAAGGCCCCTTCTCTATAAAAAATACAAAAATTAGCCAGGCATGGTGGCGTGCACCTGTAGTCCCAGTTCCTGGGGAGGCTGAGGTGGGAGGATCACCTGACCCTGGAGAGGTTGAGGTGGCATTTAGCCAAGACAGCTCCACTGCACTGCAGCCTAGGCACAGAGTCAGATGAAAGAAAAGAAAGAAAAGAAGGAAGGAAGGAAGGAAGGAAGAAAGGAAGGAAGGAAGGAAGGAAGGAAGGAAGGAAGGAAGGAAGGAAGGAAGGGAGGGAGGGAGGGAGGGAGGGAGGGAGGGAGGGAGGGAGGGAGGGAGGGAGGGGAGGGAAAGGAAGGGGAGGGAAGGAAGGGAAGGAGGGGACGGAGGGGAAGGGAAAGAAGGAAAGGAAGGAAAAGAAGGAAAGGAAAAAAGGAAAGAGAGAAAGAAAGGGAGAAAGGGAGAAAAGGAGAAAGAGAGAAAGAGAGAAAGAAAGAGGAAGGAAAGAAAGAAAAAGAGAAAGAGAGAAAGAGAGAGAGAGAAAGCAAGAAAGCAAGCAAGAAAGATTAATGTGTTAATTTTGCAAAAAAAAAAAAAAAAAGTCAACCAGTTCAGATGAAAAGTAAAAGTGGCTGTTCCTCTCTGCTGCAACGCCCAAGAACAGCCAATGGCTGTAGTTAGGTGTCCTCACCTCCCAGGCATTTTTGTGCTAATACAAAAACATACTCAGAAAGAGTTTAGTTCATTCATTCTAAAATTAGGATATCACATATACAATTATATAATGTGCCCCTTGCAGCCAGCATTTTTCATAGACACTTCTCCATTTCAGTCCACAGATAGCAGCCTTAGTTCTCAGCAGCTGTACAGCTCCTGTTCCTTTTCATAGTGCCAGTAAAACTGTAATGAATTATTTTCTTTTCCTGATATAACTCTTCCATGGGCACATACCGTTTGCTTCACTGAATCCATAGTTTTAGACTATTTAGCCATATATGTATATTTTGACAAAACAGTGTTCTACAGAAAATGTGGGTAATATGTTCCACGAGCATTTCTTATCTTTATTGGGCCGAATCTCCTCTGTGCCTCTAGATAGTAACAAACCTCACATAGCTCCTCAGAAAGACTTTCTCTGACCAAACTCTAAATCAGCAAATTAAGTCACCACTATACCCTTATCAGCTTCACTTTTCATCACAGTACCTGACATATCCTAACATTACATTATTTACTTGCTTGCTTGTTGATTTGTAATCTCCCCAACTTCAGTGTAAGCTCATTAGACTCTGCTGTTTTGTTTACCTGTGATATTCCAGTGCCTAGAAAAATGCATAGTAAAATACAAGTGTTGAAAAATATTTACTGGATGAATACCTGTATAACCCTAACACAATGGCTATTAAAATGCATCCCTTCCTGAAATTCTGGGTTTCCAATTTGAACATATATACAGTATATGAGTGTGTGTGTGTAAGCACACACACACACAGGTGCACAGCTCTCATCGGAAGCAAAAAAAAAAAAAGACAACTTGAAAACTACAGTATCTGTAGCTCCAAGAACCAGTTCATCAGTCTGGATTCTACTTCAGATGTATGAAACTGGTAGAGTTAGATTAGTCTCAAATAAATGTTCTAGCAGAAAATCAAAGAGTATTGAATTCAGTAATGCCGCCTCCACTGAAGGTCTTTCCACTCTTGCTCATATCAAACAAGGGCACTATTTGACTTTTGTCCCTAATGTTATATCAGTTCTTCCCCAAGCATTATTAAAATTCCCTCTTTAATCTGTCAGTTTACTTATATTGTCAGATCATAAAAACAATCAATAGATATTGAACAAGAATATGATAAGCTCATCACTAGGCTGAGTTCAATCATGTGCTATTTTTCTTCATATATACGTTGTTATATTGGGTACTACACCTAGTGGTAAATGCAAAAATGTTTAGTGCAAGCTTACCGGTCATTCCGAAAGATCTTTGGTAGATACCTTCTGGGGAACCACATGGCCAAAGCACACATCAGAACCCAAAGGATTGCAAGTTCATCAAGCATCTGACCCAGGAAACTAAGGGTTGCATGGAAGTAGACAGATCCAATTCCTAGAATCAATTACAACCAATAAAAAAAGGTCACCACAGAAGAGACACAAATTCAATACACTGCTTAAGGATAGTCCTTTCACCAATAGTTATCACAGTCACCAGATCACTCTCTCCCTCTGAAAAAAGAAACTGAAGAAAGAAACTCACACCACCCAGGCACGCACACCTCAAGTCTAGAAAGAGGATTTCAACTAGGGCCCAAATATCAGCACATCAGAACTTTAACAACTCCACAGTGAAACACATTCTGTCTTCATCCACTGAGCCTTTCTGGGAAGAGGCAGTAAATAAAATTCAACAGTCCCTCACTGTTAAGAATTCCCAGCCTGCCTGTCGGAGGAAATGGAAATGACACAAGTATTTCACAAAACAATGAGGGATCAAACATCTACATTTTCTTCTTTAATTTTAGTCCATTAGAAACCAGTCTCCCCAGAGATCAATTGTTTCATAAGACTTTCTTCAGACGTTCAGAAAATTGCACTGGCATAGCCCCAATAGCTACTACACAAATGAAGTCTCAAACGCACGCAAGTGATAGTAATGCCAAGCTTGTTATCAAGCCTGCATTCAAGAGTCCTTTTGCCATCACGTAAGTGGGAAAAAAAGTTTGCTAAGACCTCAGAGTGACTTTAGTTTACAAAACATTATGTTCAAAGGGGACAGGAAGTGTGTGGGATTCCTTCTACCCTCCCAACACCCTGTTAAGTCCGTGTTCCCAAACGACTCCACTTACCCACTACAACTAAAAGAGTCCAGATTAAGTAGATGCCGCTGTTGAAGCATGTTGCATACTGACGAAACAAGCACATGCAGATGGGCGGTAAAATGAAAAATAAGACATTGCTGATCTGCAGGAAAAAAATGTAAGACAGAAAGATGAGAATTAAGTAAAAAAGGCAAAAAATAAAGTGGCCTCTTCCAAGTATGTCCTTGCAAACTGGGATAAACATGGTCATATATCTTGTTTAAGCTCTTGCACGTTTTTTCTTTCTTTTTTCTTTGAGATGGAGTCTCATTCTGTCACCCAGGCTGGAAGGCTGAAGTGCAGCGGCACAATCTCGGCTCACTGCAACCTCTACCTCCCGAGTTCAAGCAATTCTCCTGCCTCAGCCTCCCGAGTAGCTAGGACTACAGGCACCCACCACCATGCCTGGCTAATTTTTGTATTTTTAGTAAGACAAGGTTTCACCATGTTGGCCAGGCTGGTCTTGAACTCCTGACCTCAGGTGATCTGCCTGCCTCAGCCTCCCAACATGCTGGGATTGCAGGTATGAGCCACCACACCCAGCCTCTTACACTTTTTTTGACTATAGATACACAATCAGGAGAACTTAAAACTTTTAAAATGACCATTTAAGGGGCTCCCCGCTGCTTCTTTGATCATAGGAGCAGCTATAAAAGCACTGCAGTCTATGAAAGCTGCCCAAGCTCCTCTTGATTCAATGAACCAGTAATTCTCATTGCAACGTTAATTATGAATCATTCTAATTTACTTGCACTTACTTTTTTTTCATAATCTTTTTTTAAGAGACTTGGTCTAGCTATGCTGTCCAGGCTGGGCTGAAGTGATCCTCCCACCACAGCCTCCCGAGTAGCTGGGACTAGGCACATGCCACCATCCCTGGCTGTGTTTACTTTTTTTTTTTTTTTTGAGACAGAGTTTGTTTCTTACAGCCCAGGCTGGAGCTCTTTGGCACGATCTCAGCTCATTGCAACCTCCGCCTCCCGGATTCAAGCAATTATTCTGCCTCAGCCTCCTGAGTAGCTGGGATTACAGGCACTCACCACCACACCCAGCTAATTTTTGTATTTTTAGTAGAGACGGGGTTTCACCATGTTGGCCAGGCTGGTCTTGAACTCCTGACCTCAGGTGATCCACTCGCCTCAGTCCTCCCAAAGCACTGGGATTATAGGCATGAGCCACTATGCCCACCCGCATTTGCGTTTTTAAAGATAAAGTCTGTATTAAATAAAGGTAAAAAAAAAAAAAAAGTTTAATGAAGGCATCAAAAAGACTAGACATTGTCCAGCTCCCAGTAATCCTCCCCAGCCAGGCTAGCCCTTTCCCCTGGGCCTACACAAAGTGAGGACTCTTTCTAGTTTCCCCCTTAGTCGCCCTTTGTCAGCTTTCTCATCCTAACCAAAACCTATTTTTTTTTTTTTTTTTTTTTTGAGACGGAGTCTTGCTCTGTCGCCCAGGCTGGAGTGCAGTGGCCGGATCTCAGCTCACTGCAAGCTCCGCCTCCCGGGTTTACGCCATTCTCCTGCCTCAGCCTCCCAAGTAGCTGGGACTACAGGCGCCCGCCACCTCGTCTGGCTAGTTTTTTGTATTTTTTAGTAGAGACAGGGTTTCACCATGTTAGCCAGGATGGTCTCGATCTCCTGACCTCGTGATCCGCCCATCTCGGCCTCCCAAAGTACTGGGATTACAGGCTTGAGCCACCGCGCCCGGCCCCAAAACCTATTTTTAAGTAAAGATTATATTCGAAAGTTTCTTCCCAGCTTTAAAATGATATCATTTTATCTTGCAGACTTTGGTATGGATTTAAGCCTCTCTGTTATGTCTCCATGGGCATTCAACTTTTTAAAAATTTTAATAATCTATCTTATTTAAGGCAGTGTACTCAAAATATTGTCATTTGAACATGTAATCACTATTAAATATCATTAATGACATAGTTTCCTTTTTTTTTTTTTCTTAGAGACAGGGTATTACTCTGTCAACCAGGCTAGAGTGCAGTGGCAGGATCAGCTCGCTGCAGCCTCCAACTTCCAGGCTTAAGGGAGCCTCCTGTCTCAGCCTCTTGAATAGCTAGGATTACAGGCATGCACCACCATGCCTGACTTTATTTATTATTATTACTTTTTTTTTGGTAGAGATGGGGTTCTCACTATGTTGCCCAGGCTGATCTCACACTCCTGGCCTCAAGCAATCCTCCTGCCTCAGCCTCCCAAAATGCTGGGATTATAGGCATGAGTCACCGCACCCAGTCTAGTTTATCACTGCGCCCAGCCTAATTTATGTTATTTTGTTCACACGAAAGCCTTGAAGATCAGTGTAAATTTCACAAGCCTCAGTTTGGGCTAGACACATTTCCTGTGCTCAACAGTCAGCTACATGTGGCCAGTGACGGTCATACTGGAACCTCCTCCCTAATTTTTTTTTTTTTTTTTTTTGAGACGGAGTCTCACTCTGTTGCCCAGGCTGGAGTGCGGCGGCACATCTCAGCTCACTGCAAGCTCCGCCTCCCAGGTTCATGCCATTCTCCTGCCTCAGCCTTCCGAGTAGCTGGGACTACAGGTGCCTGCCACCACGCCCGGCTAATTTTTTTTTGTATTTTTAGTAGAGACGGGGTTTCACCATGTTAGCCAGGATGGTCTCGATCTCCTGACCTCGTGATCTGCCCGCCTTGGCCTCCCAAAGTGCTGGGATGACAGGCGTGAGCCACCACGTCCGGCCCTCATCCCTAATTTTTGTAACTTACTTTTTGTTTGGTTGATTTTGAGGTTTTTTGTTTCACAGACTCATAGCCTTTTTTTTTTTTTTTTCTGAACTTTAAAAAATTGAGGTGAAATTCACATACCATAAAGCTAACCATTTTAAAGTGTACAATTCAGTGGCATTTAGTACATTCATAATGGGCAACCATCACCTCTATCTAGTTCCAAAATGTTTCCATCACCCCAAAAAGAAACACTATTCACATTAAGCAGTCACTCCTCATTTCTTCCTCCCTCAGCCCCTGGCAACCACCAATCTGCCTTTTGTCTCTATGATTTTACCTGTTCTAAATATTTCACATAACATAAGTGGAATCACACAATATATGACCTTTTGTATCTAGCTTATTTTTTCACTTAGCATAATGTTTTTAAGGTTCATCCATATTACAGCATGTACCAGTACCTTATTCTTCTTTATGGCTGAATAACATTCCATTGAAAGGATATACTACATTTAGTTTATCTATTCATACATTAATGGTTGCTGGGTACTATGATCTGAAAGTGTCACCCCCATACACAAAATTCATATGTTAAAACTTAATCGGCCGGGCGCGGTGGCTCAAGCCTGTAATCCCAGCACTTTGGGAGGCCGAGACGGGCGGATCATGAGGTCAGGAGATCGAGACCATCCTGGCTAACATGGTGAAACCCCGTCTTTACTAAAAAAATACAAAAATCTAGCCGGGCGAGGTGGCGGGCGCCTGTAGTCCCAGCTACTCCGGAGGCTGAGGCAGGAGAATGGCGTAAACCCGGGAGGTGGAGCTTGCAGTGAGCTGAGATCCGGCCACTGCACTCCAGCCCAGGCGACAGAGCGAGACTCCGTCTCAAAAAAAAAAAAAAAAAAAAAAAACTTAATCATCAATGTGACAGTATCATTATTTGCCACATAATGACATTTCAGTCAACGATGAGCCACATATATGACAGTGGACCCATATTATAACGGAGCTTTAATGCCACATTTTTCCAGGTTTAGATAGGCTTAAATACACAAATATTTACTGTTGTGTTACAGTTGCCTACAGTGTCCAGTACAGTAACATGTTGTACAGGTTTATAGCCTATGAGCAATAGGCCATACCACATAGCCTGGGTGTGTACAAAGCTATACCATCTAGGTTTGTGTAAGTATGGTCTATAATGTTATAGAATGACAAAATCTCCTGACAATACATTTCTCAGAACGTATCCCCAGCACACAACTGTACTAAGAGGTGAGGCATTTGGAGGTGTTAAATTGGATTAGTGCTCTTCTAACAGAGGTCTGATGGAGGTATTCACCCTTCCTACCATATGAGTGTAGCATATACTCCGTCTTTGAAGCAGGGAGCCCTTGCCAGACCCCCAACCTGCTGGCACCTTGATCTTGGACCTTCCAGCCTCTAGAACTGTAAGAAATGAATTTTTGTTATTATAAATTACCCAGTCTAAGATCCTTTGTTATAGCAGCATGAACGGACTAAGGCACTGGCTGGTGTACTAATTCCATTTTTAACTTTTTAAGGAACCACCAAACATTTTCCCACAGCAGCATTTTATGTTCCCATCAGTAATATACAGTGTTCCAATTTCTCACATCCTTGCCAACACTTGTTATATTCTTTTGTTTTTAAATTAAGGCCATTTTAGAAGATATGAAGTAGTAGGAACATTCAGCTTTTAAGTCTCATCTCTAATTGTGGAGTGAGGGGCTCCTTGTACAGGACTGAGCATACAAAGGAACTATGTCGAATGTGAAGATGACAGCTAAGTCTACATGAGTAACACCCATCGGGATGGGGTGGGAGGGGTCCTGGACTAAACCCAAACAAAAACCACAGGATAGGGTAGATGAACTCTGCAAAGCCAGGGGCACAGAACTTTCAGAAGAAAAGAGTGGTTATTCATGTTGGACAATACAGAATGGTCACTTAGAGGACGTCTCAAAGAACCATGATGGTGGGCACCTGAACTGAACTGAAGCGAGCAGGGCCAAAAAGCTTTCCCAGACCTACGAAACCACAATGGTATACAACTAAATAGAATACTTCAGTAAACCCCAGAACTTGAGGCATAGGGCAAGTAAGGGCTGGCAACTTCAGGGACCAATGCCTGCCTCTGCCACCATCTGGGGAGGAGAGGGGGTAAGCACGACACATTTTAGAAAGGGGAGAAAGATGGGTGGGAGAGAAATGCAAGTTAAAGGAGGAGAACAAGATCCTTGGACAGAGGCAGAATGGGAGCAGAGCTGTTGCCTTTGGTTAAAATCCAGGTCTGAAATACCTAAGTGGGGCTGTATCATTATGCAGAAAGGGGTACCTTTTTCTAGTTGGCTCGCTTTGTTTTGTTTTGAGACGGAGTCTTACTCTGTCACTAGTCCAGGCTGGAGTGCGATGGCGCGATCTCGGCTCACTGTAATGTCCGCCTCCCGGCTTCACGATTCTCCTGCCCCAGCCTCCAGAGAAGCTGGGATTACAGGCGCCCACCACGCCTGGCTAATTTTTGTATTTTTAGTAGAGATGGAGTCACCACGTTGGCAAGGCTGGTCTTCAACTCCTGATCTCAAGTGATCCGCCCACCTCAGCCTTTAAAAGTGCCAGGATTAGAGGTGTGAGCCCCCAATGCTCGGCCTTTAGTTGGCTCACTTTGTTGTGGATCTTTCTCTCTTTCCCACATAGAAGTGCTATGTGCAACTAGTGACCCTGGGTAAGAATATGGACAAGTTGTCTGAGACGTCCCAGGTAGTATACAGTCTCCAGTCTGAGAAATGTGGCCAATTTTTCTTAGATTAATGAAAAGAAAAAAAGAAAAAGAAAAGAAATGTAGTCAGTTTTCATTTACCAAGAAGCAGGTACAGAGGAATCCGGAAAAAGGTCTAAGTACTATACTGTATAAGCAGTAGGTTTTGTTTTGTTGTTTTGTTTTGTTTTTGAGATGGAGTTTCGCTCTTGTTGCCCAGGCTGGAGTGCAATGGCGCAATCTCGGCTCACTGCAACCTCCACCTCCTGGGTTCAAGCAATTCTCCTGCCTCAGCCTCCCAAGTAGCTGGCATTACAGGCATAAGCCAACATGCCCAGCTAATTTTTTCTATTTTTTTAGTAGAGATGGGGTTTCACCATGTTGGTCAGGCTGGTCTAGAACTGCTGACCTCAGGTGATCCACCCTCCTCAGCCTCCCAAAGTGCTGGGATTACAGGCATAAGCCACTGCGCCCGGCCAGCAGTAGGCTTTGTTCATTGTTATGACCAAAGTCCTTAACTTTTTCTTTTTTTTTTTAATTACACTTTAAGTTCTGGGATATATGTGCAGAACGTGCGGTTTGTTGCACCCATCAACTCATCATCTACATTAGGTATTTCTCCTAATGCTATCCCTCTCCTAGCCCCCCACCCCTTGAAAGGCCCCGGTGTGTGATGTTCCCCTCCCTGTGTCCATGTGATCTCATTGTTCAACTCCCACTTATGAGTGAGAACATATGGTGTTTGGTTTTCTGTTCCTGTGTTAGTTTGCTGAGAATAATGGTTTCCAGTTTCATCCATGTCCCTGCAAAGGACATGAGCTCATCCTTTTTTATGGCTGCATAGTATTCCATGGTGTATATGTGCCACATTTTATCTAGTCTATCACTGATGGGCATTTGGATTGGTTCCAAGTCTTCACTATTGTGAATAGTGCTGCAATAAACATACGTGTGCATGTGTCTTTATAGTAGAATGATTTATAATCCTTTGGATATATGCCCTCTAATGGGATTGCTGGATCAAATAGTATTTCTAGTTCTAGATCCTTGAGGAATCGCCACACTGTCTTCCACAATGGTTGAACTGATTTACACTCCCACCAACAGTGTAAAAGTATTCCTATTTCTCCACATCCTCTCTAGCATCTGTTGTTTCCTTACTTTTTAATGATTGCCATTCTAACTGGCGTGAGATGGTATCTCATTGTGGTTTTGATTTGCATTTCTCTAATGACCAGTGATGATGAACTTTTTTCATATGCTTGTTGGCCACATAAACATCTTCTTTTGAGAAGTGCCTGTTCATATCCTTCGCCCACTTTTTGATGGTTTTTTTTTTTTTTTCTTGTAAATTTGTTTAAGTTCCTTGTAGATTCTGGATATTAGCCCTTTGTCAGATGGATAGATTGCAAAAATTTTCTCCTACTCTGTAGGTTGCCTGTTCACCCTGATGATAGTTTCTTTTGCTGTGCAGGAAGTCTTTAGTTTAATTAGATCTCATTTGTCAATTTTGGCTTTTGTTGCCATTGCTTTTGGTGTTTTAGTCATGAAGTCTTTGCCCATGCCTATGTCCTGAATGGTATTGCCTAGGTTTTCTTCTAGGGTTTTTATGGTTTTAGGTCTTACATTTAAGTCTTTAATTCATCTTGAGTTAATTTTTGTACAAGGTGTAAGGAAGGTGTAAGGAAGTTTCAGTTTTCTGCATATGGCTAGCCAGTTTTCCCAGCACCATTGATTAAATAGGAAATCCTTTCCCCATTGCCTGTTTTGTCAGGTTTGTCAAAGATCAGATGGTTGTAGATGTGTGGCGTTATTTCTGAGGCCTCTGTTCTGTTCCATTGGTCTATATGCCTATTTTGGTACCAGTACCATGCTGTTTTGGTTACTGTAGCCTTGTAGTATGAAGTCAGGTAGCTTTCACTTAGGACTGTCTAGGCTATGCAGGCTTTTTGGTTCCATATTAAATTTAAAGTAGTTTCTTCTAATTCTGTGAAGAAAGGTAATGGTAGCTTGATGGCGATAGCATTGAATCTATAAATTGCTTTGGGCAGTATGGCCATTTTCACAATACTGATTCTTCCTATCCATGAGCATGGACTATTCTTCCATTTGTTTGTGTGCTCTCATTTCCTTGAGCAGTGGTTTGTAGTTCTCCTTGAAGAGGTCCTTCACATCCCTTGTCAGTTGTATTCCTAAGTATTTTATTCTCTTTGTAGCAACTGTGAACGGGAGTTCACTTGTGATTTGGCTCTCTGTTTGTCTGTTATTGGTGTATAGGAATGCTTGTGATTTTTGCACTTGATTTTGAATCCTGAGACTTTGCTGAAGTTGCTTATCAGCTTAAGGAGATTTTGGGCTGAGACGATGGGATTTTCTAAATATATAATCATGTCATCTGCAAACAGAGACAATTTAACTTAACTTTCAATGGAATCATTTTAAGAATCAAAGATCCATAAGAGGGTCTTTTTAAAAAAGGTCGTTTTAAGAAGGATCTTAAAAACCATCCCTTGGGCTGGGCACGGGTGGCTCACGCCTGTAATCCCAGCATTTTTAGAAGCTGAAGCGGGTGGATCTCCTGAAATCAGGAGTTTGAGACCAGCCTGGCCAACATGGCAAAACCCTGTCTCTACTAAAAATACAAAAAAAAAAAAAAAAAAAAAAAATTAGCTGGGCATGGTGGCCGGTACCTGTAATCCCAGTTACTCAGGAGGCTAAGGCAGGAGAATCGCTTGAACCTGGGAGGCGGAGGTTGCAGTAAGCCGAGATCACGCCATTGCACTCCAGCCTGGGTGACAAGTCTCAAAAAAATAAAATATAATAAAATAAAAAATAAAAATAAAAACCATCCCTTGTTTTACAAAGGGATATAGCTGAGGGCCCTGAAAGGCTCCAGGGCCGGATGAAGTCAGAGAGCCAATCTGCACAGAGCCGTCTCCTTCCACTGCCCCCAGGTGATTTTCAACCCCAACCCATCCAACCACATTCTGACCTTCTTGGCTTAACTCCTCCACTAGCATCTAAAAATTGTGAATCGCATCACCTACTGTGCATCACACACTGTGCACATATGACCAGTTTCTTGGCTTTGATGTAAACATGGCTTTCCTCTTGTTAAACTAGAAATAAAAGGAAGAAAAGGAGATGAATGGGGAGGAGGAGATGAAGGGGGATCAAGGGAGTGAAGAAAGAGGAGAAGAAAAATGGATTTGTTATACCATAGGTAACTTAAAACCTGATCTTTCTCCCTTCGTATACATGAATGTGTTCTTGTAAAAAAGGAATAAAGTTTCCTTTCTAGCCTCTTCCCCGGAGATAACCACTGTCCTCATTTTCTTCACATTTACATGAATAGGTACATATATGTCACATATTGTAACATTCCCATTGTGCAGCTTCCTTTTCTCCTTCAACAATATTCCCTGCAAACCTTTTCATCCTAGATAATAAAGATCTACCTCACTTGCTGTAAGTGAGGCAGATGGCACCAGTTTAGACATTTTCCAGTGGAAGGAGCACCAATTTACAGTCCCACTTATAATGTCAAGAAATATAATGCATTGCGATTTTTACCCCAGAAGATCTTTAGTGCCTCAAGTCCTCTCAATCTACCTTGCTTCTGCTACGTGCAACTATCTACTCCCAAGCTGTCCCATAATGGCTTTCTTGGGTTATATTTCCACTAGCAATGGACACACTAATCACTTTAAAATGTATTTATATATTATTTGCAAAGGCATGAAATCATTTATCACACCTACAGCAAAATTATGATATGTCAAACATTTTCTTTTTTTAATTTTTAATTTTTATTTATTTATTTATTTATTTTTTGAGATGGAGTCTCACTCTGTCACCCAGGCTGGAGTACAGTAGCGAAATCTTGGCTAACTGCAACCTCTGTCTCCCAGGTTCAAGCAATTCTCCTGATTCAGCCTCCTCCAAGTAGCTGGGACTATAGGCGAGTGCCATCACGCCCATCTAATTTTTTGTATTTTTAGTAGGGAACCAGGTTTCACCATGTTGGCCAAGCTGGTCTTGAACTCCTGACCTCAAGTGATGAACCCACCTCGGCCTCCCAAAGTGCTGGGATGACAGGCATAAGCCACTACACCTGGCCCAAACAGTTTCTTTAAATGTGCATATTAGAAGCACCATTTAGAAGCACTATTTTGCCATATGCTTCAAATAATACTGAAATTACACTATTGCTTCTGCCTAGTCCATCTACCAAGGCTCGCTGGCCCCCACTGTACCTTTTAAAGACATCAATATATGGAAAGGAAAAGAACAAATTAGTGGAAGACTTTCCCCAAGACAAAAAGATGAACACCAAAAGAAATACAAAAAAGCAAACCAGTCATGGTTTAAAAACAGACTCATGGCTCCATCTCTACTGAGATGTATCCCTCAAAATTGTATTGGTCATTGAAATTGTAGAATAGTTCACTCAAGGGGTATATTTTAAAGCCTATTGTTAGATTATAGCATGCTCACAGCTCACTGCAGCCTTGAGCTCAGCCTCCCGAGTAGCTGGGACCACAGGCATGTGCCATCATGTCCAGCTAATTTTCACATTTTTTGTAGAGACAGGGTAGGGTTTTGCCATGTGGCTCAGGCTGGTCAAGTGATCTGCCAGCCTCGCCTGCGCTCAAGTGATCTGCCAGCCTCAGCCTCCCAAAGAACTAGGATTAGAGGTGTGAGCCACTGCGCCTAGTCCACGATTTTTAAAATGTATTATTTCCTTAGAAAGTTCTTCATTCTATGAATTTCCACGTAACATTTGCTACAAAATAATCTCATGAACATACTGCAGTCTCATCCTGATGCATCTGAATGTGCACTTTCCAGACAGAGGGTAAATAAAGACAAAACAACAGGCTGCACATATTCTGGACAGCAGGTTCATAAACGGCTGAGGACTTTTACCCTGGCTGATTGGATTGCCTGTCCATCTTTATTGTGTGCTGATTCCTACCTACCCATTCCATTGTTTTACTTCTGTTCCTGGGATGACCAACTGTCGTGGTTTGCCTGGGACTGAGGGGGCTTCCCAAGGCATGGGACGTTCAGTTTTAAAATCAGAAAAGTCTCAGGCAAAAACCCAGGATGGGTTTGGTCACTCTATTCAGTAGCCTTCTTGCAAAAACCACCACTCTATCCTCATAGTACATCAATCCCATGCACACTACTACTAACACCCTCAGCGGCTTGTACACACCTCTATCATAGCCCTCACCACCCAGATGACTATTTACAGAGCTGGTCTCTGTAATAAGCACACAGTTGTTGCCCAGTAAATGCTCAGATTGATAGATCGACCGATAGATAGATTCAGCCTGAAGAGAGTGGGATGTAGGACTTGGCATATAACGAAAGGTCTATTTATCTTGATGACTGGGGATAGAGCAGAAAGTGACAGATCATTAGCTGATTTTATGCATGTATTTTGCTTCAAGATTCTTTTCAGCCGTCAGTTGACTTCCTTCTGTCCTCAAGTCCCCGCTGAGCAACAGAGTCCCCAAAGGCCAAGCTCAGTGGGTAAAAGGCAGATCCAGCTTTTCTCCAAAGTGGCTAGGTCTATGTGACTGGGGCCTTAAATCTTTTCTTTTCTTTTTTTTTCTTAAGATGGAATCTTGCTCTGTCACCCAGGCTGGAGTGCAGTGGCCTGATCTCGGCTCACTGCAACCTCCACCTCCCAAGTTCAAGCAATTCTCCTGCCTCAGCCTCCCGAGTAGCTGGGACTATAGGTGCATACCACACTTGGCTAGTTTTTTGTATTTTTGGTAGAGATGGGGTTATGCCATGTTGGCCAGGCTGGCCTCAAACTCCTGACCTCAAGTGATCCTCCCACCTCAGCCTCCCAAAGTGCTGGGATTATAGGCGTGAGCTACCGGTGCCCAGCCAGGGGGTCTTAAATCTTAAAATATAAAAAGGAACTCAATTCAATAAAGTTTGTATTTAGAAGAAATAGTACAAAACGTGCACAAGTAAAAGGCTGTGAAAGGAAATTACATGTTCATGGAAGAGATATTAGGCTTGGCTGAAGCAAAGGATGATAAAATTTGAGGCAATAGAGATTTGCATAGGCCAAAGCAAAATGTTTTGTATGCCCAAACATTGTCAGTGGAAATCAGTGCACTCTCTTTAGTGTGCCATTTCACAGTAATTATCAGCATTTAAAGTGAATATCCTCCTTGACACAGCAATCCCCATCTAAGATTAGTACTTGCAAAAGTACATCCAGATGCATGAATGAGGATATTCACTGAATTACTGTTCAAAAACCAAAATGAAAACAATAAAACAAACAGAAACTATATGAAATGTCCATCAATAAAGATTGATTAGATAAATAAATTATGATCAATCCATTAAAGGGAGCACTGTATAAACATTATAAACAGGAAGAGAGCACTATATGAGCTGATATGGAAATATCTCCAAGACATATTAAGTGAAAAACACAAGGTACATAAGAGTTTACACAGTACGCTCTCAAATGGGTTGGAAAAAAACTTCAGGTATTCATGATTTTGCTACACACGCTTTTGCTGTTGTTGTTGTTGTTGGGTTTTTTGTTTGTTTGTTTGTTTTGAGACAGAGTCTTGCTCTGTCACCCAGGCTGGAGTGTGCAGTGGTGCAATCTCAGCTCACTGCAGCCTCCACCTCCCAGGTTCAAGCAATTCTTCTGCCTCAGTCTCCTGAGTAGCTGGGATTACAGGCACATACCACCACAACCAGCTAATTTGTTTGTATTTTTAGTAGAGATGAGGTTGCACCATGTTGGCCAGGTTGGTCTCAAACTCCTGACCTCAAATGTTCTGCCTGCCTCGGCCTCCCAAATTGTTGAGATTACAGGTGTGAGTCACTGCGCCCGGCCTTATACATGTGTATATTATATGCACACACAGATACATGTGCTTTTTACACACCTAGAAAATACCTAGAAAGATACAGAAGGGTATTTTTCATGCTACAACTTACATACTCTAAATTTTTTACCATGATCATATTACTTTTACAATAAACAGTAATTTTAAAAACTACTTTAAGTAAACTTTTTTCCTATCAAAAACTATGAGTTTTATCCTAGAGCTAAAATGGTCCCAAGACAGGAGTTTTAAGTTATGCAATAACTAAATAATAAATATCTATTCTATGCCAAATGGATAAATCTAAGTTAGTTACAGTGGCACTTACAGCTTCAAGATAACTCTCTTGGTAGAGTCAAATGGATCAAGTTCTGACTTCAGCTGTGCTATGCTTTTGACGACAGCAAGTTACATAAACTCTCTAGGCCCCAATTTCCACCTTTAACAAATGGATATAATAAATAGAACCCATTGTCTAGGGTGAGTATAGAGTACCCAGCAGAGCTTCAACACATAGCAAATAAGTAATGGTAGATAGTAGTATCTGAAGGTGTAGTAGTGATGTGCTACCCCTAAGACCCATTAAGAAGGTTCTAGATCCCTCTCCCAGTCTTCTCCTGATTTAACATTGTCAATTCCTCCAACTTTTTCTCAAAACTGGCAATGATTATTCGTTTCCTATAAACTGGGTAATTAGACCTATTGCCTTATTATGAGGATTCAAGAGGATATTTATCACCACATAACAGTTCACTGTCTTTCTCAACACAGGAGTAAGATAAGCACGGGAATGTCCTGTGATAAGCATCAAAATATAAGTAGTACGTCAGAACACAGGGGAAGAAGGCCGGGCATAGTGACTCACGCCTGTAATCCCAGCACTTTGGGAGGATCGCTTGAACCTGGGAGGCGGAGGTTGCAGTGAGCCAAGATTGCACCACAGCACTCAAGTCTGGAACAGAGCAAGACTGTCTCAAAAAAATTTTTTTTTAATAGGAACAGAGGGGAAGAAACATTTTTTGCTAAATTCCTTGGACTTACACTCAACAAAGCTAGGCAATGACCTTATTATCTGACACCTTACGCTCTCTGCTTTGCCAAGGCAATTTTTGTGGTTTATGAGTATTCCAAGGAATAAAGTTTGTCAGATGGGCCAGCTGGGCTAATCAGCCAGACACTGCAGTTGAGGATCAACCGCTCATTTCTGAAAATGACTTTAGCACTCACTACATAGAGTAATGGCTCCAATGGGACTAGATTAAAAGTGAAGACAAACTCTCCCTTTCATCCAGCCCTATGACACTTTTCAAGACAGACTCAGAGAAGCAATACACTAGCTTTTTTGGCCAAAATAACCAAGCTTGACCCTCCCTCTCTATAGACCCCAGACTCCACATATAATAACCTTGCTAAGTGTGTGAGAACCTGTCATCAAGCTGTCTTTTCTTCTTGAACTCTGGTGAAATCCTTACTCTTTCACCATATTCGTTATTTACAAAAGGACAACTTGTGTTACCACTGGTGTTTCTCCTTATTGAAAGTACCCAGAACTACTCCAGCCCATCCTCTGTGTGCAACTATTTACCTCTGACAGCATGCTCTGAAAGGTTATGTAATAGATAAGTCATGGCCACTTCCACTAACTGTCTTTCATAGTCGCTGTAGAAAGCAGAGGGCCAGGTTTTCTTTGAGACCCTGTTGCGCAGGCTAGAGTAGAGTGGCGCGATCTTGGTTCACTGCAGCCTTCAACTCCCAGCCTCAGGTGATCCTCCCACCTCAGTTTCCCAAGTAACTGGGACAACAGGTGCGTGCCACATGTCCAGCTAATTTTTGTATTTTTTTGTAGAGATGAGGTTTCGCCATGTTGCCCAGGTTGGTCTCGAACTCCTGGATTCAAGCGATCCACCTGCCTTGGACTCCCAAAGTGCTAGGAATACAGGCATGAGCCACAATGCCCAGCCTTATGTTTTCTTAAGGAACTAACCTAATCATAAAAAAAGAAGCAGGAGTGTTTGTATGGAAGCCAGCCATGGATTTCAGCACTGAGGGAAGGGAGAGCCCAGACTTCTGGATTGTGGCCCCAGCCATGCCAGAAATATGAGCATGACAGCTCCCTCCTCAACAGCCCAGTTTTCTCATCAGATGAATAAAAGGGCAGGGACTAGATCATCTGAGATTCCTGCAGGCAGTAAGCACCTGACTCCTGCCAAAGACATTCTCTCTAGCAAATCCAGAAGGAAAAGTCCTAAACAACAACCTCAAATTCACAGTGACCCAAACCAGGAGTTCCTGTTTTCCTTGTTTGGGCGGTGAAAAGATAAGCCACAGAAATGACCACGCAAAGTCTCACATTCTGTACCAGAATTCTGAGCCATGGAAATACACAAATAAGAGGCATTTCCTCTCCCAGCTGCAACCCTTCCCTACCACAAGAACTAAAAACACCCAGGATTCTGTAATGGGGAAGTTTCTGCTCACTCTCATCTAGGGACCTAGACAAGTCCAAAACCCGCACATTGTCACGCCCAAACTTTCCTTTCACCCCTCAGACTTCAGAACTGGAGAAAGCACAGTCCTGGGGGAGTTGAATTAGCGGCTTGCGCAAGACAAGACACTAAAGGCAAGAAAAAAAGAACGAGTAGTAATTAACTTGATTCTGACCAAAAATAACTCGACCATTATAGGCATGTTCTTGGGGTTGGGGCAAGTCTGCCTGGTGGGAGTGACCCCAGCCGCGGGGACCTGCCGGGGGCGTGCTCTTCCCAGCACGCCGAGAGCAGGTATTCAGTGCAAAAACGCACAATGCGACCCAAGTGCGTCACGCCACAGAGATCCCAGGGGAGGAAGAGACTTGTCCTGGCAGGTTCACCGCACCCAACTGACCCAAACAAGGAGAATGGGCTGACATAGCCCCTGGTTCTGGACGCTTGAGGGCCAAACAAGACAATAGGACCATCACACACAACACAAAAAATGACAGGAGGAGGAAGGGGAGCCCAGCTGTCGGGAATGGGGACAGGAGAGGAGGACAGATGGAGAACTGGAAGGAGCGTGCTGAGGAGGGGGTGTGGACTGACTCAGCCCCTGGAGAGAATGCCCCCAGATACGCGCAGGGACCCACGTCCAGCTTCCAGACGCTGCGGCGCGGGGACAGCCCCCTCCCGCCGGCCCGCCTGCCTTCCCCTCTCCCGCGCCCCGCACCGTGTTGTAGAACTCGGCGATAGCAGGCACGATGGTGTAGTTGTCCTCGCACCAGTCCACCTCCGAGCTGCCAGCCTGCAACTGGTCCCACCAGTGCGGGGCGCCCATGGCCACTCTGGAGCATTGGAGCAGCTGCTCCCGCAGCCGAGAAGAGCCCAGAGCTTCTGCAGAGGCAAACCTCGGCAACAGCCTGCGGCGAGAGCGGCTTTATGAAGTACCGGGCAGCCGCCGGATGTGCGCCTCCCAGCCGGCCTCCCGCGCTCCGCCCCGCCTGGCCTTGCCTAGCCTGTGGGACGTGACTCGTTCGCAGGCCCTCCCCGGCCCCGCCCCCTGGGAGGCCACGCCCATCGTGGGGCGGGACCCGCGTGGAAGGAGGGGTCCAGGGTGGGGCGCCGGGAGTCCGGGCTCCAGACGCTTCCAGACTACCCAGCACCCGGCAGGTGGCCAGGGGCTAGATGGTGCTACCCACGCCTGCCCACGCCCATCTCCTGGCTCAGACTCGCAGGCGCCCCCAGATTGAAGGAGCGCCAGAACTCTGCCTGGCAAAAAATTTAACATAAAAAGAAACCCAGGAGGACCTGGACCTCTCTGGACTCAGGGAGAGTTTGCAGCAATTTTGCTGCGCCGGGCGATGGACGCCAATGCTCACACCAGAGAAGTGCCCTCAGTCCCTGCGAGGCCGGACGCCACTCGCTGCAGTCACTGTGGCAGGAAGACCTTCCCGGCTGCTGGAGCAGGCTGGGTCGCCCACTCCCTGGGGGAGCAGTTCTATTTAGAGTACGTTCCTGCCCTCCCTCGCCTTAGCTCCAGCGTTAGGGCTTAATCTAGCCTTCGATATGGGGACTTAGGCAAAGGGTCAAACGTCAGCCATCCCAAACTGCAGAGGATGTAGTGTGGCACCTATGACATCTCCAAGATATCGAGGTTCAAGAGGTGATAGATAACATACATATGCCAGGTGCTATCTTAAGAGTTTCCATGTATCACTCATTTAGTGTGCCCAGCGGAGACCCTGTGAGGGACTTCCATTAGCAAGTGACAGAGCTGGAAATTCAATTCAGGCAAGATGTCCTCAGATCCAGTCATAACTAATTTCTTTTGCTTCTGTAACTGTTCTGCGGTTTCTAAATGAAAGTCAATCTGGTTCCCAGGATCCCTGGAGGAAAGCCACCCTCTGTGTGTATGTGATGGCTCCCGTTCTCCTTCCTTGAAAGGTTATAGGATTCTAGGTCAGGACAGGGGCAGAAGAGGCCCTGGACAGCAGCCCATTGGTGACTGCCATTAGGACGTCTTGCTCGGACCACAGGGTACCCTAAAGGCCAGCAGCTCCCCAGGGTCTGCCCTCTCTCTGGGCCTGACTGTCCAGCAGGACCCTGGGTGGTGCTTCAGTGTCCTATGCACCAAGTGTTTGTCTGCCCACCGGTACCCACAGAGCCATGTACAAGTCCCCAGAGATCTCCATCACTGACAGAAACTGCAAGCCCCGCCGCCACTCCTAGTCTCTAGAAAATCCAGGTTTGTTCCCCAGGGGCCAAACCACACTCCTCCTTTCATCTTTGTCCCAACTTCTATCCCTTCCTCCTGCTTTACAGGCAATTCCACTGCCCTCCAGAGCCCAAGTAGAAGATACACTCTTACCTTCCCTTAGGGTCGATTTACCGAGACCTACAGGATACCCCGTGTGAGCTGGCCACCTAAGAAGGGCGGTTGGGGGCCGGGCGCAGTGGCTCACGCCTGTGATCCCAGTACTTTGGGAGGCCGAGGCGGGCGGATCACGAGGTCAGGAGATCGAGACCATCCTGGCTAACACGGTGAAACCCCGTCTCTACTAAAAAATACAACAAATTAGCCGGGCGTGGTGGCAGGCGCCTGTCGTCCCAGCTACTCGGGAGGCTGAAGCAGGAGAATGGCGTAAACCCGGGAGATAGCGCCACTGCACTCCAGCCTGGGAGACAGAGCGAGACTCCGTCTCAAAAAAAAAAAAAAAAAAAAAAAAAAAAAAGGAGGGGGGGCTGTTGGGGGTGGATGTTTCCCACAGCCACAGAAGAAAGATATATCAGTTAATTTCTGTGTCTCAAAATGCTACACCAACTGTTCAGCAATAGAATTTTCTATGTAGTCAATATTTTACTTCTTCCAACAACAGTTTACTTGGAAATATATCCATATTCATCAAAATATAATTGTATTTTTCTAAAAACCATTATTTTATATGCCAGGGATTCTCAAAGTGTGGTTCCTCCCTTTCTTTTCATATTCATTCTCTTACCAGTGTACATTGGAGTTTCCCAGAGGATACATGATGTGTGATGTCATTACCTTTCTGACAGCTAATGGAGCATGTGCTTGTGATTCTTTGGTATTAAAAGTCTAAATAAATCTCTAATATGGTCACTATTGATATTACCATATAAACCACAAGTTCTCCGGTGTTCTCAATATTTTTTTTTTTTTTTTGACGGAGTCTCACTCTGTCGCCCAGGCTGGAGTGCAGTGGCCGGATCTCAGCTCACTGCAAGCTCCGCCTCCCGGGTTTACGCCATTCTCCTGCCTCAGCCTCCCGAGTAGCTGGGACTACAGGCGCCCGCCACCTCACCCAGCTAGTTTTTTGTATTTTTTAGTAGAGACGGGGTTTCACCATGTTAGCCAGGATGGTTTCGATCTTCTGACCTCGTGATCCACCCGTCTCGGCCTCCCAAAGTGCTGGGATTACAGGCTTGAGCCACCGCGCCCGGCCATTCTCAATATTTTTTAAGAGTGTAAAGGAGTCCTCAGACTGAAAAGATTGAAAGTTGCTGTTAAAAAGAAAGATATTCCTGGCCGGGTGCAGTGGCTCATGCCTGTAATCCCAGCACTTTGGGAGGCCAAAGCAGGCAGATCACCTGAGGTCTGGAGTTCGGGACCAGCCTGGCGAACTTGGCAAAACCCCGTCTCTACTAAAAATACAAAAATTAGTAGAGCTACACAGGAGGCTGAGGCAGAAGAATCACTTGAACCCAGGGGACAGAGGTTGCAGGGAGCCAAGATCACGCCACTGCACTCCAGCTTGGGCAACACAGCAAGACTCCATCTCAAAAAAAAAAAAAAAAAAGGAAATATTCCCAATTAAACTATTTGTAATACTTTTTTATCGTTTAGAATTTTTAGTGAACAAGCACAGACCTACGTTGTTATCATACATCTCTTGTGCATACATAAGAAGGAAGCTATAAGCAAAAATAAATTCATTAAAGAATTCCTGTAATTTCTTTACATTCAGAATCTCTATTATTCTTCTGAGTCATTTTTGAGCTTATAGTCATTGCAGTCTGTGTCGTTCATACAGAAATGTCCTCTGTGTCCTTAATTACTATGTGCTAATAATGCAGCAGTTCTTAAAACTATTCCACTACCGTTTTCTTGCAAACTACTGACACCTGTTTTACAAATTTTGATGCTGGGGCTCTCCTGATCTTACCTGAAGGTGTCAATGGAAGGTTTCCGGACAACAGGGAGCATGTTCCTTTTCCAGATGGTCCTTATATAATCTGTTGAGAGAAACATGGAGATTACAGTTAACAAGTCATCCCACCAGGAATAACCACCAAGTTTGTACATGTGCAGGCAGTGACACCACATCACAACCATGACCTAGCCAACCATAATCATAAAATGCCATCCATGGTAAAATGCATCAGGATTTCAGAGACTTAACAATGCAAAACAATGTGAGTTTTAGCACCAGTGAAATATTAAATTTGCTGAATGTCATTCATCCTTCTTTCCAAGTCTTGCTAAGGGAATGATGGGAGTTTTTCATCCTCCACAGTAACTCTTATTGTCAGTGACAATTATAGTTCAAAATCAGTCAGCCACCTTGGTTCCTTCTAATTACAACTGCACAGAGACCGTACTTGAGCCACACTGTCTCTAAAATTTTGTTTTCATAGCTCTCTCTATTATTAACATTGTTGATTTTTTTTTTTTTTTAGGCAAGGTATCCCTCTGTTACCCAGGTTGGAGTACAATGGTGCAATTGCAGCTCACTGCAACCTTGACCCCCACCCCCGGGACTCAAGCGATCCTCCCACCTCAGCCTCATGAGTAGCTAGGATCACAGGGGTGCACCACAATGCCCAGCTAAATTTGGTATGTTTTATAGAGACAAGGTTTCATAATGTTGCCCAGGCTGGTCTCGAACTCCTGGGTTCAAGTGATCCCTTGAGCCTACCAAAGTGCTAGGATTATAGGAGTGAGCCACTGCATCCAGCCAACATTCTTAAAATAAATACAACATTAGTAATTTAACAAGAGGGCCTATTAGGAGGTTATAAATTTTAAAATTGATTTATATTAATTGCATGATGCCTTAGAAACTACTGCTAGTGGTTGAATACAAAATTCTGATGTCTACTGTAAACTAAGTTTGTTGAGGGAAGGATGCAGTGACAGCAAGGAACAGAACTCCTGAGTTCCAACGATTTGGCTTACAATGCTTTTGGCCTACATGACTCAGTGATACAGATCCATAAGGGAGCAGGTCTGAAGGAACAGCCCTTGCAAGGAATTCAGAATGCCAGCACCTTCTATTTTTACGTAGTGTATAACAATGTTTATTTGGTATAAGTGAATATCTGATAATAAATATCCAGTTCAACTGGTTCCACAAGCGGAAATTATCAAGTCACAAAGTCTTCCCTGGGGTAAAAAATGCAGGCACCTGTGTAAATGAAGCAAGAAGTGCCTGATCAAGGATGAAGTTATATGTATCTTCCTGTTTGACTGGAGTTTTTCACTGTGGTCCTGCTTGTGGCCCATTGTTAGGCCAGTGGTTAAGGCCAGCCCAGCAGCAGCAACATCCCCTGGGAATCTTTTACAAATGCGAGTTCCAGTCCCCACCCTAGATCTATTGGATCAGAAACTCCGGATGGAGCCCAGCAACCTCTGGCTTCACAAGCCCTCAGGTGATTCTGACTCACACTCAGGCTCATGATGAGGAAACCAGGGGCTCTGAGTCTGCCCGGGACCCCTTCAGCTCAGAGGAAAACAGAAGAAGATAGCAAGACTGCTTGTTTTGCTAAAATCTGAGGCAGTTTTCAGCTCAGACTTGTAGATGAGAGTTGTAGGAACCAAGTCCTCACTAGAGAAACACTGCTGCAGCCACTGCAGAAGGTGCTTGTGTTAACTGGGACAGGTGCCGCTCCTTTACTGACAGGCCATCAGTGGTAAATTCTGCTGTTGTCAGTAGGCCTCTATTTAGAAATGCCACTCTTGTGTGTGTGTGTGTTTGTTTTTGTTTTCCTTTTTATAGAGACATGTCTTGCTATGTTGCCCAGGCTGGTCTCAAGTGATCCTCCCACCTTGGCCTCCCAAAGTATTGGGATTACAGATGTGAGCTGCCACACCCAGCCAAGATCACAAAGCTAGCAGAGGATGGTTTTCATCCATCAACCTCTGGGTTATGGGTCCAGCACGCTTCCACTGCACCACTCTGCTGTTCCCTCTCTCCTTTTTCTAATCTGCACTGGAAAACCACACTGTTAACCTCTCTCCTATCGGGGGAACCAGCCCCCAGTATTTCAATGTAGGTTCTTTCTTTTTTCCCTAAGTGTCAGCTGGTCTGAGAAATAAAGAGAAAGAGTACAAAGAGTGGAATTTTACAGCTGGGCCGCTGGGGGTGACATCACATATCGGTAGGCCCATGATGCCACCTGAGCCGCAAAACCAGCAAGTTTTATTAAGGATTTCAAAAGGGGAGGGGGTGTACAAGCAGGGATAGGTCACAAGGCTCATATGCTTCAAAGCGCAAAAAGGAGAACAAAGATCACACGCTTCGGAGGCCAATAAAGATCACGAGGCAAAGGGCAAAATCAGAAACTCCTGATAAGGGTCTATGTTCAGCTATGCAGGTATTGTCTTGATAAACATCTTAAACAACAGAAAACAGGGTTTGAGAGCAGAGAACTGGTCTGACCTTAAATTTACCAGGGAGCAGTTTTTTCCCCACCCTAATAAGCCTGAGGTTACTGCAGGTGACCAGGGTGTATTTCAGTCCTTATCATAACTGCATCAGACAGACACTCCCAGAGCGGCCGTTTACAGAACACCCCCAAGGAATGCAATTCTTTTCCCAGGGTCTTAATATCCCTTGCCAGGAAAAGAATTTAGCTATATCTCTCCTTCTTGCACGTCCATTTATAGGCTCTCTGTAAGAAGAAAAATGTGGCTCTTTCTGCCCGACCCCACAGGGAATCAGACCTTATGGTTGTCTTCCCTTGTTCCCTAAAATCACTGTTATTCTGTTCATTTTCAAGGTGCACTGATTTCATATTGTTCAAACACACATTTTATAATCAATTTGTATAGTTAACGCAATCATCACAGGGTCCCGAGGTGATGTACATCCTCAGCTTATGGAGATAACAGGATTAAGAGATTAAAGACAGGCATAAGAAATTATAAGAGTATTATTAGGGAAGTGATAAATGTCCATGAAATCTTCACAATTTATGTTTCCTCTGCCAAAGCTCCAGCTGATCCCTCCATTCCGGGTCCCTGACCTCCCACAACACTCCCCTTTTTCTAATCTGCACTGGAAAACCAGAATGTTGGGTTTAGAATGAAACATGATAATTGCTAAAACAGAGGTACACATGTGGAAGCAGAAGGGCAGGGCCCAAGTCTGCAATGGGAGTCATGGGAGGTTTCACAGAGGAGGTAGCCTCAGAACTGAGATTTATAAGATGAACAGGATTTTACCAGGCAGAGCACTGCGGGGAGAAATGGAATCCTACAGAAGGAACAGCCCATGCAAATGGATAGAGGTCTGAGAAAGCATACACGTTCAGGAAACTTCAGAAGCACAACCTGACCTAGAAAACCAATAAATGATATGAAGAGCAAGTCTTTTTGTTTTGTTTTGTTTTTGAGATGGATTCTCACTGTCACCCAGGCTGGAGTCAAGTGGCACTATCTTGCCTCACTGCAACCTCCACCTCCTAGGTTCAAGTGATCCTCCCCCTCAGCCTCCCAAGTAGCTGGGATTACAGGTGCACACCACCACACCCAGCTAATTTTTGTACTTTTAGTAGAGATGAGGTCCCACCATGTTGGCCAGGCTAGTCTCAAACTCCCAACCTAAAATGATCTGGCTGCCTCAGCCTCCCAAAGTTCTGAGATTACATGTGTGAGCCACCACACCTGGCCAAGAGTAAGTCTTTAAGAAAGAAAATCCTGATGGCAGAAAAATAAATTAGATTTCCAAAACTACTGGTAAGGTCTTTCAGTAAACCAGGTAAAGGATGATATGGGCATGACTAAGGCAATCATTCATTCCTTTACATGCTGCACTATGCCGGACACTTTTCTAGGTGCCAATGGTTAAACGGTAAGCAAAACAGACAGCGTCTCTGCCCTCACAGAGCTTTCGGTCTAGGGGCTGTCAGAAATTAAATAAGTTCATAAATAATTGCAGTTGTCTCATATGTATCACGAAGGAGAAGTATAAATTCCACAACAGCCAATAGCAGTAGATGTGGCCTAGTCTCAGGGCATCAGAGAAGGCTTCCATGAGGAAGCTGAGAGAAGTGAAGTTTAAGGCAGGGGTAAACAGAATCAAAATAAAAGATGCAATTGAAATACAAAATGGCAATTGTGATAGATTATACTATTGATTCCAAATATTTGAACATACTTTCTCAGTCCATGAATATGAGACTTGGCTTTGTCATTTGCTATGATCATTGTATTGGTCCATTTTCATACTGCTGATAAAGACATACCTGAGACTGAGCAATTTACAAAAGAAAAAGGTATATTGGACCCACAGTTCCACATGGCTGGTGAGGCCTCACAATCATGGCAGAAGGCAAGGAGCAGCAAGTCACGTCTTATGTAGATGGCAGCAGGCAAAAAAGGGAGCTTGTGCAGGAAAACTCCAACTTATAATAACCATCAGATCTCATGAGACTTACTCACTATCACAACAGCAGCATGGAAAAGACCTGCCCTGACGATTCAATTACCTCCCACTAGGTCCCTCCCACAACACATGGGAATTCAAGATGAGATTAGGGTGAGCAGACAGCCAAACCATATCAGCCATGGAACTGATTTACACAATGACTGAACTTTGAAAGCTATTCCTAGTTTTACCATTCCTTTTTATTCCCTCTGCTGTATCCCAAATTGGAGCTTCTCTTCAGCCTAGATCCTGGAATGAAAAAGACCAGAGCTTCAGTCAACCTACAGCCAACATATAACTTGAAGAAAAAATAAAACAGTGTTGTTGGCCACGTGTGGTGGCTCACACCTGTAATCCCAGCACTTTGGGAGGCCAAGGTGGGCAGATCACAAGGTCAGGAGATCGCGACCATCCTGGCTAACATAGTGAAACCCCGTCTCTACTAAAAATAGAAAAAATTACCCAGGCGTGGTGGCGGGCGCCTGTAGTCTCAGCTACTCTGGAGGCTGAGGCAGGAGAATGCTGCGAACCCGGGAGGCAGAGCTTGCAGTGAGGCGAGATCGTGTCACTGCACTCCAGCCTGGGTGACAGAGTATGACTCCATCTCAAAAAAAAAAAAAAAAAAAAGGCCGGGCGCCGTGGCTCAAGCCTGTAATCCCAGCACTTTGGGAGGCCGAGACGGGCGGATCACTAGGTCAGGAGATCGAGACCATCCTGGCTAACAAGGTGAAACCCCATCTCTACTAAAAAAATACAAAAAACTAGCCGGGCGTGGTGGTGGGCGCCTGTAGTCCCAGCTACTCGGGAGGCTGAGGCAGGAGAATGGCGTGAACCCAGGAGGCGGAGCTTGCAGTGAGCTGAGATCCGGCCACTGCACTCCAGCCTGGGCAACAGAGCGAGACTCCGTCTCAAAAAAAAACAAAAAACAAAAAACAAAAAAAAAAAACAAAAAAAAAATTTTGTGTTGCAAACCACTGAGATGGGAGGGATTTTCTCTTACCCCAGCATAACGTAATGAGGGCTGACAAATACAGGAGAATTAATAAAACTAAACTACTGATTAGAGATCAGACATGAAACAGTGGAAAAAATAGAAGACAGCTTCAAATAGCCTAGGCTGAGTGATCAGAAAATAAGTTACTAATCCAAAATGGAAAATAGAAGGGAAAGCAGTGATTCAGGTTTTGACTTGTTGAATTAAAGGCGCAGGCTAGTGAGAATTAGTATTAGCAACAAGAATATCTGGGAAGAGATATTCTCTTGGCAACTGAAAAGGCAAGTTAAGAGACCATAGACAGGTCACAATTAGAGAGGAGATTTGTGAATCAGGAGGACAGACGAGATACTTGAAAGCCATAGCAGACAAAGAGAATGGAGGTCTGGGGGTAGTATGTGGGATGTATCTCCTTGGACACACTTACATTTACAGAGGCCTGAGTTACGAGGAGACACAGGTCCTGGCTGACGAGGAGCAGGAGCAGTCAGAGAGACCTAGAGAGGACCAGGTGGGCGGGGCTGATAAATAAGGGGTACAATGCCACCCATAGGCTTGCCAAAAAAAAAAAAAAAATCCACAAACCAACCAACCTAAACCAGATCAACACACTAGGTTTCAGAGCCATTTTACAGGGACAGAATCGGGTGGAGATTTTTTTTTTTTTTTTTTTTTTTTTTTTTTTTGAGACGGATTCTTGTTCTGTCGCCCAGGCTGGAGTGCAATGGCATGATCTTGGCTCACTGCAACCTCCGCCCCCCAGGTTCAAGGGGTTCTTCTGCCTCAGCTTCCTGAGTAGCTGGGACTACAGGTATGCAACACACCCAGCTAATTTTTGTATTTTTAGTAGAGACAGGGTTTCACCATGTTGGCCAGGCTGGTCTCAAACTCCTGAACTCAAATGAACCCGCCTCAGCCTCCCAAAGTGCTGGAATTACAGGCGTGAGCCACCACGCCCAGTCAGAGATCTTGTTGAATGTTAAAAATGCAGATTCTGATTCAATAGGTCTTGAGTGGGGTCCAAGATTATGCTTTTCTAACAAATTCCCAGGTGATGCAGATGCTGCTGGTCCATGAACCACATTTTAGTAGCAAGACTATAGAGAACAGAAGAAATGACAACATGCAGATACAATTGATAAAAATCCAGATTATGAAAAACTGTGACAGCCCAATTTCTTAAACAAAAGATGAAGAGAAAACCTATAGATTAAGAGACTTGAAAGACAAAACAACCAATTGCAATGTGTAGACCTTATGTAGATCCTAAATTAGTTTGTGAAAACATACTTCTTAGGACAGTTGTGGGAATGTGGTATCTGATATCAGAGAATTATTGATTGGGGGTGATGTGATCACAGTTTGATGGTTATGTTTTTTAAAGTGACATTTCAAAGGGCTACACACTGTAGGATGTTCTATTTTTAACGACATTTTGAAAAATATAAAACTATAGGAACAGAAAACAGATGTGTAGTTGCATGGAGGTTGGGCGGAATTCACTGCAAAGGGATATAGGGCAATTTGGGGAGGGGACAGAACTGTTCTATATCCTGATTGTGATGGTTTTATGACGGAATAAGCTTATAAAACCTCAAAATTAGCCTAAAAAGGGCAACTTACAGCATGTAAATTATACCTCAATAATAAACTTGAGCAAAGCCAAAAAGAAACAAAAAAGGAAAGCTGTTGTTTAGAGATACATACTGAAATATTTACCCATAAAGTATATGATCTAGGATTTGCTTTGAAATAAAGGAGGAGTGTCACTATGGGGGTGTAGATGGAGCAACATTGGCCTCAAATGGATAATTGTGAAAAGTGGGTGGTAAACACATTAAACTAATCTCTCTACCTGTACCTGTTTTAAAATTTTCATAATAAAAGAGTTTTATTTTGGCCGGGCATGGTGGCTCACGCCTGTAATCCCAACACTTTGGGAGGCCGAGGAGGGCAGATCACCTGAGGTTGGAAGTTTGAGACCAGCCTGACCAACAGGGAGAAACCCGTCTCTACCAAAAATACAAAAATTAGCTGGGTGTGGTGGCACATGCCTGTAATCCCAGCTACTTGGGAGGCTGAGGCAGGAGAATCGCTTGAAACTGGGAGGCGGAGGTTGCAGTGAGCCGAGATTGCCCCACTGCACTCTAGCCTGGGCAACAAGACCAAAATTGCATCTTAAAAAAAAAAAAAAAAAAGAGAGAGAGAGAGAGATTTTTTTTTTTTTTTTAACCAGAGGCAAAGGGCTTCATGTGGCTTCGCAAGCACCACAAGCACCACAAGCACCAACATAGCCGAGAGCTGCAAGAACACAAGTTGGTGAGTGAGGGCGAGGGCTTGACCTTTACCTACGGGGACACTTAAGAAAGCAGTTCTGGCCGGGCGTGGTGGCTCACCCCTGTAATCCAAGCACTTTGGGAGGCTGAGGTGGGTGGATCACTTGACATCAGGAGTTCAAGACCAACCTGGCCAACATGGTGAAACCCCGTCTCTACTAAAAATACAAAAATTAGCCACACGTGGCGGCATGCACCTGGAATCCCAGCGGCTCAGGAGGCTGAGGCAGGAGAATGCTTGAACCTGGGAGGCAGAGGTTGCAGTGAGCCGAGATCACACCACTGCACTCCAGCCTGGGCAACAGAGCAAGACTCTGTCTCAAAAAAATAAAGCAGTTCTGGTCCAGCCTGTGGTTATTACCTTTCCTCTTCATTCCAGAGAGCATAGGACTGGCAATGGGAGGCTACACCTGTGAGGGAGCAAATAGCAAACAGCCTCTCCAAGAGGGCGCCCACCCTCTCTCTTCATGAGACGGTCCTTGTACCCAGTGAAACTTTGGTAAATAAGCTGATTATCAGCTATCTGGGTGGGGTCCAGGTGATACTGTGGCCACAGACTCTCTGGAACCAGGAAGCTAGAAAGGTAGATACTGGTCAGTGTTATGCTCTACAATCCAAGGGGCCTCTTGGGGCCGGGCTGCGAGGGAGTGGGCAGTGGCACATCAGAGACTACCTGTCACACCTGCTGGAAGGGCTGCATCACAATGGCCTGTAGATTTCATCCTTCCCTCACTCTGCCTCTGTTCAGCCTTTCAAAAACCAAAAAACACTCTGGGAAAATGGAGGTGGCATTGAAGAAAGAAATGAAGAGGGAGGAGGCCAGATTGGGGTAAAGTGTGATATGGGGCAGATGACATTTACATGGCAGAAAAAAAAAAGGTACAGAGATTGAGCAGGAACTTGAAGACAGGTTATGGGATGCTCCTTTGGTGTAAGAGAATCTTGAGCAAATGTAAGCCTAAAGAAAAGGAGCTTGAGTAGAAATATTCAAAATGCAAAAAGAAAAAAAGGTAATTTATTGCAGTATAATCTAGTGTTAAAAAAATATATAAAAGGGTAATTAATTAAACTAAATCCTGAAGAAGATGAGAAGAGATAGAAATAAAAATTCAAGATCTTTCCATTTGCCTGAAGACAAGGGATGGCATGGAGTAGCCAAGTATTGTTCTGTCTCTCCTGGCATCCCTTCTTTTTCCAAGACCTTCTGCTCCCTCTTATTCAATGAAGACTGCCCACCTTCTACCTCCCACCTTCCCCCAACCCCCAACTCCATTCAGATGGCTACCTTAAGAACAACCATGGTATATACTGTGACCTGACTCTGTGGCTAACATTCATTGGTCCAGGAGTGAGTGGTGATCTAAGCTGGCTAATCAGAATGCATTTGTGGGAATTTCAAATCAGAATTGAGCTCTTCCAGTTCCACATGGTTGACTGACGAAATGGAGATATAAACCTGGGCACTATTGGTGGCCTGTTCCACCAGATGGCTGGGCAAGCAGAAATAGTTAACAGTAGAGAGAATAATGATGCTGTCCCAAAGAAGGCTGTATAGAAAGAGCCAGTAAGGAGTCCCTGGCTCCAGCTATATGCCCAGGATCCAGCCACAAACAGTTTCCCAAGATACCCCAGAAACTTTATAGTAAAGTCACATTTTTGTTTAAGCTAGTTGGAGTTGGGTTTATGTGACTTAAAATCAAATGTCCTAACAGAACCCTTTGCTAAGAAAGAGGGGAATGTAGAGAGTAAATATGAATACCTTGACACGTTTTGAGGATGAGAGAAGATAAAGCAGTTCATATTTCTGAAAGAAGTGGGAGAAAACATTGTCTACTGAAAAGGAGGGGGTAAAGTATGTCAGGGCCTTAAAGGCAGTGGAAAAGATTAGGAACAATGAGCTCACCCTTTATTCTCTAATCATAACAGATAAAGGTAAGGATCTGAAATGTAGTATATTCAGTAGGAGGCAGTCATTGCCAGGAAAGTTGCAGACCACCCACCAAGAAGCCATGAAAAAGATCTTTAATCTTTCTCATTAACAATGCAGTGGCTGGGCGCAGTGGCTCACGCCTGTAATCTCAGCACTTTGGGAGGCTGAGGTGGGCAGATCATGAGATCAGGAGATTGAGACCATCCTGGCTAACACAGTAAAACCCCGCCTCTACTAAAAATAGAAAAAATTAGCCAGGCGTGGTGGCGGGCACCTGTAGTCCCAGCTACTCGGGAGGCTGAGGCAGGAGAATGGTGTGAACCCAGGAGGTGGAGCTTGCAGTGAGCCGAGACTGCGCCACTGTACTCCAGCCTGGGCGACAAAGTGAGACTCTGTCTCAAAAAAAAAAGCAAAAACAAACAAACAAACGAACAAAAAAAGCAGCTTGGGAAACAAATGATACAGTAATTAGGAGACACTTGATCCTCCTCTGAAGTGAAAAACTTCAAAGAAATTTTACCCTAGAAATATTTGATGGTTCTCAAAATGAACACACCACAAGCACTTAGATCTGTCATGACATACAAAAAGTTAGTGTATTTTAGGACAAGCATTTCAAACGAAACTTTCACAGGATTAGTGACATTTTTAGAAAATAATATGTGTAGCCAGGTGCAGTGGCTCACGCCTGTAATCCCAGCACTTTGGGAGGCCGAGGAGGGTGGATTACCTGAGGTCAAGAGTTCGAGACCAGCCTGGCCAACATGATGAAACCCTGTCTCTACTAAAAATACAAAAATTAGCTGGGCATAGTGGTGTGTGCCTGTAATCCCAGCTACTAAGGAGGCTGAAGCAGGAAAATCACTTGAACCCAGAAGGTGGACGCTGCAGTGAGCCGAGATTGTGCCATTGCACTCCAGCCTGGGTGACAAAGGCAAGATTCCATAAGAAAGAAAGAAAAAGAAAGAAAAAGAAGGAAGGAAGGAAGGAAGGAAGGGAGGGAGGGAGGGAGGGAGGGAGTCTAAATAATATGTCATCTCCTTGCATACTTCAACTAACTACAAATGAATCTTGAATTTTTAGTGTCCACCTTTCCAGCCAGTCAATGAGGAACAGGAAGAGGATGGGGCCCCAGTTATCTCTGAGCCACATAGCTCCCCCTGCCATCTTGGTGGTGCTCCTGGGTTCTGTGTGGTTTCCTACCAGAAGATGAACTCAACCAGATTAAATCCCACTCTCAACTTCCACCTGTGGACCTGCTGAAACCCCAGGGCCAATTGTTGCCAGAATTGTTATCTGTGCTTGTCAGGCCCAGAAGGGTCTTCTTCCAGCCTCTAGGTAGATATGGCCTTAGTTCTCCTAAGGGAATCAGTCCATTTGCATGATCCGGGTGTCTATAATGTTGTCATTTTGAAAATGCTATATTAAGGGAATCACATGGAATGTAACCTTGCAAATGTTTTTTTTTTTTTTTTTTTCACTAAGCATAATTCGATGGGTATTTATTCAGGTCACTGCATATATCAATAGCTCTTGCTGTGTATTGCTAAGTAGTATTCCACGGTATGGATATACCAATTTGTTTAACCATCATCACCCATTAAAGGACATCTGAGTTTTTTTTCTTTTTCTCATTTTGCTATTACAGATAGTAGCTGCTATCAACATTCATTATAGGTTTTGGTGTAAATACAAGTCATCATTTCCCTAAGGTAAATGTCCAGGTATGAAATTGCTGGGTCTTATGGTAATTCCATGTTTGTTGTTTTAGGATACTGACAAACTGTTTTCCAGAGTGAGAATCCCATTTTACATTCCCACCAGCAACGTATGATTTCCTAGTTTATCCACATCCCCACATTTGGTGTTGTCACTGTTTTTTATCTCAGCCATTCTGATAGTTGTGTAATAATATCTCGTTATGGTTTTAATATACATTTCCCCAATAGCTAATGATGTTGAATATCTTTGCATGTGCTTAGTAGCCTTCTGCATAACTCCTTCAGTGAAATTCTCTGCATATCTTTTGCTCATGTTCTAATTGGATTGCTTGTTTTATTTTAGCTTCATTTATTCCTTCTCTAGCACTTTATTTATTTAGATATGAGTTTCTGACCTATATAATTTTCCTTCTCTCTGAAGAACTTCTTTGAACATCTCTTGCAAGGCAGGTATACTCCATTTTTTAATGCATAGGAAATTTTCATTTCTCCTTTTTTTTTTTTTTTTTGAGATGGAGTCTTGCTGTGTCGCCCAGGCTGGAGTACAGTGGCACAATCTTGGCTCACTGCAAGCTCTGCCTCCCAGGTTCACAGCCTCCCAAGTAGCTGGGACTACAGGCACCCACCACCACGCCCGGCCAATTTTTTGTTTTTGTTTTTTTTTTTTTAGTAGAGACGGGGTTTCACCTTGTTAGCCAGGATGGTCTCGATCTCCTGACCTCGTGATCTGCCCACCTCAGCCTCCCAAAGTGCTGGGATTACGTGGTATTACAGGTGTGAGCTACCGCACCGGTTTTTTTTTGTTTTGTTTTTGAGACAGGTTCTCACTCTGCCACCCAGGCTGGAGTGCAGTGGTGAGATCTCAGCTCACTGTAAACTCCACCTCCCCACTTCAAAGGATTCGTCTGTCTCAACCTCCCGAGTAGCTGGGAGTACAGGCGCACCATCACGCCTGGCTAAGTTTTATATTTTTAGTACAGACAGGGTTTCGCCATATTGACCAGGCTGGTCTCAAACTCCTGACCTCAGATGATTCACCCACCACAGCCTCCAAAAGTGTTGGGACTACAGGTGTGAGTCACCGTGCCCGGCCTATTGCTCCTTCACTTTTAAAAGGATAATTTTGCCAGACACAGAATTCTAGGTTCGTAGGTTTTTCTTTCAACAATTTAAATATTTTAGAATATTATTTTCTTGCTTGCATACTTTCTGAAGAAAAGTTTGATATAATTCTTACCAAGTAAGGTTACTGTTGTTTTATGAGTTTTTCTGTATATTCTAGATACTAGCCCTTTGTCAGCTATGTGCTTTGCAAATAATTTCTCCCACTCTGTAGTTCGTCTTTGCATTCTCTTAACAGGATCTTTTAAGAGTAAAAGTTGACTGGGCATGGTAGTTCACACTTGTAATTCCAGCACCTTGGGAGGTTGAGGCAGGAGGATTGTTTGCATCCAGGAATTTGTGACCAGCCTGGGCAATGTAGTGAGACTCTGTATCTACCGAAAAAAAAAATCAGCTGGGTGTGGTGGTGCACATCAGTAGTCCCAGCTACTCAGGAGGCTGAAGTGGGAGGATCACTTGAACCTGGGAGGTCAAGGCTGCAGTGAGCCATGATCCTACCACTGTATTAAGCCTGGATGAAACCCTGTATCCCCCAAAAAAATATTATTAATTTTGATGAAGTCCAATTTACCAGTTTCTCCTTTTTTTTATGACTCAAGTTTTGGCCAATGTGGTAAAACCTGGTCTCTACTAAAAATACAAAAATTATCCAGGCGTGGTGGTGGGTGCCTGTATTCCCAGCTACCTGGGAGGCCGAGGCAGGACAATCACTTGAACCCAGGAGGCGGAGGTTGCAGTCAGCCGAGATCGTGCCACTGCACCCCAGCCTGGGTGACAGAGTGAAACTCTATCTCAAAAAAAAAAAAGTTTTATAGTTTTACATTTTACAGCTAAGTGTGTAATCCATTTTGGTTTAATTTTTGTATAATGTGCGACACTTAGGTCAAGGTTCTTTTTTTTTTTTTTTTTTTTTTTTTGTCTATGGCTGTATGGCTGTCTCACAGCTTCAGCATCATTTGTTGAAAAGATTATCTTTCCTCCATTGAACTGTTTTTCCAACTTTGTCAAAAATCGGGTGGGCATATTTGTGAGGATCTACTTCTGGGTTCTCTATCATGTATCATATATCTATGTATCTGTCCCACTTACCAGTAACATATAGTCTTGATTACTGCAGCTATAATAAGTCTTAAAATCAGGTTGACTGTTTGCTCTCACGTCATTCTTTTTTTTTTTTTTTTTTTTTTTTTTTTTGAGACAGAGTCTTGCTCTGCTGCCCAGGCTGGAGTGCAGTGGCGCCATCTCGGCTCACTGCAAGCTCTGCCTCCTGGGTTCACGACATTCTCCTGCCTCAGCCTCCTGAGTAACTGGGACTACAGGTGCCTGCCACCACGTCCGGCTAATTTTTTGTATTTTTAGTAGAGATGGGGCTTCACCATGTTAGCCAGGATGGTCTCGATCTCCTGACCTTGTGATCCGCCCACCTTGGTCTACCAAAGTGCTGGGATTACAGGTGTGAGCCACCGCACCCAGCCCTTTTTAAACATTGTTTTTAGCTATTTTAGTTCCTTTGCCTTTCCATATACATTTTAGAATAATCTTGTCTACATCTATAAATAATTTTCCTGAGATTTTGATGGGAATTGCATTAAACATATCAGTTTGAAAAGAAACGGTATCTTTACTGTGTTGAAACTTCCACCCCATGAGTACAGTTTGTCTCTTCATTAATTTAGATCTTTTGATGTCTTTCATTAACATTGTGTACTTTTCATGATTTAAATAATGTACGTTTTATTAGATTTCATTTCCTTGATTGTATTGCATTTTTAATTAGTGATCACATGTTCATAGCTAGTATATACAAATATGATTGATTTTCGTATTTTAGCTTGTAGTTTGTAATCTTCCTGAACTCACTTGTTACTTATAAGAATTTGTAGAGTCCTTGGAATTTCCTTAGTAGATAATCATGAGTGGTGACAAAAGACATCTTCACCTTGTTCCTGAGCTTAGGTGGAAAGCATTCAATCTTTTATCATTAAGTATAATATCAACTATGGGATTTTTTGCAGACACTCCTCTTCGAGTTGAGGATTTTTTTTCTTTTCCTGTTTCTTGAAAGTTTTTATCATGAGTGGATACTGAATTTTGTGAAATGCTTTTTTTACATTTAGTGATATGATTTTTATTCTTTACTATGTTCATATGGCAGATTACATTGATTGAGATTTTAATATTAAAAAAGCCTTGCATCCCTGGAATAAAACCCACGTGGTCACGGCATATAATTCTTTATATATGTTGCTGAATTATATATGCTAATGTTTTGTTAAAGATTTCTGTGTCTATATTTATGAAGCATATTAGCTTACAGTTTTCTTTTTTGTACTGTTTTTGTCTGGCTTTGACATCAAGATGATAATACTAGCTTCATAAAATTAGTTTTATGTGTTCATTGAGTGTTCCTTCCTCTTCTATTTGCTGAAAGAGAGTATATGGAATTGCTCTTAATTCCTCTTCAAATATTTGGTAGAATTATCCAGGAAAACCATCTGGGCCTGAAGATTTCTGACAGCTTTTAACTTATGAATTAAATTTCCTGAATAGTTATAAGGCTATTCAAATTACTTATTTTATATTGGGTAAGGTTGTGGTCATTTGCAGTTTTCAAGGAATTCATCCATTTCCATAGCTATATACCCATCTACACACATCATTTACCTGCGTAGAGTTAGCAGTGTTCCTTTACAATCCCTTTGATGTCTGCAGGATCCATAATGGCATTCTGTTTCATTTTTGATATTGACAATTTGTGTCTTTTTATCAGCCTTGCTAGATGTTTGTGAATTTTATTGATCTTTTCAGAGAATCAGCTCTTTATTTTATTGATTTTTTTCTATAGTTTCCATTCCATTCTATTGTGCTTTTAACCTTACTATCTCCTTCCATCTTCTTGGTTTTGGTTGATTTTACTCTTCTTTTTCTAGGTTCTTGAGGTGGGAGGTTAGCTTATCGATTTGAGGTTTTTTCCTCTTCTCTAATATATGCATTTAGCATTCTAAGTTTACCTTTCAGTGGTGCTTTAGCTGCGACCCACAAATTGTGATTTTATTTTTATTTTCATTCAGTTCAACTGATTTTTAAACGTCCTTTGCAACTTCTTCTTTGATGCACAGATTATGTACAAGTATGTGGTTTAGTTTTCAAGTGTTTGTTGATTTTTGTTTTAACTTTTATTTTGGGTTCAAGAATACATCTGCATGTTTGTTACATAGGTAAACTTGTGTCATGGGAGTTTGTTGTACAGATTATTTCATCACCCAGGTATTAAGACTCGTACTCATTAGTTATTTTTCCTGATCCTCTCCCTCCTCCCAACCTCCACTTTCCAATTGACCCCCAGTGTGTGTTGTTCCCCTCTTATGTTTCCATGTGGTCTCATCGTTCAGCTCCCACTTATAAGTGAGAACATGCGGTATTTAGTTTTCTGTTTCTGTGTTCGTTGGATAAGGATATTCATATTCCACCTCCATTCATATTCCTGCAAAGGACATGATCTCATTGTTTTTTATGACTGCATAGTATTCCATGGAGTATATGTACTACATTTTCTTTATCCAGCTACCATTGATGGGGGTTTAGGTTGATTCACTGTCTTTGCTATTGTGAATAGTGCTGCAACAAACATATGTGTGCATGTGTCTTTATGATAGAACGATTCATATTCCTTTGGGTACACACCCAATAATGGGATTGCTGGGTTGGATGGTAGTTCTGTTTTTAAGTCTTTAAGGAATCACCACACTGTTTTCTACAATGGTTGAACTAATTTACACCCCCCACCAACAGTATATAAGCATTCCTTTTCCTGTGCAACCTTGCCAGCAACTTTTATCATTTTTTCACTTTTTAATAATAGCCATTCTGACTGGTGTGAGATGGTATCTCATTGTGATTTGGATTTCTCTAAAGATCAGTGATATTAAGCTTTTTTCTCATATGCTTGTTGGCTGCGTGTATGTCTTCTTTTGAGAAGTGTTAAAGTTCTTTGCCCACTTTTTAATGAGGTTTTTTTTCTTGTAAAATTTAAGTTCTTTATAGATGCTGGATATTAGACCTTTGTCAGATGCATTGCTTGCAAAAATTTTCTCCCATTCTGTAGGTTGTTTACTCTGTTGGTAGTTTCTCATACTGTGCAAAAGCTCTTTAGTTTAATTAAATCCCATTTGTCAATACTTGCTTTTGTTGTGATTCCTTTTGGCATCGTTGTCGTGAAATTTTTGCCCATTCCCATGTCCAGAATGGTATTCCCTGGGTTGTCTTTCAGGATTTTTATAGTTTTGGGTTTTACATTTAAGTCTTTAATCCATGTTGAGTTGATTTTTATATACGGTGTAAGGAAGGGGTCCAGTTTCAATTATCAGCGTATGGCTAGCCAGTTATCTCAGCACTATTTATTGAACATGGTGTCCTTTCCCCACTGATTGTTTTTGTCAGGTTTGTCAAAGATCAGATGGTTGTGGGTGTGCAGCCTTACTTTTGTGTTCTCTATTCTGTTCCACTGGTCTGTGTCTGTTTTTGTACCAATAGTACCAGGCTCTTTTGGTTACTGTAGCCCTGTAACATAATGTGAAGTCAGGTAGTGTGATGGCTCATATTGGCATCTACTGATTGTCTTTTTTCGCTTAGGTTTTTTTGTTTTGTTTCGTTTTTGAGACGGAGTCTCGCTCTGCCACCAGGCTGGAATGCAGTGGCATGATCTTGGCTCATTGCAACCTCTGACTCCCTGGTTCAAGAGATTCTCCTGCCTCAGCCTCCCAAGTAGCTGGGATTACAGGCACGCACCACCATGCCCAGCTAATTTTTATAGTTTTAGTAGAGATGGGGTTTCACCATGTTAGCCAGGATGGTCTTGATCTCCTGACCTCGTGATCCGCCTGCCTCATCCTCCCAAAGTGCTGGGATTACAGGCATAAGCCACTGCGCTCGGCCTTTTTTTCACTTAGTTTGAGACCTTCTTGGATATTGGCATGACAGGTGATTTTTAATTAAAGCCTAAACATTTATTTATTGTTATGCAACTCCAGATCTTATTTAAACCTTCTGTTTTAGCTGGCTTTCTCTGACATCACTCTGCTAGGGGCAAAATGGGGCATCACCTCATTACTGCCCAGTGCAGATAGACATCCAAGTTGCCTACTGACATCTGAGGGAAGACTTCTCTTTACCAATGGGTGGGAAAAAAGTCCAGGGTTCAGGCTGGGCACGGTGACTCACATCTGTAATCCCAGCACTTTGGAAGGCTGAGGCGGGCAGATCACCTGAGGTCAGGAGTTCAAGACCAGCCTGGTCAACATGGTGAAACCTCATCTCTACTAAAAATACAAAAATTAGCCAGGCAAGGTGGCACACATCTGTAATTCCAGCTACTTGGGAGGCTGAGGCAGGAGAATCACTTGAACCCAGGAGGTAGAGGTTGAAGTGAGCCAAGATCACACCACTGCACTCCAGCCAACAGAGCAAGGCTCCGTCTCAAAAAAAAAAAAAAAAAAAAAAAAAAAACAAGTCCAGGGTCTCCCTGTTGTCTCCACTGACCTCAAAGGGCAGGAAGAGGCTCATTACTGGCAATCTGGGATAAAATTCCAGTTCCCTACTTTGTTTTCTCTGATGCCACCCTGGTGGGATTGTTGAGATACCTTGTTAGGGTCTCATAAGAATGGAAGTGTAGGTTCCCACTTAGCCTTTGCTTTTTCTAGTTGGGGTTGGGGACCATAGTTTTTTCTGTGGTGTTTGGCTGGAGTAGACTGTTATTGTCAAAAAGTTTTCTGTCTGGGTAGGCTGCCCCTTTCCTGGTCCTTTGATTAGAGAAAGCAGGCTTGGCCGGGCGCGGTGGCTCAAGCCTGTAATCCCAGCACTTTGGGAGGCCGAGATGGGCGGATCACAAGGTCAGGAGATCAAGACCATCCTGGCTAACATAGTGAAACGCTGTCTCTACTAAAAACTACAAAAAACTAGCCGGGTGAGGTGGCAGGCGCCTGTAGTCCCAGCTATTCGGGAGGCTGAGGCAGGAGAATGGCGTGAGCCCGGGAAGCGGAGCTTGCAGTGAGCTGAGATCCGGCCACTGCACTCCAGCCTGGGCGACAGAGCGAGACTCCGTCACCAAAAAAAAAAAAAAAAAGAGAAAGCAGGCTTTGTTGGGGATGTTGTAGTCTATGCCTGCTGGCACTTGTGTTGATGGATTCTTCAGTTCCAAGTCCTCTGGGTACGTTTTAGATGTTTGTTTTATATGTTAATATAGGTTTTTTAGTTGTAACATTTTAGCAGGAATGTGTGCCCCTCCAAATCTCATGTTGAAATGTGATCCCCAGTGTTGAAGATGGGGCTTAGCTGGAGGTGTTTAGGTTATGGAGGCAGATCCCTCACAAAAGCTTGGTGTCCTCCTCACAATAATGAGTTCTCACTCTATTATTTGACATGGCAACTATTAGTTGACATGAAAGCTAGTTACTTATTTATTATTTATTATTATTATTATTTATTGAGACGGGGTCTTGCTCTGTTGCCCAGGCTGGAGCGCAGTGGCTGATCTCAGCTCACTGCAACCTCCACCTCCTGGGTTCAAGTGATTCTCCCACCTTAATCTCCTGAGTAGCTGGGACTACAGGTGGATGACACCACATCCTGCTAATTTTTGTACTTCTAGTAGAGATGGCTTTCACCATGTTGGCTGGCCTGATCTCGAATTCTTGACCTCAAGTGATCCACCAGCCTCAGCCTCCCAAAGTGCTGGGATTACAGGGGTGAGCCATGGCTCCCAGCCGAGAGCTGGTTGTTTAAAATAGCACGCATCTCGCTTGTTCCTTCTCTCACCATGTGATACGTCCACTCCCTCTTTATCTCCTGCAATGAGTAAAAGCTTCCTGAGGCCTCTCTAGAAGCACACACTGCCACCAGGCTTCTTGTACAGCCTGCGGAACTGTGAGCCAAATAAACCTTCTTTCTTTATAAATTACCCAGCCTCAGGTACTCCTTTATAGTGACACAAAATGGACTAATACAAGGAAGAACAAGAAAAGTATGTCTATTACATATTCTTGGAAGCATAATTCTATAGCAGACTTTTAGAGAAAGCTAATAGTCTCTCCAACACCAAGAAACTACATGAGGTGCAGATAGAAAAAAGGAGCAAGGACTGTCCAGGAGACTCCCATGCCAAGAGGAAAGAGGAAGAGGAACTAGCAAGGAAGATTGAGACGGTACAGCTAGTGAGATAGGAGGAAAAGCAAAAGAATGCAAGATATATAGTAAATGACTTTTTAAAGAATAGTTTCAGTGGGGACAGAATTCTAACTAGATTTAAGAAATAACCAGAACAAAGAGAAAGAAATGAGTTACCAAAGACTATATATTGTGTGATTCCATTTACATGAAATGTCCAGAATGGACCAATCTTTCTTCTTTCTTTTTTTTTTGACACGTAGTCTCACTTTGTTGCCTAGGCTGGAGTGCAGTGGTGCGATCTTGGCTCACTACAACCTCCACCTCCCGGGTTCAAGCAATTCTCCTGCCTCAGCCTCCCAAGTAACTGGGACTACAGGTGCGCGCCACCATGCCTGGCTAAGTTTTGCATTTTTAGTAGAGACAGGGTTTCACTATGTTGGCCAGGCTGGTCTTGAACTCCTGACCTCGTGATCCATCCACCTCGGCCTCCCAAAGCGCTGAGAATACAGGCGTGAGCCACTGCACCCGGCCTCAAACTGGGCCAATCTGTAGAGGTAGAATTAGTGGTTACTTACGGCTGGGATTGGGCAGATGAGTTGGAGTGAGGAGAGGGGTTGCTGAGGAAATAGAGATGGAAAGTGACTAATAATGGGCACAGGGTTTCTTTACGGGGTGATGAAAATATTCTAAAGTTAGACTGTAGTGATAGTTGCACAACTCTGAGATGTTATTTCACAACATTGAATTTTACACTCTAAGTAGGTGAATTGTATAGTATGTGAATTATATTTTAATACAATTATGAAGGAAAGAAGGAAGGGACATATTGGGGAAAATGTGGAATTTTTATGCAGAGCTAATCTGTCTTACATACAGAGTGCTAACAATCCAACAGAAAAAAAAATGGGTAAAAAACAGAAACAGAAAAATATATGACAAGATGCTTAATTCACAATAATAAAACTATAAACTAAATTACATTGAAATAACATGTATTTCCTCTGACAAAATTCCAAAGTTTGGCAGCACTTAGCAAGACTTTAGAATATCAGGCACTCTCATACATTGTTAGTAAGGGTATAAATTGGAACAATCCTATGGAGAGAAATGTAGCAGTATTTATCAAAATTACAAATGCAGGCTGGGCACGGTGGCTCACGCCTGTAATCCCAACACTTTGCGAGGTTGAGGCAGGAAGGTCACTTGAGATCAGGAGTTTGAGACCATCCTGGCCAACATGGTGAAACTCCGTCTCTACTAAAAATACAAAATCAGCAGGGTGTGGTGGCAGGTGCCTGTAATCCCAGCTACTTGGGAGGCGGAGGTTGCAGTGAGCCAAGATCATGCCACTGCAGTCCAGCCTGGGCGACACAGTGAGACTCCATCAAAAAAAAAAAAAAAGATAGAAAATAGTCCAGCATATTTTTAGGCTGATGGAGGATGATCCAGACATTTAGATTATTTCTGCCTTTTGCTGTATTACAGTGCCTTTTAAATACCTCTGTTATATCTCTTTATCTGTTTGTATGTTTCTTTTTCCATTAGATAAAAAAAATTCCTTGGAAGCAAGGGCCATCACTCCTCATCTCTGTATCTCCTGCTGCTAGCATGGTGCTGACATAAAGCAGTGTTCAGCATATATTTGTTCAAGGATGTTGTTGAGGGCTGTCCCCAAGACTTGTCCACCATTTGAATGAATCCCAAACACCTCAGCACCAACTTCAGGCTTCCGTCCTGCAGCAAGGTTCACTTGTGTTGGAATTCTCAGGAAAAACTCCCAGAAGCAACATGACTGAAACCAGGCAGATGGCACTGCTCACAGTGAGAACCACCTGAGCAAAGTCAGAGATGCTGGAATAATGACGAGGATGAGGATGGTGGTGGTGGTGATGATGAGGATAGTTAACATTTATTGAGAGTCTACTATGTACCAACAACTGTTTAACTTTTATCATTTATTAGTTAATTCCTGACAAGAAGTCTATGAATAAGGTATCATGTTCATCTTACAGATGGGGAAACTAAGACAGGAATAAGTTGCCCAACATCACATAACTACGAAGAAATACAAATACATGAGACCAAAAGAATATATATAGTGCCTTGATACAGAAACTTGATCTCACACAAAAAAATAGGTTTACTCTTGCACTTTTTCTGACCTCCCCTCTTCTTCCTATCTACCAAGTCTTTAATAAATATATGCCAGATTTTATTTTCTGCAACTTTGCAAAAATATTCCTTCGTCCCTGACCCAAAGGGTGAGAAATCTATTGTAATTTTTGCTACTGGATATAGCTGCAGACATAATGCCAAGAAATTTTCCTAGATTCAGTTCTTTGATTTAACTTCCTTTCCCAAACACAGCTTGGCATGTTCAAAATTAGTTTCTTCCTTACCAGTAGGAATTGTCCTTGAAATTTAGTTTTTTTTGTGTCTAAAATGACCTTTTTTTTCTTCCTGTTTCCTTGATTTGGGCCAGAAAGGAGACAGCTTACTAAAATGTATGAACTTACTTCCTCCCATACTACTCTTAGTTTCTGTATTTCTACCTCCCTTTGGAAAATATTCCTGTTCCCCGAAACACTTGAAAGAAAAACTCATATAATTACCAGTGAGTTAGCGGTAAATTTACCTATACTGATTGCTCTTAGGATTACTCTATTTTTATTTTTAGAGACAGGGTCTAGCTGTGTGGCCCAGGCTGGAGTGTAGTGGTGTGATCATGACTCACTGCAGTCTCAACCTCCTGGGCTCCCGCGATCCTCCCACCTCAGCCTTTCCAGAAGCTGGGACCCAAGCAGCTGAGGCGATAAGTGAGCACCACCCATGCCCGGCTAATTTTTAAAAAAATTTTTTTGCAGAGACAAGGTCTCACTATGTTGCCTAGACTGGTCTTGAACTCCTGGCCTCAAGCAATCCTCCCACCTCAGCCTCCCAAAGTGCTGGGATTACAGGCATGAGCCACGGTAACCGGCGTGGGATCACTAATTTAATGCTATTGAATAGAGAGAGGTAATTCTGTTTAGTCAGTATCTTCGTGGCTGAAAGACTCTGCCTTCAGGCCTTGTTATGGGCTGAACTGTGTCCCCCTAAAAATGCATATGGTGAAGTCCTAACCCTCAGTACCTCAGAATGTGACTGTATTTGGAGATAGGGTTTTTAAAGAAGTAATTAAGTTAAAATGAGGTCATCAGGGTGGGCGCTAATCCAATGACTGGTATCCTTATAAGAAGAGATTAGGACAGACACAGAGGAAAGACACAGAGAGCAGATGGCAGCCTATAAACCAAGGGGAAAACCTCAGAAGAAAGCAATCCTGCTGACATCTTGATCTCAGACTTCTGGCCTCCAGAATTGTAAGAAAATTAATTTCTGGCCGGGCGAGGGGGCTCATGTCTGTAATCCCAGCACTTTGGGAGGCCAAGGGGGTGCAGATCACTTGAGGTCAGGAGTTCAAGAGCAGCCTGGCCAACATGGTGAAGGTGAAACCCCGTCTCCACTAAAAAATAGAAAAATTAGATGGGCATGGTGGCACCTGCCTGTAGTCCCAGCTACTTGGGATGCTGAAGCAGGAGAATTGCTTAAACCCAGGAGACAGAGGATGCAGTGAGCCGAGACTGCGCCAATGCATTCCAGTCTGGGTGACAGAGTGAGACTCTATCTCAAAAGTAAATAAATAAATTTCTGTTGGTTAACCCACCCAGTCTGTGGTATGTTGTTATGGCAACCCTTGCACACTAATACAGGCCCTTACTCAGAGCCCACCTTTCTCAACGTGTCAACACTGAGCTTTCAAATCTATATGCCCGGTGGGGCACAGTGGCTCACCCCTATAATCCCAGCACTTTGGGAGGCCAAGGTGGGCGGATCACCTGAGGTTGGGAGTTCAAGACTAACCTGACCAACACGGCAAAAACCCATCTCTACTAAATATACAAAAATTAGTCAGGCGCGGTGGTGGGTGCCTGTAATCCCAGCTACTCAGGAGGCTGAGACATAAGAATAGCTTGAACCCGGGAGGTGGAGGTTGCAGTGAGCCGAGATCGCACCATTGCACTCCAGCCTGGGCAACAGAGTGAGACTCTATCTCAAAAAACAAAACAAAACAAATCAAATCTATATACCCAAGAGTCTACTGAACATCTCCACTTATCACATCGACACTTCACATTCAGTGTGTCCAAAGCAGCACTCTCATCGCTCTCTGCATGCCTCTCTTCCTTATGTCACTGACAGCACCCCATGACAAGCCAGAGATCCAGTTGTCATTCTGAATTTTGCATTCTCCCTCCATTCCTACTTCCTATTAGTTAAAAAGTTCTATCCAGACCGCCTCTTAAATCTTAATTTCTTAGTTGTTTTTTACTTTCAAAAATTTCAGATCCAAAGAAAAGTTGATAGAATAATGAACAGCTTATAACCTTCACAAAATTCACAATTCATTAACGTTTTTTCTATTTGCTTTTTTTTTTTTTTTTTTTTTTTTTTTTTTTTTTTTTTTTTGAGAGGGAGTTTTGCTCTTGTTGCCCAGGCTGCAGTGCAATGGTGTGATCTCAGCTCACTCCAACGTCTGCCTCCTGGGTTCAAGCGATTCTCCTGCCTCAGTCTCCCCATTATTTGGGATTACAAGCATGCCCCACCACGCTCGGCTAATTTTGTATTTTTAGTAGAGACAGGGTTTCTCCATGTTGGTCAGGCTGGTCTCCAACTCGACCTCAGGTGATCCGCCTGCCTCGGCCTCCCAAAGTGCTGGGATTATAGGTGTCAGCCACCATGCCCAGCCCACTATTTGCTTTCACATTCTCTTTCCACATATACTTTTTCTGTGGAACCATCTGAAAATAAATCACAGACCAGCCACAGTGGTTCACACCTATAATCTCAGCATTTGGGGAGGCCGAGGCAGGAGGATCACCTTAGGTCGGGAGTTCAAGACCAGCCTGACCAACATGGAAAAACCGCATCTCTACTAAAAATACAAAATTAGCCGGACATGGTGGTGTGCAACTGTAATCCCAGCTACTGGGGAGGCTGAGGCAGGAGAATCGCTTGAACCCGGGACGCAGAGGTTGCAGTGAGCCAAGATGTTGCCATTGCACTCCAGTCTGGGAAACAAGAGCGAAACTGTCTCAAAAAAAAAAAAAAAAAAAAAAGTTAAAAAAAAAAAGAAGATAAATCAAAAAAAAAAAAGTTAAAAAAAAAAAAGAAGATAAATCATGGCTGGGCTCAGCAGCTCACGCCTGTAATCCCAGCACTTTGGGAGGTCAAGGCAGGCAGATCACCTTAGGTCAGGAGTTCAAGATCAGCCTGGCCAACATGTTGAAACCCCGTCTCTACTAAAAATACAAAAAAATTAGCCGTAAGTGGTGGTGTACACCTGTAATCCTAGTTACTTGGGAGGCTGAGGCAGGAGAATCACTTCAACCTGGAAGGCAGAGGTTGCAGTGAGCCAAGGTTGTGCTACTGCACTCCAGCCTGCATGACAGAGCAAGACTCCATCCCAAAGAAAAGAAATCACAAACATCACGATATTCCTCCTATAAATACTTCAGCATGCATCTCCTAAGAATAAACCTTCTCTGCTATATGTCTTCAATATCGATGTTGCAATGGAAGTTCTAGCCAGAACCACTAGGCAAGACAAACAAATAAAGATAAAGGGCATACTAATTGAAAAGGAACAAGTAAAATTATCTTTATTTTCAGATGACATGATCCTATATGTAGGAAATTCCAAAGAACCCATAAGAAAATTATTAGAGCTAATAAATTTAGCAAAGTTTTAGAGTTACAATCAACATGCTAAAATCAGTTATTTCTATATACCAGCGACAAACAATCTGAAAAGGAAATTAAGAAAACACTTTCGGCCGGGCGCGGTGGCTCAAGCCTGTAATCCCAGCACTTTGGGAGGCCGAGACGGGCGGATCACAAGGTCAGGAGATCGAGACCATCCTGGCTAACATGGTGAAACCCCGTCTCTACTAAAAAATACAAAAAACTAGCCGGGCAACGTGGCGGGCGCCTGTAGTCCCAGCTCCTTGGGAGGCTGAGGCAGGAGAATGGCGTAAACCCAGGAGGCGGAGCTTGCAGTGAGCTGAGACCCGGCCACTGCACTCCAGCCTGGGCGGCAGAGCAAGACTCCGTCTCAAAAAAAGAAAAAAAAGAAAACACTTTGACTTACAATAGAATGCAAAATAATAAAATACCTAGGAATAATATTAATGAGGTGAAAAACTTGCACACTGAAAACCAAAACATTGCTGAAAGAAAGCAAAGACCTAAATACAGTCATGCATCACTTAATGCAGGAACACATATTCTGAGAAACGCATTGTTACATGATTTCATCATTGTGTTGGTATCACAGAGTGTACTCATACAAACCTAAATAGCATATAACCTACTACACACCTGGGGTCTATGGCATAGCCTCTTGCTCCTAGGCTACAATCCTGTACAGTATGCTACTATGCTGAACACTGCAGGCAATCGTAACACAATGGTATTTTTGCATCTAAACAGAAAAAGTACAGTTTTAAAAAATGGTATAAAAGATTTAAAATAGTACAACTGTAGAAGGCATTTATCATTTGTAGCACCAGAAGTTGCTACAAGTGAGTGGTGAGCCAGTGAGTGAGTGGTGAATGAATGTGAAGGCCTAGAACATTATACTACTGTACACTTTATAAAGTGTATCCCTAAACTCCACTAAATTTATAAAAAATATTTTATTTCAGTAACAATTAACCTTAGCTTATTCTAACTTTTTAACTTTATTCATCTTTAATTTTAAAAAACTTTTTGACTCTTTTGTAATAACAATTAGCTTAAGACATATACATTTCTACAGCTATACAAAAATATTTTTTCTTTGTATCTTAATCCTATAGACTTTATTATTTAAAAATTTTTTTAAAAACATTTTTGTCAAAAACTAAGACACACACATTAATCTAGGCCTAGATAGGGTCACGATCATCAAGGTGTCACTAGGTGATGGGAATTTTCTAGTTCCCTATCTTATGGGACCAATGCTGTATGTATGGTCTGTAATTGACTAAAACTTTGTTATGCAGCGCATAACTAAATGAGAAGACATCTTGTGTTGATGAGTTGGAAGAATTAATATTATAAAGATGGCAGTACTCCATAAATTGAGCTACAGATTAAATGTAATCCCCATTAAAATTCCAAAGGCATGTTTTGCATAAATGAACAAGCTGATCCTAAAATTCATGTGGAATTGAAAGGGATCCTTAAGAACTAAATCCATCTTGAAAAAAACAAAGTTGGAGAACTCTTACTTTCTTATTTTGACGCTTGCTACAAAGCTATAGCACTGGCACACAGATAGGCACATGGACCAAGGAAACAGAAGTGAGAGTCCAGAAATAAACCTATAAATCTATGGCAATTAATTTTCAACAAGAGTGTCAAGACCATTCAATGAGGGAAGAATAGTCTCTTCAACAAATAGTGCTGGAACAACTGGATACCTATCTGCAAAATAATTAAGCTGGAGTCCCAACCTCACACCATTATTTAAAAATAAACTCAAAATGGATCAATAACTTAAATATAAGAACTAAGACCATAAAACAGGGTAAGTCTTTAAGATTAGATTTTAAAACATAGGGGTAAACTTTATGACACTGGATTTGGCAATGTATTTTTATTTTTATTTATTTATTTATTTTTTTGAGACAGAGTTTCGCTCTGCCACCCAGGCTAGAGTGCAGTGACACGATCTCAACTCACTGCAAGCTGTGCCTCCCGGGTTCACGCCATTCTCCTGCCTCAGCCTCCCGAGTAGCTGGGACTACAGGCACCCGCCACCACATCCGGCTAATTTTTTGTATTTTTAGTAGAGGTGGGGTTTCACCATGTTAGCCAGGATGGTCTCGATCTCCTGACCTTGTGATCCACCCGCCTCAGCCTCCCAAAGTGCTGGGATTACAGGCGTGAGCCACTGCACCTGGCGGTAATGTATTTTTAAATGAAACCAAAAGCATGATCTACAACAATTTTTAGATTATATAAATTGGGCTTCAAAATTAAAAACTGTAACATTATTAAGAAACTGAAAAGGCTATAGACTAGGAGACAATATTTCACATCACCTATCTAGTAAGAGTTTAGTGTCCTGAATATATATTAAAAAAACTCCTACAACTCATTAACAATGAGACAAACAATCTGATTTTAAAATGGACAAATGCTTTGGGAGTTTGAGGCAGGAGGATCACTTGAGGCCAGGAGTTCAACACCAGCCTGGACAACATATGGAGACCTTATCTCTATTAGCCAGAGTCATGATGGGTGTGCTGAAGACCACTGGCCTTGTGGGATTGGCTGTATGCAAGAGTCCACAAGAGAGGCTAAGAAAATTGTACACGAAGATTTTTATGTTCTTGAGCAAATCCCTAAAAATGCAGCATACAGAAAGTATACAGAACAGATTACAAATGAGAAGTTGGCTATGGTTTAAAGCGGAACCAGACATTAAAAAATTAGAGGAACAGCCGGGCGTAGTGGCTCACTCCTGTAATCCCAGCACATTGGGAGGCTGAAGCAGGCAGACCAGCCTGGCCAACATGCTGAAACCCTGTCTCTACTAAAAATAGAAAACTTAGCTGGGCATGGTGGTGCATGCTTGTAGTCCCAGCTACTCAGGAGGCTCAGGCAGGAGAATCACTTAAACCCGGGAGGTGGAGGTTGCAGTGAGCCGAGATCATGCTACTGCACTTCAGCCTGGGCAACAGAGTGAGACTCTGTCTCAAAAATAAATAATTAAATAAATAAAAATTTAAAAAAATCAGAAGACCAACTTCAAGGTGGTCAAATAGAAGAGGTGATTCTGCAGGCTGAAAATGAACTAAGTCTGGCCAGAAAAAATGATGCAATGGAAACAATGGGAGAGACTTCTGCCAATCAGTGGAAATGGCCAATATAATTATTAAATGACTTTGGTAGGTTGATGGGAAACTGATGTAATTAAATATTCTGTTATATTAAAAGTGTGAGCCAGGCACAGTGACTCACGCTTGTAATCCCAGCACTTCAGGAGGACGAGACGGGTGGATTACCTGAGGTCGGGAGTTCGAGACCAGCCTGACCAACATGGAAAAACCCCATCTTTACTAAAAATACAAAAATTAGCCGGGCGTGTTGGTGCATGCCTGTAATCCCAGCTACTCGGAGGCTGAGGCAGAATAATTGCTTGAACCTGGGAGGCCGAGGTTGCGGTGAGCTGAGATGGCGCCATTGCACTCCAGCCTGAGCAACAAGAGCGAAACTCAGTCTCAGAAAAAAAAGAAAACAAGTGTGTGGACCTGGTGTAGTGGCTGATACCTGTAATCCCAGCATCTTGGGAGGCCAAGGCAGGAGGATCATTTGAGGTCAGGAGTTTGAGACCATCCTGGCCAACATGGTGAAACCCCATCTCTACTAAAAATACAAAATTTAGCCAGGCATGGTGGCACACACCTGTAATCCCAGTAGCTACTCAGGAGGCTGAAGTGGGAGAATCACTTGAACCTGGGAAGCAGAGGTTGCAGTGAGCTGACACTGCACCACTGCACTCCTGCCTGGGCGACACAGCAAGACTCCACCTCAAAAAAAAAAAAAAAAGGCAAAGAACCCTTGTGTACTGTTGGTGGGATTGTAAATTGGTACAGCCATATGTAAAAGAGTATAGAGGTTCCTCAAAAAATTAAAAATAGAACTATTATATGATCCAGCAGTCCCACTTCTGGATATCCAAAATAATAGAAAACAGGGTCTGTCTCTAAGATATATTTGCACACCTATGTTCATATCAGCATTATTTACAATAGCCAGGAGGTGGAAACAACCAAAATGTCCAATGACAGATGAATGGTTAAACAAAATGTAGTATATACATGCAACAGAGTATTATTCAGCCTTAAAAGTGAAGGAAATCCTGTCACATGCTATAACATGGATGAACTTTGAGACCATTATGTTAAATGACATAAGCCAGTCACAAAAAGACAACTACCGTTTGATTCCATTTATATGAGATACTTAGTCAAAATCATAGAGACAGAAAGTAGAATGGTTGCCAAAAGCTGTGGGTAGGGGGAAAGGAGTTATTTAATGAGTATGAAGTTCCCATTTTGCAAGATGAAAAAGTTCTGGAGATCTATTTTACAACAATGTTAATATATTTAACATTACTGAAGTGTACACTTCAAAATGGTTAAGATGACACATTTTGTGTTATGTATTTTTTAACCACAATTAAAAATGTATTGAATTTTTTTTTTTTAATGAGACAGGGTGTCATTATGTTTGCCCGGGCTGATCTCAAACTCCTGGCCTCAGGAGATCCTCCCATCTCAGCGTCCTAAAGCGTTTGGATTACCAGTGTGAGCCACTGAGTTTGGCCACCCTAAAATATTTTTAAAGGGAAAAACAAACAAAAAAACCTAGCCCATAGTTCTAGACTTTCTCTTTGCCTCACATTAATTTACTCCCACTACTTCAATAAAAATAATTAGGGCGAAAAAAACAGGGAGCGTTAAGAGCTTATACAGACATTTCTCTAAAGAAGATACACAAACGGCCAACACACACATTAAAACATGCTCAACATCATTAGTCATTAGGGAAATGCAAATCGAAACCACAATGAGTCGCAGCTACTCCAGAGGCTGAGGCAGGAGGATGCTGGAGGCCAAGAGCTCCAGACCAACAGGATCTCGCTTTGACTGTCTCTACAATACATTTTTTAAAAATTAAAAAAAGAAAACAAGAGTTGGCCATGATTTTGATAAACTGCGGTCCTCATACATTGCTGGTGGGAATGTAAAATGGTTCAGCTGCTGTGAAATAGTTTCCGTTTCTCCGAGTTGAGAATAAAATTATTGTATGACCCAGCAATTTCACTCTTAGGTATATACCTAAAATAACTGAAAACAAGTACTCAAACATAGAAGAACTATTTACAATAGTTAAAAGGTACAAACAACCCAAATGTCTATTAATGGATGAATGGATAAACAAACTGCAGTCTATACCTACACTAGCATATTGAGCCATAAAAGGGATGACATACTGATACACGCTATGACTCAAAAGATTAGTAAGACAGACACAAACGGTCAATATTGTATGATTCCATTTTTATGAAATAGGTACATCCACTGAGACAGAACACAGATTGGTGGTTGCCAGGGCCTGGTGGAAATGGGGAAGGGGGAGCAACTGCTTAACGGGGCACAGCGTTTTCTTTTAGGATGACGAAAATGTTTTGGAACTATATCGATAGAGATGGTGGTTGTACAGCATTGTGAAAGTACTAAATGCCACTGAATTGTTCACTTTAAAAATGACTGGTTACGTCAATTTCACCTCAACAAAAAAATTACATACAGTACTCAGATTTTAAAAAGCATCATTTCACCAAGATTCCACGAATTAATGTGAGATGATCAAAGAGGATTCAGTAGAATCGTTCAACTTCGAACGTAAAACAGTCCTAAACTCAAACCTTTGTGACACTAAAGTGGGAAGATGGTATGTGATAATTTTAGAAAGTAAACATTATTCTTGTTTACTTGGTTTGGAACTCGAACTTTTTTGATTTTGAGGCGGAGTCTCCCTCTGTCGCCTAGGCTGCAGTGCACTGGTGCGATATGGGCTCATTGCAACCTCCGCCTCTCGGGCTCAAGCGATTGTCGTGCCTCAGCCTCCCTAGTAGCTGGGACTACAGTCGCCCCCCCCACCACGCGCGGCTAATTTATATATTTTTATTAGAGATGGAGTTTCGCCATGTTGGCCAGGCTGGTCTCGAACTCCTAAGATAATCCGCTCGCCTCAGCCTCCCAAAGTGTTGGGATTACAGGTGTGAGCCACCGAGCTCCAAAACCCAGGGAGCGTGGAAAAGACACGACAGGGAAGGGGCTAACCCTCAGAATTACACGCGGGCTCGCCTTACCAGACCACCACTGCTGGCACAACCTCACACCCACAGGCAACCAACTTCCCCTCCCAGACCCTGAGTCAACTCGACCCCGGAAGTGCCGCCCACCCGTGCTTACTTCCGCTATCCCGTACTTCTGCTCATCCCGCGAGAACTGAAAGCGCCTATGTCACTTGAGCTAAGCGGAAGTTGGCCCTCTTTTCCGTGGCGCCTCGGAGGCGTTCAGCTGCTTGAAGATGAAGGTAGGTGGTGGTGGCGAGTGTTAGACTGGTTTGGGGAACGTGAATCGAGTCCCAGAACGCGGCATTGCCTCATTTCCAGCACTGCAAGATACTGGCTTTAGGTGGAGAAGGGTCTCAAGTATTAGAAGGCTCGCTTTTCTGGGGCATGGAGCTTTTTGGCCGAGCGGATGGCAGGCGATTGCGGCTGGAGCCGCGGCGGGCCGGGAGCGCCATGGTGGCGTCCCGGCGTGTTGCCCAGTTTGCGGCAGGCCTGTGGTGCGGCTCTTGACCCCGGCTTTCTTGCTTGGGGAGGGTGAACGGTCGCGTAGCGCCCTCGCCCCCAGAGTCATTCTGCGGGACTTGAGGGGAATACGTCCTCCTGAGTGCGGCGCTTCTTGACTGCTATTCTGCTTTCACGTGCTTTTAGTGAGTACGGTCGGCATCTCATATTTCCAGCTTGTGTGGAGGCAACATGAAAGGCTTTTTGCAGTGGAATTAACTTTGTGGATGGCTCTACAATTACTTGTGTAGGTAGTTTCGTAAACTATTTCCCTCCCTTTTAATCCTTAGCTGAACATCTCCTTCCCAGCCACTGGCTGCCAGAAACTCATTGAAGTGGACGATGAACGCAAACTTCGTACTTTTTATGAGAAGCGTATGGCCACAGAAGTTGCTGCTGACGCTCTGGGTGAAGAATGGAAGGTAAAAGTTAACAATCAAATTGTTAACCATCTATTGAAGTCAGAGACGGTAAACGCCGTTGGTAATTGGTATTTGGAATGGGGTTCAGACTCCGGGTTCTGGCTTCTGACCTTTGTTTGGTAAGTTGCTTCCGAATGCCACTTTATGAAGTTGAGCTGTTACCTTGGAGGGGAGATATAGAGTAAGCCGTAAAATATACGTAAAGTTTACATCAACGTAATTCTTGCAATGCATCATGCATTCGGCAGATGTCACATAGCTGTCTTCATAATCCCCAAAGTGCGAAGAAGCGTTGTATCTGATTTCTTCGTTGCTCTTTGATATTTTATCTTCCTAGTGCTGTTATTTCTAATAAAACATAGGTTAGAAATGCGACTTGAATGAAAGACATTTGATAATTGAACTTGAGAAGTTGGGAATGTAGACAAAAGTTACTGATCAGAGAAAACGTGCTTATTAAGTTTAAATTGGTTTTCATAATGAATTATACTTTCTCATATAGGTGTGGTTCACAGAGGTCACAATCCTGTATTGTATAATTTTGGAATAGAAATAGCAAATGTGTCACTCATTGTGTGCTCTTGCAGGGTTATGTGGTCCGAATCAGTGGTGGGAACGACAAACAAGGTTTCCCCATGAAGCAGGGTGTCTTGACCCATGGCCGTGTCCGCCTGCTGCTGAGTAAGGGGCATTCCTGTTACAGACCAAGGAGAACGGGAGAAAGAAAGAGAAAATCAGTTCGTGGTTGCATTGTGGATGCCAATCTGAGCGTTCTCAACTTGGTTATTGTAAAAAAAGGTGAGGGTTACTTGTGTTCAATTTTCGTTGAAATTGATTTAAAGCCAGTTGTCCAAATGCTTATTCATTTTGCAGTATCCAGACTTACAGACCAATGGATTTGTTTCTTTACCATCAATTCAACATCAAATATTCTGATTTAGGATTCTTAAGGAAGTTGTTGAATTAAAATCTTTTCAATTGTGTCTTCTAAGGAGAGAAGGATATTCCTGGACTGACTGATACTACAGTGCCTCGCCGCCTGGGCCCCAAAAGAGCTAGCAGAATCCGCAAACTTTTCAATCTCTCTAAAGAAGATGACGTCCGCCAGTATGTTGTGAGAAAGCCCTTAAACAAAGAAGGTAGGAGGGATTATGCAGTTAAAGGTTGCTTAATTTTGGTGATTTGACAATATCATTTTGTGTGCATATCAGAAGATAAAAATGTCCCTTTGGAGCCTTAGCATTCTTCACCTGGGGTCTGAAGTTTTCCAAAAATTATTTGGGGGTGGCCAGCATACCCAGTTGGTATTAATCCTTGCTGCTTATATCCAGTGCCTTGTAGAGTGTAGTAATTTCCTTGAAAATCTGCCTGTGAATCTTTGATGTATACATTTATCCAAAACTAACCTGACTTTAAGGTCATTGCTATCTGGTTTAGGAGTCACATGCTTCAGAATTCTGAAACTATTATCTCACCACCACACACTTTGTAATTTTACATTAGATGTTCTAAATTATTACTATCAATATTTTTTAAGAGATGAGGTCCCACTATGTTGCCCAGGCTGGTCTTGAACCCTTGAGCTCAAGTGATCCTCCCACCTTGGCCTCCCAAAGTGCTGGGATTACAGGCCACCACACCCAACCCTAAATTATTTTTTGGCTTACGAAAGAAGTTGCTTTAAACTTTTGTTTCATCTGTAGGATATGGATAACAATTGTTTTTTTTTTTTTTTTTTTTTTTTTTTTTTTTTTTTTTTTTTTTTTTTTGAGACGGAGTCTTGCTCTGCCACCCAGGCTGGAGTGCAGTGGCCGGATCTCAGTTCACTGCAAGCTCCGCCTCCCGGGTTTACGCCATTCTCCTGCCTCAGCCTCCCGAGTAGCTGGGACTACAGGCGCCCGCCTCGTCGCCCGGCTAGTTTTTTGTATTTTTTAGTAGAGACGGGGTTTCACCGTATTAGCCAGGATGGTCTCGATCTCCTGACCTCGTGATCCGCCCGTCTCGGCCTCCCAAAGTGCTGGGATTACAGGCTTGAGCCACCGCGCCCGGCCGGATAACAATTGTTAAGAGTTGTAAGAATTAGAAGTTAGAGACCTTACTCAGAATACTAGGGAGCAGGAGTTAGGGATTTTGGAGCTGTACCTTTTAAGAACTTGTGTCAATATATTAGACAACATACCAGTGAGGGTCTCAAATAACAATATTTCTGTAGTGAAATTTGGGAATGTTTATGTTAAATAGAATAAACAGCATGTCAGTCAATGTTGGGTTTTCCTGGCAAAATCTGAAAGAATTTCTCTGGATTTTGTTTTTTCAGGACTGGTGTGACTTAACACCTGTACGTGGCATATATAGTACATATCTGTTGTCAGTAATTACAATTATTTGAGCACCAGGTACTGTTCAAGGTGCTGGGAATACAGTATAGACAAATTCCTACCCTGATGAAGCTGACATTGCAAAAAAAAAAAGAAAGAAAAGCAATTGACAAATAGGTGGCAGTTGCCCATAATCACAGCCCTGGAAATAATCAGAATAATAAAAGCGTGGTCTGGTTGATGGGTATTTTTAGATGGTTCCTGTGTCTATAGTAGGAGTCTGAAATATTAGCAGAACCTGAACATCTGAGCATTTAGCCTAAGGCAAATTTAAACTCCCACAAGTGTTCATGAAACAGCCTGTGCTCCAATGCAAATCTATAGTCCATGAGCAGTTTTGGAGTACAGATCAATGAAGATACTTTAACAGCATGTCACATAATCTGATGTTAATTGTTACATTACCCCTGAATTGGCAGGAATTGTCAAGGGAAAGAGAGATGCAAGCTTACATCAAACTTACACTTAAAAGTATGGCAGAATGATTATGTAAATAATATGTTAAGTGGTTTTCACAGACAAATTGACTATGCAGTTATATTTTAACATAATGCCACTGTATTTTAGTAAAACTGGAAGGTAGTAAAGGTTAGCCTGGTTATTTTTCAGCACTTGGTTTCCCTTATATTTTTATAATATTTAACCCATCTTCTAGATTTCTTTGGAGGGGCAAAAAGTATTTTAGAATAGTTCTGATTTGATTTTAAAGGCCTCAATACAGGTTTTCATAGATGCTGTTCGTGAAGCTTACGTTCATTTCTGATGTTTTTAAAGTAGATGTGGATTCAAACAAAACAGTTGAAATGATTGAGTCCTTTAAATTTTTTAGGTAAGAAACCTAGGACCAAAGCACCCAAGATTCAGCGTCTTGTTACTCCACGTGTCTTGCAGCACAAACGGCGGCGTATTGCTCTGAAGAAGCAGCGTACTAAGAAAAACAAGGAAGAGGCTGCAGAATATGCTAAACTTTTGGCCAAAAGAATGAAGGTTAGTGTAAGATGATTTGAGGGGGTGGGAGGAGTTCGGCCTGGCTTTGGATTTGCATCTTTACCCCAGAAAGGCCTTAACTATATGCTGTTTTGTTTTGTTTAGGAGGCTAAGGAGAAGCGCCAGGAACAAATTGCGAAGAGACGCAGACTTTCCTCTCTGCGAGCTTCTACTTCTAAGTCTGAATCCAGTCAGAAATAACTTTTTGAGTAACAAATAAATAAGATCAGACTCGGATCTCTGTTGACTTTTCATTGCTGACAGAAAACTACATAAATGAAGAGAGGGAAAGTTAGTCATAGAAAATGGGGATATGTATATGGTAATCCAATGGTGGACAAAATCGGAACTATTGTGTGGTAGTAGAAGACAAGGTCAATGTAAAGGGGTTCTTTTTGGGGGATGGGTAGCACAGGAAGGGATTCTGAGCATAAGACATCTGTCTCCAGAATGGCATTGAACTTAGGGGAAATGATGAGGACTATTAATCTTTTTCATATAGTTTATTTTGAGGAATATAGCTCTTTAAAACACTATACACAATTTAATACATGAAAATTGACCATGTGAAGATGAACATGTCTTCTTTTTTGAAGAAAAGGTAACTTTTAAGGCATAGTTTTAGTGGATACCATCTTAAAATGAAGTTTTTTAAACCATTTCAAATTTGCTTTAACAGTTTTTCAACTCCAGTGAATTGTTAGGCTGTTTCACACACTGAAAAGGCAATGACTAAAAACATTCTTGGATCAGTGAAAAATGCACAAAGCATATATTTTTTTCTAATAGTTTCTATGCTAACCTGACAATATCAGGACCTTTACAAGAAGGCACATTAGGCTTTAAGGTTGAAGTAATGCAAGCTCTTTGTTGGCACTACTGTAATAGCTTTATAAAGCAGAGTTCTAAATGTTAAATGTACATGTTAATCGCCTAGGAGTCTCGTTAAGGCACAGATAGTGATAGAGGAGTGGGGACCCACATTTTCACATTACTAAAAAGCTCCCAGGTGTGACGCCAGTAATGCCAGTCCCTGGATGCCTACTACGTGGTGTTAAAAAGCTACATAACATGAATCTTAGCTGGCGATTAGTAGTATGCAGAACTTAAAGGGGATGGCCAGTGGGGAGGCCAAGGCAGGTGGATCACCTGAGGTCAGGAGTTAAAGACCAGCCTGGCCAACAGGGTGAAACTCCACCTCTACTAAAACACAAGAAAATTAGCCACCGGTGCCTATAATTCCAGCTACTTGGGAGGCTGAGGCAGGAGAATAACTTGAACCAGGGAGGTTGAGGTTTCCGTGAGCCAAGATCACGCTGTTGTACTCCAGTCTGGGCGACAGAGCAAGACTCCCTCAGAAAAAAAAAAAAAAAGCAAAGAGAAATTTAGCATTTTACCCAAAGCTAAAAGGACTGAAACAACCACAGAGAGGAACTTAAAAGCCACAAGGTGAGTCTGGTATACGGTCCAAAGTTTTGTATTAACCAGTTCTTGGTTGGTTGTGATGCACAAAACATGAGAACCGCCCTGCTTTCTGAAAATCGAGTGCAGCCACAAAATAAGGACGGTCTGTTTCTCCTTAAGACTTTTTTTTTCTTTGAGACAGGGCTTCACTCCTATGCCCACGCTGAAGAGCAGCGGTATGGCTCACTGCAGCCTTGACCTCTTGGGGACTACAGGTGTGCACTGTCATACCTGGCTTGTTTTTGTGCTTTTTGTAGAGTTTTGCTATGTTGCCCAGACTACTCCTGAACTCCTGGGCTCAAGTGATCTGTCTGCCTTGGCATGCCAAAGTGTTGGGATTACTACAGGCATGAGCCACCATACCCAGTTCTCCAGAGACAGATGCAAGTCATTCTGACATGTCATTACTATGCAGGTTGTGATCAACCTATACAATTCATTCGTTGGAAGAAAAAAAAATTGCTATCAAACCCCAAACCAATGTAAGGTACTGCTAAGTAATCTGGACTAATTTGAAAGATTGCTTTTAGAAGTTGTCAGGATTAAAGTTGCATACAGTGCTACAAGTCATTCTGGGTACTTCTAAATCTTTCCATAGTAATGTTTTTTTCTTGTAAATTTTTAATGGTACCCTATCTGCTGTGGGTATTGGAAAAAGCCTTTAAGAATTTACAACAAGAAATCGGTCCCAATATCTAAGTGGCAGCAGCAGGCTAAAGTTTTCAAGGTATGATTGCTAAAGTTATTAGAAAGTTTGTAATTTGATATAGCCATATATTCTTAAACATGTAAAGAGATCTTTACAGAATTTTTTTAATGGGAAGTGCTTCAGTAAGTGAAAATTTAGTTCAAGTTACAAAGAAGTGAGGAAATGGAAAAAAACAAAAGTATTGGAATTCTAAAGATTACAGATTTCCAGAGGCTTAATGTAACAAAACACAACAAACTTAAGAATTTTTCATTTTATTCAACCTCAATTTTTATATGCAAGGTAATTCCAAACTTCTGTTGGGTCAGCAAGTATTAAGTATTAAAACTAGTACCAAGTCTTGAGTTGCAAAAATATATACTCTGAGACAGTGCAAAAGATCCATTGAAGGTAATTAAAATTGTACATAATTTCTGACAAGTTGTTTAATTTAGCATTTTCACAATAAATTCACACTAGAATTCTGCATAGGTCAGATTAACCCTGAAATGTTGAAAGACTGGTACAATAACTACAATTTGTAAATGGTTACATCAGGTAGAAGGGAGTTAGGCTGTTACTGTACCATATGGAAGTAATTTTACTGTGTCAACTCATTTAGCCATCTGCATAATTACTGTAAACACTCACAAAACCACTGGCTTTTTAAACCATGCAGAGAGTTAAGGCAAACTTACTGTTCCTAAGGGATATTTTTAATAAAAGGCATGATAAATGTCAAAGTGAGGCATGTGAGATCATGATTTTCTTAAACCTACTGACAACAAGCTTAATAAATTTACAGTTTTAAGACTTAATTGATTCAACCTAAAAAAAACAGTATTTACAAATGCACATTTTTACTCACAAGCATACAAATCTAAATATTATACAAGAATAAAACTTCTGTGTGCAGTGCAAGTTTATCCCACAGGTTTTAAAGTGATCAATACCAACAAGGTACGTGCCTGAACAAAGATTTCACGTTTAATGACATACACTTTAGCATTCTAAGCATGTTCCAATGAATTTCATAAATTATTAGGCAGCTGATTTAATTTCATTTTAACTGATGATTGATTCATTTGTTCCAATTTTAAAACTATTGCAAATTAAGATATGGGAAGAGGATGGAAGTCACTGGATAATCAGGATAAAATCCATTAAGCAAGATAATACATAATATGAAAGGTGTATTATATTGGTGCAAAAATAATAGTTGCCATTAATAGTGGCAAAAACTACAATTTTGCGCCAACCTAATGCATTAAAGTCAGGGAAGGCAGTTGTCATCAGATTTTCAGGTAATTTTAAGATTAATGACTACAGACAAGCAGTAGTAGTCATTCATTTAATAATCAGTGAGACCCCTTTCAGAAAACTGTATTGCAACATGCAATCTATTTTAATAAATATACACTTAGAATATGGCTGTATATACACATACCTACACAGCCCTACACATATACACACTTATACAAATATGTTGCTTTTTTTTGAGACAGTCTCACTCTGTCGCCCAAGCTGGAGTTGCAGTGGCGTAATCTCCATTCACTGTAGCCTCTGCCTCCTGGGTTCAAGTGATTCTCCTGCCTCAGCCTCAGTAGCTGGGACTACAGTGGCGCACTTAATTTTTGTATTTTTAGTAGAGACGGTCTCACCGTTTTGGCCAGGCTGGTCTCAAACTCCTGGCCTCAAGTGATCCACCCACCTTGCTCAGCCTCCCAAAGTGCTGGGATTACAGGCATGAGCCACCGTGCCCGGCCATGTTGTTTTTGTAATTGAGATATTTCATTCTGGAGGTTAGGCAAATTTAATTTGCCATTCCTCAAACTCAGTAACTTCAAATATAAACAATGCCTAGAATGAATATGGTTCCTCATTATTTCTATCAAACTACTACAAATACTGAGGAATCCCAAAGTAGTTTTCCACAGAGGCAGAAAAGCAGTTCAGAAATTGAAAATCTTCAATGTTAATAAGCCCTGGGACATTTCATATTTCGAGATGATGCAGTATGAATCATAATTCATTAAATACTGTCCTCAAGAGTTACTTCAATTCCATATTCACCAGTTCTTACGATTTGGAAAAAGAACCCTTGAATGTTTCCAGATTAAATTTAATTTCCAAGCCTTGTGTGTCAAAATTCTAGTGAATCTCTATTTAAATGAGAGGCGCTCCAAAACACTTCCTGCACCACTCGACACTGGCACTTGGTGGAGCATCAATTTTCTGCAACTTTTCAAGAATCTCTGAAGACAGACTATTGTATGCAATTCCATATTCATTGTCAAACGCCTCTGAAAGAAATTTTCAAAAATGAAGTTGTAATTTGTTAAGAAAGACAACAGCCGTTCATTTCAAATTGGTATTGAGTCAAATTATATGTTTTTGAACTACATATTTAGAAGTAGAAATCTTTTAAATCTTTTATACATACCAGCTACATTTTTTAAAATTACTTTTGAAAATAAAATATAAAATTTCCTTTCATAATCTTTTATTAACCAACTTACCAATATCAATATTCTCTCTTCCTAGAGACACTAATGATAAGAAGAGGATTTCTCTGTATAAACTCCTATAAAACAAATATGTTTTAAAAGTTAATGGGCAAATAGCATAAAAATACAGATGCATTTTTTTTAATGGTGAAGACATTAAGTTTTGTCATCTAGTTAACAGTAATACACCTATGTCAATGTCCTAGTTTTAATATTACGTTACAATTAGTTATATGAGGTGTCACATTTGGAGGAAGCTGCGTAAAGGCTACACTGAATTCTGTACTATTTTTGTCACTTCCTGCAAGTTTCTATTCCAAAGTAAAGTTAAAACATAGTTAATGGGCATAAAGTTTCACACTAGTAACAATTAAAAATGGCTTAACTTTATTTCAACAATACATTAACTGTTTTAACTCTTATTTCTAATTAAAATTTACAAAAGCAGAATCTTCTCTCATCTTTTGTCACTTGACAAAGTAACAGATTAATTTCTAAGTAAGTTAGGGGGTTTAAAACCCTTGACACAATGTAAAAGGTGGTGTGTGTGGTCTCTTTACTATTTAACCCAATAGCAAAGGACAGTTCACCTTTATTTGGCTTGTGAGCATTAAAATGTCACAAATGAAACACTAAAAGTGAGCTTTATGACTCAGTTGTTAAAGATGAGAGGAAAACTTAAGAAATGCACTGATGTACAAAGAAAAAAAAAGTAGGAGGTAATGCTGATTCTAGTGACACTTCACATCGCTTTCTTTAGAAGCTTCAGAAGCCATAATATGACATTTCTAATATTACGTTCCTGTCCTTAAACTACAGATACTTGCAGCAAGCTACTCTTATTACAGACTGTGAAGGTCATCTCTACCTCAACTATTGAGAGTAAAAATGGATCCATCCATTTTCATTATCAATTCTTGCCCTGTCACTTCTGAGATTATCTTCAAAGATGCCATGACCTAAAAAACTTGAAGGGGACCGTGGAAACATTAGTAATGTTTTGATATACGCAATTACACACACTTTTCTGAAGCTTCTACTGCAGAATTCACTTATGCTGAGGAGGGGATGAGTACTAATCTGAGCATATTAGCAGACAATAGTGACAGGAGCACAATAACTCCATATCCTTTGTAGTTCACTGCATCTATCCCTTTCCTAAATTGTTTCTACTCCTATTCCCATATTCTCTTATGTCCAACAAAAGAAAAGATGTGTGAGTATCATAGGCCTTGAATAAGTGGTACATGAGTTTATCAATGTTAATAAATATAATTACAGGTTTCCAGCAAACAGCAGTAATGTTTCCAAAAGAAAGTACATTTTAGATCAATGAATTATCTTCTTAAAATGTAATCTATTTCCACTCTTTTTTTTTTTTGAGACAGGGTTTTGCTCCGTCACCCAGGTGGCAGTGCAGTGGTGTGATCACAGCTGACTATAACCTTGACCTCCTGGGCTCAAGAAATCCTCCTGTCTTACCCTCTCAAGTAGCTGAGGTCACAGGCACATACCACCCCCGCCAAATTATTTTTTACAGAGATGAGGTCTTGCTATGTTGCTCAGTCCAGTCTCAAACTCCTGAGCTCAAGCAATCCTCCTGCTTTGGCCACCCAAAGTGCTGGGATTACAGGTGTGAGCCACCGTGCCAAGCCCCCAGACACTTTTATTGTGTGTTTGTGTTCAAGAGGAATGCATATATCTGTGTAGCACTTTTTAGACCAATCAGATGTTTTACAATGAGTATGTATTTCTTTGACAACTAGAGATATTTTTTAAAGTAAGATAATTTTTTAAAAACATGAAATGATTGAGTGGCAAGCAAAAAATACTATATTATTACCTTTGTCTTTTCATGCCTGGCTTCATTTGCTGTGAAAGTAGGTTGATGGGTTTAAGAACATTATTATGCTGAATACTCTGCCTGATGGTTTCTACTAAAGTGCTTGTTGCTTCTTGTTCCTCTGACAGGAGAGATGATTTCTTTTCAGAATCTAACAATAAGAACACAGTTTTTTTTCAATTAATACTATTATTATCTTTTTTTTTTTTTCTGAGACAACGTCTCACTCTGTTACCCAGGCTGGTGTGCAGTGGTGTGACCATGGCTCACTGTAACCTTCATCTCCCAGGCTCAAGTGATCCTTCCACCTCAATCTCTCAAATAGCTGGGACTACAGGTGAATGCCACCAGCTAATTTTTGTATTTTTTGTAGAGATAGGGTCTCACCAGGTTGCCCAGGTTGGTCTCAAACTCCTGGGCCCACACAATCTGCCTCCCAAAGTGCTGGGGTTACAGGCATGAGCCACTGTGCCCAGTCCCAATTATTTAAAAAGCTTTTTTCCAGAGTTGTGGCATTTTCTCCTTGCTTAAACAATATCACCTCCCCAATACTAGTAACATTATGTGACAATATGCCCAACTAAAAAATATTTTTCCTGCTCTCTTCAAACAGGCAGACCTATCACTCTGCCTTTCTCTTCTAATATATGGTGGCTTACTGCCTGAGGCTGGGATGTGATAGCTTGTACTCCAGCAGCCATCCTGTGACCATGAAGCAATCTTTACTCATAGTAAAGCAGGTACAACAGAAGGAACCTGGGTCCCTGATGACAGAGGAGTTGTCTCGCAGTACTAGACTGTCTAGTACATAACTTCTTCTCTTTTTAAAAAATGTATTTACTTATTTTTTAGAGATAGGATCTCATTCTGTTGCCAAGGCTGGAATATAGTGGCTGGTCGTTGTAACCTTCAACTCCTGGGCTCAAGCAGTCCTCCCTGCTCAGCCTCCCAAATAGCTAGGACTACAGGCATGTACCACCACAGTTGGCTAATTTATTTTATTTTTGTAGAGATAGGGTCTTGCTATGTTGCCCAGGCTAGTCTTGAACTCAGCCTCAAGCAGTCCTCCTGCCTCAGTCTCCCAAATCCCTGGACTTACAAGCATGAGCCGCCATGTCTGGCCTTATTTTTAATCAATAAGTAAAACTTGTATTTACTTATGGTGTACAACATGATGTAATTCAAAACTTTTTAGACAGTTTTTCTGTCACCCAGGCTGAAGTGAAGTGGTACAATCACAGCTCACTGCAGCCTTGATATCCTGGCCTCAAGCAATCCTCCCGCTTCAGCCTTGAGTAGCTAAGACCACAGGGGCATGGCATCACAGCTAGCTAATTTTTTATTTTTATTTTTTGTAGAGAGATGGGCTCCCACTATGTTGCCCAGCCTAGTCTCAAACTCCTGGTCCCAAGTGATCCTCCCACCTTGGCCTCCAAAAGTGCTAGCCTGATTTGCCTAGCCTAATAACTTCACATGAGAGAATAATCTTTACCTGTTTTGGCCTCTGTTATTTTCTTTAAATATAGCAGAGTCTAGTGCTAATTAGAAAGAACGTAATTAGGCCGGGCGCAGTGGCTCATGCCTGTAATCCCAGCACTTTGGGAGGCTGAGGCGGGCGGATTGTATTTTTCATTATACATTTCATTATGTTGTATTTTTCAAATAACACAGGCCCTAAATAAAAGCAACCAGTAATAGTTCATTTGTATTAAACCAAAAAAAAAAAAAAAGCAAAGTCCTCTGTTATGATAACAACAGGAAATACTGGCTGCTATGAATTTTCATCCTAGGTCTTCCACCTGCTAAATGACAGACTTGGAATAGTATTAATCTTCAGGCTATGCTGTAATTTCACAATTACTGAGATAAGTCTCAAACATTACACCCATTTAAGTATATAATTCAATGGTTTTTAGTATATTCGTGAAGTTGTACAACCATCATCACTATCAATTTTAGAACATGTTCATATCCCAGAAAGAAACCCCACCCCAACCCCCCCTAGGCAACCACTAATCTACTTTCTGTCTGTATACATTTGCCTATTCTGGATATTTCATATAAATTGAATAATACAATCTATGCTCCTTCACAACTGGTTTCTCTTCTAGAATGTTTTCAAGATTCATCTGTGTTGTACATGTATCAGTACTTCACTGCTTTATGTTGCCAAATGAAATTCCATTGTATGGATATACCATACTTTATCAATTCATAATTTTTTTTTTCTTGTTTTTAAGATGGAGTCTCACTCTGTTGCCCAGGCTAGAGTGCAGCAGCACAATCTCAGCTCACTGCAACCTCTGCCTCTCTGGGTTCAAGTGATTCTCCTGCCTCATCCTCCCAAGTGGCTGGGACTACAGGCATGTGCCACCACGCCCAGCTAATTTTTGTATTTCTTTTAGTAGAGACAGGGTTTTTCCATGTTGGCCAAGCTGGTCTCGAACTCCTGACCTCAAGTGATCTGCCGGCCTCAGCCTCCTAAAGTGCTGGGATTACAGGCGTGCACCACTGTGATCAGTCCTCAGTTCATAGATTGATGGACATTTGTTTCCGTACTTTTGGCTATTATACTAATGCTATTATGAACATTCCTGTGCAAGTTTTCATGTGGACATCATTTTTCTTTGGTATATATATGAGTGTAACTGCTGTGTCATATGGTAACTCATATGGTTTGCCATTTTGAGGAGCTGTGAAACTGTTTTCCGAAGGAGCTGCACAATTTTATATTCTAATCGACAGTGTGTGAGGGTTCCACTTTCTCCACATCTTCACTAACTCGTTATTATGTTTTTGATTATAGCCATCCTAGTTTAAGTATGAAGTGGTATTTCCTTGTGGTTTTGATTTGCATATCCTTGATAGCTATTGAGCATTTTTCACATGCTTTTGGCCATTTGAACATTTTATCTGAAGAACTACTGATTTACAGTCTTTGCTCATCTGAAAAATGGGTTGCCTTTTTATTACTGAGTTGTAAGAGTACTTTACATAGTCTGGGAACAAATCCTTTTTAAGATATGATTTGCAAGTATTTCCTCCCATTCTGTCGACTGACCTTTCACTTTTTTGATGGTTTAAATTTCAGAAGTTTTTTCTTTGCACTAAGTCCAACTTATCTACTTTTTCTTTTGTTGACTGTGCTTTTGTTGCTTTTTTTGAAGGCCTTGCCTAACACACACAGAGTCATGAAGATTTACTCCTATGTTTTTTTCTAAGTGCTTTATAGTTTTGGCTCTTACTTTAGGTATATGATCCATTTTTAGTTCATTCCTATGTATGATTTGAGAAACTATCCAATTTCATTCTTTCTATTATTGCTAGCCTGTGGTCCCAGCACATGCGTTGAAAAGACTATTCTCTTTTTTCTTTTTTTTGAGATGGAGTCTCGTTCTGTCGCCCAGGCTGGAGTGCAGTGGTGCAATCTCGGCTCACTGCAAGCTCCACCTCCTGGGTTCATGCCATTCTCCTGCCTCAGCCTCCCAATTAGCTGGGACTACAGGTGGCCGCCACCATGCCTGCCTAATTTTTTTGTATTTTTTTAGTAAAGAAAGGGTTTCACCGTGTTAGGCAGGATGGTCTCGATCTCCTGACCTCGTGATCTGCCCGCCTCAGCCTCCCAAACTGGTGGGATTACAGGCGTGAGCCACCACGCCCTGCCGAAAAGACTATTCTTTAACTATTAAATGGTCTTCACACTGAAAGGCAACTGACCATACATATATATGAGGGTTTATGTCTGGAACTTCAGCTCTATTCCATCGACCTATATGTCTATTTTTACAGCAGAATTTTACTTTCTTGATTACTGTAGCTTTACAGTAAGTTTTCAAATTGAGAACTGTGAGTCCTATAACTGTTCTTTTTAAAGAGTGTTTTGGTGATTGAGTCCCTTGAACATCCATATGAATTTCAAGATTCACTTATCAATTTATGTAAAGAAGCTATCTGAAATTTTGATAGAGATTGCGTTCAATCTGTAGATCAATTTAGGACTAATTACATCTTAATATTAACTTTTCCAGTCCATAAACATGGGATTTCTTTCCATTTACTTATTCTTTAATTTCTTTCAACAATTATTTAAGTTTTTGGAGTCTAAGTTTTGCATTTCTTTGGTTCAATTTATCCATAAGTATTCTGTTCTAATGCTTTTATAAATAAATAAAATTGTTTTCTTAGTTTCATTTTGAATTATTTATTCAAAGATATAGAAGTGGTTGATTTCTCTATATTGATCTTATAGCCTGGAACCTTGTGGAACTTACACAGTTCTAATATGGTGTGTGTGTATAATAATATGTTGGATGTATGTCTATTCCTTAGAATTTTCTATATATTATATATATAGAAAAAATATATATCATTTATCATATAATCTGCAAATATAGATACATTTACTTTTTTCCTTTCCAGTTTGGATGGTTTTTCTTTTCTTGACTAATTACTCTAGCTAGAACCTCTGATAGAATGTTAAATAAAAATGGCACAAGTGGGCATCCTTGTCTTCTCTTGTACTTAGTGAGAAAGTATGTTAAGAGTATGTTATCAGCTGTAGATTTTCATAGATGCCCATTACCAGGCGGAGGAAGATCTCTATTCCCAGCTTGAAGAGTTTTAAACAAAGGGTGATGGATTTTGTCAAATGATTTGGCTGTGCCTACTGAGATGATCATGTGAATTTTGTCCTTTACTCTATTGATAGATATAGTGTATTACATAATTGATTTTCAAATGTTAAACCAAAATTGCATGCTTGAGATAAATCCCACTTGGTCATGGTGTAAAATCATTTTTTATATCGCTGTATTTGATCTGCTAGTATTTTATTCAAGATTTTTATGTCTATATTCCTAAGTGATACTGATTTTTCTTATGATGTCATTGGTCTTTGTATCAGGGTAATACTGGCCTTCTCACCAAAATCTCCACTATTTTTGAGAGTGCTCTCAGGCTTAAACGTCTCCATACTCTGTTCCAAATAAAGTAATTTCCTTTAGGGAAAATTTCAGAGCTCTCTATTCTTATGACCTGCCTCTCCCTCTGGGCAAAATTTCTTTTTTTTCTTTTTCTTTTTTTTTGAGACAGTCTCACTCTGTTGCCCAGGCTGGAGCACAGTGGCACAATCTCAGCTCCCTGCAACCTCCGCCTCCTGGGCCTTCCTGATTTTCCTGTCTCAGCCTCCCAACTAGCTGGGATTACAAGTGCCTGCCACCACACCTGGCTAATTTTTTTGTACTTTAAATAGAGGAGGAGTTTTATCATGTTGGCCAGGCTGGTCTCAAATTCCTGACCTCAGATGATCCAACACGCCTCGGCCTCCCAGAATGCTGGGAATACAGGGGTGGAGCCAACCGTGCCCAGCCCCTGGGCAAAATTTCTAAGCCACAGCTCTGGAAGTGGGGCTGGGAAAAGAGGCCCTTCTTTTAGAGTGACATTCCTGCTTTATGAGCAGGGTGCTAGATGAAGACAGTAGCTTCTGTTCTTTTTAGCTTGCCTCTCCTGGCATGAAATCTCTGTGCTATATGAGTAGGCTGCAGTGAGAAAAATTGGGGACCCAGTATTCTCAGCCTCCCACAACTGGGGCAGAGTCTTTGCCTTATGAATGGAGGCAAGGTGGAAGGACTGGGCCTCGCCCTCTTGGCCACACTCACTGGGAATTTCACCTCTGCAATACGGAACTGAAAGGATGAAAAATGCTGGCAGCCTGTCTTTCCCAGGGAGATGCTATAGGCTCTTGACTGGGTTCTGTAGGGGGTACAGCAAGTTGTGGCTGAAGTGCCACAGAAACTTGATCCTTTTGATAAGATTTAGTAGATTTTAAAAAAAAAAAATTTATTCATTTGCTCTATAGTCTGAGGACAATTTCCAAAGGTTTTTTGTTTGTTTGTTTGTTTGTTTGTTTTAACTACAGGGGTGCAACTGTGGCTTACTGCAGCCTCAAACTCCTGGACTCAAGTAATCCTCTTGCCTCAACCTCCCAAAGTGCTGGGATTACAGACGTGAGACACCGCGCCCTGCGGAAAATTATTTTTTCAAGAAGTCACATCTTTAGAGCCAGGTGTGGTGGCTCACACCTGTAATCCTAGTACTTTGGGAGGCCAGGGAGGGTGGATCACTTGAAGTAAAGAGTTCAAGACCAGCCTGGTCAACACAGTGAAACCCAGTCTCTACTAAAAATACAAAAAATTAGCTGGATGCAGTGGTAGGTGCCTGCAATCACTGCTACTCGGGAGACTGAGGCAGGAGAATCACTTGAACCCAGGAGGTGGAGGCTGCAGTGAGCTGAGATCACACCACTGCACTCCAGTCTGGGTGACAAGGGCAAAACTCCATCTCAAAAAAAAAAAAAAAAAAAGAAAGAAAAAATAATTTTCACCAATTATGGTTGTTTCACTGGTCTGTGGAGCTCCTCATATTGCTATTCCAGAAGTCATCTCTCACTTAATTCGTATAAGGTCTTTTAACCTATACACCAACTTTTGTTTATATACACCAACTCTTCACTTAACGCAGCCAACTAATAAAGAAATATGGCTATTCTCGAGAGCTCTGTTTTATTCCCACCACAAATCATGGAACATTTTGAAACACCTATTTCAAAAGCTATAAGAAAACAACTAAAGAAACAGTAGCTCTAACTCGATTCTTTTCTAGCATAAATTGCAAGGTTATTCTGTTCCTGCCTAAAAAGCATCCAAACATTGTGACTGAAACCAAAAATTAAAGGCAAAAATAGCTTATGCTATATGTAATCATAATTTTGTGACTGACACATACTGAGGAAAAGCATTTTTTTACTCTAGTTTTAAGAAAACTGCAAAGTAGTGAAACGTTGTTGGAAAAAAAGTATAAACGTATGTAAAATGAAGATGGAACTTTTCCATTTCTTCTCCAAGCAGCCACTATTAACAGTTTGTGACATATTTCTTTGCATATATTAAAAACAGAAGTACACATTTTTGGTTTTATTTTTCTACAAGAAAGGGAAACAATTATATACTCTTTTGCAACTTGTATTTTTTCACTCAGTATATAATAGCATCCATCCTTTTAGGTCCTTATATACAAATGACTTTTTCTTGGCTGCCAATATTTCATAGCATGGATTTACCAGAATTCTGTTGAATATTTACATTTTTTCTTTTTGAGATGGAGTTTTGTTCTTGTTGCCCAGGTTGGAGTACAATGGTGTGATCTCAGCTCACCACAATCTCCACCTTCCGGGTTCAAGCAATTCTCTTGCCTCAGCCTCCCGAGTAGCTGGGATTACAGCCATGCGCCACCACACCTGGCTAATTTTTTGTATTTTTAGTAGAGACAGGGTTTCTCCATGCTGGTCAGGCTGGTCTTGAACTCCCGACCTCAGGTGATCCACCTGCCTCGGCCTCCTCAAGTGCTTGGATTACAGGCATAAGCCACCGTGCCCAGCCTACATTTTTTTCATTTTTATAAAAAATCCTTGCTGGGAACAGTGGCTTACAACTGTAATCCCAGCACTTTGGGAGGCTGAGGCCAGAGGATTGTTTGATTAGTCAAGTATGGATGCCTGTGATCCCAGCTACTCAGTAGGCTGAGGCAGGAGGATGACTTAAGCCCCAGAGGTTGAGACTGCAGTGCACCACTACACACCAGCAAGGCAACAGAGCATGACCCTGTCTCAAAAGAAAAAAAAATCCTACAGTAAGTATCCTTGTGTAAACAGCTGTGTACTGTATTTCTATAGAACACAGTTCTCTAACTACAATTCCTGAGTTTAAAGGGTATCCACATATGAAATCTGTATGTTTGCCATATTGTTCTCCAGAAATGTATCATTTTACACATCTAAAAGTATATGAAAAGTGTTCCCCAAACATCTTCAACAATCTTTAAATTTTTTTAAACAATCTTCATCTTTAAAGTTTTTTGCCAATCTGACAGTTACAAGTTTATGTTTTCCTTTTTTTTTTTTTAAGAGACAGGAGGGCAGGGAGGTCTCACTTTGTCACCCAGGCTGGAATACACTGGTGCAATCATAGCTAACTGCTGCCTAGAACTCCTGGGCTCAAGGGATTCTCCTGCCTTGGACTCCCAAAGTGTTGGGGTCATAGGTGTGAGCCTGGCAAAATTTTCCTTTTTTTTTTTTTTCTGAGATGGAGTCTTGCTGCGATGTCCAGGCTGGAGTGCAATGGCACAATCTCGGCTCACTGAAACCTCTGCTTTCTGGGTTGAAGCAATTCTCCTGCCTCAGCCTCCCGAGTAGCTGGGATTACAGGTGTGACCACCAAGCCTGGCTAACTTTTTTTTGTATTTTTAGTAGAGACGGGGTTTCACCATACTGGCTAGGCTGGTCTTAAACTCCTGACCTCAAGTGATCCGCCTGCCTCTAACTCTCAAAGTGCTGGGATTACAGGCATGAGCCACTGCGCCAGGCCTACATTTTCCTTTTTTAAAATATAAAGTTATACTTCACTTAATACTAATACGACTGAGCTTTTAAAATATGTTTATATTACAGACTGAATTGTGTCACCCCCGAATTCGTATGTTGAGGCCCTAATTGCCAATGTGACTCTATTTGGAGATAAGGCCTAATTAAGGTTACATGAGGACATAAGAGTGGGGCCCTAATGTTTTTTTAATTTGTTTTTTTTGAGATGGAGTCTCGCTCTGTCGCCCAGGTTGGAGTGCAGTGGAGCGATCTCGGCTCACTGCAACCTCTGCCTCCTGGGTTCAAGCAATTCTCTGCCTCAGCCTCCTGAGTAGCTGAGATTATAGGTGCCCACCAACACGCCCAGCTAAATTTTGTATCTTTAGTAGAGAAAGCCAAGACCATCTTGACCAGGCTGGTCTTGAACTCCTGACCTCGTGATCCACCTGCCCTCAGCCTCCCAAAGTGCTGGGATTACAGGCATACACCACCATGCCTGGCCAAGTGGGGCCCTAACCTAATACGGCTGATGTCTTTATAAGAAAAGGAGACACCAGGAATGTGTGCATGTGCATGCAAACACACAGAGAAAAGGTTATGTGAGGGTACAGCAAGAAGGCTGCCATCTACAAGCCAAAGAGAGGCCTCAGAAGAAACCAAACCTGCTGATCCCTTTCTAGATTTTAGACTTTCAGCCTCCAGAACTGTGAGAGAATAAATTTCTGTTGTTAAAGCCACCCAGTGTGTGGTATTTTATTATGGCAGCCCTGGCAAACTAATACAGTTTGAAAGTCACTTAATGTTTTTAACATGAATTACCTATTAATATCATTTGCTCATTTATCTACTGAATTGTATTTTTCTTATTGACTCATAAGGCTTTTGAATACATGAATAACAACCCTTTAAACACCTTGTAAAAAATACATTCTAAGAGTAAAAATGAAGCCACAACCCTTAAGACCAGTCAGTAACCATCAATACAACTGAACTTATGATCCTATACCAATACATCTAAATTACTCTTTTGCTATATACAATTTGCTCTCAAAACACCCAATCAAATTTTTACTTGATAGCAAAATCACCAAAAAAATTACTAAACTCAGTTGAGACCTGTCACAGTTAAAAACAGGTCAGTACAACAGCAAATCACTTTTTCATTTTTTTGTGTGTGTATGGTGTGTACTATTTTTTTAAAACAGCAAGTCACTTTGAATAATTAAAAATTTAAAAATAAAGCAAAATAATTTGCTTTTCTCTATTTAACTCTAGGGGAATTTAATTGTTTCTTTTCTTTTCTTTTCTTTTTTTTTTTCCCCCAGCAGTCCATTCTTTATTACAGAACAGGATCCCACAGTATGTATAGACTGTGCCACAATTTGCTCATCCAGTCACCTATGGATGCGTATTTGAGTTGTTCCCATTTTGAGTGTTTTTTTTTTTTTTTTTTTTTTTTTATTGAGACGGAGTCTCGCTCTGTCACCCAGGCTGGAGTGCAGTGGCCAGATCTCAGCTCACTGCAAGCTCCGCCTCCCGGGTTTACGCCATTCTCCTGCCTCAGCCTCCCGAGTAGCTGGGACTACAGGCGCCCGCCACCTCGCCCGGCTAGTTTTTTTGTATTTTTTAGTAGAGACGAGGTTTCACCGTGTTAGCCAGGATGGTCTCGATCTCCTGACCTCGTGATCCGCCCGTCTCGGCCTCCCAAAGTGCTGGGATTACAGGCTTGAGCCACCGCGCCCGGCCCATTTTGAGTCTTTTATGTCTTTCTTTGTTTTGTTTTGTTTTGTTTTGGTTTTGTTTGAGATACAGTCTTGCTCTGACACCCAGGCTGGAGTGCAGTGGCATGATCTCAGCTCACTGCAGCCTTTGCTGCCCGGGTTCAAGCAATTTTCGAGCCTCAGCCTCCTGAGTAGCTGGGACTACAGGTATCTGCCATCACACCTGGCTAAGTTTTGTATTTTTAATAGAGATAGGATTTCACCATGTTGGCCAGGCTGGTCTCCAACTCTTGACCGCAAGTGATCCACTGGCCTAGGCCTCCCAAAGTGCTGGCATTATGGGCGTGAGCCACGGGACCCAGCTGTTATGTCTTTAATTCTATTTTACTTACTAAAATTCCTCCATGAGACATACAAAGGTTCTCTTGGTTCCTGATGAAGGTTGATATTATCCCATAATAGCTGAATATACACAAGTTTGCTATCCTGGGACAGAGATGACAGAGGAAGCTAAAAGAAATCAAAAGAAAGTATTAGTATCCCAAGAATAACAATTACCAGTGGATCTAATGAAGCTTGATTATATAACAGATGAGTCCTTTTAAAATTCTGGACCTAAAATTCAGAGCCAAAATTTTAATTTTTATTAATGTCTGATGACAAATGTTATTATTATTTTCTGAGGTAAAGGTTTCTCACTGTGACTTTTAAGGACTGGGATGACAATTTGCTAACTGACACAATGGTTGTAGAAAGATTAACCATCATTACAGCAAATTTTAAGGTCAAAGTACAAGAGTTTCTACTACCTTACCAAATAATTTTATTTTACCTACCTAATCAAACTAGAGTTTATAGTACTTTAAGGAAAGATTTTATTTTGCCCCATGTATATGTTTGGGGTCTCAGTGTCTATAAATATTAATACTATAAAATAAAGCACTCTAGGAGCTCACTGTCTCTAATGGAATCAGGATCCCAGTATGAGTTGGGGCTTTTAAGTCAGACAGCCAGAATGTGACCTTGGGTCTCCATCACTTATTGGGTATGCCACCTTACAGAAATTACTAAATTTCTCCAACTTTTAATTATAACATCTGAAAAATATGGGAAATATGAGTCCTTTCAAATAAGGTTGTTGTGAGAATTGCAGCTAGGAATAGAACAGTTAAGAATAACAGCTACCAGCCAGGCACGGTCGCTCACGCCTGTAATCCCAGCAGTTTGGGAGGCCGAGGCAGGTGGATTGCCTTAGGTCAGGAGTTCAAACCAGCCTGGCCAACATGGTAAAATCCCGTCTCATGGGGCAAAATAAAATGGTGGTGGGTGCCTGTAATCCCAGCTACACGGGAGGCTGAGGCAAGAGAATCACTTGAACCCAGAAGAAGGAGGCTGCAGTGAGTCGAGGTCACGCCATTGCACTCCAGCCTGGGCAACATTTTCCAGCTACCCTTGCAGACAGATACGACCTAATAACTGAGTTCAGGCCAAGAAACTATATGTTGGAATATTATCTACAACTCCAGGAGCTATCCCTTAAGAAAAAAGACATACTGTTCCCTCCATCCATTTTTCTCCTAACTGCTGGACAGAAGGTGGATGTGACAGCTTGGAGGTAATCAGCCATCCTGGACCAGAAGCAGAAATAGGAAATGGAGGTTATGCATAGCTAAACAAAAATATAGAAGGATCTTAGGTTCCTAACACTTTACCATTCCAGGATTGCTTATCCAAACTTTTAACTGAGAGAGAAATAAACTTGTCTTGTTAAGCAACTGTTGTTGTATACTTTCAGGAGCTTGAGGTTAAGCCTCATCCTACCCAATACTAATGTAAGTATAAAAGTTGGCACCCTACCTGTACACCTTCATTACAATGTTCAGATGTGAGGATAAGTCCTGGCAAGTTACTAGGAAGGTCCAAACGTCTGAAATACCAAACGAGGTTCCAGAAAATGATTGGATGTTGATTGATGAAAGAAGATGTATGAATCACCTGATCACCTTCATTTTCTAGCAAAGATTCAAGTTCTTTACGGAGTACTAGAGGACTCAAGTAGGGCACAGAAACAGGGGGAGGATTGGGTCTTTTTCCTAAAGGATCCTTAAAAAAAATACAAAAAGAAATTAATATTATCTGTTTAAATCTGTATGCTGAAGAGCACTTCTCAATGAGATAATGCCTCTCTATCTATCCTTTTTAAATCAGTTATTTTAGGACCATTGCTACATGCAGGAGAATATGCTAATGAATGAAAACCTAAAAAAGAAAAAAAATGCTTAATCTTAAATACTATTAAGTTAAATCATTACAAAAGAAAACTAATCAACAGACTCTTTAAAACATGTTCTCTATCACATTGAGAGCAATGGTCTGAATGTATTAGGTTTTTTTCAAATTTTGTAAGAAATATTTGCATTTCAGATGCTTTATAGTAATATATGTGTGTAAAAACTGTGTGACATTATCTTCCTCCTACAACTCTAAACTGATGGAGCAATCTTTTGCATTAATATTCTTTGCTGACTTAACTCACTTTTACAACTGATTGCAACAAAAACCGAAGAAATTAAAGAAAGAGCATTTTTATAATTCAAATAAAATAAGAAATGAAAAAAGACCCAACCTAGACTTTGTGAGTTATGCATATTATAATCAGGATAAAATGTTTAAGACTCTCTCATTAACAGTGGGTTCCCCGGTGCCTAGACTGTGGTATCCAAAACCATTTCCCTCTAAAGGGACCCACAGTTTCTTAGAGAAACGGTTGATTCTGGTCTGGGTAAGAAAGTATATAACATAAGCATAAAACATCTTGTTATATAAGAAAGCAAGAAAGCTTTTTAAAAATTACAAAAAAGCTACTAGAGTTATGTCAAAAGGACTAATGAGCTAACTTGTAGAGGCTTCTAGCTGACCAAAGAGAATAATATAAGCATGAACAACGGTAAAAACAGCAATAGATATAAAGATAAATGTTTAAGGCAAGGTAGTGTGTGCCTATAGTTCCAGTTACTAGGGAGGCTGAAGCAAGAGGATCACTTGAGCTCAGGAGTTTAAGAATAGCCTGTGCAACAAAGCGAGATCCCCATCTCTAAAAATTAATTGCTTAATTAAACTTTAATGTTGAAATCAATGAGCTCATAATGATACCCTATTCCCCCAAATTAACTGATGACCTTGGAGAATGACAGGGACTCAACTCGCCATTTTGAAAATTGGTAAATAAAAGCAAAAAACCAAGCATTTAACCTGCCTTTCCACTATAAATTTTATCTTTAGAAAATCTAGCAGAAGACACAGGGAAGTTTCTGTTTATGTATTCCTTATTAAAAGGAAGCAATGACAGAATGAGACCATTATCATTTTATAGCTCCTAATGAATTACTTTAAGGCATTAATAGCTACTAATGTTTATGTCTCCTACTGGGAGAAACATACCACCACTGATGAAATTGTCTTACAAAAATAAACAAGCAAATGAACAATAACACAAAAACCCCAAATCTGATCAAGGTTCTGGACACAAATTTCAACTTTTATCGTTGCAATCAGCAAAATCTGGATTATGGGAAACTACTCTAACCAGTTTTATCAACAACTAAATTGCAAAAGGAAAAAAGAGTCTACAGATTCAAAAAGACTAAAAACCATACAAACCCAAGTACAATACACTGACTTTATTTGATCCTGATTCCTCAAGCTACCAACCCACACATACACACGCACACATATGCTTTTGACATTTTTGAGACAATCAGAAATTTGAACAGACTAAATAACTTGATAATATTATTTGTTTTTTTTTTTTTTTTGTATGATAAAAGCAGTGTGATTATATTTTTCTGAAGTCCTCATCATTCAGGGACACATACTGAAATATTTACTAACAGAATATGTGATGTTTGAAATTTGCTTCAAAATAATCTCAAAAAAAGAGAGAACTGAATGAGAATACACACAAAAGAAGAATGGCCATAAAACTGAAAATAACTGAAACTAGAAGATGGACTCATTATACTGTTCTTTTTGCACATATTTGAAATTCTCTACAATAAAAAGTTATTTGCTTGTGGAAAAATTCTAATCTATCACTTTTCATGTAATTAAAATAAGTCCACTACAGAAGAATTTATAATGTTCTACTATATACTTAGATGTGTATGCAGTATAATTACAATGTTGTTGTTGTTACATACCACAACTTCCTGCAGACTGTTTGGAAGACTAACTGTTGAAATGCCATGAAATGGTCGCTGGGTAAAGTCAATATTCTGCAAGGGGCCTCCAACACTGTGACTTCGAGTCAAAGACACATTTCGCTTTGATAAACTATTAGGCACAGATGAAATTTTCATAGTTTGGACATCTCCACTGGCTCTCTTTATTTCATCACTTAAAAAAATACAGAAGAAATGTTATGTTCATGTTGAAAAAGAGTCTAAATCTGTAGAGCTATTTTCTACAATGGACCTTCAGTCTACTAAATATATCTAAGAAGAATCAGCATCACCTTGTAAGAATTGCATTTCCTTTGAGCATTTTTGTAAAACTGGTCAGAAAAACAGGATGGAGTAGATGGTTCTGGTGAGGGTGGGAAGATGACATATTGTATGTAGATACACAGGTATTATTTTAAAATGACAAAGTACCCATTCAGTTGCTTTACTCAAATATTATTTCATCTTAAACAAAATTACCTAGAAGTATGCTGTATGCAAATAAGTACAGTAAAGACACTGACAAGTATTTAATCTCTACTAGGCCACGATCCACCTAAGGAGAGAGACCCAGTCATATTTACTTTATTTTTAGAGCTTAGCATAATATTTAGCATACAATAGAGTCTCAATAAATGTCTGATTCAATTAGTATTTAAAGGTCAAGTGTACATTTCACAGAAAGAGAACATTTCGCCTCTGGAAAGTGGCAATGACTACCTTAAAGGGGAAATATTTTACTGTTGAGAAGTTCATTTTGTAAAAGACACCTGTAAAATATTAAACTTAGTTCAAAAATGGTTTATCATCAGAGTCATTCATTAGCTGTTTAAACACTATGTGGTAATAATAAGTTAAGATGTACTCTTAAATGCCAGAACTTATGCCTATATGAGTCAGGTTGTCTTTAGAGACAGAATTTTTACAAGGGTACCCCATTTATTACTATATAAAGAGGTCTCTGTACCCTTTGATACCTTGGTTCAACTGCAGAGCCTGTTTCTTCAGTTATGGTCTGGTTATGTTTTGGGAAATCCATAAAGTTGATCAAGTCAGGTTCTGCTAAACTGGATACAGGTTTGTGCTCCAAGGATTCATTTGCCAGTGGAATGCTTCCACTTTGTAAACTGTCACCAGAGGTACTTGGTTTCAGGAAAAAGCTACGTATGGAAAAGGGGGGAAAAAAGAGCCTTTAAAAATCCTCAAGTCTTCTAAAATTCTATCATATTTAGAATCATTTTATTGATAAAGCAGTTATTAATTATATATAATCCAAAAAGAAAACACTGCCTATTTCCAATACACACACAGACCTCTCTCTCTCACATTCCTGCTCTCATTTTCTCTTCCCTTCCTATCCTAAACTTTTCAAATACAAGGTTGAAATGGTCCAATAAATGATATTCCAATTTTTGCGAACCTCTAAAGAAAACTATGAAGGAAGAACGGAAGCAAAATATTTTATTAATTTCCTGAGTTTAAAAAAAAATAAAGAAGAGCTGCAGTAGCAACATTTTAAGATGTATTAACCTATAATTACTTATAATGTCTTTTATCATTTGTAAATCTCCATCTTGTTTCTAGTCATTTCTTCTCTGTTCATTGTTTTATTTACATCTTATCTCTCTCCTTCTCTCTTTCGGTGGACTCAAGGAGGGAAGGGCCTTGCAAGGAACATTTAGAGAATTTTCTGAGGTAATGGTAATGTTTTCTAAGGGTTTAATTTGTATAAATGCATGCATTTATTCTTCAAATGGTATGTTTAAGATTTGTACATTTTGCTGTATATCAATTTATCTCAAAAGAAAAAAACTGTCAATAAATACTGAACTCTAGTTAATGATACGCTATCAGTCTTTGGGGGAGAAATGTATTAATATCTATCTTACCTTCAAATGAATAAAAATTTAAGATAGATTGGTGGAGAAACAGATAGGTGATAGACTAAGTATAGTAAAGTGTAAATTGAAGGACGCAGGGGGATATTGGGTGTTCATTGAAAAAAAACTTTTTAAAATTTGTTGTAAGCTTGAAATTTTCTATAACAACATATTCAGGGGACAGACTTAATAATGCTCCTTTATACCCAATTTGAAAAATATAAAATAAAATGCTTGTCACAATAGCTTAAAAACACAATTAACAAAAAAGTATAGGACTTATGGAGAATAATATAAATCTGTGTTAAAGGACATAAAAGAAGATCTGAAAAAAAATACAGAGGTATGCCCGGTTCATAGATAAGATAATAATTTGGAAAAGTCAATTTTCCCCAAATTAATCTATAAATCTCAAAGAAAACTCTAGTTGGATTTTTTTTTTTTTGAGGAACTCAAACTTATTCTAAGAATTCATAGGAAAGAGCAAGCACGGAGGGAACTCACTCTACTAACCAGATATAACACAAAGACCAAGTGACGAAAACAATATGGCATTAAGAATAACAGCAAGAAAATGCGGAACCAAGTGAGGTATACATGGGAACTGAAATATGATAAAGGTGACACCACATGTCAGTGAGAAAAGGATAAGTTATTTAGGAGATAATATTGGGATAACTGGATTGTTATATGGGGGAAAAATAAAAGCTGGATCTCTACCATCATATATAAAAAGCAGAATAAAGATATATTAAAGACCTAAACATCAAAAGTAAAATATAAGCAAAAATGTTCAAGGATAAAAATTTCAGGTCCTAGGGACAGGGAACAACTTTAAAAACAAGATTCCAAAAGCACAAATTGCAAGGTAAAAAATTAATGGATAATGACATCAAAATTAATGCTTTCAAGTAATTAATATCAGTAATATTCAAGTCAAATCAACAAGAAAAATAAAGATCAATAGAAAAACAGGCAATGAACGGCCGGCCCTGTGGCTGACATCTGTAATCCCAGCACTTTGGGAGGCTGAGGTTGGCGGATCACGAGGTCATGAGATCGAGACCATCCTGGTTAACATGGTAAAACCCAGTCTCTAATAAAAATACAAAAAAATTAGCCAGGCGTGGTGGTAGGTGCCTGTAGTCCCAGCTACTCAGGAGGCTGAGGCAGGAGAATGGCATGAACCCGAGAGGTGGAGCTTGCAGTCAGCCGAGATCGCGCCACTGTACTCGAGACTCGTCTCAAAAAAAAAAAAAGAAAAAAGAAAAATAGGCAATGAACATAAGCAGCCAATTCACAGAAAATGCTAGAATAGGCCAGGTGCAGTGGCTCACGCCTGTAATCCCAGCACTTTGGGAGGCCAAGGTGGGTGGATCACCTAAGGTCAGGAGTTCGAGACCAGCCTGGCTACCATGGCCAAACTCTGTCTCTACTAAAAATACCAAACTTAGCTGGGCATGGTGGTGGGCACTTGTAATCCCAGCTACTTGGGAGCCTGAGGCAGGAGAATTGCTTCAACCTGGGAGGCAGACGTTGTAGTGAGCCGAGATCGTGCCACTGGACTCCAGCCTGGGCGACAAGAGTGAAACTCTGTCTCCAAAAAAAAAAAAAAAAAGGCTAGAATAACAAGTAATGAAGAGAAACTCAAATTTGTCAGTATTGAGACAAATTCAAACAATGCCAAAAGTTAAAAAGTGATAATACCAAATGCTGGTAAGGCTATATAGAAATGAGAATTCTTAGGTACTATTTGTGGGAGTGTAGCCATCTAGGAAGCAATATTTTGTGTTTACTAAAATCATGTATGAAAATGATCTTACTCCAAGGATTATTGTTTTTGTAGAGAAACTACTTCACAAGTTCAAAAGGTGTATGTATTTTGCAGTACACTGCATTACTGCAGTGGTGTTTGTAGTAATGGAGAACTGAAAGCAACTGAAGTAACACTAGAATAATGGATAAGTAGAAAGATATATTAACTTTCTGTAGGAGAAAAGGAATAAACTAGATGTACATATAGTAACTCAGATTTTAAATTGAGTAATAAAAAGATAAATTTAGATATATGACACTTAGCAGTCACTGTCATTGTAGAACGAGGGAATGAGGGTGGGAATAAGGAAAGGAGGATAAATACAAGAGGGCCCTTGCACAGGCCAAAGATGATAGTGTATCAGGAATTAAAGAGTATGATTTGACTTAGCTCCACGCCTGAAGCTAAAAGAAAAAACAGAGAAGAAACACCTCTACAATTAAACGGCGTGATCTCAGCTCACTGCAAACTCCACCTCCCGGATTCAAACCATTCTCCTGCCTCAGCCTCCTGAGTAGCTGGGACTACAGGTATGTGCCATGGTGTCAGGCTAACCTTTTTTGTATTTTTTTGTAGAGATGGGGTTTTGCCATGTTGCCCAGGCTGGTCTCAAACTCCTGACCTCAAGTGATCTGCCTGCCTCGGCCTCTCAAAGTGCTGGGATTACAGGCATGAGCCATCGTGCCCAGCCTAAATGTTTTTTTTTTTTTTTTTTTTTTGAGACAGAGTCTCGCTCTGTCACCCAGGCTGGAGTGCAGTGGTGCAATCTCAGCTCACTGCAACCTCTGCCTCCCAGGTTCAAGCAATTCTTCTGCCTCAGTCTCCCGAGTAGCTGGGACTATAGGCGCATGCCGCCATGCCTGACTACTTTTTTGTATTTTAGTAGAGACAGGGTTTCACCATGTTGCCCAGGCTGGTCTCGAACTCCTGAGCTCAGGCAATCCACCTGCCTCAGCCTCCCAAAGTACTAGGATTACAGGTGTGAGCCACCACACCTGGCAATGTATTTTTTATAAAGCAGCTAAAGGCAGGAAATAAAAAGTTCAATTTGTTCCATAAAATGAACGGAATATTAAGTATAATTCCTTAGATCAACACAGAGTTACCAAACTCTCAATTATTTAATGTATAACTATAGATCAGCTGGTCTCCTTTCTATTGCCTAGAATTTGGTCATTTAACTGCACAGAATACTACTAGGAAGTGCAAGTGACAAGAGAAGAGTTGAAGCCTTTTTTTCCCCTTTGTTTCTTCTAAAATATATACTCACTGCAGCTTCAAACTCCCGGGCTCAAGAGATCCTCCTGTGTCAGCCTTCCTAGTAGCTGCTACCACAGGTGCACACTACCATGCCCAGCTAATTAAAAAAAAATCTTTTGTAGAGACAGGGTCTTGCCATGTTGCCCAAGCTGGTCTTGAACTCCTGACCTCAAGCAATTCTCCCACCTGGTCTCACAAAGTGTTGAGATTACAGCATGAGCCACGGAGTCCGGCTGATAATCCTACTTTAAATAAAATGGTAAAGTAGACTCCCACATTACTAACATTTGCTACTCAAATACTGAAGGTGAAGGACAGACAGGAAGGCAAACCTGGAGCACACCATGAATATTTCGCTCTTCTCCCAGAAGTCATGTTTTTTGAGGGTACTTACTTCTTGAGAGAGCTTTTTAAGACTAACCTTGCAGAACCTCTCAAATCTTTGAATTCTATATTGAGAAGAGGCAAGAAGTTGCTTTTACAGAATGGACAAGCTGTATTCAAATTTGAGTCATCTGCTGTCCATCCAGCCATAATTTCTTCATCATAAACTAAAGTTCCACAAGCTCTACACTGTGAACAACTGGACATCAAAACCTAAAAACAGAAGAATGCAGATACTGAGACCATTTAATAAAAATTAATCTTAACAGGCATTCTCTTGAGATAATGGGATTTCATTTATTCTATTGATCAAATTTGGAATTATTAATAACAGTTCTTTTATTTCACAGGTAAACTATCAGTTCATTGTCTTACATAAGACATCAAGTAAATTCAACAAAATGACTTATTTTATTATACTGTCCACAAGGGTGTCATAGAATCCTGTTAAATGCCATTCTGAAATAAAAATATGCTTACAGCTACTTTATCATGAACTGAATATAGAACTTTTACCTCCATTGCACAATTCTGATAGATGCTAGACATGCTGGTATTTTGAGAAGAACCATGATCTGATTTTTCAAAGTCTTGCCCTTTCATGCCTCTTGGAAATGGAACTTCACCTACAAAGGAATAAACATCATAACACCTTAGGTAGGGAATGTCCTTGTTTTTTGAAAATGCATGCCGAAGTATTTAGGGGGGATGTATCATAAAGTCTGCAACTGTTTTTCAAGTGGCTCAGTATAAAAATGTATGCATACATAGAAAGAGATAAAGTTAACAATAGTTAATTAAATCTAGGTGGAAAATACATAATTGTTCATTATACGATTCTTTCAACTTTTCAGGACATTTGAAATTTTTTTTTTTTTTTTTGAAGACAGAGTCTCACTCTGTTGCCCAGGCTGGAGTGCAATGGTGCAATCTCGGCTCACTGCAACCTCCACCTTCCGGGTTCAAGTGATTCTTCTGCCTCCGCCTCCAAAGTAGCTGGGATTACAGGTGCACGCTGCCACGTTCAGCTAATTTTTTTTGTATTTTAGTAGAGATAGGATTTCACTGTGTTGCCCAGGCTGGTCTCGAACTCCTGAACTCAGGCAATCCACCCACCTCGGCCTCCCAAAGTGCTAGGATTACAGGCATAAGCCACCATTCCTAGCTCGGACATTTGAAGTTGCTATAGTAAAAAGTCAGAGAAAAAGAACAGAATTATAATTTTAAAAAGTAACATGGAGTAAGAAACTTCAATGACACATCCTAGGGATTCTCAAACTCTGGTATACATCTGACTACCCCAGAGAACTGCTTAAAAATACACATTCCCAAGGCCCCATCTCACAAATTCAGTCTCAGAAGTTTTAGCGTTAGGTTTGGACATTTGCATATATTTTGAAACAAATTCCCCAGATTATTCTGATGCATGCCAAAGTTTGAGAACTAATGATATAATCCACCAATATATACAACTAAAAACAAAGGGAGTAGGTGACCACAGCAGTTATAAATCATAGAAGATCAGAATAGATCAAAAGACAGCTACTGTTAAAAACCTCTCAATCATCTCAACAAATGGGGCTTATTGAGTGGGGAGTTACAGGCATCTAAATTAAAATAAGCAAAGGCAGGCCAGGCGCTGTGGCTCTCGCCTGTAATCTCAGCACTTTGGGAGGCTGAGGCAGGCAGACTGCTTGAGATCAGGAGGTCGAGACCAGCCTGGGCAACATGACAAAACCCCATCTCTTAAATTAAAAAAAAAGCAAAAACTATTACAAAGCAAATGAAGAAAGGATAATCCTTCCCCATACCTGTTGGATAATGCAGTTTTCCTACATCTCCACTACTGCTGCTACTGCCAAGACTTGTGTTGCTCTGGGTAAGTTCACTGGGGACCAATCCTGAGAGACTTGTGTTAGGTGATATATTCTCCCCCAAAATATGGTCTTCTAGGCCAGCCGGGAAGCTGTAATCTCTATTAGTTTCCTCCTTTAATTGAAAAAAAAAAAAAAAAAGAATTCCACATACATAAATAATACCTTCTCCACTGAAATATACTCCCTCTACCCTTTTCAGAATTAAACTCTATAATCCTTAAACAAATCATCATCCCCACATTTTTCAAAACCATGAAATCTCCTATTATTTGGAATTTCCCTTCCACACTCCAAGACATTCAAGCCATAAGCAACAACACTTTAAAAATGATCGTGGTGTGCCTCAGGTGTATGTGGGAGGTCTGGGTGTCTCTCAATACTGAATCTTATAAAATAACAGAATTCTAGGGAGCTCACTGTCTCTAATGGAATCAGGAATCCCTGTATGAGTAGGGGTTTTTTGAGTTAGACAGCCAGATTGTGACCTTGTTCGCCACCATTTATTAGATATGTAATCTTACAGAAATTACTAAACTTCTTGAACTTTTAATTATGTAATTTTAAAATATGGATAATATGAGTTGTTTCAAATAAAGCTGCTGTGATAATTTTGGCTGGGAATCTGAATGTTCAGAATAACAAATATCAATATTAGAGCCACGAAACATGAATAAAGTTTCAAACACTGTAGCTCCTAACTACATAAGTGAATGTTGAAGCTTGAGGTAGAAAACATTTCAAAAATCAGGTTTTTTTGCTTTAAAAATGAAAGATTTGTGTGTTCCTTGCCATAAAACCATGTTACACGATTTGTAAAAATTAAATACAGATAAGCAAAACAAGGAATAAAAAACGCTTATGATCAAGTCAGAGATTAAAATCAAAATCTTGATATGTATCTTTCCAGTCATTTAGAACATACATATAAAATCATATAATAAATCTTTACAAATTAGAATATTGTTTTTAACCTGTACTTATGTAATTATTTTAATGTCATTAAATTTTCTAATTATTTAAACCCCTGTGAACTAATCTGTTTTACTGATATACTATTATTTACTAACTCCCCCTGTTGCTTAAACATTCAAAATGCTTCAATCTTATATAAATTACATTGGTAAAATTCCTCTATTTTTACATACACCTCTAATTACTTCCTTAAACTGTGGATGAAAGTTAAAAACATTTTATAGACTTTTAATGTATTCCTTAATTTGTAAATATTTATTAGGTATATCCTATTTGCCTTTTGCCAGGTACTGCTTACTGGTGCCAGGGCTGTAACAATGAAAAGACAAGACAAGATCCACAGTGACTTGGAATTTAGAGTGTCATATATTCCAAGTCCAAATATCCCTGTGGAATGTACTTCTGTTTTTAACAGTTAGATAATTTTTTGGGGGGTAGGGGAGATAGGGTCTCTGTCACCCAGGCTGGAGTGCAGTGGTGTGATCTCGGCTCACCGCAACCTCTGCCTCCCGGGCTCAAGCTATCCTCCCACCTCACCTTCCAGAGTACCTGGGACTACAGGTACATGCCACCACGCCCAGCTAATTTTTTTGTATAGATGGGGTTTCGCCATGTTGCCCAGGCTAGTCTCAAACTCCTGGGCTCCAGCAAATGCTCACCTCGACCTCTGAAAGTGCTGGGATTACAGACATGAGTCCTCATAACCAACCTCAACAAAATTTCAAAAATAAAACAAAGGCCAGGTGCAGTGGCTCATGGCTGGAATCCCAGCACTTTGGGAGACCTAGGAACACTTGAGCCCAGGAGTTCAAGACCAGCCTGGGCAACATAGCAAGACCGTATCTCTACAAAAAATAAAAAATTAGCAGTCATGGTGGTGCACGTCTGTAGTCCTAGCAATCAGGAGGCTGAGGCAGGAGGATTGCTTGAGCCCAGGGAGTCGAGGCTACAGTAAGCCATGATTGTGCCACTGTATTCCAGTTTGGGTAACACAGCAAGCCCCTGTCTCAAAAAATAAAATAAAATGATACACTATTTTTTTTTCTTTTTTATTATAATGCCAGATTAAGACACTTTGGAAGCTATTTTATTTTGCCTTCCCTTGACTGACCTTGTAAGCTCTTTAAATACGAAATAGCTAATTTATAATGTTCAACACTATACTTTCAATTATTATTTTGTCTATAAGATATTCCTTCAAATGGTATAAAACTCTTACATGTCTAATTTCTTTTTTCTTTTCTTTTTTTTTTTTTTGAGACAGAGTCTCACTCTGTCGCCCAGGCTGGAGTGCAGTGGCGTAATCTCGGTTCACTGCAACTTCCGCCTCCCGGGTTCACACCATTCTCCTGCCTCAGCCTCCTGAGTAGCTGGGACTACAGGCACCCACCACCATGCTCGGCTAATTTTTTATATTTTCGGTAGAGACAGAGTTTCACTGTGTTAGCCAGGATGGTCTCGATCTCCAGACCTCGTGATCTACCCGCCTCGGCCTCCCAAAGTGCTGGGATTACAGGCGTGAGCCACCGCACCCAGTTTATATGTCTAACGTCTTTTCCCATGTCTCTAATTCCGATTTAGACCTTTAACAATCTGAAATTGATTATATTATCTTGAAAGTGCACGATGCTTTAAGCTTCCATACCATTTCACATTATTCTTTTAGATATACTCTTCTGACACTCTTCTTACAGCTTTAACCTCAAATGTCAAATTTATCCTTCAAATCCTAACTTAAATATCACCTGCTTTGCTTTTTTTCCGGATAGCCCCCAACCTGAACCTCTTTTCATATATTGCTCTTTGGTATCTTCTCCTGAGATATTGCTTCTAAGGTAAGAGCATGGATTCTAGATCCAATCTCTCTGACTTCAAATCATAGTTCTACTATTCCCTAGTTAGCCTCTCTGAGTTTCAAGTATCATCTAAAAAATCAGGATAACAACAGTACCACCCTCACGGGGTTGCTATGAAAATTAAATACATATGTTTGTATATATTAATATATAAAAGCAGACATATAACTTATAACAGTACCTAGGACATACTGTTAAATAATGAGAGCAAACATTGTAGATATCTTCCTTATCTACTAAAGTCCTCAAATACTATACAATTATTTGCATACAAGGTGAAATTTCAACTTTTTTCTGTAAAACAAGCAAAACTTACCCACTTTCATTTTTACCAAAAGATCTAATGATTAACTCTATGTGTATAATGTTTTTTAAAGACAATTATTTTTGCCATGTAGTATGAAATCTATGGATTAAGCTTCAGCTTGACTTTATATGTATTAAGGAGATTACATAGGTAAAAATTATTTTAAAAGCGAATGCTACACAAATATAATATGGTATTTTTATTAACTTCAAACACTAATCATTAGAGCTTTCAAAGAAATAAATCATGTTTTAGTTTAGACTAGTCTATGGAATTATAAAATGGTCCTGATATTCTATTTCTACATTATTAACTTCCTTACATATATGGTTCAAGTTACTTCAAGAAAGAAAACAAATATGCATAGTTTTTAAATATGAAAACCAAAGTTACCAGCACTCTCTTAATAATCCTTCATATATTTTTAAAAAGATATACAAACATTCCAATATCAGATAGACTACACAAAATATAAAAACCAAAGTTACCAGAAATCAGCCAGGCATGTTGGCTCATGCCTGTAACTCCAGCACTTTGGGAGGCTGATACAGGTGGATCACCTGAGGTCAGGAGTTCAAGACCAGCCTGGCCAACATGGTGAAACCTCATCTCTACTAAAAGTACAAAAATTAGCTGGGCATGGTGGCACATCCCTATAGTCCCAGCTACTTAGGAGGGTGAGGCAAGAGAATCACTCAAACCCGGGAGGCAGAGGTTGCAGACAGCCAAGATCATGCCACTGCACTCCAGCCTGGGCACAGAAATCTCTTAACAATAATATATCTATTTCTAGAAAGATACTATCAACATTCCAACAGCAGACAGACTACACACATAAAGCTTTCTTACCTCATCATCAGAGTAGCTGTAGGCAGATGCAACAGCTACCCACATCTTACTGGCTACAGTCGCTGCTTGTTTCATACCAGATTTTAGGACATCTATCTTGGGCCCTGAGAGTATATTATCCAGCTTTAGTCCTGACAAAGAATTTACTACAGAACCCAACGAGCCATGTGGCGAAGAACGTATCAGCGCTGACAAAGAAGTTGAACGTTCTTTATGAGTTCGAGAGGGGGTTTGCTGCTTGAAACGCCCAGTAAAAGTTTTAGACCTGGACACTGCAGGCGAGCTTTTCTCACTTTCAGGATTTTCCTGTGCTGGTGAACCATGATCTAAAGGTAGGCTTGATCTCCTCTCTAGAGCATGAATAAATGCAGTAGTCATGCCAGACTCTCTGTTTTCCTCTCCATGTAATTCCATACTAGAAGATTTACTACCTAGGGGACTTTTGAGGTTCATATAGCTTTCTATTTCATCAGCCAGATTACGCGCAATAACTGGAGAAAACAACTTATCTTCAGAATCAAGAGTTTCTCCCCCTGAACACTCAGTGGCTAAAAGAGACAAAGGATCTAGTCCAGTTTCAACATCTTTCCTCTCAACCTCCTTAGCAATACCATATAAACTACTTCTCTTATTCCTCAGAGCTTTGGATCCTGTTTTCAAGTCTCTGGACTGATTACTGTTACTATCACTTAGTAGACTCTCATATGTATCCACTGTTGCAGTAGTTTTAGGTATATCATCAGTCACAGGCTCAAGGAGTTCTTGGCTTTCCTCAACCATCTCTGGCACTGGAGATGATATGTGCTCAGGATTCCAAGTACTTTCAGACACACAAGTCCTACTATCAGGTAGGTGACAGCTAACATTCTCAAAGGTATGGGTTCTTGCGACATGAAGTGGAGAAGTCTTAGGACATGTCAATGCTGCTGTGAGAATCTTAGCATCTGCTCCCATCATGATAGCCATTTCACTTGAATTAGAATCCAAACTACTCTTCTTAAGCAACATTCCTGCTCGACTTTCAGAACTAAAACTACAACTCCTCTCAGGAAAATGCTTTTGTCTTTTTTCTCCTCTATCACCATTCTTCTTGAGATTAGTAGCTTCGCCAAAGACTGCATCTTCAACTGGATCTTGAGTAGAAACCAGCACATTTGATATACTACCTAAAAGGGAAAGTAAAGTATTAACGATGAATCTATTTTTCCAAGTTAACTTTTATTAAAATGTTTATTGTTTTCCTGATTATGAATGTGACATACACTCAGAATAAAAGAACCAGAAAATTTAAAGGCCATAAAGAAGGTATTTTAAAAAAGTGCTCTGGAAGAGCTATTTAAACCTGCCTCCTAGAGATAACATTTTAATGTATAACTTGTCTTTCATCCTGTATGTATACAAACACCCATTTATAAAAACAAATCATGCAACATATGATAGGTGGATATACCTGTGTTGTTCACTAAAATACAAAAAAAGAATCTCTTCCATCTTAGTTTGTATCCAATTCAACAAATATTTGCCAGGAATCTACTCTGCAAAAAGCAAATTTGTAATCGCAGAGGAACTGTATATTTGCTATATTCAAAGTCTTACTGCTGTAAAGTAAAAGAATCCAGAATGGAATGCCTAGCACCGAAAAATTCTAAGAAGGCTGATAAAACCTGAGTGGTTAAAAAATTACTCAGAAATATCCATTTCTTCAACAAATATCTAAAGGTCTAGTAGTATCCACCATATGAGGTGCTAGGAATACAAAGGCAAATAAAACAGATATAATCCCAGCCTTCACAGAAGTCAGTCTTATTTGATAAGGTAGAGAAAAAATATGCTAATGGCCACAGCAGCTTCCCCCAGCTTTGGAAGAAGAAAGCAGTCTTTTACCCTTTGCTACCATGCAATTTGTTTCACTCCAAAACCAAAAGCTATTATTTCCTATTTGAATCATTATTAGAACTTAAGCCTTCCTGTTACAGACTGAAGGCTTGTGTCCCTCAAAATCCACATGTTGAAATCCTGACCCCCCGTGTGATGGTATTAGGAGGCAGGGCCTTTGAAAGATCATTTGATTATGAAAACGGAACCCTGATGAATGGGAGTAGAGCCCTTAGAGAAGGAGAGCTCTCTCTTCTCTGTTGTACAAGGATACAGTAAGTTAGCAGTCTGCAACCTGGAAGAGGGCCCTCTGCAGAACTCACCATGCTAACACCCTAATCCTGGACTTTCCAGACCCTAGAACCGTAAGAAATAAATTTCTTTCTTTTCTTTTCTTTTCTTTTTTTTTTTTTTTTTTTTTTAAGTTAGAGTTAGGCTGGGCACGGTGGCTCACACCTGTAAACCCAGCACTTTGGGAGGCTGAAGCAGGTGGATCACCTGAGCTCAGGAGCTTGAGACCAGCCTGGGCAACATGGAGAAACCCTGTCTCCAGAAAAAAAATACAAAAATTAGCCACACGTGGTGGCGCTTGCCTTTAGTCCCAGCTACTTGGAGGACTGAGGCGGAAGAATCCTCGATTGCTTGAGCCCAGGAAGCTGAGGCTGCAGTGAGCCACGACTGCGCCACTACACTCCAGCCTAGGTGACAAAGTGAGAGTCTGTCTCAAAAACAAACAAATAAGGTTAGGGCCTTACTCTGTCACCTAAGCTGGAGTATAGCGGTGCAATCATGGCTCACTGCAGCCTCAATCTCGTGGCCTCAAGCGATCTTCCCTCCAGCCTGCCAAATTGCTGGGATTACAGGCATAAGCCGCTGAGCCTGGCAGAAATAAATTTCTGTTGTTTATAAGCCATCCAGTCTATGGAATTGTATAGCAGCCTGAACTATTCATATTTAGGATTCTCATTTGTTTTTCTTTTCCTTTGTTTTCTTTTTTATCCATTGCTTTTTACTGTAGTCACATCATTTGTTTTGTTAAAAAGCATAAAAATATCTGGGAGCTTCAAGGAAAAAAGCTGTCTTAGATAAGATCTTCCTTTTAAACTTCAAGATTGATTTCAAGGTTCTTTTTAATCTTTCAAGTTAGTACTAATAATCATAATTATATAAATTAATCAGAATAAGCATTTAGAGATACTCTTTTAAGCCTTAATGGGAATTAAACTAGCCTATTTTACAACTCAAAATATGTACCTGCTTTGAAAGCTGTTCCCAATATTTGAGAAACAAATCTTTGCAAATATTATTGGTTCTCACAGTATTTCCAGGAATTTAACAGCACGTTTTATTCAATGTTAAAAAAAAAATTGCTACACGACAAAAGCCCCATTATCCTCACCCTTCATTCTTTTTTTTTTTTTTTTTTTTGAGACGGAGTCTCGCTCTGTCACCCAAGCTGGAGTGCACTGGCCAGATCTCAGCTCACTGCAAGCTCCAACTCCCGGGTTCACGCCATTCTCCTGCCTCAGCCTCCCGAGTAGCTGGGACTACAGGTGCCCGCCACCTCGCCCGGCTAGTTTTTTGTATTTTTTTTTAGTAGAGACGGGGTTTCACCGTGTTAGCCAGGATGGTCTCGATCTCCTGACCTTGTGATCCGCCCGCCTCGGCCTCCCAAAGTGCTGGGATTACAGGCTTGAGCCACCGCGCCCGGCCTCACCCTTCATTCTTAATATGAAAATAAGTTAAAAGGGAAGGAAACACAGCAGTCCACAATGCCCAGTTCAATATTTTGAGAGGACGCTAAGCCTCTGACAAAGAAAACTCTTCCCTCCTTTTCCCCAGCATCTCTGCTATCAAGAAGTTGGGAAAATGGGATCTGCAATGTATATATCAATTATTTTCTCAAAAAACCTTTAGTGGCCGGGCGCGGTGGCTCAAGCCTGTAATCCCAGCACTTTGGGAGGCCGAGACGGGCGGATCACAAGGTCAGGAGATCAAGACCATCCTGGCTAACATGGTGAAACCCCGTCTCTACTAAAAATACAAAAAACTAGCCGGGCGACCTGGCGGGCGCCTGTAGTCCCAGCTACTCGGGAGGCTGAGGCAGGAGAATGGCGTGAACCCGGGAGGCGGAGCTTGCAGTGAGCTGAGATCCGGCCACTGCACTCCAGCCTGGGCGACAGAGCGAGACTCCGTCTCAAAAAAAAAAAAAAACCTTTAGCCCCACCACCTCTTGAGCACTAACCAAACAAGTAATGAGTGAAACTCAGAGTCACAGTAAATACAAAAAGAAAAGACTTTAAGAACAGGAGTACTTTTACATTGGTTTAAGAAGCTGAACAAATTAATTTCTGTAAAGTCATACAATAGATACATCTTCAGACAAGACAGTCAACTTTAGAAAAGTGAACTGCAGCCACCACTAATGAAGGGCAAAGGATGCAGGCCAATTTCATCATCTTTTAAAATCATATACTTAGACGTGTGCCAGAAGAGTCTCGGGAGGCCCATATATAATGAAAGTAGAAAACTCAAATTCAAGGGAGTCATACACACAGTTATTTAGCACAAACACTTAATCACAAACAAAAAGTGGCTTGGGGTACCTATAACAATGGCCAAAATCAAAGACCCACTGGCATATCTGTGTAGAGCGGAAATGACGTGAATCTTTTTCTTCCATTTCCCTTCAGTGATAGGAATTAGCCGGCCACTCATAAGCCCTCTGGAATTTGATCACACCACTGCCTCTCTGTTCATGATGCATACAGGAAGCCCTACAAGTATACTTTCTCATTATCTAAAATGAGAAAGAGTGGCCAAACGGAGAACAGGCACCACAACAGGAAAGGGTATTCTAAGTAACAATTAAACCCTTTAAATAACAATATTTTCAATTTCTTTAGCTGATTTAGAGAATTCAAAAGTCCCTTCTGGCTCTTTAGCATGTTCATTACAATTATAATGTCATTAAAGACACATACGTATCTATAGATGTTTATTTTAAATATTTAATAACCAAAATGTAAAGACTCACCAGTGCTACTTTTCCTGCTGCTGATATCAAATATACCAGACGGAACTTTCACAATACTGCTGCCCCATGCAGGAGATTCAGTAGGACTGTGAGGCTCTGGACTAGGTTGTGAATGTTTTGCCACAATAGCAGAGGCATCACACACCTCTGGAAAAAAAATATTTGGATGTTATCATTCCTACTTTTGCCAATATTAAACAGAAACCATATACTTTTACATATTGTATGTATTTTTCTCCAACAGTCAGTGTGTATATTTTACTTTAGACACAAAGTAAAATAGACTGTGTCTGGTTTACTTTATGCCATAAATGCTGCCATTAACTGAAATGCTTTGTTTAATCATTCAATAATCCTAACATAAATGTTCTTTAGTGAATCAATAAAGTCTCTGGCCTTCAGTTCTCCTTCTCATCACTTGGCAAGCAGGAGAGGGGCTTGCTTCTCCAAAACTCTGGAGTATAAAATAAGTAACATTAAAGAAAGTATACTTTTGTGAAAGAGAACAGGAAGAGTGTCTTATTCCATGAGCCAAAATATTCCTCCATATTTTCATAAAATGATTACAACAAATTATCTCTGCCTTAATGAGCCCTATAAAAACCAGGAAAAACCACATAGACTTTTTTTTTTTTGAGATGGAGTCTTGCTCTTAAAATCACCCGGGCTGGAGTGCAATGGCACAGTAGCGGCTCACTGCAACCTCCGCTTCCCAGGTTCAAGCGATTCTCCTGCCTCAGCCTCCCCGGTACCTGGGATTACAGGTGTCTGCCACCATGCCTGGCTAATTTTGTATTTTTAGTAGAGACAGGGTTTCACCACATTGGCCAGGCTGGTCTCGAACTCCTGACCACATGATCCACCCACCTCAGCCTCCCAAAGTGCTGGGATCACAGGCATGAGCCACCGCACCCAGCCCACATAGACTATTTTTAACCTACCAATGAAAACTATGCACCTAGATATTTGAAGGACTGCTAGTGAAAGAGCCTTTCAGAATTAAAAATGGCACTAAAATAGAAGTTTTGATGACTCAAAGTTCAGTCCTGGTTCTGTCAAAAGTAGCTATGTAAATTTGGCAAATACCTCAATGGGTCATACTTTCCTGCAAAATTAAGGGCTGACCTACAGAGTGTCATGGCTCACACCTGTAATCCCAGCACTTTGGGAGGCTGAGGCAGGAAGATCACTTAAGTTCAGGAGGTCAAGATCAGCTGGGCAACATGGCGAGACTTTGTCTCTACAAAACATAAAAAAATTAGCTGGGCATGGTGGCACGTGCCTGTGGTCCCAGCTGACAGGGGACTGAGGCAGGAGGATCATGAGGCCAGGAGATCAGGGCTGCAGTAAGACATGTTCTCGCCACTGCACTCAGCCTAGGCGAGAGAGCAAGGCGCTGTCTCTAAAACAAAAAAAAAGAAAAGAAAAAGAAACAGAAACAAAAGTCTCTTAAATTTTAAAACTTCAGAGACTACCAAAATCTACCTTATATAACAGTACATAGCATCTTAGGAGCCAGACCTTACATTTGTGAAAATAATCATCAAAGCTATCAACTAAGATACACTTTTAATTATTAATAATGCAGGTATTATTCTAAGTAAAGTTCGTAAATATCAGGACTTAACCTTCTGTTTGCATTTTTGTTTTAGTTATCAATTCTTTTGCTGCTTGTTCTTCAGGCACATGAATTTCTGCATCATCCTTTATAAGTTCATCCTTAGACCCATATCCTTGGTCAGACTGACCACCTGTTAAAAAGAATGCAGACTTACATATAAATGTTTTCATATACTTATAATTCATATATAAAATATCAAAAGAAAATTCCAGGCCGGGCGCGGTGGCTCAAGCCTGTAATCCCAGCACTTTGGGAGGCCGAGGTGGGCGGATCACGAGGTCAGGAGATTGAGACTATCCTGGCTAACACAGTGAAACCCCATCTCTACTAAAAATACAAAAAAATTAGCCGGGCATAGTGGCGGGCGCCTGTAGTCCCAGCTACTCGGGAGGCTGAGGCAGGAGAATGGCGTGAACCCGGGAGGCGGAGCTTGCAGTGAGCCGAGACTGCGCCACTGCACTCCAGCCTGGGGGCAGAGCGAGACTCCGTCTCAAAAAAAAAAAAAAAAAAAAAAAAAAAAAAAAAAAAAAAAAAATTCCACTGACCTACACAATTACGGTCAGACAAAACGAAGACAAGAAAGCACACAAGGAACACAGAACATTTTAAAAATAATGATAAGTCGCAAAGAACAGCAGAAACAGGAACATCAAAGACTAAACACATTTGGAAGCACTACATCTTAATTTCTTCATCTGTAAATTAAAAAGATGTAGACAAGATGTTTGGAAAAGTGTCTTTTGAAGAGTATCTACAGAATGCTACCTTCTCTGTAAGAAAAAAACACACATACAACTGCTTACTTTTGCAAAAAGAAATGCAGGAAAAATAAACCAGGAAACAGTAAAGATGGGGTTTACTGTTGGGGGGTTGGGGGGAAATAAGATGCAATGAATAAAGAGGGATAAGACTTCCCTATGTATAGTTTATGGTATTGTTTTTATCTCTGGAGATATAATACACTTCTGCATGTTAAAAAAAATTAAATCAGTAAGATAAAGGGGGTGCAACTGAATGCAAATGGAAACAAATGAAGCCAACTATATTTCCCATGAAAAACATAACCACACTGAAAGGGCCAGGCGAGGACTAATCCAAGTAACTTTGAACACATTATTTTGAATATCCACCTTAAGCCTAAGAGTAATAGTCAAATCCTGAACTGCTTAGTAGGTTTGTTTTTCACAGAGAAATGGGTGTGACAATTCTGAAAATTATTTTTTATGTACAGTACACATATTTTCTAGCTTAGGAAAAGAGTTTAGAAGCAGTAACACTGTGGTAACAGTGATCCCAAATCTTGGCTTCTAAAATCTATTCCCCATGAACAAGAACCTGGGGTCCCTAAAGAAATGGCTGATTCCAGAGTTCAGACAGAGAAGGTATAAGATTGAGCTAGAACATTTTGTTGTGCCAAAAAGGTAGTGTTCAGAAACATAATGGGAGAATATCTAAAGGACATAAAAAACAGCTTAAAGGAGCTTCCACTGGCCAACACAGGGATAATGTGAGGACCAAATAAGGGCAGTAATGAATTATACTTCAATGAATAAAACAGGAACCCATCAGTCCATACTGATAATAAATAAGAAAAAAAACAGAGAATGGAGAATTTTCCATATACTAGAACATCGTCTCCTAAATTTGAAAACAGTGATAGAATTGGCAAAATCACCACTTTGTAGCCATCACAGTAATGACTGGTTCAGGCAAGCATCATCAATGGATGCCAAATTTAAAAGAGTGTCATGAGAAAGGATATTAGCACATTGTCTCAGAGTGTCCTTCCAAAAATAGCTTATTATCTGAGAGGAAGAAAAAGATTATAGTAACTATCCACAGAGAAATCAGACAATAGTGAGACTAAGTGATCCAAATTAATTATCACCGATGAAGGTCAGACTGTGTGTGCCTGTAGGATGTGACAACCTGAGAAGTATTCAACATCATTTATGTATCACACCCAAGGATGCATAACCTAATCGCTAGGAAATAACAGACAAACCCAAGTTAAGAAACATTCCACAAAATAATTAAAATGAATTCTTCAAAAAGGCCAAAGTCATAAAAGATTTTTTAAAAGGCTAAGGAACTGTGCCAGGTTAAAGAAGACTAAAGAAAAGGAGTTAAAGTACCACAAGGAACACTGGGATAACTGACAAACTTGGAATATAAACTATGAAGTAGTTTATCAATGTTTTCTTGAATTTGGTAACTAAAGTGTGGTTATATATAAGAGAAAATACCACTGAAATAATAAAGAGGTAAAAGGGCAAGATGTATGTAACCTGCTCACATGATTTAGGAAAAAGAAATGATATGTGTATGCATACCGAATGAAAATAATAAAGCAAATGTGGCAAACTAAAAAGGAGGGAATCTAGATTAAAGATATGAGAGTTTTCTGTATTATTCTTGCAACTTTTCTGTAAGTTTGAAATTATTTCAAATATTTTAAAAGTCTGTTTTGACTTTAAAGTTCTACAATTTAAAATCAAGGCCGGGCGCGGTGGCTCAAGCCTGTAATCCCAGCACTTTGGGAGACCGAGACGGGCGGATCACAAGGTCAGGAGATCGAGACCATCCTGGCTAACACGGTGAAACCCCGTCTCTACTAAAAATACAAAAAAACTAGCCGGACGAGGTGGCGGCGCCTGTAGTCCCAGCTACTCGGGAGGCTGAGGCAGGAGAATGGCGTGAACCCGGGAGGCAGAGCTTGCAGTGAGCTGAGATCTGGCCACTGCACTCCAGCCTGGGTGACAGAGCGAGACTCCGTCTCAAAAAAAAAAAAAAAAAAAATCAAAACTAAGATCAGGTACTAGAGAAAACAGTATAAAGATGTCAATATGCAGTACCTCCATTTTCCATCACTTATTACACTGCCACTCAGACTCTGGGTTTGCCATACAAGAAAAGAATAAATGTCTTTAAATACTACTACTTAGAATGACTAACTTCAGTCACTTTTTTACTGGCTCCCTCAAAAACTCTGGTAAAGCATTATGGTGCCATGAAATGAACACTAGGCTGGGACCTGGGTAGATTAAAACCAAACATGCTCCTAACAGCTAAGTCACTCTGTACCAGGTACCAAGTGGAAAGATTCCACGAGATAATCCTTAATGAAATGGGCAACTTAAGCATCTGGGCTGAAAACCTCAAAAGCATCAATTGGCATTGTCAGAAGTTCTACAGAGGCACAACTTCACTGCAAATTCAGTATATGGCATTCAGTTATTTGAAATGCAGCTAAAATATAAATAAAGGGGACCTGAAAGTTTGTGTCCAACTATTGAAGTCTTATACCAAACACCCAGGATTACTAGGAGATTGGTATTTCCATTAAAGGAGTAAATTGCCTCTATAATGAGATAAACTTAAAAATCTGAAAGAATAAGAGGAGAGGTGTTTATATATTACTATTACTATTCCTGGTAAACGTTTTCATACAAAAAACGTTTTTTTGTTTTTTATACATGAAGCCCATTTCTTCTACAAGTATCATGAAAAAATATTAGATGAAATAAAATATGGTGGCTTTAAAATAAAAGTTTCATTAAAATTCTTATTTGTTAATATAATATACAAACATGATGGCAAACTGAGGAAGTTAATTACAAACAGGATTGTAACCTATAGCTTTATGTTGACTTTCAAATTTACACATGCTCCTGTAATTATATGAAGGTTGTTTTTAGCACAAGAATTCAGCAAGATCAGTTTTGGAAAGCAATAGCCACACCACCTCAACAGTTGAAACAATTCTTCAATGCCTATAACACTATTTGTCACAATGATGCTACAAACCAACCTCAAAATAAGAATTTTAGCAAGGCATAATATATTTTCAAATAAGATAACAAATATGCTTTGCAAACTGACCATGAAAAGTTAGTTGGATTTTTTTTTTTTTTTTTTTTTTTGAGGCGGAGTCTTGCTCTGTCACCCAGGCTGCAGTGCAGTGGCCAGATCTCAGCTCACTGCAAGCTCCGCCTCCCGGGTTTACGCCATTCTCCTGCCTCAGCCTCCCAAGTAGCTGGGAATACAGGCGCCCGCCACCTCGCCCGGCTAGTTTTTGTATTTTTTAGTAGAGACGGGGTTTCACCGTGTTCGCCAGGATGGTCTCGATCTCCTGACCTCGTGATCCGCCCGTCTCGGCCTCCCAAAGTGCTGGGATTACAGGCTTGAGCCACCGCGCCCAGCCAGTTGGATATTTTCAATAGAGTCTATATATGATTACATTTATCCAAAGGAGAAAAGGCAAGAAAATGAAAACTGTTTACCACTAATAACAATACTTAAAATACAATGAAAGGTCTTTCCCCCACCCTTGCATGTCAGCAAAATTTAACCTAATAAATGGGAAATTACCTGATGTGGTTAACATTCAAGGGTAGCATTAATGCACACGTGTATCCATAGCTTCACGTCATACAAGTCTGTCTGCACCCCACACCATGACAGCCAAGGACAAATGCAGCACCAAGAAACAGCACAGAGCAAAAAGCAAAGCAACAAAGAGCAGAGAAAAGGAAACTTCAGTCATTGAGACAAGTTCATCAGACGAAGTACAGGAATTAGACCCAGAATTCTTTTTAAAGGAAAGCTTGAGATACTAAAAACAACCACAACAAAAAAAACAACACAAGGAGAAGGATGTGCAACACACATATATTTGCACAATGTGCTACTTTAGTTACACTTATTTCTAACTTCAGAGGAGAGGGATGGCTATGTACATAAAAGCAGCTTCAATAGCTTCGCAGATCTTAAAAAATGTAACTTAAAGAGATTACTTTTTCTCATTGTGTACTTACTTCCTTCCCTCTTTAATACTCAAACTCTTAAAATTTTAAGATACATTTTCTATTTAATTTTTTAAAAAGATTTGCAAGTTGTCACTAATTTTCAAGTTCCTTAACTCATGATTCCTAATTATAGCATACACTTTCATAAATTAATGATAAGCAAATACAAAGAAGTATCATGCTAGAGCACTGTGCACAGCACTCCCATACTAATTTTGTACTACAGGAAATAAAGAGAAGTGATCTTCAGACTCTATTGTTTCTCTTATAAGTATACAGTACTTTTAAAGTAGTCATATCACACAAACTCAAGAAGGGAAGAAGCTTTTTGAAAAAGGAAAGATTTAACATGAGAGTAAGTGAATGGTTAGTAAAATCTGGATTTTAGTACCTGTGCTAGAGTGATTATCAATGGACTCAAGCCTGATTAAATCTCTGACGAAGACTGTGTGCTCCCCATTGTTAGCATCATTAGAACTATCCACACTACCGTGGCTCACCGTGTCCCCATCACTTCCACCTGTGACATTTTGAAGAGCTAAAGATAAGGACAATAGCAATTCAATAACTCATGCATTGATAATCTCTTACACTAAACATGAATGACCCACAGTTCATTTATAGTTGCAGAACACTTTCTAAATTTCTGGAAAAAAACAAAAACAATTTTGGACTAAGATAATCTGTCTTTAAATGTATGTGAAAATGTCCACCAGAATTTAAGTTCTCTAATTCACATAGCTAAAAATTCATATGCCTGTAAAGCTCATGGTTCAGTAAGGAAGTATATTTCTAATCACATGTATTACCTGATATTGAGGAGACCTGTGACCTTTGCACAGTCTTTTTAAGCGGCTGCCTAAACTGTGCCAAGCCATGTACCACATTCCGTACCTTCGTCCATAAGAAGATACCACTGCGGGTACTGCTAGGCCACGGGCTCTCCAAAACTACCTAAAGGCAAAATAAGGGTAAAAATAATGTTAATTAGCAATATCAGATTTTAAAAATTCATACATATGTGTGTGTATATGTTTATATATATACACACAAATATAAACAGTTATACTGGCCAAGAGGTATATAAAAAAATGCTAAACATTACTAAACACCAGAGAAATGCAAATTAAGACTACAATAGATATCTTATCACCTCGTAGTTGTTAGAATCATTATTGTCAAAAAAACAAAAGATGTTGATTAAGGATGTGGACAAAAGAACCCCTACACACTCTTGGTGGAAATGCAAATTAGTACAGTCATTAAAAAGATTCCTCAAAAACAGTATAGAATTTCCTAAAAATATTAAAACTAGAACTACCATACCATCCAGCAATCCTACTACTGGGTATAGATATGCAAAAGAAATGAAATCAGTATATTGAAGACAGATCTCTACTCCCATGTTTATTGCAGCATTATTCACAATAACCAAGATATGAAATCAACCTAAGTGTTCATCAATGTATGAATGAAGAAAATGTGGTATATATACACAATGAAATACTATTCAGCCTGAAATAAAAAAGGAAACCCAGTCATTTGTGACAATATGAATGAACCCAGAGGACATTATGGTAAGTGAAATACGCCAGGCACAGAAAGACAAATACCACATGATCTCACATATATATGAGATCCAAGAAAGTGAAACCCATAAAAGTAGAGAGTAGAACTATGGTTACCAGGGGCTTTGGGAGGTGAGGGGAAAGGGGGTACTGGAAGATGTTGGTCAAAGGATACAAAATTTCAGTTCGATAGGAGAAATAAATTCAGGAGATCTACTAAACAACATGGGGACTACAGTTAATAACAACAGATTGTATTTTGAAAATTGCTAAGAGACTAGAAGTGTTCTCACCACAAAACAATGGTAAGTACATGAAGGCATATTTTAATTACTTAACAGTTTGATTGAGCCATCTCAAAACATCATATTGTACATGATAAATATATATACTTGTCAATTTTAAAAAAATAAATATATCCCAAAACCTCCTTTAATAGGAGTTTCATGAATAACAAAAGGTATACAAAATAATCATTTTTGATAAGCACCACAACTTGCCTACTGTCGATCCTACTTACCTTATTATAATAACCATAAGTAATAGCATTAGGCTTTATCCTAGCAGTTTTCATTTCAAATAAGACTCTCACTGCTAAAACAGGATGACCCCAAAGTCCACAAAGCTGCATCACTACTCGATAGCACACCTAACAAAAGAAAAAAAAAAAGGAAGTGTCAGTAATTAGTATACTACGAATTGTAGAGATTTTCCTGAATTCTTTCCATGAAGTTATTATAAAGCAGTATTTTCTCCTTTGTTCTGCTTTGAGCATCTCAGCAAATTATTTTTAAGACCTATTCAGGCTGGGTGCAGTGGCTCACACCTCACAGCACTTAGGGAGGCTGAGGCGGGTGCATCACCTGAGGTCAGGAGTTTGAGACCAACCTGGCTAACATGGTGAAACCCCATATCTACTAATAGCACAAAAATTAGATGGGCATGGTGGTGCATACCTGTAATCCCAGCTACTTGGGAGGCTGAGGCATGAGAATTGCTTGAACCCAGGAGGCAGAGGTTGTAATGAGCCCAGATCACGCCACTGCACTCCAGCATGGGCGACAGAGTGAAACTCTGTCTCAAAACAAAACAAAACAAAACCCTATTCATTAATGCAAGTATCATCATTATTAACTATTTCACATAAGACATACGTGTCCATGTTCCATTTGTTTGAGTAACTAAATCTACACAAAGAGAAAAACTATTACTCCTCATAATTTGAGAGGTAATTCGTTTCTAAAATCAAGGATAGAGGCTGGGAGCAATGGCTCACACCCGTAATCCGAGAATTTTGGCAGGCCCACGCAGGCAGATCACCTGAGGTCAGGAGTTTGAGATCAGCCTGGCCAACACGGAGAAACCCCATCGCTACAAAAAAAAAAAAAAATACAAAAATTAGCCATGCGTGGTGGCACACACTTGGTAGTCCCAGCTACTTGGGAGAGTGAGGCAGTAGAATTGCTGGAACCCAGGAGTCGGAGATTGTAGTGAGCCGAGACTGCACCACTGCACTCTAGCCTGGAGGAAAAGAGTAAAACTATCTCTAAACAAACAAACAAACAAACAAATAAATAAATAAATAAATAAATATAGATAGATAGATAGATATAAATAAAATCAAGTATAATTAAAGTCTCTCTCTCCCCAATCACTATGCTTTCCATTCAATGCCAAAGGAATTAAAGACAGTATCTCCAAAATGCCTATAGAACAAACAGGATCTGTCTTGAAAAGAATGAGAAGACAGTTAAATATACTGTAACACTGTTAGCAAAGACTTTTCTTTTTTTTTTTTTTTTTTTTTCTGAGGCGGAGTCTCGCTCTGTCACCCAGCCTGGAGTGCAGTGGCCAGATCTCAGCTCACTGCAAGCTCCGCCTCCCGGGTTCACGCCATTCTCCTGCCTCAGCCTCCGGAGTAGCTGGGACTACAGGCGCTCACCACCTCGCCCGGCTAGTTTTTTGTATTTTTTTTAGTAGAGACGGGGTTTCACCGGGTTAGCCAGGATGGAAGACTTTTCATTTTTAATTCTAATCTAGTTCAAAATATCATTTATAGTTATCTTAACACCAAAAAAAAATTTTTAAGGGAAAAACAGCATTGGAAAAAGCTAAATAAGTGCCTCAGTTTCCTCAACCATTAACTGGATAGTATCAGTATCTACTTCTTAGGATGGTTTCTAAGGCTTGAGAGAGAAAATGCATGAAAATGTCTAGTACGTCATTCACTGAGTGTTTACTATGAACCAGGCACTTTAAGTATATTAAGTGATTTAACCTTCAAACTAACCTACAATTAAGGTACTAACTATTATTATCTACCTCGGTGGTTCTCCAGGAGCAATTTTGTTCTCTAGGAACATTTTTGATTGTCATGATCTGTGCAGGGAAACAGAGGCATATAGTTGGTAGAGGTCAGGGATACTACTAAACATCCTACACAATGTATAAGACAGGCCCCTAAAATAAACAATTATGTGGGCCAAAACATCAATAGTGCCAAAGTTGAGAAGCTCAAAGCTACATTTTCAAATAGATAATCCAAAATACAAACAGGTTACATAGGCCAGGTGCAGCGGCTCGTATCTATAATCTTGGCACTTTGGGAGGCCAAGCAGAAGGATGGCTTGACACCATGAGTTTGAGACCAGCCCAGGCAACATATCGAGACCTCATCTCTACAAAAAATAAAACTAAAATATTAGACATGGTGGTGTGCACCTGTAATCCCAGCTACATGGGAGGCTGAGGCAGGAAGATTGCTTGAGCCCTGAAGTTCCAGGCTGCAGTGAGCTGTGATAGTGCCACTGCACTCCAGCTTGGGCACGAGTATATATATATATATATATATATATATATATATATATATATATATATATATATATATTTTTAGTATATATAAATATTTTTTAATAAAAATATATATTTTTTAATATATATCTTTAAATAGATTATATAACTCACCTTAGGACACAGGTCTTTAGTGGAAAGCCACTTACTAAAAGCCTATTCCCTATCTGCTCCCCAATAAAGTTAAAAGAACAAAAGGAAGCCAGCCACAGTGGCTCATGCCTGCAATCCCTGCACTTTGGGAGGCCAAGGTGCGGGTTCAAAAGCCAGGAGTTCAATATCAGCCTGAGCAAGAAAGTTAGACTCCATTCCTTAAAAATAAAAAAAATCAAAAAAAGAAAAACCATATGCCAGGCACAGGACTGTATGCCTGAAGTCCTAGCTACTTGGGAGACAGGTGGGAGAATTGTTTGAGCCCAGGAGTTCAAGGCTGCAGTGAGTCACGATCAATCAACTGCACTCCAGCCTGGGCAAGAGAGGAGCGAGACCCCATCTCTTTAAAAATAACAAACATGGCCGGACATGATGGCGCACGCCTGTAATCCCAGCACTGAGAGCTGAGGCAGGCAGATCATTGAGGCCAGGAGTTTGAGACCAGCCTGGCCAACATGGTGAGACGCCCATCTCTATTAAAAATACAAAAAAAAAAAAAATTAGCCAGGTATGGTGACATGTGCCTACAATTCCAGCTACTTGGGAAGCACAAGAACTGTCTGAATCCGGGAGGCAGAGGTTGAAGTGAGCCAAGGACGCACCACTGAACTCCAGCCTGGGTGACAGAGTGAGACTCTGTCTCAAAAACAAATAAATAAGTAAAATAAAAAATAAACACAAGCATCAGCTCCATGTAACAGAGTAATAGTTTTATCTTTCCTGCTTAATGAAAATGCTTGAGCACACTTTAAAGCAACTTAGATCCAAATTTTATCAGAAGTACAAAAATAAAATTTACCTTAGAAACAATGTCAATTTGTTATACTTGCCTCATCTAAGGGATCCACATCTGTTTTCCTCATCTTAATAAGTACATCATATGCCTGCTGAAGTGCTCTGACTTTAGAATGAGAAACTCTAACATAGGCCGGAAGACAAATAAACCATAAACTGTAACAATGACTGAACAGACACTTGGCCCACTGTGGTGGATTTGTATAACATCTCTTCGCCAATTTATGAGCTGTTTTTATTTCCTAGAAAGAGAATAAAATATTACGATATTTATTAAAATTCATTAGGGTGAGGGGAGAAGTGAGAAGGAAAAGGGAGAGGATAATTTAAGTAAAACTTGACGCCTAAAATCAAGCACTTCAAAGTTGACTCTTGTGAGTGGCTTCCTGCTTATTAGTGCTAATGGTTCCCCTGAACATTCATTTACAATAATACTTCATACTACACCAAAACTATTTGTTAGCAAGCATGTGTCTCTTGGAGTAGAAATTAAGAGCAAATATCATTCGTCTTTTTGTATTAGAATGGCTCATAACGTCTTTTACAAAGAAGGAACTCATTTTTGATGGGTGAAAAAGTGATACTCTTCTCACTCTTCTCTTCGCTAATGTTTGAGATGCTCTAGGCTATCTCCTGCCAAGATTTCCACTCTGTCTTCCCAAGCTACAGTCTATGTTAACTCCCTCACTGACAGATTCCTTAAAAAAGACCTATTTCTGGCCAGGTACGGTGGCTCATGCCCGTAATCCTAGCACTTTGGGAGGCCAAGGCAGACGGATTACGAGGTCAGGAGATCAAGACCAGCCTGGCCAACATGGTGAAACCCGGTCTGCACTTAAAATACGAAAATTAGCCGGGCATGGTGGCGTGTGCCTGTGGTCCCAGCTACTCGGGAGGTTGAGGCAGGAGAATTGCTTGAACTAGAGAGTTGGAGGTTGCAGTAAGCCAAGACTGCAACACTGCACTCTGGCAACAGAGGGAGACTCCATCTCAAAAAAAAAAAAAAAAAAAACAACCTACTCCTTTGCAGTCAACATAAATTTTCCCACCTCCTAGTTTGATAGTCGTGTTTTCTAGTTCAGCTTTTCATTCTGATTTAGGTAGAAGAGAGAATAGGGTATCAAAATCATCTGCTGAGCTTTTTTTTTTGTTTGTTTGAGATGGAGTCTTGCTTTTGTCACCAAGGCTGGAGTGCAATGGCATGATCTCAGCTCACTGCAACCCCCACCTCCTGGGTTCAAGTGATTCTCCTGCCTCAGTCTCCTGAGTAGCTGGGATTACAGGCACCCACCACTATGCCCAGCTAATTTTTTTGTGTGTATTTTTAGTAGAGACAGAGTTTCACCACATTGGCCAGGCTGGTCTCGAACTCTGACCTCCGGTGATCCGCCCGCCTCAGCCTCCCAAAGTGCTGGGATCATAGAAGTGAACTGCCATGCCCAGCCATCTGCTGAGCTTTATCAAACTATATATAGTCTCAGAAACTACAGAGCCTATCACATATATCAGAATGCCATTTTATGCTTTGCACTAAAGATTCCTCCACTAGTCTATGCTCTAAATAAAAAAATTTGGGGGCCGGGCATGGTGGCTCATGTCTATAATCCCAGCACTTTGGGAAGCCGAGGCAGGTGGATCACAAGGTCAAGATATCGAGACCATCCTGGCCAACATGGTAAAGCCCCAACTCTACTAAAAATACAAAAATTAGCTGGGTGTGGTGGTGGGTGCCTGTAATCCCCAGCCACTCAGGAGGCTGAGGCAGGAAAATCGCTTGAGCCCGGGAGGCGGAGGTTGCAGTGAGCCGAGATCTTGACACTGCACTCCAGCCTGGGTGACACAGCAAGACTCCACCCTAAAACAAAACAAAACAAAAACAGAAACAAAAAAACTTGGTATATTAATTTTACTTTTGAGCTCGATCTCCATGACACTTCAGTATATATTTAAAAACATATCCCCTTGTTTTTCTAAGATCCTATGGTTCTTTTCTTTTTCAGTTAGCCTGAAAAAAAAAATTCTGCTATAAATGAGATTTAGAGGCTGAGTTAGCAAAATTTTCTCATTTTAGAAATTTGCCTTTTGTTAGCTGGTAACAGTAAAAAAAAAAAAAATTCTTTAGTATTCTCTTCAGAAAACACTGAAAGAAATATGAACTGTATGAAATTAGGAAATGCCTCAGGATATTTCTAGGATTTAGGGGCCTATCCCATAAATTAGTAAAACCTGAACTAAGATTTTCATCGTGAAATTTTCCACATTTTGAAGATCCCCAAAATGTCAGTGTATGTATAAAGGATGTTTAATTTTAACTCATATGTAACCACAGCTTAGTTCTTTATACCTAAATCACATATAGTAATAAAGCAAGATGTCTAGGTTGTCCTAAGTTAACTCCCTTTGGATTATAATATTTGGAATAAAGTATATTTACATTAGCCATTAGGGAAATGCAAATTTAAAATACAATTTCATACTCACTAGATGGCTATAATCAAAAAGACAACAATAACAAGAACTGACAAGGATATGTTGTGAAACTGGAACCCTCATACACTGCTGGTGGGAATGGAAAGTGGTGCAGCCACTTTGGAAAACAGCCTGGAAGTGCCTCAAAGGGTTGAACACAGAGTAACCATTTGACATAGCAATTTACTCCTAGATATACAATCCCCCAAAAAATAAAAACATACATCCAAACACTTATACACAAATGTTCATTTGCAATATTCGTAATAGCCAAAAAGTAGGAAGCAGCCACATGTTTATGAACAGACAAATAAAATATGGTATATCCATACAATGGAATATTATTCAGCAATAAAAATTATTACTGATATATGCTGCAACATGGATGAATCCTGAAATGTTACACTAAATGAAAGAAGCCAGTCACAAAAAGAATACATATTATGCAGTTCTACTGGTGAAATGCTCAGAATAGACAAATTTATAGACAGAAAACAGACTCGTGGTTGCCTAGGGCTGCTGGGGATTGAGAATTGGGGTTAATGGCTAAAGGATGCAAACTTTCTTTTGGGGTTGATGAAAATATTCTAAAATTAATTGTGGTGGTGGCTGTACAAACCTGTAAATATATTAAAAGCCACTAAATCATACACTTTAAGTGGGTATGCTGTATGGTATATGAATTATATTTCAATTAAGTTTTCTAAAAAGTATATTTGGTTCCTACAGACTCTTTTTTTTTTTCTTGAGACAGATTGTGCTCCTGTTGCCCAGGCTGGAGTGCAATAGCTCAATCCCAGCTCACCACAACCTCCGTCTCCCAGGTTCGAGCAATTCTCCTGTCTCAGCCTCCCGAGTAGCTGGGATTATAGGCATGCACCACTATGCCTGGCTAATTTTGTATTTTTAGTAGAGACGGGGTTTCTCCATGTTGGTCAGGTTGGTCTCAAACTCCCGACCTCAGGTGATCTGCCTGCCTTGGCCTCCCAAAGTGCTGGGATTACAGGCATGAGCCACCATACTCGGCCAATTCCTATGGATAGTCTTAAAGCATAAACATAAGCATTCGAAAACTTCAGCCTTGATTGATTGACAGATAGATAGATAGATAGATAGATAGATAGATAGATAGATAGATAGACTTTTTTGAGATGGATTTCACTCTTGTCGCCCGGGCTGGAGTGCAGTGGCACAATCTCGGCTCACTGCAACCTCCATCTCCCGGGTTCAAGCGATTCTCCTGCCTCAGCCTCCCGAGTAGCTGGGATCACAGGCGCCTGCCACCACGCCTGGCTAATTTTTGTATTTTTAATGGAGATGGGGTTTCACCATGTTGGCCAGCCTGGTCTCTAACTCCTAACCTCAAGTGATTTGCTCACCTCAGCCTCCCAAAGTGCTGGGATTACAGGCGTGAGCCACCATGCTCGGCCCAGACTTGATATTTTAAGTAGGCTTGCAAGAAATCTAGTTAAATTCAGTAACAACCATAGTGAGTCTTCAAATGGTTGTTGTGGGTGATCATTCTAAACTATGAGCTGCATATCACATATACATATTTTACATATTAAATGAACATGTATTAGATAAAGAATATCTGACCTGTTTAGTTCTCTTAGCCATGAGAGCTGGACTCTTTGTAATGCTATTCCCAGTAGGGTGTCTACTAAAACAAAGTTTCAACTCCTGCGGTCTGTCAAAAAGCTTAAGGTCCAGTCTTGGAAAGTATTTGTAACTAAAATAAAAAGCAAAAATAGAACTGCTGATTTAAAACACACCAACTCTTCATATTATTCCAGCGTTTAGGCAAATATTTCTAAACTTCAAATAGTACCCAACATTATTTTAAATGCTTATATAGAAAAAATACTTTTTCAAAATTTTTAAATGATATAACATAGAGACCACCTTCACGAAAATTTGGTCTCTTCCTCACCCTACTTGTTATTTTCAATCTCTAAAACACAGAAAACTCTGATTAAAGGGAGAAATAACTCCTTCAAGAGAATCCATGTATCCCATAATTTATGTTTTAAAAAATTTTAGTATACTTCATAATTTTATGTTTTTCTTCATAAAATTACCTTGCATAGGTATTTAAAATAAAAAAATCCATAAAATTTTTATTTTAAGGATGTACCACAATTTAAGCAGTTTTTCACTGCTGGACATTATGAAGTTGAAGATTGTTTCTAAATTTCTCCAATTAAATATTTTCTTTTTTTTTTTTTTTTTGAGGCGGAGTCTGGCTCTGTCGCCCGGACTGGAGTGCAGTGGCCGGATCTCAGCTCACTGCAAGCTCTGCCTCCTGGGTTTACGCCATTCTCCTGCCTCAGCCTCCCGAGTAGCTGGAACTACAGGCGCCCGCCACCTCGCCCGGCTAGTTTTTGTATTTTTAGTAGAGACGGGGTTTCACCGTGTTAGCCAGGACGGTCTCGATCTCCTGACCTCGTGATCCGCCCGTCTCGGCCTCCCAAAGTGCTGGGATTACAGGCTTGAGCCACCGCGCCCGGCCTAATTAAATATTTTCATATGTATATCTTTGTGAATACTTCTGCTTAATTTCATAGGATGAATACCCAATAATAGAATTTGCTAGGTCCATGTTTATCAAAAGAATTAAAAATTATTATAATTAATATCAAATTATTTCAAAAAATATTATACTTAAACACACATTCTAACTACTAGCATAACCTATTCTCAATGTCAAAAGTTCCTATTCATCAATTTGGTTTGCATTTCTTTGAATACAAAAAACCATAACATATTTTTATATTATTGACTTTGGATTTCTTGGAAATTGTCTACTTATTTCTTTTGGCCAATTTTCTTCCAGGAGATATTGCCTTTCCATATTTGATTTTATCTTGTTTGTCAGTATCTGGATTCCAATTTCTAGCAGTTAAGCCAAAGTAGAAAAGAATTCTATAGTTTACATGAAATCAAAATAGTATTTAATTAACCCATTCAATCCCAGATATATTCTTCATTCTGATCCAGTCCTCTTGATATTATACTTGATATTAATTCTCTATTTTAGGAAGGTACTTACTTTACTTTCCATTTTAGAAATTTTTTTAGAAACACAGCCTAAGACAATAACTGTGTATGTACACAAAGATATAGATAGCAAATAACTACAAACAAATCCTTAAGAGGCTAGTTAAATAAATCATAATAAATGCATACAATGTGGTCATTACAAATGGTAAGGCACAAAAATATTTAATGGCATGGGAAAATGTTCAGACCACTAAAGGCAAACATAGATTACAAAGGGAATCTACCTGATGAACTCATACATGCAATACATACACACATAAATCCACATAAATACATGCCTACAATTGTTAAGAGACACAAGTACTGGTGCTAGAATGATGTATTAGTTTTCCATTTTCGTTTGATTTTCTAAATTTATTAAATTTATAGTAATAAAAAAACTACAAAATCCATTCTAATTTCTTAAAAGAGTCACATCCAAGTCCTATCTTTTACCTTAAAAAAGAGTAAATTCCTGGCCCTCTACCTTAAGTTATCTTGGAAAATTACCAATTCATAAGAATTTCACAGTCTTTGTATCAACAATAAAACTCCCAAAGTGAGTGGGGAGCCTCATAAAAGTAACATTTTTCTTCTTCAGAATTGAAACTTTTAAAGATTAAAATACAAACACTAAGGTAAACAAAGATCAACATCTGACAATATCATCCAATTCTTAAATTATAACACCTAGTGGCATTTCCATAAAATATTTATCTACATTAGTTCACCAAATTAATAACGAAAATGAGTTTCACAAAAGACTAATATACATACCTACTAATAAAAATTAAAAGAAACTAATAGGCTGTGCCTAAATAGCTCTTTGAAAACTTCCCACTACCTGTACTTTGGTGACAGGTCCTTTCCATCATCAGGAGGTGGCTCTGGCGGCATTATAAATACAGTATGCTCACTTTTCTGTGAATCATCCAGTTCTATCAATCTGGTATCTTCTGCTGAATCAAAATCAACCTGAAAATAATTATTTTTCCCCAATTAATTTGCATACAAACAAGATCTAATTCTGAAACTTCAACCCTTAAAGTCTAAGAAAAACATACCTTCTCTGATTTCTCTGTGCCTTTATCAGGAAACAACTAGAAAAAAAGAAAACAGATTCTTAATGAAAATGTCCACTATGAATTTAATAGACATTTTTATCTTACATTCTGATTTAGAAAAAAACTACCCCTTTTCAGAAAGTACCGGCTGATACAAAACATTGCAAAGTATATTTTTAGGCTAAATACATACTCTTAGGCTAAAGCATAATTTTTTACTTGTGGCTATTAGGATAGAAAACTATTTTGATTAGTCGTTTTGTAAACCTTAAGACAAAAGATGACCAATCACAAGGTTATCTGGCTTCTCAAAAAATTTCATTACTATTAAGCCCCTTTATTAGTGATTGACATTAAGCTTCTCATATAACTGGAAGACACTGGAATATCAATTTTGTAAATAAACAAAAATGTTGAATAGTTTTAATTATATACCTGGAATTTTAGATCACACTGATAGGAGAAAATTATTCAAATCTTCTAAGGCACATGAATCATGAGGGGGCCAAAAAATTTAATGTCATAATATTCTACTTTTTTGGATACAATCTCAAATGTTATATAATATACGGTTTGCATAAACAACTGGCCCCAAGATCTACTTAGCAAAAATAAGAATTATATTAAAAGTTAGGAAAAATTATAACCAAGTCATTGCTGTCAAGAATCAATTTTAACTTCCTTAGGATGGGTGGGTAAAGCTTTAAAATTTAACATATTTCCATCTTCCATTAGAACAAAAGAAACATATTAGGCAAAAGAATTTGGAAAGACATTAAAACAAAAGAACACAACTTCTCTTACCCATAAAACTAAACATTCTTTAATTAAAAAACCTAAATCTTAAAGTAAATCTTATTCATTTAAATTAAAAAAATATAAACTCACAAGGCTCAAGGAAATGTTCTAAGTTTTACAACTCAATAGTTGTAAATGAAAGTGAGATTTAAAGAGAAAATTTACTGGCTGGACATGGTGGCTCATCCTGTAATCCCAAGGATTTGTGAGGCCAAGGTGGGAGGATCGCTTGAGCCCAGGAGTTTGAGACCAGCCTGGGCAATACAGTGAGACCTCATCTCTACTAAAAATTTAAAAAACTAGCCAGGCGTAGCACATGCCTGTAGTCCTAGCTACTCGGAAGGCTAAGGTGGGAGAATCACTTCAGGCAAGAAGTCTGAAGTTGCAATGAGCTATGATCATGCGACTGCAACCCAGCCTGGGTGACAGAATGAGATGCTGTTTCAATCAATGGATCAATCAATAAAGAAGAGAAAACTTGGCTATATGTGGTAGCAACTTGATACCACAAAGAAAATTATTCTTATATTCAGCCCAGAATCAGTAACACATACACACACATACACAATCCTATACTGTCTTCCTTATATCACTCTAGACTAACAATAACAATGATAATTATACAGGTAAGGCAAACTTTTTTTTCTAAACACTAGTATAAGCACAAACTTTTACCTTTTCTATGCAATCATCAAAAAATGCTAATCCAGTATCTTTATCACTTACAAAACTGCATTCTTCAATGAAACGAATAAAAATCTGTGTTTTGGATAAAAGGGTATAGAATTTTGCATAGGCACGATCTCGACTTTTTAAAAACCCTGAGGAAAACAAAATTATAATTAAATTCAAATTTTAAACTGGAATTCGATATTATAGTAAACATTAAACTTGTACTTATCTATATTACATTCTCTTTATCTATATGTATATATATTCACATTTAAAGAGAAGTTTCTACAAGTTGAGTATCCCTTATCTGAAATGCTTGGGACCAAAAGTGTTTCAGATTTCGAATTTTTTTTTTAAGATTTTGAAATATTTGCATGCGCACAATCAGATATCTTGGGGATGAGACCCAAGTAAACAGGAAATTCATTTATGTTTCATATATACATTATACACACAGTCTGAAGGGAATGTTATACAATATTTTCAATGATCTTGTGCATGAAACAAAGTGTGTGTTAAGTACTTACGTGTGGAATTTTCCACTTGTGGCATCATGTCAGCACTCAGAAAGTTTCAGATTCTGGAGCATTCCAGGTTTTGGATTTTCAGATTAGGGAAGCTCAACCTGTAGTAACTACATATATAGCTCCTTCTGCCTAATTAAACCATGAAAAATACTTAACTTCTATCAACCCCTTCACTGAAATCTGAATCCCCTATAAGGAACCTCCAGCTCTACAACTTTTAAGTAGAAATTTCTCTGATACTCTGCACACTCTTGAGTCCACAGTCAATTTCCAAAGAGCCAATGTCCTTCCTCTTTAATGTCACAAGACCATTATTTCTGTATTGTTTTTCAAATTTCTGCTCATTAAAGTTTCAAGCATCTGGCTATTCCACTATTTCCTCTATTAATCGTAGTCCTCTATTAATTTCAGGGACATTCCTTCATTCACTGAAGACCAGGGCATTTGATTCAAAGTCTCCTCCTTTCTAATTCCTACCACCATCATTCTTCCACACCCAGAAGCACAAACCATGAAAACACTTTAGGTTCGTCTTCATTCCTTTTTTTTTTTTTTGAGACAGAGTCTAGCTCTTGTCCCCCAGGCTGGAGTGCAGCGGCGTGATCGTGGCTCACTGCAACCTCTGCCTCCCAGGTTCAAGTGATTCTCTGCCTCAGCCTCCTGAGTAGCTGGGATTAGAGGTGCCCATCACCACACCTGGCTAACTTTTGTATTTTTCGTAGAGACAGGGTTTTACCATGTTGGCCAGCCTGGTCTCGAACTTCTGACCTCAGGTGATCAGCCCGCCTCAGCGTCCCAAAGTTCCGGCATTACAGGCGTGAGCCACTGCACCTGGCCTCTTTTCTTTTAAGAGATGGGTGTCTTGCTATGTTGACAAGGCTGGTCTCGAACTCCTGGCCTCAAGTGATCCTCCCATCTCAGCCTCCCAAATTGCTAGAATTACAGGCATGAGCCACCATGCCCAGCCTTCATTCCTTGATTTTCAATGATCCTATGCTCCATCCTACCTCAATCACCAACTTCAACACACAGTCACAGTCCCTTGACTTTACTTGCTAGCATTCAAAGCAGCATTGCCTTCCAAATCTCTCATTTTCACATCACTCCCAGCCCATTACCTCTGCCTATCCGGTCTCTTTAATTAAGTATTTCTACTAAGTGTTTTAGGGTTTTTTATTGGGGGAGCAGAGAGGGAAGGCTCATTGAAATCTCCAATCCACTGGCCCTTTTACCTCCACATACATCCTCCCATCTTCACTTCTTTCTCTATGTAATACTGATTCCATGCTATATCAATCATTTCAATTACTGTTTTGTCAATACTCTCAGCCCTTTTGCTCTTTTGCTTTTTTGGTTAAACCTACCTAGCATAATCCAGCTCTGGAAGAATGTGCTGCTTGCCTTCTCTGGATCTGTATAAGGATGACTGAGCACAAGTTAAGGGGAAAAAAGTTCCACAACTAGGCAGATCAGAAGCACTTATACCTTCACCCCTGACCAGCAATCCTACTACATTTCTAGAATCAATTTAATTTTCCTTTTCACATGTTTTCACAACTATTTCCTATTTGTATATGCTCTCCCTTCATGTTTTTGTGCCCCCTCCATACTCCGAAATGAGCATACTTTATATTGCAATGAAAATGCAGATCATTAAATAGAAACTATGTATACTATCTCACTACATAACTTACGACTCTTTAACAGTTATCATTTATTCCTTCTGTCTTTTTACAGTGGATATGTCCCTCCTCCTATCTAAGGACAAACAATCACATGACTTCAGGATTCCAGCCCCTTCCAGTGTTCTCGGGATAAATCTCCCTCTCTATTAGCTATTTCTCTCTTTTTTTTTTTTTTCTTTTTTGAGATGGAGTCTTGCTCTATTACCCAGAATGGAGTTCAGTGGTGTAATCTCAGCTCACTACAACCTCCACCTCCCAGGTTCAAGTGACTCTCCTGCCTCAGCCTCCCAAATAACTGGTACTACAGGCATGCGCCACCACTCCCGGCTAATTTTTGTGTTTTTAGTAGAGATGGGGTTTCGCCATGTTGGCCAGGCTGATCTCAAACTCCTGACCTCAAGTGATCTGCCTGCCTTGGCCTCCCAAAATGCTGGGATTACAGGCGTGAGCCACTGTGCCCAGCTCTATTAGCTATTTCTCATCAGCATACTCAAGTCTCTTTTTTCCATCTTAAAAAAAAAAAAAGGAAAGAAAAAAAAAAAAAACTTCGATCTGCTCCTTCCCTTTTTTCTGTAGTTTTACTTTTTATAAAGGGCATGGCCATTCACTTGGTTGGTAAAGGCAAAAACCTCAAAGCCGCTCTTGATATCTCCCACTCTACCTTACATTCCATATTCAATCACCAGGTTCTACTTGATCTAATTCCTTAAAAAATCACTCTTCTAGTCACACTATCATCAATTAATCCAGGTCACCTCTAATAATCCCTAGAACCAATGTGGCTACTTCCTAAATAGTAGATCCATGCTTCAATGCCTCCAGTGCAATCTCTGTATGGAAGCCAAGGAGATTCTTCTTTTTAACATTTCAAAGAGTGATTTTTGTAAAAAATGCAAATCTGATCCTATTACCTAATGAAATATCCTTTACAGGCTTCCAATTACTCTTAGGATAAAAACTGAAACCAGCACTAATCCTAAAACATCCTGCATAACCTGGTTAATGCCACCATTTCAAACATGGTTTTCTCTGCAGCCTTTCTTTCTTTGATGCTGTGGTCCTGATTCCCATCCCTTTTAGATACTAATTAGTAGAGAAAAGCTTAAATAAAATAGAAATAAATTACTCTCCACAAGTTATAATGAAAAGGCTTTCTTTCCTTCTAGTGGATCCAGGCAATGATCAGCAAAGGCTGCTAAACCAAATAAGTCAAAGGCTAACGGGTGAACTACAATGAATGAATGAGGCTGACAACACCTTAAACCTATTAGGAACACTAAAAGTACGACAGTCAGACATGTATGTGCCTCTCAAGATGATGCAATAGGAAGAAGTGAGCACCATGTATTTTGGCACTTCTTGCCAAGATAATTAAACCTGAATCTAACCAAGCCGCTAGATCTGCACTGTTTAATTCAGTAGTCACTATCTTGATATGGCAATTTAGCACTTGAAATGTAACTGATCCAAATTAAGACACACTGTAAGTAAAAAATACATGCCAGAATTGAAAGATGTGGGCCAAGCACAGAGGCTCACGCCTGTAATCCCAGCATTTTGGAAGGCCAAGGCAGGCGGATCACCTGAGGTCAGCAGTTCGAGACCAGTCTTGCCAACATGGCTAAACCCCGTCTCCACTTAAAATACAAAAATTAGCCAGGCTTGGTGGTACACGCCTGTAATCCCAGCTAATCGGGAGGCTGAGGCGGGAGAATCACTTGAGCCTGGGAGGCAGAGGTTGCAGTGAGCCAAGATTGCATCACTGCATTCCACCTGGGCAACAGAGCAAGACTGTCTTAAAAAAAAAAAAAAAAAAAGATGTTTCTGGAAAAAAATGTAAACGATTTCATCAATAATTTTAAAAATCAGATTACATGCTGAAATGCTACTATTTTCCCCCTATTTTTCACTTTTTTATTGTGGTTACTAAAATAATTTTAAATTTCATATGTGGCTTACATTATATTTCTACTGGACACTGCAGCTCTTGAACCTACCACAAGTTTACAGGCAATACAAGTGGAAGAAGAAATGGTAAACAACAACATAAGGATAAAATAAGCCAAAACCACATATACAAAATTCCTAGTTAATTACTATTGCTTTTTAGACCCAAACTTAAAAGTAGCACACCAAAGTACCTTAGGACACTAATATTCCTTGTTATTTCTTCAAGGAATATTTCTCAGACCTAACTAGCACTCTCACTGTAATCAATACTTTCCTTCAAAACACACTTATTAAGTAGTTAGTATTTACATTTTTTTCTTGTCTAATGTCTGTGTCCCCTAGTAGACCAAACGCTGAACTGTTTACAATAAAACTTTAGGGCCTGAAAACTGAGTAAATATCTTTTCAAATTCCTTTAGTGATGTCACTCCCGTACAATCCGTATTCTTCATCTGGCATTTACAACTACCCACAATCTGAGCCCTAATCTTATTTTCAGCCTTATCTTCCACAGCACCTCTAAAGCTCATCACTCTAGTCAAATTGTACCATGTAATCTTTTTTCCCAAATGTGCTGTCATGAGTGAAACTGTGTCCCCCTCAAAATGTATATATATATACACACACACATATATTTGAGATGAAATTTCAGTCTTGTTGCCCAGGCTGGAGTACAGTGATCTCGGCTCACCACAACCTCTGCCTCCTGGGTTGAAGAGATTCTCCTGCCTCAGTCTCCTGAGTAGCTGGGATTACAGGCATGTGCCACCATGCCTAGCTAACTTCTGTATTTTTAGTAGAGACGGGGTTTCGCCATGTTGGTCACACAGATCTCAAACTCCTGACCTCAGGTGATCGGCTTGCCTTGGCCTCCCAAAGTGCTGGGATTACAGGCATGAGCCACTGTGCCTGGCCCAAAATTTGTATATTAAGTTCCTAGCCTCTAGTACCTCGGAATGTAACTATTTGGAGATAGGGTCTTTAAAGAGGTAATTAAGCTAAAATGAGGATTATGGGGTAGACCCTAGTTCAGTAAGACTGGTAAGAAGAGGATATTTGGACATAAGACAAACACTGAAGGAAGACCACATGGAGAAAACAGCTATCTACAAGCCAAGGGAAGAGGCTTCAGAAGAAACCAAACCTGCTAACCACCTTCATCTCAGTTTAACCTTCAAAACCACGAGAAAATAATTTCTGTTGTTTAAGCCACCTAGTCTGTGGTATTTTGTTACGGCAGACCCAGCAAACTAATCTGCAGGCCTTGTGCTTTAGATCTTGATGCTACTTCCATTTTGTTATTACCATGAATGATAATAGCTGTTATCATGAGCATTTTAAAGTACTTGTACTAGTTGCTTCATACATATTTTCTCATTTAATCTGCACAACGATGAAGTAGATATAGCCCCATTTTATTAATGAGAACACTTTTATTATTTTTTAATTTTTTTGAGACAGAGTTTCACTTTCACTCTTGTCACTCAGGCTGGAGTGCAATGGCACAATTTTGGCTCTCTGCAACCTCCGTCTCCCGAGTTCAAGTGATTCTCCTCCCTCAGCCTCCCAAATAGCTGGCATTACAGGCACACACCACCACACCCGGCTAATTTTTAAATTTTTCGTAGAGGCAGAGTTTCATCATGTTGGCCAGGGTGGTCTTGAACTCCTGACCTCAGGTGATCTGCCTGCCTTAGTCTCCCAAAGTGGTGGGATTACGGCGTGAGCCACTGCGTCCGGTCGAGAAAACTTTAATAAGCTCCATGAAGACGTTATAAATAACAAAGTAGAAATTCTAACTCAGATTTGACTCTTAATGCCTATGGACTTCCAGAAAGCCTTTCCTGTTCTTCTCCATTTATCTCCATTCTACCCATTCTTCTAAGTCATGCTTCTTCCATGAAGTCTTCCAAAATACCCATTTTGAAATACTGGAATATTTGGAAGAATATCCCTTTTTTTTCTGAACTCTTAAAACTTCCAAATTAAAACTGTGTAAAATATGTTTTCTTGACTACTTGTTCTATTTTTAAAATATTTTAATTATTTTCCATTTAAGACCCCATAGAGCTAGGTTTTATACTTCTTTATATTCCTACATAATAACTAGCCAGTAAGTGGTAACTAAATATTTAAGTGGTAAGTTATCTTAAAGCAGAAAAGATAAAGGACAAAAGGATTAATGGGAAAATACAGATTTTTTTTTTTTTTTTTTTTTTTTTTTTTTGAGACGGAGTCTTGCTCTGCCGCCCAGGCTGGAGTGCAGTGGCCGGCTCTCAGCTCACTGCAAGCTCCGCCTCCCGGGTTCACGCCATTCTCCTGTCTCAGCCTCCCGAGCAGCTGGGACTACAGGCGCCCGCCTCGTCGCCCGGCTAGTTTTTTGTATTTTTTTTTTAGTAGAGACGGGGTTTCACCGTATTAGCCAGAATGGTCTCGATCTCCTGACCTCATGATCCGCCCGTCTCGGCCTCCCAAAGTGCTGGGATTACAGGCTTGAGCCACCGCGCCCGGCCAGATTTTTTAAAAAAGTAATCACTAGGTAAAAAGCACAGAAAAGTAAAATAATTTCAAATAAATATTGATATAGATGTAAGATTGCTACTACATATATAACAGTAGCTGAATAACAACAAAAATCTCTATAATTCCCTAAAACAAAACATACTAAAAATAATATGTTTTTCCCTGGAACAAAGCTACATTAGTCAAAAATGTTTAAAATGTGGTGCCCTTATTGCACAAACTAATTGTAAAGCCAAAAGTGTACACATCTGGCCAAGTGCTGTGGCTCACACCTGTAATCCCAGCATTTTGGAAAGCCGAGGGAGGAGGATCACTTGAGGCCAGGAGTTTGAGTCCAGCCTGGCCAACATAGCAAGACTCCACTCTATTAAAAAAAAAAAAGAAAAAAAAGTGTACAAATCCAAGAACTATGCAAAATTGAGGAAATACCTGAAGGCAAATCTCCAGTTATGTTCTACTAAGATAAGTGACAAGGTATCGTAAATACAGGTAACATCTTCGACTTTTCATAATTAAATATGTCTAGTTTCAGATTTCTCAGGAAAAAAATGGGCCATAAAAATTATAAGAAATTCTAGTCATAAAGTTGGGTTACAAATACATGGAAGTTCATTATATTTGAATGTGAATTCGTAATAATTTATACAGTAAGTATTTCTTGGCAGCAACATCAAATATAAAATATTGTCACTTCAATAAAAGGAATTGTACTTTCAGTGCTACCCACCCTGTCGGTCAAACAATGAATCAGCAGCTGTGGCTTTATTTGAAGGAGCCTCTGTGATTGGTCTGAGAAATGTTCTATATCCTTTTAAAATAGATGCCATAAAGCGTAAAAATGCCTCTTGAATTTCCATCTCAAGCTGTGTCATCTTCTTTTGCCAGGAGAAATCTGCTTCAATTGGAGTCATGTCAATCGCTGAGCCTTCTTGAGTTTTTCGGTGAACTAACAAAGGAAAAAAAACAGAAAATGGTATTACGTTAAATTTAAGAAGAATTTTCTCGTATACATTCCTTCATCAATAGTATTCCTTTTCCCTCACATTACCTGAAGACAGCTGGGGATACAATTTCTTTAAGGTGCTAAGTAGATTTTTGCATGGCTTTTTGGGAAGTTGCTTCCAGTTCATGTTCTTCTTTTCATCTGATCTATTAAATCAGAACAAAATTCATAAAATGTGTTATTTATAATCTGCTTTTACTAAACAAAATTCTTGCATTAACCTAAAACTAGAAAATGGAAAAGATGTTTTTACTGCAGTCATAACTGATGCAAACAGTTTGAATAAGTGAATTTCAAGGAAGTTCTCTTTTCATTCAACCAACCTCTGTCAAATTTAGCCATCTCATTCTAACCTTCCAACATATATTTTCAATGCTGGAGTCAGGAATACGACACTGACGTCTAGCTTCAAAAATTACATTTTAGAATTATAATATTCTGAGAGTCAAATCTAGTTGACTTGAGACTTCAAACTACCTACTGGTAGGCTTCTAAAATGCTGTGTGCCCAAAGAGAAAAATTGGAATTTAAGTAAGGATTAAAAGTATATGTAGTTCATCCAGCCCTCACAGTTAAAAATAAATTAATCATAACACCATTATTCAATATAATCTATGATCATGAAACAACAAAAACCAAAGCCAGACCACTCTGGCCAACACGGTGAAACACCGTCTCTACTAAAAGCACAAAAATTAGCCGGGTGTGGTGGTGTGTGCCTGTAATCCCAGCTACTCAGGAGGCTGAGGTAGAATAATCACTTGAGCCTAGGAGGTGGTGGTTGCAGTGAGCCGAGATTGCGCTACTGCACTCCAGCTTGGGCAACAGAGCAAGACTCTGCCTCAAAAAACAAAACAAAACAAAACCAAACCCAAAGCCATAGAGATGACCATTTTTAAAGGTATTACTAAAAGCTTCTGTTTCCAAAACTTTATATTCCAAAAATACAAAATATATATATCTGTGTGTGTGTGTGTGTGTGTGCGCGTATATATATATATATTCCAAGAATATAAGAATATAAAATACAGCGGACAGAACTGCCTAAAAAGCCCTCTTTTTACAAAAGTTAGCATAAATATAACAAATGTTCTTTAAAATTTATGGCTAAGCTGGCAAGAAAATCGGGGAAATCTTCAGGGGTTGAAAACCCAGAGTAACACCAAGGCCACATCTGCCCTGAGGATTAATAGACAGCCTTGGATATTAAAGGCTTCTCACAGAACAGGAGACCAAGTTTCAGTCTCACCAAGAAGTATGTTAGAACTGAAACTTCCAAATAAAACTGGTACGCTTAAAAGGCTGACTCCGCTTTTTCTTCTTTTTTTCTTTTTTTTGAGACAGAGTCTCACTCTGTCGTCCAGGCTGGAGTGCAGTGGTATGATCTCAGCTCACTGCAACCTCTGCCTCCCAGGTTCAAGCAATTCTCTGGCCTCAGTCTCCTAACTAGCTGGGATTACAGGGGAGCGCCACCACGCCCAGCTAATTTTTTATTTTAGTAAAGACAGGGTTTCATCATGTTGGCCAGGCTGGTCTCGAACTCCTGACCTCATGTGATCCCCCCACCTCGGCCTCCCGAAGTGCTGGGATTACAGGCATGAGCCATCGCACCCAGCCTGATTCTTTTTTTAACCCAAAATGCTACAATTCTAAGCCTTTTCCCTAAGTCAGTGAATTGCTTAGGTTTCTCTAAATGTAGCATGACATAATGAAAAAGGCAGAGATTCCAGCTTTAGGATCAACCTGGAATCCTGGTTGTACCTTTATATTAGCTGATTAATGAAATTAATAAATTTAATAAAAATTTAATTTTTAATAAAAAGTTAAATTATTTTTTATTTTAATCATGTTCTATTTTATAGTATTGTTCTTTAGTACTCAGTGCAGTTCACATGTAGCTTTTTTCTAAGCAAGTGATTGCATTTTGGAATCTTTTTTTGCATACTTTACATCTTTTAATAAAGTATGTCAATTTTTTTTTAACTTCAATAGGTTTTGGGGGAACAGGTGGTATCTGGTTACATGAATTAGTTCTTTAGTGATGATTTCTGAGATTTAGGTGCACCCATCACCCAAGTAGTATACACTGTACCCCATGTGTAGTCTTTGCTTTGTCGCCCAGACTGGAGTGCAGAGGTGCGATCTTGGCTCACTGCAACCTCCGCCTCCCGGGTTCAAGCGATTCTCCTGCCTCAGGCTCCCAAGTAGCTGGGACTACAGGCGTGTGGCACCATACCCAGTTAATTTTTTGTATTTTTAGTAGAGACAGAGTTTCACCGTGTTAGCCAGGATGGTCTCGATCTCCTGATCTCGTGATCCGCCTGCCTTGGCCTCCCAAGGTGCTGGGGCTACAGGCATGAGCCACTGCGTCTGGCCTCATGTGTAGTCTTTTATTCCTCAACCCCCTCCCACCCTTTCCCCCAAGTCCCCAAAGTCCATTGCATAATTATTCACCCCCCGGCCCCACCCCGAGGGGAAGTCTCACTCTGTTGCCCAGGCTGTAGTACAGTGGCACAATCTCAGCTCACTGCAACCTCTTCCTTCCAGGTTCAAGCGATTTTCCTGCCTCGGCCTCCCAAGTAGTTGGCATTACAGGCACATGCCACCACACCTGACTAATCATTGCGTCATTCTTATGCCTTGTGCCCTCATAGCGTAGCTCCCTCAGCTTGAATTTTGATTAGGGGAGGGATCTCCCCTGAGAATTCATTACTGTATGCCTGCCAACTAATGGGTTATGAGTTTGACTGCACACTACTGGCATGGCACAAGAAACTGTAAGTCAAAATAACTAACTTCAAGTGCTCCCTGGCTTAATGCCACCAGAATGGAAGCAAACATAATATCCTCTCTGTAAGAATAAATATCTAATAAAAGAGCTAACACTTCCTTTGTGCCTGGTACTGTTAAAAGACATATTTTAACATCTCTTGAAACTGTGTCTTAAAAGTGATGGCATGTCAAGTTTAACTTTGATCAAATTATCTCATTTTATGTCATCGCTGTCTAATATTTTAGTGCTATCTTTTAACCCCCTCCCCCAAATAAAATATTGTCATTATTGTCTGGATTATCATCCATTTGTAATCTGGCTCTGACATTTACTATCTGTGTGACTTTGTATAAATCACTCAACTCATCTGTTACTCAATTTTCTGATCTACAAAATGAGGACTGATAATGTACCTAATACACAGGGCTACTGTAGGTAGATGAAATGCATCTCATCTAACCTAAAGGGCCATTAATTGTAAAATTCATTGTTTTTGTACCAGTAAGAGTAAGAGGATGTTGCCAATTAAAGTATTTTAAAGTCTACTTTACTGCTTGAAAAAGGAGTAAAATATTAATTTCAAGTTCTAAGCACCCATATTAAAAAATTGAGAGGAATCATTAAAGGAACATAAATATGAAATTATACATATACACACACACACATATACACATAATATAACATTTAGGTAAGTAGATGGGGAAAAAACAGAATAATTCATTCAATCTGAAAGAGAGAAAAGAATAACAGCAAAACAAAAAGGACAAAATGAGACAGAAATATTCAAATATATAACAATACATGTAAGTTAATGGATTCTTCAATAAAAAGACAAACGTTAGATTGGGTTTCTAATGCCAGTTATATACTATACACAGAATATCTGAAATTAAAAGGATGGGAAAAGATATACCAAAGATGATATATCTAAAATAATGTATTAATGAGAAGAAAAGCACAAACTAACAACAAGAGCATCAGTGATTTTTTTTAAAGTAGCTACAAGATAAAAGTATTCATTCAACTGCAGAACTATTTTGAACTTGAGTGTCCCTCATAACACAGCCTTAATTAAGTACATAAAGCAAATGTCCAAATAACTATAAAATGCAACTGACAAATCCACCATCACACTGGGAGTTTTAAAACTTTAATATGATCACACAGCTCAAAAATGACTTAAAACACATACACACATCCTTGTTCCACGTCTGATCAGTTCCCTCACCCCCATAATACATAATCACTAGTTTCTTGAGCATATTTTAATGTGTCTTTATTCCAAAACTAGCAGATACAAGTAAATATAACTATTCCCTCCCTTTTCTTCTGCACAAGTAGCAGCACACTGCAATACGCAACTACCACCTTGATTTTTTTCATTTAATAATGTATCTTTTGTAGCCAGACAGGGTGGCTCACACCTGTAATCCCAGCACTTTGGGAGGCTGATGTAGGCATATCACTTTAGGCCAGGAGTTTGAAACCAGCCTGGCCAACGTGGCGAAACCCCATCTCTGTCATAACTACTCAAATGTGCTGTTGCATCATGAAAGCAGGCATGGACCATATGTAAATGAATGAGCATGCCTCTGTTCCAGTAAAACTTTATTTACAAAAACAAGCTTTGGGCCAGATGTCAATCCCTGCTGTATACCAATAATCATAATTTATGATAAACTGCTCAAAGCATCCCCTTTGAAATTAGAAACAAGACAAGATACCAACTATAACTACTTATATTCAACATTACACTAGCGATCCTAGCTGGAGAACTAAGACAAAAAATTTTAAAATACATTAGGATAGTATAAGTAGAGAAATGTGATGTTTATAGGCAGAAAATTGAAGATAATATACAAATTAAGAGAATTCAACTAAGTTGCTAGATATAAGGCCGCTACATAAAAACCAACTACATTTCCCAGCAACAAGTAGAAAGTCTAATTAAAAACACCATTTACAGTAGCAATAAAAACTGAAAGATACTTAGGAACAAATAAGTCTAACAAAAGATGTGAATTATCTTTCTGGAGAAAACACAAAGTTTACTGAAAAATTTTGAAAGATCAATGAAGTGAAATACCACATTCATGGGTCATATTTCTTGTGCATATTTTCAATGTGTGTCAAAAAGGTATCATCTGCCTCCAAACGAATCTATAAATACAATAAAATTCTAACAAAAATGCCAATGTAATTTTGTGTAGAGCTTAACAAGATGGTATTAAAATTTATATGGAAAAACAAAAGACCAAATAGAGTGAAAACAATTTTCAAAAATAACAGGAGTAAGGGGATTCGCCATGGACACTGCCAAAAAAAGGTCTCATACCATGACTTTTTAAAACAGTTTTATTAAGATATAAAGTCATATGCCATACAACTCACCCATGTGACGTGTGCAATTCAATGGTTTTTATTATATTCACGGAATTGTGTAACCACCACTACAATCAATTTTTTTTTTTTTTTGAGATGGAGTTTTGCTCTTGTTGCCCAGGCTGGAGTGCAATGACGCAATCTCATATCACTGCGACCTCTGCCTCCCGGGTTCAAGCAATTCTCCTGCCTCAGCCTCCCGAGTAGCTGGGATTACAGGCATGCGCCACCACGCCCGGCTAGCTTTGTTATTTTAGTAGAGATGGGGTTTCTCCATGTTGGTCAGGCTGGTCTCAAACTCCCGACCTCAGAAGATCCACCCACCTCAGCCTCCCAAAATATTGGGATTACAGGCGTGGGCCACTGCTCCCAGCCTACAAGCAATTTTAGAATATTTTCATCACCTCAAAAAGAAATCCCATAGTCACTTAGTTTCCAATACTCCCATCCTCTCCATTCCAAGGCAATCACTAATCACTACTTTCTGCCTCTAGAGATTTGCCTGCTTTGGACATTTCATGTAAATTAAATCATAATATAAGGTCTTTTAACATAATGTTTTCAAGGTTCATTCATGTTGTAGACAACTTAATTTTAAAGCCATTAAGATAGTATAATACTGGCAAGAGATTGAAAAAAAATCAAAGGAAAAGAATAAGATCGGATATGTATCTATACAAATACAGAAAGCGGTATGTCCCATCAAGTGTAGCTGAATTAAATAACTAAATGAGACACGTAAACCTCACAACTTAAAAAATAACCATGATAGTATTTCACGGCCTCAAGGTGAAATATTTCATATATAAGAATCAAAAACAGTACTCCATAAAGAGAAATTTAAAATTTGATAAATTAAAATAAGTCTCTTTATCAAAAGACACCAAAAACAGAATGGAATGACAGGTCACAATGTGGGAGAAGCTATTTGGAATGCATACAGCAGACCAATAATTAATTCCTGATTATATATACAATTTCTACAAATCAAAAGAAAAAGACAATCGAACAGCAAAACGCACCAACAAAAGGAACATCCAATTCATAGGAGAGGAAAACCAAGGAGCACAAAGGTATGAAAATGCTCCATTTGCTACTAATTAAGGAAATGTGAATTAAAGCCACAGTGAAATACCATTACCATCAAATTGGTAAAAAATGTAAAAGTCTGACCACAAGTGCTGGCAAGGATATGAAACAAAGAGAACTTTCATCTGCTGAGGATGGAGTAAACTTGGGAGAGTAATCTGATATTAGTTATTAAGTTGAAAATGCTCATTCCCTACCAAGCAACATTAGCGCTTCCAGGTATATACGTCAGAGGAATTCCTGAGCATACACTCAAGGAAATATATACAACGATAATCAGAACAGCCTTGTTCCTAACATCAAAGATCTAGATACAACCTAAATGTCCATCGACATTGATCACCATTGAAAATGAACTGGATGAACCTCACAAAGAATGGTAAGCAAAAAAGCAATTCACAGAAAACTATTCAAGTAGAAAAAAATTTGTAAGTATGCAAAACAAAATTTTATTTAGATTAATACATATATAATAAATGTTTTAAAAATACATGTATATGATAAACTCCAAATCTAAGATGATGGTTGGATTTGGAATTTATCCAAGATGATGGTTGGATCTGGAGCTCCTCTCTGGGAGACAGAAACAAAATATCGTTATGGAAGACTATCTAGAGATTTCAAATTTATTGCTAATATTTTCTTTCTTTTTTTTTTTTTTTTGAGACAGTCTCCCTCTGTCGCCCAGGCTGGAGTGCAGTGGCGTGATCTCCGCTCACTGCAACCTCCGCCTCCTGGGTTCAAGCAATTCTCTTGCCTCAGACTCCCAAGTAGTGGGGATTATAGCTGCCCACCACCATGCCTGGCTAATTTTTGTAGTAGAGACGTGGGGATTATAGCTGCCCACCACCATGCCTGGCTAATTTTTGTAGCAGAGACGGAGTTTCACCATGTTGGCCAGGTTGGTCTCAAACTCCTGACCTCAGGTGATTCATCTGCCTCGGCCTCCCAAAGTGCTGGGATTACAGGTATGAGCCACCGTGCCCGGCCTATTAATAAAGTTGTGGTGAATAGATACAAGTTATTTACATTATTCTGTACAATTTGGAGGCTTTTTTTTTTTTTTTTTTGGAGACAGAGTCTTGCTCTGTTACCCAGGCTGCAGTACAGTGGGGTGAACATAGATCACTGCAGCCTCGACCTCCTGGACTAAAGTGATCTTTCCTCCTCAGCTACCTGTGCAGCTGGAACTACGGACACGCACCACCACTCCTGGCTAATTTTTTATTTTATATAAATGGAGTCTCACCATGTTGCCCAGGCTGGTCTTAAACTCCTGGGCTCAAGTGATTCTCCAGCCTCAGCCTCCGAAAGTACTGAGATTACAGGTGTGAGACACTACACCTGGGCACATTTTATAATTATTTAAACACAACTGAGCAGGCCAGGCATGGTGGCTCACGCCTGTAATCCCAGCACTTTGGGAGGCCAAGGTGGGTGGATCACCTGAGGTCAGCAGTTTAAGACCAGCCTGGCCAACATGGTGAAACCTCATCTCTACTAAAAATACAAAAAAATTACCCAGGTGTGGTGGCACGCACCTGTAATTCCGTTACTCAGGAGGCTGAAGCAGGAGAATCACTTGATCCCGGGAGGCGGAGACCGCAGTGAGCCAAGATTGCACAACTGTAACTCTGTTGCCTGGGCAACAGAGTGAGACTCTGTCTCAAAATAAATAAATAAATAAATACAATTGAGCAAACACTTCAAATTTGTTTTAGAAAATAATGTTTTGATTACCAGAAGTTTTATAAAAGTTACTCAAAACTGGGCAAAATTAAGAATCTCCATATTATTTTATTTGGAATAATAAATAAAACAAGGTAAAAAATCTGAGTATTAACTTCACAAATAATCATTTCTAAAAGCAACACCACGAATACATTCCTGAAATAATTGTTTTTCAGGGAGAGTAGCCTATAAACAATAAAGTGTGTACTACAAAAAACTATTTAATTCATTCAAGTTGTTCATTACTTTCAAGCTGTAAGTAAATCTAAATATACATAAGGAGCTACTACAGTTATACAGTTTCAAAATACAATGGTAGATCCGTGTCAAAATTATATTTTAAGTTACAGCAAATGTTTTCTTCCTTCTTTAGGCTATTTTTTTGGTTCATATAAAAATATTTTCCCAACGAATTCTACTGTTGGAACTATTTAGGCCTCACCTAAAATATTTCTCTATTCACTTTCTACCAATCTCAAACAGTAAAGAATAAGTGTTCCACACCCTGGAAGTTGGCACCAACATAAGAAAATTTTTAATACTTACTGTCCTTTCCCACTTTTGGTGGGGGAAGGGGTAACCCTTAAACATCCATCCAGAACTATTCCTTTTATTAATGTAGTTTGCTACTCTCTGAACCCTCAGCTGTACCACTGCTGTACTTATCACCTTCAGCAAACACAAATTATAACTGATTTTTAATATAAATTTCTATGCAGTAAAGAACAGATCCTTATAAAATTCAAATCCTGACAGCGAAACAAATGGTATAATATCACTCTATACTGTAACTAAACTTTATCTCCAATGGGTAAACCCATTTTACTTACATATGGATTTTGAATTAAACCTAGAAAGCATATCGTCTCTCGAGCTCTGAAAGCAGTGTTTAACCATTACTTTTCAAACTCATAGTCTCTTCTGATAAACCTAAACATCTCCTGCTTACATTTAACATTGTCATCCAGATATAAACTATCATAATATTGAACTTTTTTTTTTTCCAAATCACACAGCGTTCTCAGATTCTGATACCTGCCCTGGTTGAGAGCCATTGTATTTAAGAGGAAGATTTAACAACTACCAAAAATAGCATATTTCTAGATGCTTTCAAAGAACTGTAACTCTATATAGTGAAAAACATAAATGGGAGATAATATAAAATGAATCAACTTACACATACAACATGTTCGTATCCAAGTCAATGCAAACAACATCTTGTGGTGGGTCATGAAGATCAAAATACCTTGAGTCAACTCCAACTATAAACGGTAAAGGTGCACTAAGCACTGCAGCCAGTGAAAGAGGACAAAGGGGAATATATGGGCACTGCCACTGAAATGGAAAGATCATCTGGGAAAAAAGTTTTAAAAAATTAACCAAATTTTAAATTTGCAATAAAAATTATATAAGTAACTAGTATTACTGAAAAGGGATCATTGAAAAGCAGTTAAAATCACTGTTTTGTTTACCTTAAACTTCATTCCAAAACTAAATGACTATAAAACACTACTAAGCAATACTATGAACAAATGTAATTAAAATTTTCAAGTCATGACGATGATCATTAAACACAATAAAAATACTAACAGCTTTTTGCATGTTAATTCTTCTAGTATCTATACAAAGCCCACATTCCAATTTTATGGAGTCAAAATAAGATAAAATGGCCCAAAATATCATAAAACAAACTTATTATCTTTAACTCTTACACATTTCATTCACCTATTAATTCTCAAAATTACCTCAGATCAAAATCCAACTAAAAGCATCAAGGATTTGAAAAAAAAAAAAAAAAAACTAATTACTATCTAGGGAATGCTAATAGTTAATTAAAGAGTTCAACAAAAATAAATTCATAACTGTTCAAATAAACATCAGTGATGTCTGGCATCTTAAAAATACTGTCAATAGGCTGGGCACGGCAGCTCACGCCTATAATCCCAGCACTTTGGGAGGCTGAGGCGGGTGGATCACTTGGGGTCAGGAGTTTGAGACCAGCCTGGCCAACATGTAGAAACTCTGTTTCTACTAAAACACAAAAATTAGCTGAGTGTGGTGGTGCATGACTGTAATTCCAGTTATTCTGGAGGCAGAGGCAGGAGAATCGCTTGAACCTAGGAGGCGGAGGTTGCAGTGAGCAGAGTTTGCACCACTACACTCCAGCCTGGGCAACAGAGCAAGACTCTGTTTCAAAAAAAAAAAAAAGAAAAAGTCAATATATAAAATATTCCTCTATCTAGACATGATGAGACAGAAAAAGAAAAAAGAGAAAAAAACATTTCTCAAGAATCTTTACCTGTTTTCCTTTACAAAGCTTTACTTCAATTGTATCATTTGTGCTTTTCTTAAAAAAAAAAAAAAGTTTTGATGTTTTTTAAAAAAAGACTAAAACATGTTAAGGCCAAATGCAGTGACTCTCAACACTTTGGGAGGCTGAGGCAGGAGGACTGCTTGAGGCCAGGAGTTCAAAGCCAGCCTGGACAACAGAGTGAGACCCTCATCTCCATAAAAAATAGATAAATAAATGAATAAATTTTACAAAAAAAAATTTAATAATTAGCTAGTACTAAAATTTTACTGATGATAATTTTTTTTCTTCTACTATAAAAATCCCTGTTATCTTTTAAGGTCGAGTTCAATTATCACCCTTATCTGTCATCATTCACCCCAAAGAAATGCCTATAATACTTACTACCTCTGCCAGCTATTACAAAGGGTTATTCAGGATTGGAATTTTGTCTTCAAACATTTACTTAATATTTGAGCACTTGCTATGTACCAATTACTGTTCTTCATAACGAGATCTTAACAATAAATGAAAGATCACTCTCCTCATGAGGTTAATAGTTTAGGATAAGAGTCAGCAACTTTTTCTGTAGAAGACAGTAAATATTTTAGGCCTTGTGAGCCACATTGTCTCTGTCACAACCATTTAACTCTGCTGTCACGCATGAAAGCAGTCATAGGCAATATATGAATAAATGGCCTATGTTCCAATAAAACTTTATAGAAACAAGTGGCAGGCAGGATTCGGCCATCATTTGCAAACACCTTGTCTAGCAGAAAGAGAGAAAATAAATGAAAGACATAATAAATAAAATATTATGTTACAGGTTGAACATCCCTAACCTGCAAATTCAAAATCCAAAGTACTGCAAAATCCAAAACTTTTTGAGCACCAACATGACACAGAAAATAAATTGCTCATAGAAGCATTTAGGACTTCAGATTTTTAGATTAGGGATGTTCAACCAGCGTGTATTCTGCAAACATGCCAAAATCTAAAAAAATCCTAAATCCAAAGCACTTCTTTCCAAGCATTTTAGACAAGGGATACTCAACCTGTATGTCAGGAAGTAATAAGTGCTATGGAAAAAAAAAAAAAAGGAAAAGTAAAGCCAAGTGAAGGACATTAGAGTTCAGAGCAGGAGAGAGTAAAAGCAGGTTGTATTAGGACAAACAGGACAGGCCTCATTAATAAAGTGACAACAGAGCTGAAACCTGAAGAAGGTGAGAGATTTAGCCAACGGGATATATAAGAGAAGAGTGCTTCAGTGAGAAGGAACAGCTAGGGCAAAGGCCTTAAGGCATGGGGAATGCCTAATGCTCCCAGGACGGTAAGGCCAGAATGCTGGAGAAGAATGAGCAAGATGAAGAGTAGTGGAAAATAAGATCAGATTGCTGAGGGGCAGAGCCACTCACAAAGGACCCTGCAAGGACTTCAGATTTCTTGAGTGACAATTACCTTCTATTCAACAAAAGGTGTGTTACACCTGCAACTATCTAAGAAACCTTAGAAAAAAAGCTATGTGCTAGCAAAACATGATATCCTTCTCTTCACCTTTGCCTTTTGCAACACTATAGGGTCACTTTTTATAAAGTACTTGTACATTTCACCAATCTTTGCTATGGGTCTCCATTAATTCTTTGATATTTAAATCATTCTCCTTTTGAAGCATTTGTTTTGTGACCATTCTTTTCCATGTTCTCTTCTTCAAATAGTAATTGGCATAACTACCAAATCATGACTTATAAATAATTTTGCATGCAATTCAGACAGCTCTCCAACATCAGTTGCATAAACCTCATATACTCTGGCATTTTTCATATGATTACCAATTCCATGGGCACTTTTTTCAACTGTTCTTGCACCATATTAGTGAAATCCATCAAGAGACTTGGCCACCACGATTCTGACAAAGGGGATTGAATAAACACTACTGTTTTAGTAAAGAATATTTGGGTGGGAACTTTTTTTTTTTTTTGAGACGGAGTCTTGCTCTGTCGCTAGGCTGGAGTGCAGTGGTGCAACCTCAGCTCATAGCAACCTCCACCTCCCGGGTTTAAGCGATTCTCCTGCCTCAGCCTCCCGAGTAGCTGGGACTACAGGCATGCGCCACCACGTCCAGCTAATTTTTGTATTTTTAGTGGAGATGGGGTTTCACCATGTTGGCCAGGATGGTCTCGATCTCTTGACCTTGTGATCCACCTGCCTTGGCCTCCCAAAGTGCTGGGATTACAGGCGTGAGCCACTGCGCCTGGCCTGGGTGGGAACTTTCTAAAACTGGTCAGTTCATTAACAAATATTTTCATATTCTAACAACTTTTGCCTTCACACACAACTGTGATGACCTGGAAAAGTAATACTTAATGAGGATCCTCTTAGAAGTTGTCTCCTATGGTTACTATTGTTTTCAGTCCTAACAGCACTTCTCCAACCAGATTAAGATCTTGGAGACATATCCCATTTGTTGTTTTAACAAGTATTTATTGAGGGCCTACTCTGTGCTAGGCAACTGTAACAAGTGCTGAAAATACAGGAATAAACAAGAGATTAGGTCCTTACTCCCAGGAGACTTACATTCTTAAAATGGGGAAGGGAAGAGAGGAGAGTCAGCTATTTTAAATTAAACAACTAATGGAGAACTGGAATATCTAAAGTTCTATACAATGACCTATAAAGCCCTATACAATCAGACTTCATTCTTTTCTTTCTTTTTTTTTTTTTGAGATGGAGTCTCACTCTTGTTGCCCAGGCTGAAGTGCAATGGTGCCATCTCAGCTCACCGCAACCTCCACCTCCTGGGTTCAAGTAATTCTCCTGCCTCAGCCTCCCAAGTAGCTGGGATTACAGGCATGTGCCACCACACTCAGCTAACTTTGTATTTTCAGTAGAGAGGGGTTTCTCCATATTGGTCAGGCTCGCCTCGAACTCCTGATCTCAGGTGATCCGCCTACCTCAGCTTCCCAAATTGCTGGGATTACAGGCGTGAGCCACTGTGCCTGTCAATCAGACTTCATTCTAAGTGCAACGGGAAGCCAAAGGGTTTTAAGCAGCGAACAACTTTAATAACAATTTAACAATTTAATTTTACTTATGCTTTACACAAGAGCTTAGCCTCTGTATATTATCTTATTTCACAATCACTTAGAATTTCCTCTATATTACTGATTCACAATTATTAAAAGTTAAAATAGGGAGAAATTAAACATGTAATCATTTGCATAATTTTAGAACAGCTGAAATTGGCCAGAGCCTCTCAATACAATCAGCTTCATTCTCAGGTTTTATTATACAATAATATAGTTTTTACTCTGGGAAGAACTCTAAAATATGAAAAACTGGAAATTGACATTTTTCCTAAAATAGATATCACCTTTGTTTTCTTTATACTTCCTACTTCTCTTTGCCAGCAGATTATATTCGACTTTTACTGGGCGGGTAATTTTTCAAAGTTACTTTTTAAAAATTTGTTGTTTTCAAAGTTGCTGTTTTTGAAAGAAATTTCCCTTTGGAGTAAAAATTGTCTGTCAGTAATTTTGTACTAAAAGGAAAATTCTATACTTACAGCTACAACAGCTTCAGCTACCCCAGTCAAGACAGCTGGCCTAAGAGAATGCAGCAGAATTTTACTCTCAAGTAAAACAAAGAGCAGCAGTGTTGCACAATTCTCAGGACCCAGATTCATCAGCAAGGTGCTAAAGTTGGCTCCACTAGGAAAAAAAAGAGAAAAATAGATCACTGTGAACTATTTTGCTAAAACATGTTAAGATTTGCTTATTAAATTATTTCTTAAGTATTAACAGATTGAGAGTCTAGTGTTAATTTCAAGTCTTTACTTGTTTATCAATGAAAAGTAGCAAATTTAATGAGATAGATAACTGGGTGATTTAAATTCATCCTCTGGTAATAAAACGCATTTATCAAGAAAGTTTTTCCTGGCCGGGCGCAGTGGCTCAAGCCTGTAATCCCAGCACTTTGGGAGGCCGAGACGGGCGGATCACGAGGTCAGGAGATCGAGACCATCCTGGCTAACATGGTGAAACCTCGTCTCTACTAAAAAATACATAAAACTAGCCGGGCGAGGTGGCGGGCGCCTGTAGTCCCAGCTACTCGGGAGGCTGAGGCAGGAGAATGGTGTAAACCCGGGAGGCGGAGCTTGCAGTGAGCTGAGATCTGGCCACTGCACTCCAGCCTGGGCCACAGAGCGAGACTCCGTCTCAAAAAAAAAAAAAAAAAAGATTTTCCTGAATAGCCATTTGAGTTGAACTCAGAAGAAAGGAGACAAGAATGGGAATGAAGGGGTGACAGACAATATATGCAAGGGCCCTGGGGCAAGAAAAAGCTGTTGTCATAGCCAAGAAATTGAAATAAATCTATTGTGACTAAAGCATAGTAAGGGAAAGGATGAAAACAGCAACAGATTAGGCTGAAATTGAAATATACTATTATATTTCCATTTTCAAAACACTAGCTACAGGGTGGGTAAAGAACTGAAGGAAGATGAGTAAAAAGGTACCAGTTAAGAAGCTAGTAGTGAGGTAGTCTGGTAAGACATCATGGAAGTCTACCATGATGCAGATGAAAAGAAGTAAATGGATTCGAGATATTTAGAAAGCAAAAATCAGCTCACCTTAAACCTTTAGTTATGAACTGGATATGGGAAGGGGAGATGAGAAGAAAAGGGAAGTGTCCTCTACATCCAATCTTGCAACTCTCTGAATTGTTCCCATTTATAAAACAGCCCTACCATCCATCTAGCTATCAAAGTCAGAAACATTAAGGCTATTTTTGCCTAGTTTTAACTAATAAAGTTAATTGTAAAATAACAATTAACTTTATTATACTAATCACTAAAATATTTTAAAGCATTCTGCTCCAAGTGAATACATATATTATTCTAAATACCAGTAATTACCTTAGTGGTAAAGGTGTAGAAACTGGCTGTGATAATATTAATGCATCATGGACTGACAGCTTAAAAAAAAAAAAAACAAGATAAATTAACCAAAACAAGATATAAGTTTCAAAACTACTTGTGAAATCTATATATTTAGATCAAAGGTAATAATGAAAACAATAATTTAATATGCATACATGCTTTTTGAAACATGTACTAAAATATAAAATGATAGCTGTATTTACTCAGAAGTGTTACATTAGTTCTTTTTCAATAAATGGTCAATTTGAATTTTGATTCACTTAATTGGTTAAAGTACAATTATTTAAAATTTTTGGAATTACTGCTTCAGAAAAGCTTCAAATTCATTTACTCAACAGACTGTAGGCACTTGGCAGTTGCTTCGCACATTAATACTTGCAGAACTGAAATAGCATTCAATATCAACAATACCTGACTTAATCCCACCATACATAATGTTAAGAATGTCTTAGAAAAACTTTTAAATGGCTTCCCTCTATAGATCAGTGCTACTCAAAGTATGTTAAGTATGCCAGTATGTTAATTGTTATAGTCCAGAAAGATATAGTATATAAATGAAGAGCAAACCACTAAGCAACTTTTATGACAATCTGACCTCTCTCCCATATCCAAGCATGTAATCAGTGGAACTATTATTATAGAGAGGGTATAGACCTGCTCGTGTTGCATATGTCACAAGCTGTATACCTACCTACGTCTGCTACTTACTGAAAATAGAAAACTGGTCCTTTAGCATAGTACTATTACAGACCTTGTTTAAGTTAACGCCCTCCAACCATTGCTCATTTCATATTTAATATTTATTAGAGAATCTGATATTAAGAACATGCTCAAACATAATCCTGGGTTTTACATTATTAAAATCAGATACATAAAGGCCATGCATGGGCCAAAAATGAAAATGTTATGAACCAAGGGTTGTAATTATTCCAATTCTGTACATTCAAATCCAAAACCCAGTAAGAAAGGATGTTCAGTAAAGCTACAAAGCACAGAAAATCCAAGGACTTTACGAATGCATATTGCTCCACCTCAAACCCAAAGGTATATAGAATCCACTCTGCAATGACTGGGGTGAGCATATGCAAAGTTCTCCCCAAATACACTCTCTTTTGGTTACCTGGACAAGGATTCTCGGTCTTTGTGGTGAAGGAAAAGGGATGTTTTGCATAAAATGTGAAATGTGCCTAGAAAAAAAATTTGAAATAAACATCATAATTACTTTTCTAAAATGCATCATAGGTTTTAACAAATCTTAAATATCACTATATATCATCCCAGATATGACATGGCCATTTATCTAAAATGTAGGCTAAGTAAGTAAATTTGCTTAGTGTAAACGAATTTATCCATGTCCATCAAACTTCTGAAATACACAATGTATTTCCTGACTTCTATTCCCATCCCCTATCATTACCAGATGAATAAAAATAACATAAAAATCGTTTTCATGAAAGGAGTGAATTTTTATAGCCCTGGTTATCCATGGCAGTACAGGGAGCAACTAACTGTGCTACAATGAATTTACACTAAAATTGAATTTAATCCCAGATTTACTACGCTAACATTGGATGAACCACCTACCCATTCTATTTCTGCACCTATAAAAATTACTTCTTAAGTTTCTCCAAAGTTTAGAGCTTCTTAGGAGCCACAAAAATGCAACATATTACTTCAACTGAAAAAGATATTGATTATATACATTGATTTTATTTTCACAAGCTATTCATAGAATCTTAATTTTTCAAAAGGTTGCTAACTTGTCACTAACATTACATTTTACTTCAAAAAACTTCAAATTAATCTCACAGCTGAATGTTAAACCCAGAACTATAAATCATTAAATTGCCATTTCAAGAGTGCAAAATGAAAGTTGCAACCATATTTCAATATCAAATTATGATGAGTTTATGCACAGTACTTTACTCTTTTTAAAGGTGATTTTTGGACAGCATTATTTTTAAATCTGTGCATAATTACCCCTACCTTATCCACTAAACTAGTATGTAAAACTGATATTCTTTCTGCTATAATGTAAAAGTTCTGAAATTGTAAGAAACATCTATGTTTACACATACTTTAATACATTACAGAAAGCTCTTGACACTTTTTGGTTTGTCAGCAGGATACATGAATTATAAACTATCATAAACAGAAGTCAGTGTGCCACTAGAAATCAGAAAAGATCATTTAAAAAAGAGTAGCTCAACATACATTTTTCTTGCTTAGAAAGACTGCATGACAAAAAGAATTACAAACTAAAGAGAAAGCTCAAAGAATTTCTGTCAATGCTAAAACAAAAACTTCACTTTTAACATCAATTAACTTATTCTTACTAATTTCGACACCACTTTAGAGAGGTATTATGGTTAGAATTTGGAATGGCCACTTGTATGGGTGGGTGGGTGGGTGGGTGTGTGTGCAGCAGTAACTATTTGTCTCTCGGTTATTAGAGAATAAATAGGAAGAAGAACACTCACAATATAATTTATGTAAGTTACTTCTTCAGGTGAATTCTCAAAAGATTATTATTTGGCCATCCTTGCCACTACTATCCAATTTTAAGCTCACAGTCAATGATTCAGGTGAAGAAGGGAGTAAGAAAAAGTTGGTGGCTGATGCCTGTAATCCCAGCACTTTGGGAGGCTGACGCAGGTGGATCATGAGGTCAGGAGTTCAAGACCAGCCTGGCTAAGATGGTGAAACACCGTCTCTACAAAAATTAGCCAGGCGTGGTGGCGGGTGTCTGTAATCCCAGTTACTCGGGAGGCTGACACAGAGAATTGCTTAAACCCAGGAGGTGGAGGTTACAGTGAGCTGAGATGGCACCACTGCACTCCAGCCTGGGTGACGTCTCAAAAAAAAAATGTTGGGTAAACGTAGCCTTCCTTCCCTTCCAACTTTGCTGCTAAAAGTTACACAAACAATCAAACGTATAAATTTATATACCCAGTTTTCCACCAGCCATCTTTCTATTCATATACATACTTTTCAATGGGAAGAGGATGTGGTCCAGACACAGAAAGTTTGTAGATAAACATAAGAAATTTCCTAAAAGCTTCAAAAAAAGGCCAGTGTGAGAGTAAACAAATGCATTTGTTTGTATTGATGGATTTGGAGACCATTTTTCTCTCCACAGGCGTCAATAGGCCCAGTTGCATAAGCTGTTTCTCTGATAGAAGTTCCCGAGAGTAAGGTTCATAAAACTGAATGGCAGCTCCATATACCTAAAGAGTAAGAGAATTCTGTTACAAGATTTGAGTTTGTTTGAAAAAATTAGCTTCTCTTTTTCTCTTATTACACAAGAAATATTTGCTCGGAGTATACTTATACAGATAAATTACGGAAAAAAAAAAAAACTCACCCAAATTTCTACCCCAGAGATAACCAGATTTTGATATAAATCCCTCAAGACTTTTTCCACAGAATTTTATACATTCAACTATAAATCTTATACAAAAATGGATGGTAACCTCTTATAACTTGCTTTCATTTTTAAAATGAAAGCATTAGAGAACGAACTCTAACGACCTCACTCAACTTAGTTTTTTGTGTGATTTTTCTTTTTTCTTTTCTTTTTTTTTTTTTTTTTTTTTTTTGGAGATGGAGTCTCACTCTGTCATCCAGGCTGGAGTGCAGCAGCGTAATCTCAGCTCACTTCAACCTCCACCTCCCAGGTTCCAGTGATTCTCCTGCCTCGGCCTCCCAAGTAGCTGGGACTACAGGTGTATGCCACCACACCCAGCTAATTTTTTTTTTCCTTTTTTTTTGAGACAGACTCTTGCTATGTCACCCACACTGGAGTGCAGTGGCGCGATCTTGGGTTACTGCAAGCTTCGTCTCCTGGGTTCACACCATTCTCCTGCCTCAGCCTCCCAAGTAACTGGGACTACAGGTGCCCACCACCACGCCCAGCTAATTTTTTGTATTGTTAGTAGAGACAGGCTTTCACTGTGTTAGCCAGGATGGTCTTGATCTCCTGACCTCATGATCCACCCACCTCAGCCTTCCAAAGTGCTCAGATTACAGGCGTGAGCCACTGCACCCGGCCTAACTTTTTGTATTTCTAGTAGAGATGGGGTTTCACCGTGTTAGCCAGGATGGTCTTGATCTCCTGACCTGGTGATCCACCTGCCTCAGCCTCCCAAAGTGCTGGGATTTCAGGCGTGAGCCACTGCGCCTAGCCTGTGATTTTTTTAAATTGGGGTAAAATATACATAACATAAAATGTACCACCTTAACCATTTTCAAGTGTATAATTCACTGGTATTAAGTACCTTCACAATGGAGTGCAACCAGTATCACTATTCATTTCCAGAACTTTTTCATTACCCTCCACCAAACAAAAGCTCTGTAACCCTGAAATGGTAACTTTCCATTCTCTGGCCCTCAATCCAAGTCCCTTCGTAATCTCTATTGCACTTCCTGTCTCTATAAGGGTAGCTATTCTAGGTCTACCTCCTATAAGTGGAATCATACAAAACTTATTCTTTTGTGTCTGGCTTATTTCACTTAGAATAATGTTTTTAAGATTCACCTATATTGTAGCACATACCTGAATTTCATTCCTTGTTAAGGAATAAATCATAATTCCATCATATGTATATACTATATTTTGTGTATCCATTCATACGTTGATGCACGTTTGGGGTGTTTCCACCTTTTGCCTATTGTGAATAACCCTGCTAAAATATTGGCGTACAAGCATCTGTTTGAGTCTCTGCTTTCAATTATTCTGGGTACATGCCTAGGCATGAAACTGCTGGATCGTATGGTAATTCTATGTTTAACTTTTGGAGGAGTTGCAGCAGCAGCATTTGACTTTCTCATCAGCAATGTTCACAGGTCCAATTCCTCCACACCCTCACCTCGTATGACATAAGACAGAGCTGACACTCCTCTGAAATTCTTTATTCCTTTGCTGTCTTTGACAGTACAAATTTCTCTTTGTTTCCTGGCTACTTCTCTCTTTCCTATACTAGATCCAATTATGTCACCTCCCATCATTTAAATACTAGCATTCCCTAAGGTTCTAGCTTCACACTTCTATTTGGAAAATTTCATTCTCTCAAGGTTTTAACTATAATCACTATACTAATAAAACACAAATCTTTATCTCTAGGTCTACCTGACCTCTCCCCTGAACCTCAGACTCCTATTTTCAAAATGACTACTTAATAATCTCCACCTGGATGTCGTACAGGCATCCCAAATCAATATTTTCAAAAGTGAACTCATTATCTAAATACTTCATCCAATATTCCTGATCTTACTCAGTTATACTACACAATTCCCAAGCCAGAAACTTCGAAGTCATGCTCAATTCCACTTCCACTTACCACATATCAAAGCAACTACTGAAGCCCTAACTGATCTCAAGTCAGAAGAGAAAGTATTTTAGTGAAAAGTACACTGAAGAAACAGTCCTTCAGAGGTAACATCTGACCCTTCAAAAGTTCCTCATTACAGGTAAAATGCCACAGTCTGTAAAAGTGGCAAGATGCTCTCAATTCCTAATAGTACCTGCTGTTGTTGTTCAACAATACAGAGCTACCAGGCACACAGACTAGTTCATAATTTTGTGCCTTTGTATATTTTGTTTAGCCTTGGTACTTCCTCTGATCTGCCCATTCCTTAATACCCATTCCCTTCTCCCAAAAATCAATCCTTACTTCTGTATTTTATAAATCTTGACAACTGTTTAGTCATTATATATATCACAGGAACCCTTGCCTTTACACACACATTCCCAGATACAATTATTTCAAAGTGATCTCAAAGTTTTTAACCCATCCCCTTCTCCCAACAATCAATCCTTACTTCTGTATTTTATAAATCTTGCCAACTGTTTATTCATTATCTATATCACAGTAACCCTTACCTTTATACACACAATATTCCCAGATACAATTATTTCAAAGTGATCTCAAAGTTTTTAACAAGCAATGACAAATGCATAAACATACATTTTACACACCTCAATGCTTACATGTCAATATCCCCTAAACAATGAATAAGCCAAGCAGATCACCCAGTACTCACATCTCAAATGAGGCTTTATTGTTCTCTACTGCCAAAGTATATTAGGTAACTAATGTTTGAAGATCTTAAAATTTTCAGTTATATTTACTACTTTCAGCAGGATAAATTATAAACGATTATCAAGCGAACAAGTTAGCAGTGGGCAATCAAGTTAATATTGAACTTCACTCAGTATTTTCTGTGTTCCAGGCACTATGCTGGATACTTTACATGTATTATCTTTAACACAGTGGTTGTAAAGGTGTAGCCTGTACCTGTAGAATGAGGTCACAGATGTATTTTGTTTCATCTGCATGAGTCAGTTCAGATTATATGTTTTTTCAATAAAATCGCCTGTTTTATTAAATTTCTTTAGAACATTTTCAATTTTTGCTGGGAGCGGTGGCTCACGCCTGTAATCCCAGCACTTTGGGAGGCTGAGGCAGGTAGATCACCTGAGATCAGGAGTTCAAGATCAGCCTGGCCAACATGGTGAAACCCCATCTCAACTAAAAATACAAAAATTAGCCGGGCATGGTGGCAGGTGCCTGTAATCCCAGCTACTTGGGGGGTCAAGGCAGGAGAATCGCTTGAACCCAGGAGGCAGAGGTTGAAGTGAGCCGAGATCATGCCATTGCACTCCAGCCTGGGGGACAAGAGCGAGACTTTCTCTCAAAAAAAAAAAAAAAAGTTTTCAATTTTTAAATTTCTACTGCTATCAGCTTTTTATTCTGAATATTGTTTATTTTTGCCTTCTTTATAAATCAGCTTATGTCATTATTACTGTTATATACAATATATCTTTTACATAAGACAATAAATGTCTTTTCTCTCTAGTTGTTTTGTCTCTGCTGTTCCATGATAGCACTATGATATAAAAAGAGGTGGGACAGGCCAGGCATGGTGCCTCATACCTGTATAATCCCAGCACTTTGGGAGGCCGAGGTGGGTGGATCACTTTAGGTCAGGAGTTCAAGACCAGCCTGACCAATAGGGTGAAACCCTGTCTCTACTAAAAAAAAAAAAAATACAAAATTAGCCGGGCATGGTGGCACACGCCTGTAATCCCACTGCTTAGGAGACTGAGGCAGGAGAATCACTCAAACCTGGCAGGCAGAGGTTTCAGTGAGCCAAGATCGCGCCACTGCCCTCCAGCCTAGGCAACAACAGTGAAACTCTATCCCGCTCCCCCCAAAAAAGAGGTGTAATGGATTACTATTTACTTATTTGTTTGTTTATTTTTCTCTGCTAAAAGATTCAGAGTACATCTTTAATCTGGAGACTCAATTTTTTCATCAACTTTGGAAAACTCTCAACCATTAGCTCTTAGGATCCTTTTCTGGTCTTTCCTTCTGTAACTCATTAAATATCTGTTAGACCTTCTAGTTCTATCTGCTACATTTTTAAACTCCTTTTATGTTTTACATTTGTATGTACCACATTTCAGGTAACCTATCTTCCACTTCCCTAATTATCCGTTCATGTATGTCCTATCTCTGCTTTTTTTTTTTATTTTCTTTTTTTTTTTTAACAAAGAGTATCGCTCTATAGCCCAGGCTGGAGTGCAACAGTGCAGTCTCAGCTCATTGCAACCTCCGTCTCCTGGGTTCAAGCAATTCTCATGCCTCACCCTCCTGAGTAGCCAGGATTACAGGTGTGTACCACCAAGCCTGGCTAATTTTTTGTATTTTCAGTAGAGACGGAGTTATGCTGTGTTGCCCAGGCTGGCCTTGAACTCCTGGTCTGCAGTGATCCACCTGTCTCAGCCTCCCAAAGTGCTGGAATTGCAGGCGTGAGCCACTGCACCTGGCCTTATCTCTGCTGTTTAACCCACTCACTGAATTTTTAATTTTAAGGACCATATTTTTCATTTCTAAACACTCGATTCTTTTCCCAATCTATTCATTTTTCAAAATATCCTGTTCCTTCCTTGATATTTTGAGCACCCCCATTAGTTCGTAAGTCATCTCAATGATATTTTAACTTATAACATCCTATATATCATCATTCTGTCATTTCAATGTCGTGAGGGTCTAACCCAGCTTTTTAATTGTGTCTGTTGATTCTTTCTACGGTACCCATGTCCTCCAACTGTCATAATCATCTCATCTTGACACCTGGGTTTTGAAGGTGTCTATCCAGAGAGACTTTATCTTTGCTTCTGTAGAAGTTCCAGAGGTATCAATATCCCTGATAGCAATTTTCATGTTGATTTCTCATCTTGGGGATGACAGTGTACATTTAATCCAAAATGATTATGTCCAAATAATCCTAACATTCAAATAAAACTTATATTAACCTTTTTATGAAATAAAAACATGGACAAAATGCATTTAATCACTGAGGCAAAAACATACCTTTTTGGCTGAAGAACCTGTCAAGACAAAAGTTGAAAAAACTGGAAGTGGATATTTGGTTTCAGGATCCCAGCACTCAATAGTAGCTCCCATAGGAAGGCAGAAGAGAGGCACATCTGATTCTGAGAGTGGAAATGACTCATAGTCCTCTTCTGGATATCTAAAAATTAAACCTTTTGAAGAATGAGACAACAATAAATTTTTTTAATATTTACTTTTCCATAAATTGCATATGATAGATATTAATGGAATATTTTAATGCCAAATTTCAAGCCAATACTTGTGTGGTATTTTAAAATTGATTTCTCTCTTGCTATAACAGAAACTAAAATAAACAAGTTTACCCCTGATATTTTACCCATGGATTTATAGTTCATTGTAACATAAAAATGTATTAATATACTAGTTGAGATTCCATTCAACCAATCTTGATCACCAATCTTAACGTATTTTCTTCTACACACGCCAACACCTTGTGGAAAATGGTAAGAAACATACAGAAAAATTTACCAACTACTTCAGTTAGTCTTCTGTGAAAAATTCAGGGAAGAGACAAGTGTTATGAAATAATGCTGAGGCAATAGAAATAATCACAGCCCCTAAACTCATCTTGAGAGAGAAGCAATGTAAAAGGCATGCAACATGAAAAGTAAACGAGACAGAAACACTGTGACTAAGTACAGAATACGTGAGACCCAGAAAGTAGGAGCAAGGGATACTCTGAAAACCACAATACAGCCCCCTCAGAATAAATTAGCTACATGGCATCAGTTCATTAGTCTCTGAGGTCATCAATATATACACCATCTCTAAGTGAAAAACTTCAAAAATCAGTAGAATTTTGAGCCCAAATTCAGTATCCAAAACTCTCTATTCTAAAATAAGTGTCTCATATCAAATAACGGAATACTTTGGTACAGCTTCTTTCTATAAGTTTTTTAAGTGATACCTTTTCTCCACCAACAACAACAAAAAAAATAGGAAATCACACACAATCAACATATTACAGCAGTATTAATAGTATCACTTTTTTTTTTTTTTTGAGACACAATCTTGCTCTGTCACCCATGCTGAAGTGCAGTGGCACAATCTCAGCTCACTGCAACCTCCGCTTCCTGGGTTCCAGCAATTCTTGTGCCTCGCCTCCCAAGTAGCTGGGACTACAGGTGCGTGCCACCATGATCGGCTAATTTTTGTAAATTTTTTTAGTGGAGACAGAGTTTCACCATGTTGGCCAGGCTGGTCTCGAACTCCTGGCCTCAAGCGATCTGCCCGCCTCAGTCTCCCAAAGTGCGGGGATTACAGGTGTGAGCCACCATGCCCAGCCTACAGTATCAGATTTTAAAATGATACTGAATTTTATATGTTAGTCATTGCCATTATTTTTATATTATAAATTAAATAGTTTGGTTCATTAGTATGAATGTTTTTATGAAAATCACGATTTTTTGGATATGAATTTGCCTGACTTCCCTGAAGTAAAACTTTATTTCAAGAACTGTGCATAATCAAAAAATAATTAGCACTGCTTCTTTTCACAAAGAAGTATTCCAGTATCTTTTCTATTTACAACTGGAGCATACCTGTATTTTCAGTTTTTATCCCACCATACCAGTGGAATGAAGAGGTGACACTTAAATCTTTACAGCCCTTGACACTTTAATGTGCAGTAAGAATGTGGCGATAGATTTCTCAAACACTTCATGGCAGAAAAGTTTCTCAGGCCCTCCTCTCCTCCATATAGCTGATTCTTTGCAACAAAGGAGAAAGGAAGCAAGTCCACCTTTCATGGCAAGTAACATGTGGTTTCAAATCAGACACAAAGAGATAAGAGAAGGAAATATAAGAAGTAAAGATGCAGTTTGACACCTTTCTGATTGCCAAAATATAAAAGGTCAGAGAGTAAGCAACTTTCCATTATACTGTTAAGTCTATAAACGTAGACCAAAAGCTTGAATGATTATTCCCCATATGTTTGCTTTGGATAAATGTTTAAATTAAATTAACAGCATGTTTGGTGGGGGTATTAATATATCTTGTATATGTAATGTATTTAAGAAAACACGTATCTTTATATGCTAAAATTATAGACAATTTTATGAATAGATCAATTCTACAAACTACATAAGGGAGCATAGTCTCTTTTAGCCAAATGTTAATATGCACCAATAACTACAGCAATTGAGACAATTTTTTTTAACTCACTTACCAGCCTTATATGCTATTGCATTTGAAGCAGGTACAGACTTCTTATAACACAGAAACACGCTGGAACCCCACTGTAAAACATAAATTAGGTTTATAAAAAGACAAAAGAGTGAAAAGAAATTGATTTTGTTGGGTATCAACTAAAGATTCCTATTATTTACTCAGAAGAGTATTTAAAACACGTTTATATAATGAACTATGTAGTATAAAATACAGCAAAGCATGAAGTTCAGAACACTAAAATAAAAGAAGAGAATAAGAAAACAAATGCTACAAAAATCAAACTGATATGAAGGCCATTTCAAAAGATTTAGAATTTCACAATCACTCAGAGATTGCCCCTTCTTGTAAGACACAGCACAAAGCGAAGTGTGCACTGGAGCCCAAACTGGGAAAGACTGGGGTCACTGGAGTGCTATGAGGTCATCACCTCCAGAGGCAACCCTGTCCTCACTAATTGTTCTGGGTGCATTTTTCACCTCTGCCTATACAACATTAAGCTAATATTAGTTTGACCTCAAGATATTTTTCAAAGTAAATCTGAACCAAAAGTAAGCTGCAGACTTTAAAAACTATGTATCGGGCCGGGCGCGGTGGCTCAAGCCTGTAATCCCAGCACTTTGGGAGGCCGAGGCGGGCGGATCACGAGGTCAGGAGATCGAGACCATCCTGGCTAACACAGTGAAACCCCGTCTCCACTTAAAAAATACAAAAAATTAGCCGGGCGAGATGGCGGGCGCCTGTAGTCCCAGCTACTCGGGAGGCTGAGGCAGGAGAATGGCGTGAACCCGGGAGGCGGAGCTTGCAGTGAGCTGAGATCCGGCCACTGCACTCCAGCCTGGGCGACGAGCGAGACTCCGTCTCAAAAAAAAAAAAAAAAAAAAAAACTATGTATCAAACATTTATGTTCATTTTCTTCTTCACTAGAGTCCTTTTAAAGAGTAAGTATGCATGGGTTGGGTGCAGTGGTTCGCGCCTATAATCCCAGCACTCTGGGAGGCCAATACAGGCGGATCACAAGGTCAAGAGATCGAGACCATCCTGGCCAACCAATATGGTGAAACCCCATCTCTACTAAAACTACAAAATTAGCTGGGGACAGTGGCACATGCCTGTAGCCCCAGCTACTTGGAAGGCTGAGGTAGGAGAATCACTTGAACCCAGGAGGCAGAGGTTGAGGCGAGCCAAGATCGCGCCACTGCACTCCAGCCTGGGCGACAGAGTGAGGCTCCATCTAAAAAAGAAAATAAGTTTGCAAAACTGCAATATTTTCTCTTGAGCCCAAGAGTTCAGGAGCATCCTGGGAAACTTAAGGAGTCCCTGTCTCAAAAACAAAAACAGGCCAGGCACGGTGGCTCACACCTGTAATTCCACACTTTGGGAGGTCAAGGGAGGTGGATCCCTTAAGGTCAGGGGTTCAAGACCAGCCTGGCCAACATGATGAAACCCTGTCTCTACTAGCCTGTAGTCCCAGCCACTCAGAATGCTAAGGTGGGAAGATCACTTGAGCCTGGGGGAGCTCAGTGAGCCTGCAGTGAGCTGTGATCACACCACTGTACTCCAGCCTGGGCAACAAAGCAAGACCCTGTCTCAAAAAAATAAAAAAGCAATAACATGAATGAATGAATGAATGAATGAATGAATGAATATAAGAGCTTCTACCCACTCTAACCCCACAGTTGTCCCCAAAGACACCACTGAAATCCAAAAGTGAATAAAACCTTTGTTAATGTAACACAATATTAAGATTTATTCCCCCCAAAATGTCCCTGACTTACAGATGAAATTATTATAAATCATGGGATAGGATTTTAAAAATTACTATAAATCATAAAAATTAGGAAACAATAAAAACAAGCACCATGAATATATAAAATGTGAGTAAAGTATATACCCAACAGTAAACAGGAATCCAAAACATATCCCTTTTCGTTTTCATATGAAACTGTGAAGATGAAAACTTTATTCTTACCATTCCACAATTTAAGTTTTTGTCAACTTTGCAGAAGGTATGAGGAGGAGTTTCTCCTTTACTGGTTACAATAACACAGATATCAGTTACAGCCAAGGAATTCTGGGGTCGAACTGGAGGAGCCCTTCGATAAGTGATAAAGATTCTTTGTGAAGTAGTTGAACTATTGTTGACATTGGCACAGCGACCATAGGGTGTGGCTAGGATCACTTCACATCCTGGAATAAGCCGTTCTTTCCCTTCATATAGAACTCTGCATGGCAGGAAGGGGAAGAAATAGATATAGATACATACATACACACATACATATGTACATATATATAGTACATGCATTTCAGGTTAATGCTGGTTTTCTTCTTGAAACCAAATAAAATTTTTTTGGTCTCTCCTAATGTTTCCCAAATCTTCACAACAAACCAAAATTAAAATTATTCCTTTGGGAACTATAATTCTCTAAACTATTTTTCAAAAGCCAAAACATAATTTAAGAAGTGTAAACAGGATTGAACAACTTGATTTTGTACTACTTATTACAAGAAACATGAAAAAAGAAAGGGGCAACACCACAAACATCTTCAGGTCAATTCCTAGAAGTTTCACCAAGTATTCAGATGTTTTCATAAAAATTCGCTTCATAATTTGTCAATTTTTTAGCTTTAAAAATCCTCTGAACACTATAAAACATTATTTAAAGAAATTAAAGAGCTAGGCCCTCGGAGCCCAGCGCCGCCACCATGTACTTCGGGGCTAGCGCGAGCGCCCTGCAGCGCCTGGTGGAGCAGCTCAAGTTGGAGGCTGCCGTGGAGAGGATCAAGGTCTCTCAGGCAGCTGCAGAGCTTCAACAGTACTGTATGCAGAAAGCCTGCAAGGATGCCCTGCTGGTGGGTGTTACAGACAGAAGTTAACCCCTTCCAGGAGCCCAGATCCTGTGCTTTATTCTGAAGACTGGAGAGAAGTTCGCTGAGGAATGCCTTCAAGCACAAAGTGACGAACGACTGCCTTCAAGTCTCAAGAAAACACTTTTCCCTAACTCTAATTAGAGATGTTTTAGCCCTTTCCTGTGGCCTGGTCCTATAGCGAAAATCACAAAAATTCATGAGTTTCTACTTGAGTGAGGAAACTGGGTGAAGGAATAGAGTTTTAAATAGTAATAGCCTGTTTTTTTGTGCAAGTACTTTTATACATAAGACAAACACTTTACCACCAAATATACCAAAATGCACCTGTTTCATAAGTGAGTTACTAATTTTCTATACCTGGAATATCATGTATGTTTTACTTACTGGATGTTTACATTTTAAGAAGGAAAATAGTTGTGTTTATTTAAACTTGTAAACTGTTGTTCCTGGAAGATATTTATACCATAAAAAATATGCTCTTTTCTCATGAATTCAAAATTCCTAAATGAATACAAGAAAGTACAAATTGCTGGGAGGAAGAATAGGCTTTACTAATTGACTGATGTCTTGATTTTTCTAAATGGGAAGATTGTTTTATTTTTAACACTAAATATAGGAGCAGTTTCTTAGCAAACCTTTTTGGAAAAGTTAATGTTATGAAGTGCATTAGGCTGCCCATCGTGTATATAAATGAAGCAGATTCGATCTTTGTATTCTTAAGTTCCTCTACTTTGTAGTTGTGGCTGTAAAGAAATACAGAATTTCATATATTTAAAAACGTTTAAAATGTGACCCACAGAACATTGTAAATGGTTAAAAACTAACATGAAAATATTACAACCTAAAATAATTCTTAATGTCACAAGTGTTTTACTTTGATGATGTGCCTTTGATTTAATGTGGAACACTTTTTTAGATGGATACATTATTCATGTTTGTAACAGTCTTTGAAGAGCTTGGAAATAAAATTTCTGCGTAATTAAAAAAAGGAAATTAAAGAGCTAAATAAATAGGACATCTCATGCTTATGGACAAAAAGACAATGACGGCAATACACTCAAATAGATTAATGAAAACTGAATTAATTTAATTCAATTTTCAATTTGATTAATGAAAACTGAAAAATTAATGAAAATTGACAAGATGGCAATACCCTCAAAAAGATTAATAAAGTCAGTGCAATTCCTATCTAAATCCCAGCTGCCTTTGTTTTTTCTTGTCAAAACAATCTGGAAAAAAAAGAAAGCTGGAGGACTCACACTTCCCTACTTCAAAACTACCACACATTACAGTAATCAGTGCAATGTACTGGCATAAGAATAAACATATAGATCAACAGAATAAAATGGAGAGTCCAAAATTAAGCCCTGATATTTGCAGTCAATTGATTTCAACAAGAGTGCCAAGACAATGCAATCAGGAAGGAACAGTCTTTTCAATAAGTAGTGCTGGAATAACTGGATATCCACATGCAAAAGCATGAAGCTGGACCCCTTCCTTACAGTACTCATAAAAAAACTAAAAATGGATCAAAATCAATTTAAGAACTGAAACTATAACACTCTTTGAAAAAACAGGAATAAATCTTTGTGACCTTAGGTTAGACAAAGCCTTCTTAGATATGACACCAAAAGCACAAGCAACTAAACATGCTAAGTGAAAAAATAAAAATAAAAATAAAAAAATAAACAGTCACAAAGACCATATACAGTGATTCAGTTTTTAAGAAATGTCCAGAATAGGCAAATCCATACAGACAGAAAGTAGATTAATAGTTACCTCGGGGTAGAAGATGGGAAAGAATACTAAACAGCAACTGCTAATGGGTATGGGATTTCTTTTTAGGGTGATGAAAATGTTCTAAAATTAATTGTGGTGGCAGCTGCACAACTCTGTAAATAATACTAAAAACCACTGAACTGTACACTTTAAGTAAGTAAACAGTGTGACATGTGAACTGTATCTCCATAAAGCTGTTAAAGCCCAACTAATATTAAAATATACTATAAAGCCTCTATATTGAAATCAGAAGAGTATTATCAAGTAAGTGAACAGAAAGACAATGAAACAGAAGAAAAATCTAGTATATGATGAAGGTAATATGTTAATATACTAAGGGAAGAATGGATTTTTAAATTTAATAAGCAGGACTTAGATAACTGGATTGTCATTTGGAAAAAAAATAAAATTTTGTCTAAACTTCACACTATACACCAGAAAGGGATCCGCCAGCGGATCACAGATCTAAACATAAGGAATTAAATCATACTATTGCTAAAAGTATACCTAGCAGTGGGAAAAGACTATGACTCAAAATCCAGTAGCAACAAAACATGGGAATAGAAAAATAAACTACATAAAATAAACATTACATGACAATGAACACCATAAGCAAAGATAAAAGACAAGTTGACTGAAGAAAATACTTGACAACTTATTTCACTAAAAGCTTATCTTCCTAATACATAAAAAAATCCTTTAAAAAAATCAAGGTAAAGATTAAAAATCTGTCTATAGTATAAGCAAAAGAAAAGAGAAAATCGCCCCTTAAACATATGGAGCAATGATTAACCTCAATGAAATTACTCTGATATACCATTAATATCTGTGAGATTGACAAAAAATATAAAAGACCACATACTTTGTTGATGGGATGTGGATTAAAAAAAAACACACATGGCAGAATGTAAAATGGCACAAACACTATAGAGAAAAATTTAGTAACATTTAACAAAATTATTTACACATTTATCTTTTAATCCAGCAATTTTTTCTAGGATCTACCTGAAAACATACCTCCAGAAATACATAACAATAAATGCACAGTTATTCATCAAAGCATTCTTTTAATAACACAAAACTGACAACCCAAATATCCATCAGTAAAGGTTTCGTTGAATAAAGTAAATACATCCACACATGTAAGTATTATACAGTCACACGCAAAAAATGAGAAAGATCTTCTATTCAGATATAGAATGATTCCTAGTATATACTCTTAGGTAAAAAAGGCAAAGTACAAAATATGGTATAGAGTACATACATTTTGTTTAAGAGAAAGAAATAGGCTGGGCACAGTGGCTCCTGCTTCCTTTCAATTAGCTTAGCAAACAAATGAAAAAAATGTCAATTTGTAGGTGACAAGTATATTGTTCATTATTCCACAGTCTATCATCTAGGAGAAAAGGATACTTGTGTTTATTATAACAGTTTGTTAACTTTTCATATACTTGAAATTTCCCAAAAAACAAAAGAGCTGGAGAAACAAATCAGTTGAAAGCCAATGAATCTGATAAAGGGAAGAAAATAAGAACTCCGTATGGTCTATGATTCTGTATCTCAAGAACTGCATCTGGGTGGGCGCAGTGGCTCACACCTATAATCCCAGCACTTTGGGAGGCCAAGGTGAGTGGATCACCTGAGGTTGGGAGTTCGCGACCAGCCTGACCAACATGGAAAAACCCCATCTCTACTAAAAATAAAAATTAGCCGGGTGTGGTGGTAGGTGCCTGTAGTCCCAGCTACTGGTTGGGGGAGAGGGGTGCAGAAGTTGCAGTGAGCCAAGATCTCACCACTGCACTCAGGCCTGAGCAACAAGAACGAAACTCCGTCTCAAAACAAACAAAAAGAAATGCATCTGATATATAAGATAACATACTGCCCTGTTTAAATTATACAGTCACGCACCACATAATGATGCTTCAAGCACAGACTGCATATACTATGGTGGTACCACACATTATAATGAAGCTGAGAAATTCTTATCACCTAGTATTTACAATACTATACTTTTTATAATTACTTAAGAGCATACTCCTACTTACAAAAAAAGTTAACTGTAAAACAGCCCAGGCAGGTCTTTCAGGAGGTATTCCAGAAGGCATTCTTATCATAGGAGACAGCTCTATGTAGGTTACTGACCCTGAAGACCTCCCAGTCGGACAAGAAGTGGCGGCAGAAGGCAGAGATAGTGATGATCCTGACTCTGCAGGGCTACGCTAACATGTATCCTTTTTTCTTAATTTTTAACAAAAGAGTTTAAATAGTTTAAAAAAAAAAATCCAGGCATAGTAGTTCACATCTGTAATTCCAGCACTTTGGGGGGCCAATGCAGGATTGCTTGAGACCAGGAGTTCAAGAACAGCGCCTGGGCAACATAGGAGGACCTCATCTTTGCAAACAATTTCAAAATAAGAAAATAAAAACTGGCCAGAGGCGGTGGCTGACGCCTGTAATCCTAGCACTTTGGGAGGCCAAGGTGGGTGGATCACTTGAGGTCAGGAGTTCAAAACCAGCCTGGCCAATATGGTGAAACCCTGTTTCTACTAAAAATAAAAAAAAATTTTAAAAAGCTAGATGTGGCCGGGCGCGGTGGCTCAAGCCTGTAATCCCAGCACTTTGGGAGGCCGAGACGGGCGGATCACAAGGTCAGGAGATCGAGACCATCCTGGCTAACACAGTGAAACCCCGTCTCTACTAAAAAATACAAAAAAAAAAAAAAACTAGCCGGGCGACGAGGCGGGCGCCTGTAGTCCCAGCTACTGGGGAGGCTGAGGCAGGAGAATGGTGTGAACCCGGGAGGCGGAGCTTGCAGTGAGCTGAGATCTGGCCACAGTACTCCAGCCCGGGCAACAGAGCCAGACTCCGCCTCAAAAAAAAAAAAAAAAGCTAGATGTGGTGGCATATGTCTGTAATCCCAGCTACTCGGGAGGCTGAGGCAGGAGAATCACCTGAACCCAGGAAGCAGAGATTGCAGTGAGCCCCAATCATACCACTACACTCCAGCTTAGAAAACAGAGCAAGACTCTGTCTCAAAAAAAAAAAAAAAAAAAGAGAGAAGAAAAAAAGAAAAGAAAAAAACCAAAAATAAAGTTTAAAAACCAAGCCAGTCCCAGCTATTCAGCAGGCTGAGGCAGGAGAAGGATCACTTGAGCCCAGGAGTGCAATGCCAGCCAGCCTGGGCAACAAGGCAAGACCCCGTTAAAAAAATTTTTTTTTTTTTTTTTTAATTTTTGCCAGGCGTGGTGGCACATGCCTATAATCCCAGCACTTTGGGAGGCCGAGGCAAGCAGATCACTTGAGCTCAGGAGTTCAAGACCAGCCTGGACAACATGGCGAAACCCCATCTCTACAAAAAAAAAAAATTAGCCAGGAATGGTGGCACGCACTTGTAGGTCAGCTACTCAGGAAACTGAGGTGAAAGGATTATCGCCTGAGCCCAGGAGGTAGAGGCTGCAGTGAGCCTAGACTGTGCCACTAAACTCCAGCTTGGGCAACAAAGTGAGACCCTGTCTCAAAAAATAAAAAGTAAAAGAATAAATTTTTTTAATAAAATGTTAAAAATAGAAAAAAACTTAATAAAATGACAATTTAAAGACAGAAAAATATTTTTGTACAGCTGTATGGTATTTGTGTTTTAAACTAAGTATTATTACAAAAAAATCAAAAAAATTAACAAAAACTTTAAAAGTTTATAAAGTAGGCCGGGCGCGGTGGCTCAAGCCTGTAATCCCAGCACTTTGGGAGGCCGAGACGGGCGGATCACGAGGTCAGAAGATCGAGACCATCCTGGCTAACATGGTGAAACCCCGTCTCTACTAAAAAATACAAAAAACTAGCCGGGTGAGGTGGCGGGCACCTGTAGTCCCAGCTACTCGGGAGGCTGAGGCAGGAGAATGGCGTAAACCCGGGAGGCGGAGCTTGCAGTGAGCTGAGATCGGGCCACTGCACTCCAGCCCGGGCGACAGAGCGAGACTCCGTCTCAAAAAAAAAAAAAAAAAAGTTTATAAAGTAAAAAGGCTATAATAAGCTAAAGTTAATTTACTAAAGTCTATAGTAGTGTACAGTAATGTCCTAGGCCTTCACATTCACTCACCACTCACTCACTGACTCACCTACAGCAACTTCCAGTCCTGCAAGGTCAATTCATGGTAAGTGCCCTATACAGGTGCGACTTTTTTTTTTAATGCCAGATTTTTACTGTACCTTTTCTATGTTTATATATATATATACCCACCACTGTGTAAGTTGCCTACAGTATCACCCCAGTAACATGCTGTACAGGTTTGTAGTCTAAGAACAATAGGCTATAGCTGCATATGTAGTAAGCTACGTCACCTAGGTTTGTGTATGTACACTCTATGATGTTCACACAATGATAAAATCACCATAGAACACACATTTCTCAGAACGTATTCCCATCACTAAGTGATACATGATTGTACTTTATAGTATATATGATATTTCTATGGGAATATCAGACTTTACACATTTTAACAACGTATTTTCTAGAGAAAAGTACTATTTTAATAAATGCCTCATCTCGGTTTATAAAACAGTAAAAAAGACAAAAGTTTAGCAACGGTGTTTCATATTAAATTTAATGAGATGGGTGTCTGTATTTCCAGTAGCTAATAGGCTTTCCTACTATAAATAGAGAAGCTAACAGGTTTTCCAAACCCCTTCACACTAGAGTGGAGAAAAAGTTGGGGGAAAGTGAGAAGAAGAGGCCAAACAAAACATTTAAATCAACAGACATTAACAATTATTTGATCTGGAGAGAAATATTAACCATCATGATTAGCTTAAGGACAACCATATACTCTAGCAAACCTGTATCAGCAAACTACTGTAACAGAAATTAGAAGCCTTAGGAACTGCAAGATGTGTATGAAAAAGCCACTTGCAATCTGAAAGCACCTAAGTATAATTACGTAAGTCATCATTTTATTTTTAAGTTGTGCTCCTAAACCACAAGCAACAACAATCTTTCAGAGATTCACATCTTTCAGTTATGACTGTATGGGAGGGGTGGCTGGTGGGCTTGTCAAAAGATGGACTCTAAAAGACGACTGGCCCGGCACATTGGCTCACTCCTATAATCCCAGCACTTTGGGAGGCCGAGGTGAGCAGATTGCTTGAGTTCAGGAGCTCAAGACTAGCCTGGGCAACATGGCAAAATCCCACCACTACAAAAACTACAAAAACTTACCCGGGTATGGTGGTACTCGCCTGTAGTCCCAGCTACTTGGGAGGCTGAGGTGGGAGGACCACCTGAGCCCAGAAGGTGGAGGCTGCAGTAAGCTGTGATCACACCATTGCACTGCAGCCTGAACAACCACAGTAAGACTCTGTCTCAAAAAAAATTCTCCTTATTTTTATATATCAAAAAAACAATTTTTTAATTAAAAAAAAAAAGATACTAAAAAAGGGAACAGTGAATGCTGCAACACAAAATAAGTACCTGGCTGGTTTCCCTTCAACTGACATGGAGGTTACCACAATTTTAACCTACATCCTTAAGGATATTACTTATCTTCTTAAGGAAACCGTACAGAAAAAAGAAAAATAGAACAATAAAATTATTAATGTCACTCCACTGCAACCAATACTCTGTGTTTACACCCATTTTAACTTACTTTCTTCTTGTCAAAGGAAAAGCCCCTTCCAGCAGTGCACAGTGGCTCACGCCAGTAACCTCAACACTTTGGGAGGCAGAAGCAGGTGGATCACGAGGTCAGGAGTTCAAGACCAGCCTGGCCAAGATGGTGAAACCCTATCTGTACTAAAAATACAAAAGCTAGCTGGGCGTGGTGGTGGGTGCCTATAATCCCAGCTACTCAGGAGGCTAAGGCAGAGAACTGCTTGAACCCGAGAGGTGGAGGTTGCAGTGAGCCAAGATCGCACCACTGCACTCCAGCCTGGACAGAGTGAGACTCTGTTGAGGAGAGGGGAGGGGAGGGCAGGGGAGGGGAGAGGAGGGGAGAGGAGAGGAGGAGAGGAGGAGAGGAGGAAAGGAGGAAAGGAGGAAAGAAGTAAAGAAAGCGGGAGAGGGAGAGACAAGAAAAAAGAAGAGGGAAGGAAGGAAGAAAAGGAAGAAGGAAGGAGTCCTTCATGAAGGAAGGACACGACGGAAGTATGTATTCTTTCGTTCTGTGCGGTTTTTTCTTTAGTGTTTGAGGCGAGGAGGGAGGAAGGGCCCCTTCCACTAAAAGCTAAAAGCTAGTCCAGTCACCTATGCTGTCTACATCATCCCTTCAATAATTTTATTCTATAAAATACCTCCTCTTTTTCCTATATTTCCTACCCTTCCTTCTCCATTGATTTCTTCCTTCAATATGAAAATGTTCTAGGTTATTCCCCTGGGAGGAAGGTTAAAAAACAACCCCTGAATTCATGTATCTTCACTCTCTAGGTATTTTAAACCACTGTTTCTGGGAAGTTTGTTAAAAATAGATTTTTTTCTTCTGAGACAGGGTCTCTTGCTCTGTTGTCCATGCTGGAGTGCTACAGTGGCAAAATCATAGCTCACTGTACCCGCCAACTCCTGGGCTCCAGTGATCCTCCCACCTCAGCTTTCTGAGTAGCTAGGACTACAGGTGCATGCCACCACACTTCACTAATTTTTTTTAATTTTTTAATTTTTTTTTTTTTTTGTCTTCAGGAGGAGTTTCACTGTGTTGTCCAGGCTGGAGCCCAGTGGCATAATCTTGGCTCACTGCAACCTCCACCTCCTGGGTTCAAGTGATTCTCCTGCCTCAGCCTCCCGAGTAGCAGAGACTACAGGTGCTCGCCACCATGCCCAACTAATTTTTGTATTTTTTTAGTAGAGAGGGGGGTTTTCACCATGTTGGCCAGGCTGGTCTTGAACTCCTGACCATGAGTGATCAGCTTGCCTCCGCCTCCCAAAGTGCTGGGATTACAGGTGCGAACCACCACATCTGGCCCTTGCTCATTTTTATTTTTATTTTTATTTTTTGTGAACTCCTGGCCTCAAGCAATCTTCCTCCCACCTCAGCCTCCCAAAGCATTGGGATTACAGGTGTAAGCCACCACACTGGACCAAAATACAGATTCTGATTCAGTAGGTCTGGAATAGTGCCTAAGTTTCTGAGTTTCTAGCAAGCTTCCAGGTCTTTTGGATAATACTGGTCCATGTGCTACAATTTGAAAAGTTAGGCCCTTAACTATCTTCCCCTTCCCTTAAAGCCAAGCTTCTAGGGGGGGAAAAAAAAGCCTTTATTACTCCAATTCCCAATCATTTCTGAACCCTGTCTTTCTAATCTGGCTCATATGCTCAATGACCCTATAAAGTTGAAAGATCACCATCCTAACTATACTGACTTGAAGGAAAACTACAGTAGCTAAACAGGATGGACAACACTAACGGAGTTAAACGAATGCTGCATAAAGGTCAAGTAAGATAATATAAAGACAAATCATCTTTTGGTTTTGAAAATTTGAAAAAAATGAGGACTTCTTAAACAACTTTTTTTTTTCTCTTTTTCAGCCTGAGTTGTTACACACTCCTTCATGGATTCCGACTTCCATGGAATATGAGGACCTTTGTAACAATTTCACCAGAGCTCTAATGCAACAATAGTGGGAGATGAGCTTAACAAGTGGTGATCAAATGGCTACCCCTTAATATCTGAACAACTATAAAGAGAACAATCAGGGGCCAGGTGTGGTAACTCAAGCTTGTAACCCCAGCACTTTGGGAGGCAGATCCCCTAAGGTCAGGAGTTCAGGACCAGCCTTGCCAATATAGTGAAATCCCGTCTCCACTACTAAAAATACAAAAATTAGCCAGGCATAGTGGTGCACGCCTGTAATCCCAGCTACTCAAGAGGCTGAGGCAGGAGAATCACCTGAACCCAGGAGGCGGAGGTTGCAGTGACCCAAGATCGTGCCACCACACTCCAGCCTGGGCAACAAAGTGAAATTCTGTCTCAAAAACAAACAAAAAACAACCACAACAACAAACAGAGAACAACCAGCAACCAAGTGTTAAAAAAAAGGCTTCATGAATTAGAAAAATGTGGATATATGATGATACTAAGGAATTAATCATTTTTAAGGTATGGTATCATACTTACATCAAAAGAAAGATTCAACAAAAGAAAATCAATGTAATACATAAGAGAACAAAGGAAGAAAAAATACATGATCATCTCAATTGACAAAAGGCATCTGATAAAATTTAACACACTTTCATGATAAAATCTCTCAGAAAACTAGGAATAGAAGAAAATTTCTTCAACCTGATAAATGGTATTTAAAGAAAAGTTACAGTTAACCTCATACTCAACAGTAAAAGACCTAAAGCTTTCACTGAAATTTAACTAAAATCAGGAATGAGACAAGATGCCTGCTTTCACCACTGCTATTCAACATATTAAAAGTTCTAGTCAGAGTAATTACACGCACACACAAAAAGCATCCAAACTGCAAAGGAAGGAGTAAAACCATTTCTATTTGCAGATGACATGATCCTATATATATATATATTTTAAAAGTCCCAAAGAACCCACAAGTTATTAGAACTAATAAATTTGCAAAGTTGCAAAGTGCAAGATTAGCACACAAAAATCAGCCATTTCTACACACCAGCAACAAACAATCCAAAAATTAAGAAAACAACACTATTTATAACAGAATCCAAAAGAATAAAATACGTAGAAATAAAATTAATCAGAGTTAAAAAACACACAATGTTGCTTAAAGAAATTAAAGAAGACCTAAATGAATGGAAAACATTCCACGTTCACAAGCTCAATCATTTAATATTGGAAAGATGACAATACTCCGCGGATTAATCTAAAGTTTAATGTTGGCCGGGCGCGGTGGCTCAAGCCTGTAATCCCAGCACTTTGGGAGGCCGAGGCGGGCGGATCACGAGGTCAGGAGATCGAGACCATCCTGGCTAACACGGTGAAACCTCGTCTCTACTAAAAAATACATAAAACTAGCCGGGCGAGGTGGCGGGCGCCTGTAGTCCCAGCTACTCGGGAGGCTGAGGCAGGAGAATGGCGTAAACCCGGGAGGCGGAGTTTGCAGTGAGCTGAGATCTGGCCACTGCACTCCAGCCTGGGTGACAGAGTGAGACTCCTTCTCAAAAAAAATTAAAAAAATAAAAATAAATAAATAAATAAAATAAAATAAAATAAAGTTTAATGTAATCTCTATCAAAATTCCCACTACACATTTTGTATAAATAGACAAGCTGATCCTAAAATACTTGCCAGGATGTTCCCAAATATCTATAATATATTTTAGTAATGGTAATGATAATAAACACCCCAATACATCACATATATATATGGTAAAGTTTTATAGGTATTCTAAGAGCACATCCTTTTTACAGAAGAGTCAAGGTAGCCATTTGGAGAAAGGGTGGACCTTTGCAGGCATTTATAAAAAAGAATGTCCTTCATTGGTAGACCAGATACTAGACACTTCACGAAACCTATAGCACTTATCTGTAAACACCCTCCTCCCAGCATTAAAAGCCACACAGTACAATTGTATTTAAAATAGGACTGCTCTTTAGTTAAACAAGTACAGGTCTTCACAAAAACTCACTGCACAACCCAAGCAGCTCCTTAAATGACAGTGTCTTTATTATAGCTTCTCGTTTTATTGTGTTTAATTAATAATCTTATTTGATAAGTACAACAGAAACAAAATGACACTTTAAGGTCTAATGTCTTCATTTCAATATTCTTTTGAAAGCAAATGATCTAACAAAGTGCAAGGCAGAGAAATTCAATAAGGGTGCCTACTGGCATGTAATATATTACTATAATGAATCCTGAAGTAACCATAAAACTATCAATAATAATAAACTATCAGTAATAACAAAACTATCAAGGATTTCAAATTCCTACTTCCATGGCCCTTAAATAAATTTTATTCCTTCACTATAGCAAAGAAAATAAGTCACCATACCCAATATCTGTAAGGGGTGGTTTATCTCTCCCTCTCTTATAACAGAGGAAAAGTTCTGGGCTTTTCAGACTTCCATAGTTCAAGTTTGCTTGGAGAGCTGATGGAGTGGCTTCTACACATGTGTAACCTTCAGGTACTGTTTCTCCAGCTGATTTGATAATAATGGCAATGTCTGTAATTGGAGCTTTAGGTCCAGTTGACTTAGTATCTAAACGATTTATTTCTTGATCCAAAAGAGTAGATGTGTCAGTGAGACCAGCTACAACAAAGTAGTCTGTCACTCTTGGTCCTTTGTCTTCTATCATGGCTGCTACTGTATTTCCTAGAAGAGGGAGGGGAAAGATATCAATAAAATAAAATGCTTTATCCTGACAAAAATTAACATATCCTTGAGTTAATAATCATCAAATAGCACATTTCCCAGCTGGATTTATAATCAAACTGTCTTTCTGAGAAGAAGGCTGCTTTTATCATCTTGTCAGCTGGTAAAAGTGAAAGTACAAGTTAACAGCATCAATTCATTTGTAACACAACTATAATCTTCTCATATTCTATTAAGAATCATTAAACTGGGGCCAGGCACAATGGCTCATGCCTGTAATCCCAGCACTTTGAGGGGACAAAGAAAGCCGATCACCTGAGGTCCTAAGTTCGAGACCAGTCTGCCCAACATGGTGAAACCCTGTCTCTACTAAAAATATAAAAATTAGGCTGGGCACGGTGGCTCACACCTATAATCTCAGCACTCTGGGAGGTGGAGGTGGGTGGATCACCTGAGGTCAGGAGTTTAAGACCAGACTGGCCACCAAGGCAAAACCCCATCTCTACAAAAATACAAAAATTAGCTGAGCATAGTGGAGGGTGCCTATAATCCCAGCTACTCAGGAGGCTGAGGCAGGATAATCACTTGAACCCAGGGGGCAAAAGCTGCAGTGAGTGGAGACTGCTCCACTTCACTCCAGTCTGGGTGAAAGAGAGAAACTCCATCTCAAAAAATAAATAAAAATAAAAATAAATATCAGCCAGGTGTGGTGGTGTGCACCCATTAGTCCCAGCTACTCGGGAAGCTGAGGCATGAGAATCACTTGAACCTAGAAGGCAGAGGTTTCAGTGAGTCCAAATTGCACCACTGCACTCCGGCCTGAACGACACAGTGAGACTCTGTTTCAAAAAAAAAAAAGGCCGTGCCCGGTGGCTCACGCCTGTAATCCCAGCACTTTGGGAGGCCGAGGTGGGTGGATCACTTGAGGTCAGGAATTCGACACCGGCCTGGCTAACATGGTGAAATCCCATCTCTACTAAAAATACAAAAATTAGCCAGGTGTGGTGGCGGGTGCCTGTAATCCCAGCTACTCAGGAGAATTGCTTGAACCTGGGGGGCAGAGGTTTGCAGTGAGCCAAGATCGTGCCACTGCACTCCAGCCTGGGCAACAGAGCAAGACTCCATCTCAAAAAAATACTAAACTATCAGAGGTGGACTACAATATTTTCCTTTGAGCAAAATGTACTTAATGAACAATATTCAGATCATTCAAAATATCATTCTAAGTTAGAGGAGTCTTAGAGTTAAACTCCACATTTAAATAAATTGAGTGCATCATTAGTCAAGATCTAAGATCAAAAATATTAAGGTAACAGTAATAAATATCATTAAAGCAGTTCTCAACAATCCAGTTAGAACTCTTGTGCTTTATAAGAATTAAACTTTCCATAAACACCATGTAAAATAAGTAAGCTTAGGAATCATTAAATATTTTATATCTAAAAACACCAGATAGAGCATAAGAAACAACAACCAATAAAACCATTACCGCAATCAAGACAGTGAAACATATCCAGGTCGGGAACAGTGGCTCATGCCTGTAATCCCAGCACTTCGGAAGGCTGAGGCAGGCAGAACACCTGAGTTTGGGAGTTCAAGACCAGCCTGACCAACATGGAGAAATCCCGTCTCTACTAAAAATACAAAATTAGCCAGGTGTGGTGGTGCATGCCTGTGATCCCAGCTACTCGGGAGGCTGAGGCAGGAGAATCGCTTGAACCCAGGAGGCGGAGGTTGCAGTGAGCCGAGATCACACCACTGCACTCCGGCCTGGGCGACAACAGCAAAATTCCATCTCAAAAAAAAATCAAGGATCTAGAACTAGAAATATCATTTGACCCAGCAATCCCATTACTGGTTATATACTCAAAAGATTATAAATCATGCTGCTATAAAGACACATGCTCAAGTATGTTTACTGCGGCACAATTCACAATAGCAAAGACTTGGAACTAATCCAAATGTCCATTAATGATAGACTGGATTAAGAAAATGTGGCACATATACACCATGGAATACTATGCAGCCATAAAAAAGGTTGAGTTCAAGTCCTTTGTAGGGACATGGATGAAGCTAGAAACCATCATTCTGAGCAAGCTATCACAAGGACAGAAAACCAAACACCACATGTTCTCACTCATAGGTGGGAATTGAACAATGAGATCACTTGGACACAGGGTGGGGAACATCACACATTGGGGCCTGTTGTGGGGTGGGGGGAGGGGGGAGGGATAGCATTAGGAGATATACTTAATGTAAATGACGAGTTAATGGGTGCAGCACACCAACATGGCACATGTATACATATGTAATAAACCTGCACGTTGTGCACATGTACTCTAGAACTTAAAGTATAATAAAAATAAGTAAATAAGAAAAAAAATCAGTAACAAGAGGAACTTTGGGAACTACATAAATACATGGAAATTAAAGAATATGTTCCTAAATGACCAGAGGGTCAATGAAGAGATTAAGAAAGAAAATTTAAAAATTTGAGGCTGGGCGCGGTGGCTCACACCTGTATTCCCAGCACTTTGGGAGGCCGAGGCGTGTGGATCGCAAGGTCAGGAGCTCAAGACCAGCCTGGCCAACATAGTGAAACCCCGTCTCTACTAAAAATGCAAAAATTAGCCAGGTGTGGTGGCAGGCACCCGTTAGTCCCAGCTACTTGGGAGGCTGAGGTAGGAGAACCGCTTGAACCCAGGAGGCAGAGGTTGCAGTGAGCTGAGGCCATGCCATTGCACTCCAGCCTGGGTGATAGAGTGAAACTCCGTCTCAAAAAAAAAACAAAAGTGGCCGAGCACAGTGGCTTATACCTGTAATCCCAGCCATTTTGGGAGAGCAAGAGGAACAGACTGCTTGAGCCTCAGAGTGCAAGACCAGCCTGGGCAACACGGTAAAACCTCATCTCTAAAAAAAAAATGCAGTAAGTTAGCCAGGTCTGGTGGTACACACCTGTAGTTCCAGCTACCCAGGAGGCTGAGGTGGGAGAATCTCCTGAGCCCAGGAGGTCAAGGTGGCAGTGGGCAATAATTGTGCCACTGCACTCCAACCTGGGTGACACAGTGAGACCTTGTCTCAAAAAACCAAAGAAAATTTTTAAATTTCTTGAAACAAATGAAAATGGAAACACAACATACTAAAACCTACAGGATACGGCAAAAACTACTATGAAGAAGGTTTATAGCAAATGTGCCTACATCAAAAAAGTAAAAAAAAACTTCAAATAAACAACCTAACAATGAATCTTAAAGAACTAGAAAAGCAAAACCAAAGCAAACCCAAAATTAGTAGAAGAAAAAGATCACAGCAGAAATAAATTAAATTGAAACAGAAAAAACACAAAAGATGAAAGGAAAAAAAAACTTGGTTTTTTGAAAAGATAAACAAAATGGACAAACCTTTAGCCAGACTAAGAAAAAAAGAGAGAAGGCTCAAATAAATAAGATCAGAGATGAAAACAAAAGAGACATTACAAGCAATACCACAGAAATTCAAAGGATCATTAGAAACTACTGGCCAGGCATGGTGGCTCATGCCTGTAATCCCAGCACTTTGAGAGGTCGAGGCAGGCAGATCACTTGAGGTCAGGAGTTCAAGACAAGTCTGGCCAACATAGTGAAACCCCATCTCCACTAAAAATACAAAATACAAAAATACAAAAATTAGCCAGGCATGGTGGCAGGCGCCTGTAATCCCAGCTATTCAAGAGGCTGAGGCAGGAGAATCACTTGAACCTGGGAGGCGGAGGTTGCAGTGAGCCGAAACTGCACCACTGCACTCTGCGCTCTAGCCTGCTGGATGACAGGGTGAGACTCTGTCTCAAAAAAAAAAAAAAAAGAAAAAAGGAACTACTATGAGCAACTATATAACAATAAACTGGGAAACCTAGAAGAAACTGCTAAATTTCTAGAAACATACAACCTACCAAACCCAAACCATACTGACATCCAAAACCTGAATAGACCAACAACAAGTAACAAGATTGAAGCAGTAGTAAGAAGTCTCCAAGCCAAGAAAAGCCCAGGACCTAATGGCTTCACTGCTGAATTTTACCAAAGATTTAAAGAACTAATACCATTCCTACTCAAATTATTCTGAAAAAATAGAACAGAATACTTCCAAACTCATTCTATAACGCCAGTATGAACCTGATACCAAAACCAGACAAAGACACATCAAAGAAAGAAAATTGGCCAGGCACAGTGGCTCATGCCTGTAATCCCAGCACTCCAGCACTTTGGGAGGCTGAGGCGGGTGGATCACCTGAGGTCAGGAGTTCAAGACCAGCCTGGCCAACATGGTGAAACCCTGTCCCTACCAAAAATAGAAAAAAAAACTTAGCCGGGTGGGCTCATTAGTGGTGGCGGGCGCCCGTAGTCCCCAGCTACTCAGGAGGCTGAGACAGGAGATTCGCTTGAACCAGGGAGGCAGAGGTTGCAGTGAGCCGAGATCGCGCCACTGCACTTCAGCCTGGGTGACAGGAGCAAGACAATCTAAAAAAAAAAGGAAGAAAATTACAGGCCACTATCTCTGATGAACACTGATGCAAAATTCCTCAACAAAACACTAGCAAACTGAATTCAAGACCAGCCTGGCCAACAGGATGAAGCCTTGTCTCTACTAAAAATACAAAAAAATTGGCAGGGCATGGTGGCACACACCTGTAATCCCAGCTCCTTGGGAGGCTGAGGCAGGAAAATTGCTTGAACCCAGTGGACAGAGGTTGCAGTGAGCTGAGATCACGCCACTGCACTCCAGCTTGGGCGACAAGAGTGAAACTCTGTCTCAAAAAAAAAAAAAAAAAAAAGAATTCAACAATGCATTAAAAGAATTATTCAATATGACCATGTGGCATTTATATCACCCATGGAGACAAGGATAGTTCCAAATAAACAAATCAACAATGTGATACAGCCTATCAACAGAATAAAAGACAAAAACCATATGATCATTTCAATTGATGTTGAAAAAGCATTTGATAAAACTCAATATCCTTTCATGATAAAAAAAAAACTCTCAAAAAATTGGTTATAGAAGAAACATACCTCAACACAAAAAGAGCTATATACAACAGACCCATAACAAAGTGTTTTCCCCATTTAGTATTACATTAAAAGGCTTCCTCTAAGATATGAAACACAACAAGAATGACCACTTTCTTTTTTTTTTTTTTTTTTTTTTTTGAGATGGAGTCTCGCTCTGTCGCCCAGGCTGGAGTGCAGTGGCCGGATCTCAGTTCACTGCAAGCTCCGCCTCCTGGGTTTACGCCATTCTCCTGCCTCAGCCTCCCGAGTAGCTGGGACTACAAGCGCCCGCCACCTCGCCCGGCTAGTTTTTTATATTTTTTAGTAGAGACGGGGTTTCACCGGGTTAGCCAGGATGGTCTCGATCTCCTGACCTTGTGATCCGCCCGTCTCAGCCTCCCAAAGTGCTGGGATTACAGGCTTGAGCCACCGCGCCCGGCCGAATGACCACTTTCAATACTGTTATTCAACATAGTACCGGAAGTCCTAGCTAGAGTAATTACATAAGGAAGAAATAAAGGCATCCAAACTGGAAATAAACTAGTCAAATTACTCTTATTTACAAATTATATGAGGCCGGGCATGGTGGCCCACGCCTGTAATCCCAGCACTTTGGGAGGCCAAGGCAGGTGGATCACTTGAGGTCAGGAGTTCAAGACCAGCCTGGCCAACATGGTGAAACCCCATCTCTACCAAAAAATACAAAATGTAGCCAGGAGTGATGGCTCACACCTGTAATCCCAGCACTCTGGGAGGCCGAGGCAGATGGATCACTTGAGGCCAGGAATTAAAGACTAGTCTGGCCAATATGGCAAAACCCCATCTCTACTAAAAATACAAAAATTAGCTGGGTGTGGGAGTGCTCACCTGTAGTCCAAGCTACTTGGGAGGCTGGGGCATGAGAATCATGTGAACCTAGGAGGCGAAGGTTGCAGAGAGCCAAGATCGCACCACTGCACCCCAGTCGGGACTGTCTCCAAAAAAAAAAAAAGATATGATATACTTGGAAAAATGTAAAAACTCCACCTAAAACTATGAAAACTAATATATTCGGCCAGGCACAGAGGCTTACGGCTATAATCCCAGCACTTCGGGAGGCTGAGGTGGGTGGATCACCTGAGGTCAGGAGTTCGAGACCAGCCCCGTCAACATGGTAAAACCCCCCGTCTCTGCTACAAATACAAAAATTAGCCAGGCCTGGTGGTGCAGGCCTGTAGTGCCAACTACTCAGGTGGCTGAGGTGGGAGAATCGCCCGAACTCAGGAGGTGGAGGTTGCAGTAAGCTGAGATCACACCACTGCACTCCAGCCTGGGCGACAGAGCAAGACCTGTCTCAGACAAAAAAAAAAAAAAAAAGAACTAATAAATTCACTAAAGTTTTAGGATATAAAATCAATACACAAAAATCAGTAGCATTTCCATATGCCAACAATGACCTATCTGAAAAAGAAATGAAAAAAGTACTCCCATTTATAATATCTACAAATAAAATAAAGTACTTAATAAGTTAACCTAAGGTTAACCTAATAAACTTAACCAAAGAAGTGAAAAATCACTACAACTAAAACTATAAATCACTGATGCAAGAAATTAAAGAGAACACACACACACAAATGGAAAGAGGTCAGGCATGGTGTCTCATGTATGTAATCCCAGCACGTTGGAAGGCCAAGGTGGGAAGACTGCTTGAGTGAGCCAATGGGTCCAAGACCAGGCTGAGCAACATAGCAAGAAGTTGTCTCTATGAGAGAAAAAAAAAAAAAATTAGCCAGGTCTGGTGGCATTCACCTGTAGTCCTCAGGCACTAAGGAGACTGAGGCGGGAAGATCTCGTGAGCCTAGATGGTCAAGACTGCAGTGAGCCGTGACTGTGCCACTGCACTCCAGCCTGGACAACAGTGTGAGACCCTGTCTCCAGAAAAAAGACAAAGATATTCCATGTTTATGAATTGAAAGAATCAAAATTGTTTAAAAAAAATCCATACTACACAATCTACAGATTAAATACAATCCCTATCAAAATACCAATGACATTTTCCAAAGAAATAGAAAAATAATTTCTAAAATTTACATGGAGCCTCAAAAGACCCAGAATAGCCAAAGCTATTCTGAGCAAAAACAACAAAACTGGAAGAATCACATTATCTGACTTCAAATTATACTGGTGCCATAGTAGCCAAACAGCATGTTAGCAGCATTAAAATAGACACATAGACCAATGGAACACAATAGAGAACCCAGAAATAAATTCATACATCTACAATGAACTTGTTTTCGACAAAGGTGGTAGGAACAGACACTGAGGAAAGGACAGTCTCTTCAACAAATATTGCTGGGAGGCCAGGCGCGGTGGCTCAAGCCTGTAATCCCAGCACTTAGGGAGGCCGAGACGGGCGGATCACGAGGTCAGGAGATTGAGACCCTCCTGGCTAACCCGGTGAAACCTCGTCTCCACTAAAAAATACAAAAACTAGCCGGGCGAGGTGGCGGGCGCCTGTAGCCCCAGCTACTCGGGAGGCTGAGGCAGGAGAATGGCTTAAACCCGGGAGGCGGAGCTTGCAGTGAGCTGAGATCCGGCCACTGCACTCCAGCCTGGGCAACAGAGCGAGACTCTGTCTCAAAAAAAAAAAAAAAAAAACAAATATTGCTGGGAAAACTAGATATCTATATGCAGAAGAAGGAAACTAGATCCCTATTATCCCTATTTCTCACCATTTACAAAAATCAAATCAAGACAAATACTTCAGTCTAAAACCTCAAACTATGAAACTACTACAAGAAAACATTGGGGATACTCTCCAGGACACTGGTCCGGGGAAAGATTTCCTTCTTTTTTCTTTTTGAGACAGGGTCTCACTCTGTCATCCAGAATGGAGTGTAGTAGGGTGATCTCGGCTCACTGCAGCCTCTGCCTCCCTGGCTCAAGTGATTCTTCTCCCTTGTGATTACCTGGGATTACAGGCGTGTGCCACCATGGCCTGGCTAATTTTTGTATTTTTAGTATGGAGAGTGTTTCACTGTGTTGGCCAGGCTGGTCTCGAACTCCTGACCTCAAATGATCCACCCACCTCGGCCTCCCAAAGTGCTGGGATTACAGGCATGAGCCACCGTGCCCAGCCAGGATTTCTTGATTACTACCCCAAAAGCATAGGTAACAAAACCAAAAATAGGCAAATGGGATCACATCAAGTTAAAATGCTTCTGTACAGCAAAGGAAACAACAAAAAAGTGAAGAGACAACCTACAGATGGGAGAAAATATTTGCAAACTATCCATTTGAGAAGGTATTAATAACCAGAACATGGTGCGAGCATGGTGGCTCACACCTGTAATCACAGCATTTTGGGAGGCCGAGGTGGGTGGATCACCTAGGTGAGGAGTTCAAGACCAGCCTGGCCAACATAGTGAAAACCCGTCTCTACTAAAAATACAAAAATTAGCTGGGTGTGATGGCACACACCTGTAGTCCCAGCTACTTGGGAGGCTGAGGCAGGAGAACTGCTTGAACCCAGGAGGCAGAAGTTGCATCGAGCCGAGATCACACCACTGCACTCCAGCCCGGGTGACAGAGCAAGATTCTGTCAAAATATAAAATAAATAAAAGAAAAGAAAAAAGTAAAATAAAATAAAGTAAAATAAAATAAAATAAAATAAAATAGAACATATAAGGACCTCAAACAACTCTACAGGAAAAAATCTAATCCAGTTTTAAAAATAGGCAAAATATCTGAATACGCTTTTCTCAAAAGAAGACATACAAATGTCAAACAGGTATATGAAAAGGTGCTCAACATCACTGATCATCAGAGAAATGCATCAAAATTTATCTGATCAAAACTACAATGAGATAAAACATCTCACACCAGTTAAAACTGCTTATGTCCAAAAGACAGGCAATAACAAATGCTGGCAATGATATGGAGAAAAGGGAACCCTCATACACTGTTAGTGGGAACATAAATTAGTATGGTCACTATGGAGAATAGTATAGAGGTTCCTCAAAAAATTAAAAACAGAACTACCATACAATCCAGCAATCCCACTGTGATAGATACATACCAAAAAGAAAGGAAATCAGTACATCAAAGAAATACGGACACTCCCATGTTTATTGCAGCACTATTCACAATAGCCAAGATTTGGAAGTAACCTAAGTTGCTTCAACTTAGCAACCTAAGTTATACATCAACAGACAAATGGATAAAGAAACTGTGGCATACGAGCCAGGCGTAGTGGTGGCTCACGCCTGTAATCCCAGCATTGTGGGAGGCCGAGACAGGTGGATCACCTGAGGTCAGAGTTCGAGACCAGCCTGACCAACGCAGAGAAACCCCATCCCTACTAAAAATACAAAATTAGCCAGGCATTGTGGGACATGACTGTAATCCCAGCTACTCAGGAGGCTGAGGCAGGAGAATCGCTTGAACCCAGGAGGCAGAGGCTTCAGTGAGCCGAGATCGCACCACTGCACTCCAGTCTGGAAACAGAGCAAGAATCTGTCTTAAAAAAAAAAAAAAAAAAACTTAAAATAAAAAAAAAAAATAGAATGGATATTAGAATTTATCAAGTACTTTTTCTGCATCTACTGAGATCATATGGTTTTTCTCTTTTTATTTGTTAATATGGTAAACTACATTGATTTTCAAGTTATAGATTAATCCTGAATTTCTGACATAAACCCCACTTGGGTCAAGATATGTCATCCTTTTTATATGTTCTTGAATTCTATTTGCTACAATTTTGTGTGAAATTTTATATATGTTAACGAGGAATACTGACATAGTTTTCTTGTAATATCTTTGGTTTTGGTATCAAGATAATGCTAACATTACAGAACAAGTTGGGAAAAAATTTCCTCCTCTTCAATTTTCTGGAAAAGGCTATACAGAAACGGTATTATTTCTTCCTTAAATGTCTGATAGAACTTGCCTGTGAAATTATGTGAGTCTGGATCTTTCCGTGGGTAGATTTTTAAACTATGATTTCAATTCCTTAAACACACACGAAGTTATTTAGCTTACCTATTTCTTCTTGATTGATTGACTGATTGATTGATTGATTGATTTTTTGAGATAGGGTCTTGCTCTGTTGCCCAGGCTGCAGTGCAGTGAAACAATGACAGCTCACTGCAGTCTCAACCTCCCAGGCTCAAGTGATCCTCCCACCTCAGTCTCTCAAGTAGCTGGGACCATGGACATGCACCACCACACCCAGTTAATTTATTTTTCTAGAGATGAGGTTTCGTCATGTTTCCCAGGCTGGTCTAAAACTCCTGGGCTCAAGTGATTCTCCCCCTCCCAAAGTGCTGTGATTACAGGAATGAGCCACCTTGCCCAGCCCCTATTTCTTCTTGAATAAACTTTTGTAGTTTTTGTCTTTCAAGGAATTTGTCATTCCATCTAAGTTTGTCAAATTTATTGACATAAAGTTGTTCATAATATTCTATTATTATCCGTTTAGTATCTTTAGAATATGTAGTGATATCACCTCTCTAATTCCTGATATCAGTAATTTGTATCTTCTCTTTTTTTGCCTGATCAGCCTGGTTAGAAGTTTATCCATTTTAAAAATCACCCTTGGTTTCATAGATTTTTCTCTTGCTTTTCTGTTTCACATTTCTTTGAATTCTACTTTAATCTTTATTGTTTTCTTTTCTCTGCTTATGTAGAGTTTAATTTGCTATTCTTTTTCAAGCTTTTTAAGGTGGAAGCTAAAGTCATTGATTTGAGATCTTTTCTAATGTAGATATTCACTGCTACAAATCGTTTCCTAAGGAGTGTTTCAGTGGTACTCCATAAATCTGGTTATGTTTTTTTTTTTTTTTTTTTTTTTTTTTTTTGAGACAGTCTCACTCCGTCACCTAGGCTGGAGTGTAGTGATGTGATCTGGGATCACTGTAACCTCCACCTCCTGCGTTTAAGTGATTCTCGTGCCTCAGCCTCCCGAGTAGCTGGGATTACAGGTATAAGTCACCCGTACCTGGCCTTCTTTTTATTCTGTTCAAAATATTTTTTTATAATTTTTTTCTTTTTTTAACTTTAATTCTTTTTTCCTTTATCTTCACTCTGTTTTCTGAAACCTCACTTGGATTGAAATATTTTTTATTTCCTTTTTTAAAAAATATTTTCTTTGCCCAATAGATAATTTTAAAGTATGTTTTCTTGGGTGAGGTTTCTTACTAAAAAACTACAAATTAAAATCAAAAATAACATAAGAAAGAGACAAGTTTAATTTTTAAAAGTAAAAAAATAAAATTTAAAGAAAAGGAAGTGAAAAGGAAATGGTGGCTCAAGCCTGTAATCCCAGCACTTTGGGAGGCCAAAGTGCTCCCAGCACTTTGGGAGGCCAAAGTGCTCCCAGCACTTGGGAGGCCAAGATCACTTGAGGTTGGGAGTTCGTGACCAGCCTAACCAACATGGAGAAAACCCCCTCTACTAAAAATACAAAATTAGCCGGGCGTGGTGGCACATGCCTGTAGTCCCAGCTACTGAGGAGGCTGAGGCAAGAGAATCGCTTGAACCCGGGAGGCAGAGGTTGCAGTGAGCGGAGATAGCGCCATTGCACTCCAACCTGGGCAACAAGAGCAAAACTCCGTCTCAAAACAAACAAACAAACAAAAAAAAAAAACAGAAAGAAAAGGAAGTAAAATTTTTTAAAAAATAAAGTATGTTTTTCAGTTTCCAAATTCTGTACTTGGGAATTTTCCAAGAATCTTTCTGTTACTAATTTCTAACTTAAATGCCTTATGGTCAGAGAATGTACTTTGTATAACCCAAATTCTTTCATAGTTATCAAGACCTGTTTTATGGCTAAGAATGTGGTCTTTTGTTTTTTCATTATTTTTTGTAGAGACAGGGTCTTGCTATGTTGCCCATACTGGTCTTCAACTCCTGGCCTCACACAATCCTCCCACCCTGGCCTCCCAAAGTGCTGGGATTACAGGAATAAGACACCATGCTCAGCCTGAATGTGGTCTGTCTTGATAAATATTCCATGTGCACTTTAGCAGAATATCTCTTCTGCTGTTGGGCAGAGGGCTCTATAAATGCCAATCAAGTAAATAGTGTTGTAACAAGTCTACTATATCCTTGCTGGTTTTCTATCTACTTGTGCAATCGACTAGTAAGAGAATGGCATTAAAATCTCTGACTAAAATTATGGATTTGTCTTTTTCTCCTTTCAGTGTATCGGTTTTTGCTTCTTGTATTTTGAAACTGTTATTAAAGGCATAAACATTAAGAATTGTTATATCCTTTCAATTAACCAATTCCTTTATCGTTATAAAAAAGCATTAATAAATTATCCTTCTTCATTCCTGATAAAAATCAGTCTGCATGAAACAAAAGCTACTTTTCAATTTCAGATTAATACTTTCCTCTCACATAAAATGTATATATAGGATGCCTTTAGATTTACCTAAAATAAATGTATAAACCTGATAATTATAAACATTAGTTATGTGTAGATAACAGCATTTTGATGGTTTTTATATTTAAAAAAAATTTTTTTTTTTTGGAGGCAGGATCTCACTCTGTTGCCCAGACTGGAATGCAGTGGCACAATCATAGCTCACTTCAGCATCAAACTCCCAGGCTCAAGTGATCCTCTTAGCTCAGACTCCTGAGTAGCTGGGACTACAGGCACGCACCACCACATCCAGCTAATTTTTTCTAACTTTTGTAGAGATCGGGGTCTCTCTATGCTACCCAAGCTGGTCTTCAACTCCTGGCCTCAAGTGACCCTCCAGCCTCCACCTCCTAAGTCGCTGAGATTGAGACGGTCACCCAGGCTAGAGTGCAATGGCACGATCTCGGCTCACTGCAACCTCCGCCCCACCGGGGTTCAAGCGATTCTCCTGCCTGTCTCCCAAGTCTCTGGACTTACAGGCGGCCCCCGCACCACCGCCACCACACCTGGCTAATTTTTGTATTTTTAGTAGAGACAGGGTTTCACAGTATTGGCCAGGCTGGTCCCAAACTCCTGAACTCAGGTGATCCACAGGCCTCAGCCTCCCAAAGTGCAAGGATTACAGGCGTGAGCCACTGTGCCCGGCCAATATCAGCATTCTAAAAAATGAAGAGGACTGAAGGTGGTGAGTGCCAGGACATTTTTCTTCTCTGAGAGGAAAAAGAGATATGGCAAAGGATGCCAGTTTAACGATAAGATGCCTAGTGTGGTTGGTTTAGGACTACCCACAGGTGTTTGGCTGTATTTACCCAATGCCTGTACCCCCTGTGAATCTAGGAAGTAACTAACTTGCTTTGATTTTACAAGTTAATAGGCGGAAGAAACTTGCCTTGTCTCAGATGGGACTATGGACTGTGGACTTCTGAGTTAATGCCAAAATGAGTTGAGACTTTGGGGTTGGGTGCGGTGACTCACGCCTGTAATCTCAACACTTTTGGAGGCTGAGGGGGCACGGATCACTTGAGGTTAGGAGTTCAAGACCAGCCTGGCCAACATGGCAAAACCCTGTCTCTACAAAAACTACAAAAATTACTCACTGGAACCTCCACCCTCTGGGTTCAAGCAATTCTCCTGTCTCAGCCTCCAGAGTAGCTGGGATTACAGGCACACGCCACTATGCCCAGCTAATTTTTGTATTTTTAGTAGAGATGGCAGTTTCACCATATCGGTCAGGCTGGTCTTGAACTCCTGACCTCTGGTGATCCACCCACCTCAGGCTCCCAAAGTACTGGGATTACAGGCGTGAGCCACTTGTGTATGTCAGCAGTGTGAGAATAGACTACTACAGTAGAGATGGGGGTCCTGCTACATTTCCCAGGCTGATCTCAAACTCCTGGTTTCATGCCATCGTCCCACCTAGACATCCCAAAGCACTGGATTACAGGTATTAGCCACAGCACACAGCCACATATAACTTTTGAACACAGTACTTTGACATAAAGAGCTGAGAAAAAATCTTGACCCGGCCAGGTGCAGTGGCTCAAGCCTGTAATCCCAGCAATTTGGGAGGCTGAAACAGGAGGATCACTTGACCCGAGGAGTTTGAGACCAGCCTGGGCAACAAAGTGAGACCTAGCCCCTACAAAAAACTTTAAAATGAGCTGATGTTGTGGCACACGCCTATGATCTCAGCTACACAGGAGGTTGAGGCAAGAGGATTGTTTGAGCCATAAGTGCCACTGCCCTATAGCCTGTGAAACAGCAAGACCCCATTTCAAAACAAAACACACACACACACATACACACACAAAATAAATGTGTTGATTTTCTTCATTCAGGTATTGCGTATTTTTTGCTTGGATTATTCATAACTATTTTACAGTTTTGTGGCTAAAGGGAAAGGAGTTCTTGTGTTTGTTAAAAAATTACTACTGGTGGCCGGGCGCGGTGGCTCAAGCCTGTAATCCCAGCACTTTGGGAGGCCGAGACGGGCGGATCACGAGGTCAGGAGATCGAGATCATCCTGGCTAACACGGTGAAACCCCGTCTCTACTAAAAAATACAAAAAAACTAGCCAGGCGAGGTGGCAGGCGCCTGTAATCCCAGCCACTTGGGAGGCTGAGGCAGGAGAATGGCATGAACCTGGGAGGTGGAGCTTGCAGTGAGCTGAGATCCAGCCACTGCACTCCAGCCTGGGCGACAGAGCGAGACTCCCTCTCAAAAAAAAAAAAAAAAATTACTACTGGTGGTCAGGTGCAGTGGCTCACGCCTGTAATATCAGCACTTTGGGAGGCTGAGGCAGGTGGATCACCTGAAATCAGGAGTTCGAGACCAGCTTGGCCAACATGGTAAGACCCCATCTCTACTAAAATTACAAAAAAAAATTAGCCGGGCATGGTGGCAGGCGCCTGTAATCCCAGCTACTTGGGAGGCTGAGGCAGGAGAATCATTTGATCCCAGGAGGTGGAGGTTGCAGTGAGCCAAGATCGCCCCATTGCACTCCAGCCTGAGGGACAAGAGCGAGACTTCATCTCAAAAAATAAAAAATAAGGTGCCCAAGGTGGCCGAATAGGAACAGCTCCAGCCTCCAACTCCCAGCGTCAGCAACAAAGATGACGGGTGATTTCTGTATTTTCAACTGAGGTACCCGGTTCATCTCACTGGCGTGTGTCTGACAGTTGGTGCTTGTCCGCAGGTGCAGCCCGACCAGCAAGAGCTGAAGCAGGATAAGGCATCGCCTCACCGGGGAAGCGCAAGGGGGAAGGGAATTCCTTTTCCTAGCCAAAGGAAATTGAGACACACAACACCTGGAAAATTGGGTAACTCCCAACCTAATACTGCGCTTTATCAAGGGTCTTAGCAAATGGCACACCAGGACATTATATCCCATACCTGGCCCAGAGGGTCCCACACCCACGGAGCCTCCCTCATTGCTAGCACAGCAGTCTGAGAGCTAACTGCAAGGTGGCAGTGAGGCTCGGGGAGGGCTGCCCGCCATTGCTGAGGCTTAAGTAGGCAAACAAAGCCGCCGGGAAGGTCGAATTCGGTGGAGCCCACCACAGCTCAAGGAGGCTGGCCTGCCTCTGTAGACTCCTCCTCTGGGGACAGGGCATAGCTAAACAAAAAGCAGCAGAAACCTCAGCAGACATAAATGCCCCTGTCTGACAGCTCTGAAGAGAGCAGTGGATCCCCCAGCACAGAGGCTGAGATCTGAGAACGGACAGACTGCCTGCTCAAGTGGGTCCCTGATCCCTGAGGAGCCTAACTGGGAGACATCCTCCCCTAATAGGGGCAGACGGACACCTCACACCTCACACGGCTGGGTACACCCCTGAGACGAAGCTTCCAAAGCAAGAATCAGACAGCAACACTCGCTGTGCAGCAATATTCTATCTTCTACAGCCTCTGCTGCTGATACCCAGTCAAATATGGTCTGGAGTAGACCTCAAGCAAACTCCAACAGACCTACAACTGAGCGTCCTGACTGTTAGAAAGAAAACTAACAAACAGAAAGGACACCCACACCAAAACTCCATCAGTACATCACCATCATCAAAGACAAAAGGCAGATAAAACCACAAAGATGGGGAAAAAGCAGTGCAAAAAAGCTGGAAATTCAAAAAATCAGACCACATCTCCCCCTCCAAAGGAACGCAGCTCATTGCCAGCAACAGAACAAAGCTGGACGGAGAATAACGAGTTGAGAGAAGGCTTCAGTCGATAAAACTTCTCAGAGCTAAATGAGGAACTACGTAACCAGCGCAAAGAAACTAAAAACCTTGAAAAAAGAATGGATGAATGGATAACTAGAATATCAATGCAGAGAAGACCCTAAAAGAACTGATAGAGATGAAAACCATAACACGAGAACTACGTGATAAATGCACAACCTTCAGTGACCGATTCCATGAACTGGAAGAAACAGTATCAGTGATTGAAGATCAAATGAATGAAATGAAGCGAGAAGAGAAGTGTAGAGAAATAAGAGTAAAAAGAAACGAACAAAGCCCCCAAGAAATATGGGATTATGTGAAAAGACCAAATCTATGTCTGATTGGTGTGCCTGAAAGTGAGGGGGAAAATGGAACCAAGTTGGAAAAAACTGCAGGATATCATCCAGGAGAACTTCCCCAACCTAGTAAGGCAGCCCAACATTCAAATTCAGGAAATACAGAGAACGCCACAAAGATACTTCTCGAGAAGAGCAACTATTATTGTCAGATTCACCAAAGTTGAAATGAAGGAAAAAATGTTAAGGGCAGCCAGAGAGAAAGGTCGGGTTACACACAAAGGGAAGCCCATCAGACTAACAGCAGATCTCTCGGCAGAAACTCTACAAGCCAGAAGAGAGTGGGGCCAATGTTCAACATTCTTAAAGAAAAGAATTTTCAACCCAGAATTTCATATCCAGCCAAACTAAGTTTCGTAAGTGAAGGAGAAATAAAATCCTTTACAGATAAGCAAATGTGGCCGGGCGCGGTGGCTCAAGCCTGTAATCCCAGCACTTTGGGAGGCCGAGACGGGCGGATCACGAGGTCAGGAGATCGAGACCATCCTGGCTAACATGGTGAAACCCCGTCTCTACTAAAAATACAAAAAACTAGCCGGGCGACGTGGCGGGCGCCTGTAGTCCCAGCTACTCGGGAGGCTGAGGCAGGAGAATGGCGTAAACCCGGGAGGCGGAGCTTGCAGTGAGCTGAGATCCGGCCACTGCACTCCAGCCTGGGCGGCAGAGCGAGACTCCGTCTCAAAAAAAAAAAAAAAAAAAAGAAAAAATGGAATCTTAGAGGGCAGAGATACTGAGAACGAGCAATTCTTTTTTTTTTTTTTTTTTTTTTTTTTGAGACAGTCTCACTCTGTCGCCCAGGCTGGAGTGTAGTGGCTGGATCTCAGCTCATTGCAAGCTCTGCCTCCCGGGTTTATGCCATTCTCCTGCCTCAGCCTCCCGAGTAGCTGGGACTACAGGCGCCCACCACCTCGCCCGGCTAGTTTTTTTCGTATTTTTTTAGTAGAGGCAGGGTTTCACCGTGTTAGCCAGGAAGGTCTTGATCTCCTGACCCCGTGATCCGCCCGTCTCGGCCTCCCAAAGTGCTGGGATTACAGGCTTGAGCCACCGCGCCCAGCACGAGCAATTCTTTCTGACAAATTTTGCTGTAAATGAGAAGGAAAGGTGTGTGTGAGAAATGAGCTGTTTTTGGTTTTTTTCTTTTGCCATTCCTATTGAAGTTAGAGAATTAAGAGTTATAGCATGTTCGTATGCTAAGAAAAATGATTCAGCAGGAAAAATAATACAGGGGATGTGCTGGTCTAGATAAAATAAAAATAAAACAAACAAAAACAATGATACAGAAGATAACCCAGAAGCAAAATCCTTAAAGAGACAAGAAGTCACAACATAGATGAGTTGGCTTTAAAAAAAAAAAAAAAAAAAAAAAAGTGTGTCTGCAAGTAGGACTCACTTTCACTGCAGAGAATAAAAACACTATGTGCAATACTTAAATCAATCAATAAACAAATGCCCAGTGCAGTGGCTCACGCCTGCAATCCCAACACTTTGGGAAGCCAAGGTGGGATGACTGCTTGACATAGCAAGACCTCGTTTCTAAAATAAAAAAATAAAATAATGTTTTTAAAAAACAGCTAAGAGTCTACAAGGAAAAGAGATTATATAGTCTTCTTAGCAAACTAAGAAGAAGGACAAGCAGACACAGCAATGCTGTAGGCACGATGGATGTGTGTGGCCATAAATTTAAAGCAAGACGAGCTAGCATATTTGTTTTCTCCAGCCACACTCCGTTGTTTAGGTTCAAGGAATCACAGAGTTGACAAAGAACTGAGTGTAATCGAGGTTGAAGTTTTGCCTTGATTATAATGAAGGAAGAGAAGAACAAGAGTTTATCACTTAACACCACAGAATGGTACATACAGAACACTAATAGTAACTAAAATTTTTATTAAATGAATCAATATAATTGGGTAAGTTAAGAAGAGAATATACGAGGGGAATAATGGACAGCGAAAAAATGGTGTAGCTACTGGCCTGGAGGTCTTGATGGAATCCAAGAAATGTCCAGAGAGAAAAATGAAAAAGTAAAAAAAAAATAGGAATCCAAAAAATGTCAAAATAGGGTACTAGAGTATGTGAGTTAGTAAAAGAGGAAGTTAGATGCTTACAATTTTTTTTTGAGACAGTCTCACTCTGTCATCCAGGCTGGAGTGCAATGGCGTGATCTCCACTCACCGCAACCTCCACCTCCTGGATTCAAGCGATTCTCCGGCCTCAGTCTTCTGAGTAGCTGGGATTATAAGTGCATGCCATCACGCCCAGCTAATTTTTTGAATTTTTAGTACAGACGGGGTTTCACCATGTTGGCCAGGCTGGTCTCGAACCACTGACCTCGTGATCCACCTGCCTCGGCCTCCCAAAGTGCTGGGATTACAGACGTGAGTCACCGCACCCGGCCCGATGCTTACAATTTTTTAAGTTACAGATCATAGTGATAAAGTCTAGGGTAATGGTTCTCCATCCTGACCATACATTAGAACCATTTAGAACACCTTTTAAAAAAAATCGGACCAACAAAATATGAGTATCTGAAGGTAGCCCACTACTATCAATATTTTTTAAGCCACCCATTTATAATACATAGCCAGAATTGAGAACTACTAGTCTAGTGTGTGATCATGCATGTAGACAGCTAAGGTAGGTTGGAAAAGAAACCTGCAATCTGCAAACTGAAGAACTTCTAATAAAGTTTTCTTCTATTATTCTTGATATGAATAAAAACATGAGCTATGCTCAAAGTATTTCACATGTAGTAACTCATTTCATATTCATAACAACCCAACAAGGGAGGTCTAGCATTATCCCTTTGGGAGGAAAATTAGACACAGATAGGGAGAACGAAACTGTACTGAATTAAGAGTCCTAGGTTATACATAAAGTTAAAGATGTATATTATACACCCTAAGGCAACTACTTTTTTTTTTTTTGAGGCAGAGTCTCACTGCGTCTTCAGGCTGGAGAGCTGTGGCGCGACCTCGGCTCACTGCAACCTCCACTTCCCGGGTTCAAGTGATTTTCCTGCCTCAGCCTCCCAAGTAGCTGGGACTACATGCACATGTGACCACATCCGGCTAATTTTTTGTATTTTTAGTAGAGACGGTTTCACTGTGTTAGCTAGGATGGTCTTGATCTCCTGACCTCATGATCCACCCACCTCAGCCTCCCAAAGTGCTGGGATTACAGGTGTGAGCCACTGCACCTGGCCAAGGCAACTAATTTTAAAAATCAAGACATATAGCTAATCAGCCAACGTGAAGATAAAATGGAATACTAAAATATACTCAAGTAATCCAAAAAGGAACAAAGAAGAGATAGGACAAATTAAAAACAAATAGGCATGGAGGCTCATGCCTCTAATCCCAGCACTTTGGGAGGCCAAGGCGGGTGGATGACCTGACGTCAGGAGTTCAACACCAGCCTGGCTAACATGGCAAAACCCCATCTCTACTCAAAATACAAAATTTAGCCGGGTATGATGGTGTGCGCCTGTAATGCCAGCTACTCGGGAGGCTGATGCAGGAGAATCACTTAGATCCGGGAGGCAGAGATGGCAGTGAGCCGAGACCGCGCCACTGCACTCCAGCCTGGGCGGCAGAGTAAGACTCCATCTCAAAAAAAAAAAAAAAAAAAGGAAAAAAAAAGACCAGTCCGGACAACACAGTAAGACCCTAACTATACAAAAAAAATTTTTTTAATTACCCAGATGTGGTGGTGTAAATCCACAGTCCCAGCTACTCAGGAGGCTAAGGCAGGATGATCATTGAGCCTGGAAGGTCAAGGCTGCAGTGAGCCACGACTGTGCCACTGTACTCCAGTTTGGGTGACAGACCCAGATCTTGTCTCAAAAACAAACAAAAAACTCTGTATATAAATGTTCACAGCAGCACTATTCAGAATAGCCAAAAGGTAGAAACAATGTAAATGTCCATCAAATCAAGACAAACAAAATGTGGTGTTTCTATAGAATGTAGTATTATTCAGCCATAAAAAGGAATGAAGTACTACTGAACCTAGAAAGCATTGTGTTAAGTGAAAGAAGCTGAACCCAAAAGCTCATACATTGCATAAGTGCACTTATAGGAATATCCAGAATAGGCAAATCCATAGAGAAAACAGATTACTGGGTGGCAGGCACTAGGAGACTGGGAATGGGGAGAGACTGCTTAAAGGGTACAGGGTTTCCTTTTAAGATGATGAAAACGTTTGGGAACATTTAGTCTGTGGTAATACTTGCATGACATTGTGAATGTACTGAACACCACTGAATTACATATTTTAAGTGGTTAAAATGGCAAATTTCATATTATGTGAATTTTGCCAGAAATTTTTAAAAAAGGAATGAAGGAGTGATACATACTACAACATGAGTGAACCTGAAAAACACTATCCCAAATGAAAGAAGCCAGTAACAAAAGATCACATATTGTATGACTTCATTTCTATGAAATGTCCAAAATAGGCAAATCTACAAAGACAGAAAACAAATTAGTGGTTGCTTAGGGCTAGCGGTCCAGGAGAGAAGGATTGGAGAGTGATTGCTAATGTGTACAAGGGTTCTTTCTGGGGTGATTAAAATGCTTCAAAATTAGATTATGCGAAAGACTGCAAAACTGTAAATATACTGGAAAACATCGAGATACCCCCTTTAAATAGGTGAATTTTATGATGTGTAAATTATATCGCAATAAAGCTAATTTTAAAAAGGAAAAACTTAGGCCAGGCAAGGTGGCTCACGCCTGTAATCCCAACACTTTGGGAGGCTGAGGCAAGTGGATCATGACGTCAGGAGATCGAGACCAGCCTGGCCAATATGGTGAAACCCCGTCTCTACTAAAAATACAAAAATTAGCCAGGCGTGGTGGCATGCGCCTGTAGTCTCAGCTACTCAGAAGGCTGAGGCAGGAGAATCGCTTGAACCCAGGAGGCAGAGGTTGCAATGAGCCGAGATCTCGCCATTGCACTCCAGCCTGGTTGACAAATCGAGACTCCATCTCAAAAAAAAAAAAAGAAAGAAAGAAAGAAATAACAATGAGATACCAATACATACCCATTAGAATAGCTACAATCAAATAAACTGACAATACCAAATAGGAATGAAAATGCGAACAACAGGAACTCTTAATATTCACTGCTGATGGAAATACAAAATAAAACAGCCCTTTTGGAAGGCAGTTTGGCAGTTTCTTACAAAGCTAAATACAGGTCTACCATATGATCCAGAAATCACATTCCTGAAGTATTTGATTATCCAAATTGATTTAAAAACTTATAGTCACACAAAACCTACACACAATGATTATAAGCAGCTTTATTCGTAATCACCAAAACCTGGAACCAAGGATGTCCTCTGATAGGTGAACAGATAAACAAACTGTAATATATCCATATAATGGATTATTTAGCAATAAAAATAAATGAGCTAGCCAACCACAAAATGATGTAAAGGACCCTTATATGTATATTGCTAAGTGAAAAAAGCTAGTCCGGAAAGGCTACATACTAGATGATTTCAATTATAAGACATTCCAGGCCGGGCGCGGTGGCTCAAGCCTGTAATCCCAGCACTTTGGGAGGCCGAGACGGGCGGATCACGAGGTCAGGAGATCGAGACCATCCTGGCTAACACGGTGAAACTCCGTCTCTACTAAAAAATACAAAAAACTAGCCGGGCGAGGTGGCGGGCGCCTGTAGTCCCAGCTACTCGGGAGGCTGAGGCAGGAGAATGGCGTAAACCCGGGAGGCGGAGCTTGCAGTGAGCTGAGATCCGGCCACTGCACTCCAGCCTGGGCGACAGAGCGAGACTCCGTCTCAAAAAAAAAAAAAAAAGACATTCCAGAAAAGGTAAAAGTATAGAAATAGTAAAAAACAGTGGTTGCCAAGGGCTTGGGGAAAGGCAGAGAGGGCTGAAGAGCTGAAGTAGAATAATCTCATGGAGGTGAAACTATTTGGCACAATACTTTAATGGTGGATACCTGTTGCCCTGGCTGGTCTCAAACTCCTGGGCTCAAGTGATTCACCACCCATATCAGATTCCAAAAGCAGTGGGATTAGAAGCGTGAGCCACCACACCCAACCTATGTCATACTTTTACTCCTTCTACTTACTTTTTTTTTTTTTTTTTTTTTAAGATGGGGACTTACTGTGTTGCCCAGGCTGGTCCCAATCTCCTGAGCTCAAGCCATCTTCCCACCTCAGCCTCCTAACGTGCTGGGATTACAAGCAAGAGTCACCATTCTACTCATGTTTTTTAAAAGCTACCTAAAAACAGCCTCAGGCAGGTTCCTTCAGGAAGTAGTCCAGACAGGTTCACGTGAGTATTGCCCCTGAAGACCTTCCAGTAGGACAAGATATGAAGGTGGAAGACACTGATATTGACAATCCTGACCTTGTGTGGGCCCTAGGCTAATGTGTGTGCTTATGTCTTCATTTCCAACAAAAAAGTTTAAAAAGTAAAAAAAAAAAAGAAAAACGAAAAAAAGGCCAGATGCAGTAGCATGCACCTCAGGAGGTTGAGGCCAGAGAATCACTTGAACCCAGGAGTTGGAGGTCAGCCTAAGCAACATAGCGAGACTCCATCTCTAAAAAAAATTTCATTTTTTAAACAAAGGCTTAAAAAATTAAAAATTTTTAAATAGAAAAAAGCTTACAGAATAAGGATTTAAAGAAAAATACTTTTGTACAGCTGTATAATGTGTTTGTATTTAAGTTTTGTTACAAGAGTCAAAAAACAAACATTTTAAAGTTTATAAAGTCAAAAAGTTACAATAAGCTAAAGTTAATTTACTATTGATCAAAGAAAAAAAATTTGATGAATTTAGTGTAGCCTAACTGTACATTGTTCATAAAGTGTACAGTAGGGTACAGTAATATCCTAGGCCTTCACATTCATTCACCACCCCTCAATTCACTGATTCGCTCAGAGCAACTTCCACTCCTGCAAAGTCCTCTCATGCTAAGTGCCCTATTATAGGTGCACCATGTTTATCTTTCATATCTGTTCTGTTCTGTGTTCCGTTCTGTTCTGTGTTCCGTTCTGTTCTGTGTTCTGTTCTGTTTTTAGACAAAGTCTCACTCTGTCGCCTAGGCGGGAGTGCAGTGGCGTGATCTCGGCTCACTGCAACCTCTGCCTCCTGGGTTCAATTCTCCTACTTCAGCCTCTCAAATAGTTGGGATTACAGTCATCTGCCACCATACCAGGCTAATTTTTACATTTTTAGTAGAGACACAGTTTCACCATGTTGGCCAGGTTGGCCTCAAACTCCTGACCTCAAGTGATCTGCCTGCCTCAGCCTCCCAAAGTGTTGGGATTACAGGTGTGAGCAAACATGCCCGGCCTTTTTTTTTTTTTTTTTTTTTTTTTTTTTTTTTTTTGACAAAATCTCACCTGTTGCCCAAGCTGGAGTGCAGTCGCACGATCTCAGCCCACTGCAAGCTCTGTGTCCAAGGTTCAAGCGATTCTCCTGCCTCAGCCTCCTGAGTAGCTGGGACTACAGGCACCCACCACTATGCTGGGCTAATTTTTGTATTTTTAGTAGAGATGGGGTTTCACTATGTTGGCCAGGCTGGTCTCAAACTCCTGACCTCCTGATCCACCCACCTCAGCCTCCCAAAGTGCTGGGATTACAGGCGTGAGCCACGGTGCCTGGTGCCCGGCCCTTTTACACTATATTTTTATTGTACCTTTTCTATGTTTAGATACACAAATATTCACCATTATGTTATAACTGCCTAGAGTATTCAGTACAGTAATACGTTGTACAGGTTTGTAGCCTAAGAGCAATAGGCTATAGGCTATAGCCTACATGTGTAGCACGCTACACCATCTAGGATCATGTAAGTATACCATATGATGCTCGCACAATAAAGAAATTGTCCAATGATGCATTCCTCAGAATGTATCCCCCTAGTTAAATTACTTATGAGTGTGTACATCTAACAAGACAGCATCAAAGTGCATGCAGCAAAAATTGACATAACTGAAAGGAGAAATAAACAGATCCACAATCACAGGGAGTTCAACACTCCTCATTGATGCAATAATTCACAGAACAAGTAAACAGAAAATTAAGAATATGTAGGATATGAAGAACATTATTAACCAACTTGACATAATTGTTATTTTTAGAACACTGCACCTAACAACAGCAAGATAAACCATCTTGGCAAGCATACATAGAACATTCACCAAGATAAACCATATGCTGGACCATAAAACAAGTCTGGAAATACTTTAAATAATATAAATTTGCTGGGCACGGTGGTTCACAACTGTAATCCCAGCACTTTGGGAGGCCAAGGCGTGCGTAACACCTGAGGTCAAGAGTTCAAGACTACCCTGGCCAAGACAGTGAAACAAAAATTAGCCGGGCATGGTGGTGTGCGCTTGTAATCCCAGCTACTTGGGAGGCTGAGACAGGAGAATTGCTTGAACCTGAGAGGTGGAGGTTGTAGTGAGTAATTTTTGTATTTTTAATAGAGATGGGGAGTGTCACTGCACTCTAGCCTGAGTGACAGAGCAAGACTCCATCTCAAAATAAATAATAATAATATAAAGTATGCAGCATGTTCTCTGACTACAATGGAATTAAACTCAAAATCATTAATATAAAGATACCATATAAAATTCTCAAGTATTTAGAAAATAACAGTCTCCTAAATAACCCCTGATCAAAAAAGAAACTGCAAAAGAAATTAGACAATATTTTGAACTGAACGAAAATAAGAAATCAATTTATGATATGTGGCTAAACAGTATTTAGAAGGAAATTCATAGCTGTAAACACTTGTATTAGAAAAGAAGAAAGTTCTAAAATCAATAACATAAATGTCCACCTCAAGATGCTCGGGGAAAAAAGCAGACTAAACCAAGGGGAAGTAGAAGGAAAAAAATAATAAAATGCAGAAATCGATAAAATTTAAAATAAACAAGAAATAACAATAAATATCAGTATGTCTAGATTAAGGAAAAAGCAAGAGGCTGGAATTACCAATATGAGCAACGATAGAAGGCATATCGCTACAGATCCTCTAGACATTAAAAAAGGAACAAATGACTATAATAGGCTAGGCAATGTGGCTCACGCCTGCAATCCCAGCACTTTGGGAAGCCAAGGTGGGCGGATCACCTGAGGTCAAGAGTTCGAGACCAGCCTGACAAACATAGTGAAACCCCATCTCTACTAAAAATATAAAATTAGATGGGCGTGGTGGCGCATGCCTCTAATCCCAGCTACTTAGGAGGCTGAGGCAGGAGAATCACTTGAACCCAGGATGTAGAGGTTGCAGTGAGCCAAGATCATGTCATTGCTCTCCAGCCTGGGCAATGACAAGGAAATTCTGTCTCAAAAAAAAAGAGAAAGAGAAAACCTAACTAGTTCCTATATAGCAACCACGAGAAATAGGAAGAGGTTGGGCGCGGTGGCTCAAGCCTGTAATCTCAACACTCTGGGAGGCCAAGGCGGGCAGATCACCTAAGATCGGGAGTTCAAGACCAGCCTGACCAAAATGGTGAAACACTGTCTCTACTAAAAATACAAAATTAGTCGGGCATGGTGGTGCACGCCTGTAATCCCAGCTACTTGGGAGGCTGAGGCAGGAGAATCACTTGAATCCAGGAGGCACAGGTTGCAGCGAGCTGAGATCATGCCATTGCACTCCAGCCTGGGCAACAAGAGTGAAACTCTATCTCAAAAAAAAAAAAAAAGAAAGAAAGAAATAGAGGAAGAGTCAAGGAGGGGTCTTCCCTAGAGCCTACACTGGGAGCACAGCTCTCTCGACACCGGGACCTCATATTTCTACTTTCCAGAACTGTCAGAAAATAAATTTATGCTGTTAGAAACCACCCACTTTGCAGTAATTTACTATAGCAGCCTTAAGAAACTACTACACATATTGAGTAATATTTTGGATGTAGTGAAATTAAAAATACATTAAATTTAATTTCACTTATTGCTACTTTTTTAGTGTGGGGGTACTATAAAATTTAAATTACATACTTGGTTTGTATTATATTTCTAGTGGACAGCATTAATCTAGCCAGAGGCAACAGGTAGGAAAAAAAAATGGCATACAGATTGGAAATAAGTAAGTACAACCGGCTTTCTCTGCAGAAATGATTGTGTATAAAGAAAATCCTGGGCCGGGCGCGGTGGCTCAAGCCTGTAATCCCAGCACTTTGGGAGGCCGAGACGGGCGGATCACGAGGTCAGGAGATCGAGACCATCCTGGCTAACATGGTGAAACCCCGTCTCTACTAAAAATACAAAAAATTAGCCGGGCAAGGTGGCGGGCGCCTGTAGTCCCAGCTACTCGGGAGGCTGAGGCAGGAGAATGGCGTGAACCCGGGAGTCAGAGCTTGCAGTGAGCTGAGATCCGGCCACTGCACTCCAGCCCGGGCGACAGAGCGAGACTCCGTCTCAAAAAAAAAAAAAAAAAAAAAAAAAAAAAAAAAAAAAAAAAAGAAAATCCTGGTCGGGCGCAGTGGCTCAAGCCTATAATCCCAGTACTTTGGGAGGCCGAGACGGGCGGATCACGAGGTCAGGAGATCGAGATCATCCTGGCTAACACGGTGAAACCCCATCTCTACTAAAAAATACAAAAAAACTAGCCGGGCGAGGTGGTGGGCGCCTGTAATCCCAGCTAATCGGTAGGCTGAGGCAGGAGAATGGTGTGAATCTGGGAGGCGGAGCTTGCAGTGAGCTGAGACTGCGCCACTGCACTCCAGCCCGGACGACAGAGCGAGACTCTGCCTCAAAAAAAGAAAAAGAAAATTCTGCTAGGTGTGGTTGCTCATGCCTGTAATTCCAACACTTTGGAAGGTCGAGGCAGGCGGATCACAATGTGAGGAGATCGAGATCACCCTGGCTAACAAGGTGAAACCCTGTCTCTACTAAAAACACACACAAAAAAAAATTAGCCGGGTGTGGTGGCACAAGGCTGTGGTTCCAGCTACTCGGGAGGCTGACGCAGGAGAATTGCTTGAACCTGGGAGGCAGAGGTTGCAGTGTGCCACGATCAAACCACTGAACTCCAGCCTGGGCAACAGAGTGAGACTCTGCCTCAAAAACAAAACAACAATAACAAAATCCTAAGAAATCTAAAAGTTGTTGGCTCACTCCTGTAATCCCAGCACTCTGGGAGGCCAAGGTGGGCGATTACCTGAGGTCAGGAGTTCAAGACCAGCCTGGCCATGGCAAAACCCCATCTCTACTAAAAATACAAAAAATTAGCTGGGCGTGGTGGTACACACCTGTAATCCCAGCTACTCAGGAAGCTGAGGCAGGAGAGGAGACTCCCCTGAACCCGGGAGGCAGAGGTTGCAGTGAGCCAAGATCGTGCCATTGCACTCCAGTCTGGGCAACAAAAGCAAAACTCCACCTCAAAAAAAAAGCTGTCACAACTAAAAAGTGAATTTAATAATGTAACAATAAAAAGTAAATATACAAAAGATTCAGTTGTATTCCTACATACTATCAACAAACTGGGAAAAGAAACCTAAAAATACATTACTAGCAACAGACAACATAAAAAATTAAAATAAAGTGCTTAGGGATAAATTGAACAAAATATCTACAAGACTTGTAAAATGGAAATTACAAAAACAGTGCTGGGGCTGGACGTGGTGGCTCCAGCCTATAATCACAGCACACTGGAAAGCCAAAGTGGGTGGATCACCTGAGGTCAGGAGTTCAAGACCAGCCTGGCCAACTTCTGGCCCCATCTCTACTAAAAATACAAAAATTAGCCAGGTGTGGTAGCTGGTTCCTGTAATCCCAGCTACTTGGGAGGCTGAGGCAGGAGAATCGGTTGAACCCTGGGGGGCAGAGGTTCCAGTGAGCCAAGATCGCACCATTGCACTCCAGCCTAGGTGACAAAGGCAAAACTCCATCTCAAATTTAAAAAAAGAAAATTTAAAAAGAAAAAAAAGAAATAAAGAAAAAACAGTATTGGTATAAGGACAGACATACAGACCAACTAGACAGAAGAAACCAGAAACAGACCCAAACTTACAAAAAACAAAAAAGTCGGAAGCCGAGGCAGATGGATCACCTAAAGTCAGGAGTTCGAGACCAGCCTGGCCAACATGGTGATACCTCATCTCTACTAAAAATACAAAAATTAGCTGGGCATGGTGGTGGGCGCCTGTAATCCCAGCTACTCAGGAGGCTGAGGCAGGAGAATCGCTTGAGCCTGGGAGATTGAGGTTGCAGTGAGTCAAGATAGCACCACTGGACTCCAGCCTGGGAGACAAAAGCAAAACTCCGCCTCAAACAAAAAAAGTCAAATTGCCTATAATTGCCCAATTAATATGAGGAACAAATGTGAAAAAGGAAGAAAAAGAAAGAAATTCTACAGATTAAAACAGCAAGATGCTGGAATAGATAACTCATCTCCCTAATTAGATAGTGTAACTGGTGACCAGAAATGATCTTTTAGAAAAAGTAGCATGCAGGCCGGGCGCGGTGGCTCAAGCCTGTAATCCCAGCACTTTGGGAGGCCGAGGCGGGTGGATCACGAGGTCAGGAGATCGAGACCATCCTGGCTAACACGGTGAAACCCCGTCTCTACTAAAAAAATACAAAAAACTAGCCGGGCGAGGTGGCGGGCGCCTGTAGTCCCAGCTACTCGGGAGGCTGAGGCAGGAGAATGGCGTAAACCCGGGAGGCGGAGTTTGCAGTGAGCTGAGATCTGGCCACTGCACTCCAGCCTGGGTGACAGAGCGAGACTCCTTCTCAAAAAAAAAAAAAAAAAAAAAGAAATAAAAAGTAGCATGCAAATGGAATAGTATACATGCAAAGGCTCTGAGGGAAAAAACTTGAAAGTAGACTTGTGTGGCAGGTACACATTGGGAAGAATATAAAGCTAAAGTGACATGGCCTGTGGGCCATAGGAAATGTTTGTATTATGTAACAGTTCTCACGTCTATCCATTTTTTTCTATCCCTACCACCACTGTTCTCAATTCATGCCTAGGTGCCTTCAAGATGTTCTGGATCATGAACCTGCAGCCTCACTCAAACTGCTCTCCTAACCTCTCCTTCAAAACGGAGCCAAAATATTTAACAGCTTAAATCTTCCAATGGTTCCCTGTTCTCTACAATACAGAATCTTAATGTCTCACTTGATTGTAAGACCCTTCATGACATAGCCTCTATTTACTCTCCAGCTTAGTACTCACTCCCTGTAAATTACTTGCATTTCAATAAACTTCATCACATTTTTTTCATTTCTTTATGCCTTTTTACAGCAATTTGTAAGTTTTTAATCAGATGTCTTACTCTACACAAACCTTCTCTAATCCATACTACGCAAGTGTTTCCCTCTGCTCCTGCAGCATATTTTGCTCTATTCTGTATTTGCTGTGCTGTAGTTAGGGTGCTTATTTACAGGACTGTTTAACCTATTAGCCCTTACTAGTCACCGTTTTGTATCATTCGTCTTATTGTTTCTAGCAGATAGAAAAGTATCTCTTTAACAGATTCTCCTTTCCATAATTTAAGAAAAGATTTATAACATTCATGCTTTCAGGATCCAAGAATCCCTATATTAAGAGATAACTGAACTGTACATATACACAATAAAAAACTAGATTATCAAATAAGAATATCTCCTGGCTAATAAAATGAAAAAAAAAAAGAAATAAAAACATATCAAAGAAAAAACTTGATTCAAGGACAGCCTTTAAATATTACAAAAACAAATTAATATATTACAAAGATATATAAGATGACTCTTCTGTAAACCAACAGACAATAAATCTGGATTTGTAGATAATTAGGTTTGACTGAAACAAAGAACACTTAAAAACATTTAAGCCCTACAATATTACTGAAGTATAAGAATTACACTACTTCTTATATCATAAAAGTTAATGTACACAAACTAGTAGCAAGTCATTAACAGAATTATGAATTTATATTTTGATTTTTCACTCAATGAATTCAAGTCATACATGCACATCTACAGTCTTTCACCTTGTTTCAATTCAGTTCTCAAGTAAATACTATATTGTAGCAGCCCTAATGATCCACTGCAAAGAAAGTAATTCAAAAAAAGTTGACTTTCGGCCAGGTGTGGTGGTTCACGTCTATAATCCCAGTACTTTGGGAGGCCGAGGCGGATGGATCACCTGAGGTCAGGAGTTCAAGACCAGCCTGGCCAACATTGCAAAATCCCATCTCTACTAAAAATACAAAAACTAGCTGGGTGTGGTGGTAGGCATCTGTAATCCCAGCTACTCAGGACCTCCAGGCAAGGAGAATCTCTTGAACCCGGGAGGCGGAAGTTGCAGTGAGCCGAGATCATGCCATTGCGCTCCAGCCTGGGTGACAAGAGCAAGACTCCACCTCAAAAAAAAAAAAAGAAAAGAAAAGAAAGTTGACTTTCCCAAAATTTCAAAACGTAATTTGGCATAGACCTATGGACCATCATATTAGCAAAATAATTTCATTATAGCATTATTTTAAGAGTAAAAATGTATGGGCCAGGCACAGTGGCTCACGTTTGTAATCCTAGCACTTTGTGAGGCTGAGGCCGGTGGAGCGCTTGAGCTTAGGAGTTCAAGAACACACTGGGCAATATGGCAAAACCCTATCTCTACAAAAAAATACAAAAAGTCAAGTGTGGTGATGCACGCACATGCGCGCGCACCTATAGCCCCAGCTATCAGAGGGGCAAGGGCAGGAGGATCACTTGAACCCAGGAGGTAGAGGCTGCTGTGAGCTGAGATGCACTGCACTCTAGCCTGGGTGACAAAGTGAGACCCTATCAAAAAAAAAAAAAAAAAAGGCCGGGTGTGGTAGTTCATGCCTGTAATCCCAGCACTTTGGGAGGCTGAGGCGGGTGGATCACGAGATCAGGAGATCGAGACTACCCTGGCTAACACGGTGAAACCCCGTCTCTACTAAAAATAAAAAAAAATTAGCCAGGCGTGGTGGCACGTGCCTGTAGTTCCAGCTACTCAGGAGAGCAAGACAGTAGAATCACTTGAACCTGGGAGGTGGAGGTTGCAGTGAGCCAAGATCGCGCCCAAGTCCAGCTTGGGCGACAGAGCGAGACTCCGTCTCAAAAAAATAATAATAGTAATAATAATCCGAGTAAAAAAGTGGAATTACTAAAATGTTAAGATATGGAAATGGTTAAATAAACTGAGGCAGTAAATAAAACTTTGGACTATTAAAAGCCATAAAATAACAGTAATACACAGCAACAGGGAAAGCATGTTAAATTTAAAGACAATTATATTAACATTAATCACAGAATTATACACAAGCACAGATAGGATTAGAATATTATATTACTACATTATAGAAGTATAACAGGATTAGAGTACGGAAAAATATAAGTGTTAGGTGACAGTAATTTAAATTTTTTCTTTTGAATTTCTTTTAATCATGTTACATTTTTTCCAATAAAAAGTTTTCAAAGGCTGGGCATGGTGGCTCACGCCTGTAATCCCAACACTTTCGGAGGCCTAGGTGGGTGGATCACCTGACATCAGGCATTGGAGACCAGCCTGGCCAACATAGCGAAATCCCTTCTCTACTAAAATTTCAAAAATTAGCCAGGCATGGTGGTGGGCGTCTGTAATCCCAGCTATTCGGGAGGCTGAGGTAGGAGAATCGCTTTAATCTGGGAGGCAGAGGCAGGAGAATCGCTTGAATCTGGGAGGCAGAGGTTGCAATGAGCCGAGATCGCGCCACTGCACCCCAGCTTGGGTGAGGAAGCGAGACATCTCCAAAAAAAAAAAACAGTTTCAAATACCATATTAAGCTCTATTACATCCACACACTTACAAGTAGAAAACGTTTTAAAGCTTTAAACTTCTTCCTGCAAAATATTAAGTTTTAGATTTCAAATAATAAAACTGCCTAATTTTGGAATATCCTACAATCTGATGCTAAAGACCTATTGTTTTACACCAGCTGTAGTATGCAAAATCCTTTCCCCAGATTTTAGCTGTTAAAAAGGAATTTCCCATTCCAACAAGGCATCCCTTTACTACGTCTATCTGTCAAACTGACAACCTGTGGCACCAGTATAAAGAAAATGAACATTTTAAATCAGTTATTATGAAAACTTATTTGCCCTTGCTATTCAGCAAACATATTATATTGGAAATTCAAATTAGACAGAAATTCCGTTTTGCAAATCAAAAGAACAAATGAAACAACCTGCCACCGACTCAGCAACTTTCTTTTTTATTTTACAACCTGTACTTAAGGTGCAAGCATATGACTGAAACCTAGTTTTCAACTTTTTTCTTTTAGCCAGGAAGCCTCCAGAACCAGAATAGGCTCTGAGAGATTCCCCTAGCTTTCAAACTGAGCAGCAAAGCCAACGCAAAATCAGTATTTGTTTTGGCAGGAAACTCCAATGAAAATATGAGATGTTTTGGTCTTAACTGGCAGATACACAAAGAGCAAAGAAAGGTGCCTTATTGAGTTATTATTTATAATGTAAAATCCTTTGTTTGTAGCTACAAATTTGCTTTTATTGCAGATACTTAGTATGTTTCTTTACAGAAAGCACCTCAACCAAATAATCTCCCAAATTTGGCACCAGGAATTGTTACAGCCTGCACACCACTACAGTTCCTTGTAATTTAAAACATCTGCGTTTTAAGAATAGTCTCCACACTCCAACTATGCTGCCAATTTCCTCAGCTAAAAGCTTAAGTTTATACTACAAAATACTGTATTTACTCTCGACAATAGAATGCACTCATTTACAAAGCATACAGGAGTAAATTACTCCAATATGCAACTTCAAAATTTCTCCAATATACAAGGACAACATTTCTAACGTCATAGCTTTTCTATTATCCAAATCAGTAAGTCTAAATAGTAGTACTGTACACTGAACGAGGTACTATTGGCCAAAGTCAAGTCGCATATCATCAGTTCACTAAAACAGGTTATACAAAAGATCAGACCCCTAATCTCAATAAACTATTTTGCAAAATGGTCAACGGAGATACTAAAGCGGAGGAAAGTGTGGACTGAGCGGCAGAAAACCCTTTGCCATTACTGGAAAAAAAAAAAAGTCAAAGCAAGCCTATAAGACAGGCAGATCATGTTCATGAATACAAATCTAAGTTCATTGCCGACTTTCCAGTCTCGCAGCAAGAAGGCAGATACCAACTCTTTAACAGTAATACAAAGGACAGGACAGATAATATTGTTTCTTTTTTTCGTGTTACGGTGATCAAGAATAAAGGATACCTTTAATGTTCAGAGATGAAAATTTCCTTTTGCAACTAATATTGCTCTTATCGCGTGTACACTGAAAAATCATACATGCTCTGCATTTCTGATAAAGTAATACACACGATCACAACAAATCAAGTATTTATCCAGACCTTAGCGCCTTAGCACTAACGTTCTCCCCTCTCATTATACCCAGACCGGAAGGGAAAACCTATTCCTACGTAAATTAGGGCCTGGGAAGAATGCCTCAACACGGGTTTGCACACAATTAAGCAGGCTCAGTGGGTGAATTTCTCAGGCTACAACGCTTGACAGTATCTCCGAGGCACAAAGAGACAGCTGAGGGTTCACTACTGGAAACGACACTTTCCCTCACATTTGCACAATAACTGCGGTAACTACCCTAAATTTTCCAGTGTGACAAACATACATAAGGGGAGAAGGAGGGGGTACTATTTAAAAACTGGGTCATTCCTTTTTAGTGCAGATAAAAGACGGTCTTCGAGAGGGAAAAGGTCTATTAAGCAGAAAAGGGGAGGAAAAACAAAAAAAAAAACATGACAGCATTCTTAAAACAGAAAAAGTTACAGCTCTTTACAGGAGTCAGCCCTAGGACTTCATTCCTTGGTTTTGTGTTTAGTCACTCCAGAGTTAAAAGGACCCTGCCTTCCTAAAAAGTCATCCCCGACAAAGAAGCCGTGAGGATCGGCGTAAGACAGAGGAGGAAATGTCCTCAATTTACCAGCGACACCTGCCCAGGTCCCCCTCCTCTCCGTTGTCCCCGGCATTTCTCAGTCCCCCGACCCCACTCAAGACGGCCCGCCACCCCGGGCTCTAGCTCTATGCGCTCTCGGCCTCGACCCCCTCTGGGAACCCCCGATCCTGCTCCCTCCGCACCCCTGCCCCCACCCAGGCGGCCGTCGCCCCGGCGGTCCCCCGGGCCCAGACTCCCCGCGCTAGTACGCAAACGATTCTCAGGGGCCCGGGCGGCGGCGCGGGGAGGCTCTCCAGGGGCAGCCTTTCTCCGACCACATCCCGCAGGCTCCGGGGACTCCCCGCCCCCGGAAACCGCGGAGAAACTAGGCCAGGAACGCCAGTCGCGGCCACTCTCCGCCTCCTCGGCGACCCCCCGCGGGCGGGCCACTTGGAATTCAGCCTTCCCGGCTCAGCCTTGGAGCGCAGGCCCCGCGAGGGCACAGCGCAGGCTTCCTCCGCCAAAGGCCCCGCGCCGCAGCCTCACCTGCTGCGTGGTCCTCTGTCAACGCCACCGCGACACGGTTTCTTCTTGGGGCATGAAAGCACCAACTTCGCGGCCTGGGCGCGCTCGGCAGGGCAGGGCGGGAGACTAGCTCCAGCGGCAGCCGCCGCCTCAGTCCGGTCTGCGCCTGCGCCGCCTCGCGGGCAGGGTCTCGGAGGGGCGCCGCCTACAGCCAGGGGCAATGGCCGGAGCGCGGGCCCGCGCGGTTGCCTCGGCGCTGTGAGCCGTCTAACAGTGCGGGCGGCGGGTCGCCTAGGAACTGCCCGCGGCGCCTCCCTCCCAAGACTTGACCGCCATGTTTCTGTTCCCTTTTTCTCCCCCGCCTTCCGCCCCTTTCCACAGAACAGCACTTTCCTCTCCCCCTCCCTCTCTCTTTCCTCCTGCGGGGGCGGGTGGAAAAGGGCGGTGGGGGGGAGAAGGCTTGGAGAGGAGGGGGCGGGGCGGCGCTCAGGCCCCGCCCCCGGGGAGGGCCGAGGTTTGGTGGCCACCGCTCCTCTCCCCCGACCCCTGCGCGACCCCCGCTGGGCGCGGGGTCTGAGTCCTGTGGGCCTCCGAGGCCCTCCTCCGCGTTCGCGAGGCCTAGCCTGCGGAAACAGAGCTGGGGAGAAAGCGCTCTGGAGGTCGCTGTGCACCCCTTCCTGCGGGGCTCAGCCTCGGTGTGTGATGTGAGTTTATTGCCTTGGCCTCAGGCAGGTGGCGGCTGCTTCTCTCCGAGTTTTCAAAGACAGAGAAAGTGATGCCGAGTGGCTGAAGGTCACTGAGGACAGTGCCGGGAGGTACGGGAAGATTCCTTCCCAGAGTGGGAGCTGGAATTCCCACGCATGAGTAGGGGGCTCTGGGACCCCAGAGAGGCCCGCGCGCTGGCGCTTCCCGAAACCGCAGCGCACCATCTAAGTCCCTGGCCGCACTCGGTGTTGCTACTTCGGCCCAGATTTGGGGATGGGAATTCCTAGTGGAGTAATCGCTTATTTGCATAGTCAGTACCCTCACGCCTCCTAAGTGTAGCCTTATTATTGAGATAGACGCCTGCAGAGTCGTTTCGCTATAATGCAGATTTTGCAAGATATTTTTGAACAACGTTTTTGAGTTACAGTAAATGAAAAAGAATAATCGGTAGTTATTTAGGAAGAAGGAAATGGTTTGAAGTAGAACTTTTTTACCTCTGGGGGAAAAAAAAGGCGAATGACTTCAGATTCCATGGCAGGTCAAAATCAGAACTGGTAAGATTTCTGCACATCTGGTAAGTATCCACATACATAATGATTATTTTCCTGAGAATTACACTCTCCTTATTTCATCTGTATTTTTGCATAAAAATGCGAAATTAGACCTGGGTCATAAATGCACTGCTGTCCATTTATTTCTGAAGTTTATTGCATACCATGAATAATTTGAGTTTTATATTCAATAGCAGAAACCATTTTTCTAACCACATAAGCAGTCAGAATTGATTTCAGAAGAAATGCGCAGCAATAAAAATAAGGCTTATTTAATAACAGTTTGGAGCCAATTTGGGCCCCCTGGAAACTTGACAATCCGGCTTGTGGGCCGGATGCGGTGGCTCACGCCTGTAATCTCAGCACTTTGGGAGGCTGAGGCGGGCGGATCCCCTGAGGTTAAGAGTTCGAGACCAGCCGGACCAACATGGAGAAACCCCGTCTCTACTAAAAATACAAAATTAGCTGGGCGTGGTGGCACATGCCTGTAATCCCAGCTACTCAGGAGGCCAAGGCAGGAGAATGGCTTGAACCCGGGAGGCGGAGGTTGCAGTGAGCGGAGATGGCACCTTTGCACTCCAGCTTGGGCAATAAGAGCAAAACGCTGCCTCAAAAAAAAAAAAGAAAGAAAGAAAATTTAGTTTGTGTACTTTTCCTTCCTTCCCAAAGTCTAAATTAATTCACAGTTTTAAAGCAATATAAACAAGATTTGTTTTTTTATTTACATATATATTTTTTAATTTTTCCTCATCCCAACTAGAAAAGGAAAGACAAGATTTCTTCAGCCCCTCACCCCTTTTTTTGGACCCAGGGTCTCTCTCTGTCACCCAGGCTGGAGTGCAGTGGCACAAACAGGGTTCACTGCAGCCTTGACTTCCAGGGCTCAAGCAGTCCTCCCACCTCAGCCTCCCAAGTAGCTGAGACTATAGGCCCATGCCAACCACCCACCCACACCCCACTAATTTTTGGGGGGGATAGGGGAAGATATAAAGTCTCACTATATTGCCCAGGGTAGTCTTGAACACCTGAGCTCAAGCAGTCCTCTCACCTCAGCCTCTCAAAACTCTGGGGATTACAGACACGAGGCACTGCGCCCAACCAAGACAAGATTTCTTAATGGGTACATTTATTTCATTAACACTCAGGGATTCAGAGTTTTTTTGTTTTTGTTTGTTTGTTTCTCTCTTTTTTTTTTTTTTTTTTTTTTTTTTTTTTTTTTTTTTTTGAGACGGAGTCTCACTCTGTCACCCAGGCTGGAGTGTAGTGGCCAGATCTCAGCTCACTGCAAGCTCTGCCTCCCGGGTTTACGCCATTCTCCCGCCTCAGCCTGCCGGCTAGTTTTTTGTATTTTTTAGTAGAGACGGGGTTTCACCGTGTTAGCCAGGATGGTCTCGATCTCCTGACCTCGTGATCCGCCCGTCTCGGCCTCCCAAAGTGCTGGGATTACAGGCTTGAGCCACCGCGCCCGGCTTGTTTCTCTCTTTTTTTATGGCACCCACTGAAATGAAAAATGGATGAAGCCAGTATCTCTCTTCCACTTGACTTGATTTTTGTCACTTTGCAATGGAAGGCTTAGGATTTTCTTTAATTTTTCTCACTATCTTAATCGTCCTATAGATTTACCATAGATTTTTCACTGCCATTTTCTGCCAAAAATGTCATAGAATGAACTTGAATGTTTTGGGACTAATTTTTAATCTGAGTTAACTGTTCTTAGATCTGGAAGTTCTTGATGCAGCAACCTTCTCAATTGCAAGCTTAGGGGCCCAGAACTGAAATAAGTTCGTTTTAAATTTTGTTTTTTATATATGTATATATATACATGTATGTGTGTGTATGTGTGTGTGTGTGTGTGTGTATATATATATATATTTTTTTTTTTTTTTTCTTGAGACAGAGTCTTGCTCTATTGCCCAGGCTGGAGTGCAATGGCGTCATTTTGGCTCACTGCAACCTCCACCTCCCAGGCTCAAGCGATTCTCCTGCCTCAGCCTTCTAAGTAGCTGGGACTACAGGTGTGCGCCACCACGCCTGGCTAATTTTTTGTATACCCTTTTTTTTTTTTTGGTAGAGACAGGGTTTTGCCACATTGCCCAGGCTGGTCTCAAACTCCTGAGCTCAAGCAATCCGCCTGCTTCCCGGCCACCCAAAGTGCTAGGATTCCAGGTGTGAGCCATCGTAGCCGGTCTCATTTTAAATTTTAATATAAAGGCTGGGTGCCGTGGTTCACGCCTGTAATCCCAGCACTTTGGGAGACTGAGGCGGGTGGATCACTGGAGGTTGGGAGTTCGAGACCAGCCTGACCAATATGGTGAAACCCCGCCTCTACTTAAAAATACAAAAATTAGGCCGGGTGCGGTGGCTCACGCCTGTAATCCCAGCACTTTGGGAGGCCGAGGCGGGCGGATCACAAGGTCTGGAGAGCAAGACCATCCTGGCTAACTAGGTGAAACCCCGTCTCTACTAAACATTCAAAAAATTAGCCAGGCATAGTGGCGGGCGCCTGTAGTCCCAGCTACTCGGTAGGTAGGCTGAGGCAGGAGAATGACGTGAACCCGGGAAGCAGAGCTTGCAGTGAGCCTAGATCACGCCACTGCACTCCAGCCTGGGCGACAGAGCAAGACTCCATCTCAAAAAAAAAAAAAAAAAAAAACGAAAATTCGCCAGATGTGGTGGTGGGTGCCTGTATAGTAATAATAATTGATGAATGCCTGGCATAAATCAGTCTATGCTTCCCTCACTTTCTTTCACTCTGTCCTTGGGTAAGGTACTTAACTTTTCCTCATCTATAAAGTAAGTAGAATGATATTCACAAAGAAGATCATTTATTAATTTACAATAAGCTATAAATATTAAACACATCAGTTCAGAAATCAATAATCAGCACATGTGATAGGCAGCCTCTCAGTATGGTCTACAACAATTCCTGCCTCCTGCTATTTGTACTCTTGTGTAATCCCCTCCTATTGAGTGTGGGGTGAAATTATTGACTGGTTTCTAACACACTGAGTACTTCAAAACTGATGGGATATCTCTTAACAGGATGAAATGATAAAAGACTGTGACTTCAGTCTTGAGTTCTGTCTCATCCTCTTGGATTGCTTGCTCTTGGGGAAACTAGCTACGATGCCATCAGATTTCCTCGTGATTTAGATTAGAAGTGGATCCTCCCCAAACTGAGCCTTGAGATGACTACGGCCTCAGCCAACGTCTTGATCGCAGCGTCCTGAGAGACCCTGATCCAGATCACCCAGCTAAGCCACTCCTGGATTCTTTACTCACAGAAACTGTGAGGTAATAAATGTTTCTTCTTTCCAGCTGCAAAATTTGGGGATAATTTGTTACGTGACAACACATAACTAACAAGACACAATAGTACCTGGAAGGTAGCAAGTGCTCAATAATGATAGCTCTTCTTTTAGTGAATATGATTGGATCATTTAGCATATGACTTGGCATCCTGTAATGCTGATCCAAGCTCAATTTAATACCACAATGATAGTGTTTACAATTGCAATAAGAAAAAGTATCTAGGAAAAGTGGAAAGACTGACTTTTTTTTTTTTTTTTTTTTGAGATGGAATCTTGCTCTGTCACCCAGGCTATAGTGCAGTGGCACAATCTCGGCTCATTGCAAGCTCTACCTCCTGGGTTCACGCCATTCTGCCTCAGCCTCCCGAGTAGCTGGGACTACAGGCGCCCGCCACTACGCCCGGCTAATTTTTTGTATTTTTAGTAGAGATGGGGTTTCACCGTGTTAGCCAGGATGGTCTCGATCTGCTGACCTCATGATCCGCCTGCCTCAGCCTCCCAAAGTGCTGGGATTACAGACATGAACCACTGCGCCCTGCCCAGCCAGAAAGACTGACTTTATCTCATCTTTTTTTTTTTTTTTTTGAGATGGAGTCTCGCTCTGTCACCCAGGCTGGAGTGCAGTGGCCGGATCTCAGTTCACTGCAAGCTCCGCCTCCCAGGTTTATGCCATTCTCCTGCCTCAGCCTCCCGAGTAGCTGGGACTACAGGCGCCCGCCACCTCGCCCAGCTAGTTTTTTGTATTTTTTAGTAGAGATGGGGTTTCACCGTGTTAGCCAGGATGGTCTCGATCTCCTGACCTCATGATCCGCCCGTCTCAGCCTCCCAAAGTGCTGGGATTACAGGCTTGAGCCACCACGCTAGGCCCTCATCTGTTATTTATAAACCACCTTTGATGAAAGAGAAATTTGTTAAGACTGTGCTTCATATGATGTCTAGGATTTGCTTCAAAATAATCCATGGGGGATGGGGAGGAGTGCGGGAAAGAGAAGGGAGTAGGCAGGGGGTGGGTAAAAAAGATTAGACACGTGTGGAAGTTGGGTGATTGGTACCTCAAGAGTTCCTTTCCTTTGTATGGCTTTTTAAATTTTTCTGTAATAAAAAAGTTTTCTTTTTTAAGTATTTTATGGAATCAGAAATTTGGAGCTGAACTCCAATCTTTAGAGATCATCTATTCTAATTAACTGATTTGATAAGATGAGGAAATTAAGGCCCAGCCAAATTTACTGACTTATCCAGAGTCTCCCAGTCTCATTTTTGGTGGTTTCATATTTAGATATTGAGGAGAAATTACTCACTTCAAAGTTCTTTTGATTGATTGATTGATTGCCAGCCTCAGAAGTCACATAGCTCTTTATCTCACCCAATAACTTGTTCGAGATTTCCTAGGAGAGCCTCCGCAGCATAAAAATTCAAGCCTGTTCTCCACTTTCCGATATGTAATCTGCATGTGGTAGACTGGCAAGTTATTTGGCTCTGGTCCCCCAACGCATTAATTTTAGAAAACATAGTATTTGAAGGCCCAGTGCTTCACACCTGCAGGTATTCTTAGCCACTGTTTTAGATTTTTAAGTAAAATGACATCAACAAACACTGAATCTGTTTTATTAAACACTAAATCTCCTATTTAAATGACCCGGAATATCCTACCCTTCACAGGGAGTGTTAGCATACTCTTCTCTTTGTGCTCCCCTCCCATATCTTATCTGGCTAGGACTCTGTCTCAGCATTATCAAAGTGGGCTAGAGTCTTTTGGTACTCAGCACATTCTTTATCTAGCTTTCTTTTCTAGGCTTACAAGCCAAATGTGACTGGGCAAGGAGTGGGAAGGACTATCATGAGGCTCCTCATCTTGAATGGGAGGAGAGTAAGTGATCTTGAGAACAGTATCTTAATAGGTCATAAAGAAGAGCAGGGAGTTAGCAGAGGGAGGGAAACAGAGAAAGGAGTAATGGGCAGGAAGATAGTCTGTATAAGTATCTGAGACATAAGACCTGCTACCCATAGCTGGCCTTTTTTTTTTTTTTTTTTTTGAAACGGAGTTTCGCTCTTATTGTCCAAACTAGAGTGCAGTGGTGCAATCTCGGCTCGCTGCAACTTCCACCTCCAGGTTCAAGTGATTCTTATGCCTCAGCCTCCCGAGTAGCTGGCATTACAGAGGTGTGCCACCACGCCTGGCTAATTTTTTGTATTTTTTTTTTTTTTTTTTTTTTGAGGCGGAGTCTCGCTCTGTCGCCCGGACTGGAGTGCAGTGGCCAGATCTCAGCTCACTGCAAGCTCCGCCTCCCGGGTTTATGCCATTCTCCTGCCTCAGCCTCCCGAGTAGCTGGGACTACAGGCGCCCACCACCTCGCCCGGCTAGTTTTTTTTTGTATTTTTAGTAGAGACGGGGTTTCACCGTGTTAGCCAGGATGGTCTCGATCTCCTGACCTCGTGATCCGCCCGTCTCGGCCTCCCAAAGTGCTGGGATTACAGGCTTGAGCCACCGCGCCCGGCCTAATTTTTTGTATTTTTAGTAGAAACGGGGTTTTACCATGTTGGCCAGGCTGATCTCAAACTTAGGTGATCTGCCCGCCACGGCCTACCAAAGTGCTAGGATTACAGGCATGAGCCATTGCGCCCAGCCCATAGCTGGCTTTTATAGGCTCCTAAAGTATTTTATGTGGATAGAACAGTCCTCTGCCCTCCATCTTTCCCCACTATTGGGTATTAGTGTCTGTGCTGACTTGAATACTACTTTAGCATTTACCTCCAAATATGGCCAATTACCCTAAGTGGCACTTGTCCACATCCGTCTACAATAGCTAGCTATGTTCCTGTGTCCCACCTTAGAGGACTGTTGTTTGTCCTGACTGAGCTTGATTCTTATCTGCTTCCTTGAACCCCTTTTTCTGGGCCTCAGTTCTGATATTCGTCACATCATAGCAAATTATCCTGACTGTAGATGCAGAAATATATGTGTTATTTCAAAGATTACACCCGGTGAAGTAGCTCCCGCCTATAATCCCAACATGTTGGGAGGTTGCAGCAGGAGGATTCATTGAGCTTGGGAGTTCAAGACCAGCCTAGGCAACATACCAAGACCTTGTCTCTACTGAAAAAAAAAAAAAATCCAAAAAAAATTAGCCATTTGTAATGATGCACACCTGCAGTCCCAGCTACCCAGGAGGCTGAGTCAGGAGGATCGCTTGAGTCTAAGAGGTCATGACTGCAGTGAGCAGAGATCTTGCCACTGCACTCAAGCCTGGGTGACAGAGCAAGATTTTGTCTCAAAAACAAAACAAAAAAAGATTAAATTTTAAAAATACTAGCATTCGTTTTGGCCGGGCATGGTGGCTCACACCTATAATCCCAGCACCTTGGGAGGCCACGGTGGGTGGATCACAAGGTCAAGAGATTGAGACCATCCTGACCAACATGGTAAAACCCCATCTCTACTAAAAATAAAAAAGTTAGCCAGGTGTGGTGGCGTGCACCTGTAGTCCCAGCTACTGAGGAGGCTGAGGCAGGAGAATTGCTTGAATCTATGAGGTGGATGTTGCAGTGAGCCGAGATCACACCACTGCACTCCAGCCTGGCAATAGAGCGAGACTCTGTCTCAAAAATAAATAAATAAATAAATACTATATTATAGAAAACAAAGCAATAATACATGAACAAAAATAGTAGTACAGTAAACTTTTCTGTATCCATCACCCACCTTCAACAATTATGTTAATCTTTTTTTTTTTTTCTGAGACAGAGTTCGCTCTGTCACCCAGGCTGTAGAGCAGTGGGGCTATCTTGGCTCACTGCAACCTCCACTTCCCAGGCTCAAGCAATTCTCCTGCTTCAGCCTCCTGAGTAGCTGAGATTACAGGTACCCACCACCACACCCAGCTAGTTTTTGTATTTTTAGTAGAGATGGGCTTTCGCGGTGTTGGCCAGGCTGGTCTCGAACTCCTGACCTCAACTGATCCGCCCGCCTCCGCCTCCCAAAGTGCTAGGATTACAGGCATGAGCCACCGTGTCTGGCTAACTCATGTTAATCTTGTGTTGTGTATATTTCCACGCACTCCTCACTCCCCCAAGTATTTTGAAACAAATACATATTATTTTATTTTTCAATATTTCAGTGTATATCTCTAAAATATAAAAATGTTTTGTTTTTGTTTTTGTTCTTTTGAGGCAGAGGCTCACTCTGTTGCCCAGGCTGGAGTACAGTGGCGCAATCTCAGCTCACTGCAATCTCTGCCTCCCAGGTTCAAGCGATTCTCCTGCCCCAGCCTTCAGAGTACCTGGGACTACTGGTGTGCACCACCATGCTCGGCCAAGTTTTGTATTTTTAGGAGAGACGGGGTTTCACCACATTGGCCAGGCTGGTCTTGAACTCCTGATCTCAAGGGATCCACCCATGTCAGCCTCCCAAAATGCTGGGATTACAGGCGTGAGCCACTGTGCCTGGCCTATTTGTTTATTTATTTATTTTAGAGATAGAGTCTTGGTCTGTTGTCCAGGCTGGAATGCAGCAGAGTAGTTAAACCTCACTGCATCCTTCAACTCCTGGGCTCGAACAATCCTACCACCTCAGCCTCCCAAGCAGCTGGGACTACACATATAAACCACCATGCCAGCTAAGATAAAGACCATTATTATTGTTGTTGTTATTTTGAGACAGTCTCACTTTGTCACCCAAGCCAAGTGCAGTGGCACAATCACAGTTCACTGCAGCCTTGACCTCCCGGGCTCAAGCTACCTTCCCACCCCAGCCTCACAAGCAGCTAGGACAACAGGCATGCACCACCACATCTGGCCAAGTTTTGTACTTTTTGTAGATACAGGGTTTCACCATGTTGCCCAGGCTGATCTGGAACCCCTGGGCTCAAGCAGTCCTCCCAGCTTGGCCTCCTAAAGTGCTGGGATTATAGGTGTGAGCCCACATCCAGCCTGGTTCTGCTTTTCACTGGACAAATATTTATTGAGCATTTACTGTGTGTCAGGCATAGGAACAGGAGTTGGATATACAGTGGATCCGTACTATTCATGGATTCCATACTTGTAAATTTACCTACTTTCTAAAATTTATTTGTAAGCTAAAACTCAATACATATGGCATTTTCAGTCACTCATAGGCACGTGGCTTATGCCCGGTCCCAGTGACTTATACCTTGGTCCCAGCTACTTGGGAGGCTGAGGCAGGGGAATGGTGTGAACCCAGGAGGCGGAGCTTGCAGTGAGCTGAGATCGTGCCACTGTACTCCAGCCTGGGTGACAGAGCGAGACTCTGTGTCAAAAAAAAAAGGGCAGTGTTTCTCAGACCTCATTGCACATTAGCGTCATTTAGGGATCTTTTAAAAAGTCTGAAGCAACATCTCATACCAATTAAATCACAGTTTATTGGGTTGGGACACAAGCATCAGTATTTTTTAAAGCTCACAAGTGATTCTAATGGACAGATAAATTTGAGAGGCCCTGAGCTAGAGTCATCTGAGAAGGCATCAAGGAATGGGATTTGGAGTGATTCTTGAAGCATAGATGGAATTTGATTAGCTGGAAAGAAGGTGGAAATTTTGATGAAAATATTCCTAATAATAATTATAGCAAATTGCCATTTCCATTTTGATCAGGACAAATGGTTTGTAAAGGTTACTTGATAAAAGGAATAAAGTGTCATCATTATTCAAATAAATAAAATATTGTTCAATACAGCCAAATTTCTAAGATTTAACAAATAAATACATTAAAAAATATTCACAACTGAGCTCAGTGGCAGTGGCTCACACCCTAATCCCAGCACTTTGGAAGGCTGTGGCAGGAGGATTATTTGAACCCAGGAGTTTGAGGTTACAGTGAGCTATGATGGCATCACCACACACCAGCCTGGGCAACAGAGCAAGACCCTGTCTCAAAAAAAAAAAAAAAAAGAAGAGACTGCATTTCCCGAAAATGGCTAGTTTTTTTGTTTTAATTTTGCCAGGCACAGTGATCCACACCTGTAATCCCAGCAATTTGGGAGGCCAAGGCAGTCAGATTGCTTGACCTCAGGCGTTCAAGACCAGCCTGGACAACGTAGCAAAACCGCATCTCTACAAAAAATACAAAAATTCGCTGGGCATACTGGCATACTCCTGTAGTCCCAACTACTTGAGAGGCTGAGCTGGGAGGATGGCTTGAGCCCTGAAGGTGGAGATTGCACCACTGCATTCCTGCCTACGTGACAGAGCCAGACCTTGTCTCAAAAAAAAAAAAAAAGGTTTGTAATATTATAAACTGAAGAGCCTAGGCCAGGCATGGTGGCTTATGCCTATAATCCTAACACTTTGGGAGGCCAAGGCAGGCGGATTGCCTGAGCTCAGGAGTGTGAGACCAGCCTGGGCAACATGGCAAAACCCCATCTCTACTAAAACCACAAAAACTTAGCTGGACATGGTGGTGCACACCTGTAATCCCAGCTACTTGGGAAGCTGAGGTGGGAGGATCACTTGAACCGGGAGGCAAGAGGTTGCAATGTGCCAAGATCGCGCCACTGCACTCTAGCCTGGGCGACAGAGTGAGACTCTGTCTCAAATAAATAAATAAATAGTCTATTGATGGGGAGCCATGTGTAACCTGTATCACTGATCATTTTGAGATTTCTGTTTAAATAGTTATGTATAAAGTTGATTTGAGGAAAAATAATGTGTTAATTGTTATTTCATAGCTATGTAGAAAATTCTTAGGCTTCATAGAACTAGACTATTACAATTCTTTGTTGGAAAGGGAGTCCTTCCTAGAATAAGTTCTTGATTTTAAATTATTTTCCTATAACATTGTGTCTTAAGAGCATTACAAGGTTGGAAGAAGCAGGGAATAGCACTCAAAAATAAAACAGAATAATCAGTTTCTCAAGGAGTCTGTTTGTCCTGCTGGCAGCAGCCCTCTTCAAACACATTTCTTACTAATATGGTTTTAACTGTAATGGAGATGTGCTGCCAAAGGCAGCACATATACTAATTGTAATGGAGATAAATTTGGATTTAAGATAAAATTTTCCCTACCAAGTGTCTTACTAAAGTTTGTCACTTTCTCCTTTTTATGAAAGTGCCAAGTTTTAGACTATGTGCAAAAATTTCAGCCAGCCTGCTTTCTGTGAGATTTTTTTTTTTTTTTTTTTTTTTTTTTTTAGTAAAAGGCGAAAGATTTATTCGTTATGAAGAGAAACCAGAGCATACTTTCTGTGAGATTAATTTTCCTACCTGGCAAGGTGACATTTAGCAAAACTGGCAATATACATTATTCATAAGTGTCTTTATTTTTCCAAATAATGGCAATTATAATGGTTTAACCTTGTGACAGACACTTCAGACAATATGGACTAACAGATGTGAGTTCATATTCTGGCTCTGCAGTTTACCAGCTTGGACTTGAGCAAGTTTGCCTAACCTCTCAGGTTAAGTACTTAGCTTGCAGTATTGTTGAAAGATTAAATGAAAACCAAATAAAATTCATTAGGCATTTTCATTATCACCTCACTGCCGTTTCTCTCCATCTTAATACTGGCTTCCATCTCTTCCTGCCAGCGTTGCTGCCATCTCAGTTAGATATTCTACTTCACAGTTCAAACTTCCTCCAACAACCTGACCATTCCTCCTTCTCGACAGACTCCTCTCCAATTGAGGTCTTGGGATTAAGGGCTAGAATATGTTTGACATATAGAAAGGTACAAAATGCATATCAGATTAATGGCTCAGTGATGTGGCAGGAATAGTTGTCTCCACCACTGCCCTCAAAGCAGAATCAAAAAGAACAGTGATAAGTGGCCTCTTTCAACTTACAGCAATGAATACAAGATAGGTGGAACAAACCATTTTTAATCCAAGCTTCATTAGATAATACTAACTTGGAGCACGACAGGGTTACATCAGCAAGAATAAGGTAGCAACTTGTAACACTCATGTAATGAATTAGGAGTAAAACTGTCTGTATTTAAATCCCAGCTCCACCATTTGCTGTGTAATGTCTCTGAGCTTTGGTCTTTGCATCTGTGAAATGCAAATAGTAATAATAGTACTAATAGTAACTGATGTATTTTACTGTTATTGTAAGCTTTTTTTCTTTTTTTTGAGATGAGTTTCACTCTTGTTGCCCTAGCTGGAGTACAATGGCACGATCTCGGCTCACTGCAACCTCTGCCTCCCAGGGGCAAGTGATTCTCCTGCCTCAGCCTCCCAAGTAGCTGGAACTACAGGCATGCACCACCACACCCGGCTAATTTTTGTATTTTTGGTAGAGATGGGGTTTCACCATGTTGGCCAGGCTAGTCTGGAACTCCTGACCTCAGGTGATCTGCCCACCTCAGCCTCCCAGAGTGCTGGGATTATAAGCATGAGCCACCACACCTGGCCTATAAGGCTTATTAGAGGGTTTTTTTGTTTTGTTTTGTTTTGTTTTTATGAGACAGAGCCTTGCTCCATCGCCCAGGCTGGAGTACAGTGGCGCCATCTCAGTTCACTGCAACCTCCGCCTCCCAGGTTCAAGCGATTCTCCTGCCTCAGCCTCCAGAGTAGGTGCGGTTACAGGCATGTGCCACCACGCCTGGCTAATTTTTGTATTTTTAGTAGAGAGGGGGGTTTCTCCATGTTGGCCAGGCTGGTCTCGAACTCCTGACCTCAAATGATCCACGTGGCTTGGCCTCCCAAATTACTGGGATTACAGGTGTGAGCCACCATGCCAGGCCTAGAGTTGTTTGTTTGTTTGTTTGTTTGGAGACAGAGTTTCGTTCTTGTTGCCCAGGCTGGAGTGCAATGCTGCGATCTTGGCTGACCACAACCTCTGCCTCCCAGGTTCAAGCGATTCTCTTACCTCAGCCTCCCAAGGGATTACAGGCGTGTGCCACCACAACCGGCTAATTTTGTGTTTTTAGTACAGATGGAGTTTCTCCATGTTGGTCAGGCTGGTCTCAAACTCTCGACCTCAGGTGATCTGCCCACCTCGGCCTCCCAAAGTGCTGGGACTGCAGGCATGAGCCACCACATCCAGCCTTAGAGTTTTTATAAGAATTAAATAAAATAGGCCAGGTGTGGCCTATTCTATTTTCAAATGTGACCTTCTCAGAGAGGTCATATTTGAAAAGAGACATGAATGAAGTAGCTTACAGAAGATACCTGGGAGAAGAGTATGCTGAGTAGAGGTATGGGAATGGGAAGGTATTCATGTGACCAAAATGCACTGGGCAACTAAGAAGGGTAGGCAATGATACCTACAGCAGTGCACTAGAGGGGGAAGGTGCTCACCTGGAGGGGAGAGAGTTCCTAGATTTTTGGCATAGCATCCACACCATTCTATGCCTTAATCCAGAGAAACTGTCCCAGGTACCCTGGGAGAAAGAGATTTGGAGATGGAAAAAGCAGCTATGCATTCTAATCATTTTACACATTTCAACACAAATGGGGAAGCTGTTTTCTTCATTTTATCATAGCAACAGGTAGAGACAGGACAACTACCACTATATGGTGGCAGGGGACATCAACCAACTGATCCAGAGCTGAGACAGGCCAGAAACTAGAGCAGAAAAAATCCTATGTTTCAAATTGGAGGAAAAGAAGGCTGTTTTGTTTTTTTTTTTAAATATGTGATAGAATTTTGTAAGACACATTAAATAGAAGCAGCTACCTATGGCTGAGATGCCAGTGGTTTTACTGGTGTGTTATGATAAAGAGTTTCAGTAACATTGAGTGCCTATCAGCCAAACATTCCAGAGAGGTGCCAGAATAAAAAGAAGTAACATTGTGTTAGGCACTGTAACTGTTTTGTTTTTCTGAGACAAAGTCTCGCTCTGTTGCCCGGGCTGGAGTGCAGTGGCCCGATCTCGGGATCAGGAGTTCGAGACCAGCCTGGCCAACATGGTGAAACCCCATCTTGACTAAAAATACAAAAAAATTAGCCAGGTGTGTAGGCACGCGCCTGTAGTCCCAGCTACTTAGGAGGCTGAGGCAAGAGAATCGCTTGAACCCTGGAGGGAGAGGTTGCAGTGAGCCAAGATCACGCCACTGCACTCCAGCTTGGGTGACAGAGCAAGACTCCGTCTCAAAAAAAAAAAAAAAAGGGCCAAGAGCAGTGGCTCACACCTGTTACCCCAGCACTTTGGGAGGCTGAGACAGGTGGATCACCTGAGGTCAGCAGTTCGAGACCAGCCTGGCCAACATGGTAAAACCCCATCTCTACTAAAAAAAAAAAAAAAAGGCCGGGCGCGGTGGCTCAAGCCTGTAATCCCAGCACTTTGGGAGGCCGAGACGGGCGGATCAGGAGGTCAGGAGATCGAGACCATCCTGGCTAATACGGTGAAACCCTGTCTCTACTTAAAAATACAAAACACTAGCCGGGCGACGAGGCGGGCGCCTGTAGTCCCAGCTACTTGGGAGGCTGAGACAGGAGAATGGCGTAAACCCGGGAGGCGGAGCTTGCAGTGAGCTGAGATCCGGCCACTGCACTCCAGCCTGGGTGGCAGAGCGAGACTCCGTCTCAAAAAAAAAAAAAAAAAAAAGGGCCGGGCGCGGTGGCTCAAGCCTGTAATCCCAGCACTTTGGGAGCCCGAGACGGGCGGATCACGAGGTCAGGAGATCGAGACCATCCTGGCTAACACGGTGAAACCCCGTCTCTACTAAAAAATACAAAAAATTAGCCGGGCGAGATGGCAGGCGCCTGTAGTCCCAGCTACTCGGGAGGCTGAGGCAGGAGAATGGCGTAAACCCGGGAGGCAGAGCTTGCAGTGAGCCGAGATCGCGCCACTGCACTCCAGCCTGGGCGACAGAGCCAGACTCCGTCTCAAAAAAAAAAAAAATACAAAAATTAACTGGGCATGGTGGTGTGCACCTGTAATCCCAGCTACTCAGGAAGCTGAGACAGGAGAATGGCCTGAACCTGGGAGGTTGAGGTTGCAGTGAGCCGAGATCACACCATTGCACTCCAGCCTGGACGACAAGAGCGTAACTCCATCTCAAAACAAAACAAAACAAAAAAGTTTAAAACTTGAATTGCTTTAATATCTCAGTTTATTGCAACCTCCGCCTCCCAGGTTCAAGCAGTTCTCTGCCTCAGCCTCCTGAGTAGCTGGGATTACAAGCGCCCAGCACCATACCTGGCTAATTTTTTGTATTTTTAGTAGAGACAGGGTTTCACCATCTTGGCCAGGCTGATCTTCAACTCCTGACCTCGTGATCCATCCACCTCAGCCTCCCAAAGTGCTTGGATTACAAGCATGAGCCACTGCACCCGGCCCAGAATATTTTCATTAAGGGCAACTCTTTGGATTTGGGCACTGTATTGCTTTATACATGAATAAAAATGTGATAAACAATAATAATTATAATAACTGCCAGGAGATTTGATAATTACATTATAGCTGTTGATTCAGTTAAGACTCACAAGAACCCTGTGAGGTAGGTATTATTTTCTCTATAGATAAGGAATTTGGAATTCAGAGAGTAAGTAACTTGCTCAAGTCCACAGCAACCTTCAGCCTAAATGTGATCCCAGGTCTGACTCTAGAGCCCTGGCACATTATCATTATTGCTCTTCTAAGAAGGAACATTCTTATATGAACTGACTAAACACTGGCAGAAGAAACTGCCAGGGAGCCGGGGGTGGTTGCTAATGCCTATAATCCTAGCACGTTGGGAGGCTGAGGCAGATAGATCACTTAAGGCCAGGAGTTCTGTCTCACAGAGTTCCGTCTCAAAAATAAATTTTTTTAAGAAGCAGGGATTCTAGCAGCTGACCTCTAGTGCCCTCATCTACCCCAAAGTTAGTACACCTAGAATTGTTACCCCTTACTTGAATTAGAAATATTATTAGTTGTAATTTATATTTAAAAATGAACAGGGCTGGGTGCAGTGGCTCCCACCTGTTATCCCAGCACTTGGGGAGGCCAAGGCTGGAGGATCACTTGGGCTTAGGAGTTGGAGACCAGCCCAGGCAACATAGTGAGACATTGTCTCTACAAAAATATTTATTTATTTATAGATGGAGTTTCACTCTTATTGCCCAGTCTGGAGTACAGTGGTGCAACCTCGGCTCACTGCAACCTCTGCCTCCCGGGTTCAAGCGATTCTCCTGCCTCAGCCTCCCGAGTAGCTGGGATTACAGACACCTGCCACCATGCCCGACTAATTTTTTGTATTTTTAGTAGAGATGGGGTTTCACCATGTTAGCCAGACTGGTCTCGTACTCCCGACCTCAAGTGATCCACCCACCTCAGCCTTCCAAAGTGCTGGGATTGCAGGCATGAGCCACCGCGCCTGGCCAAAGAATTTAAAAATTAGAGCTAGGCATGGTGGCACACGGCTATCGTCCCAGCTACTTGGATGGCTGAATGGGGAGGATTGCTTGAGCCCAGGAGGTTGAGGCTGCAGTGAGCCGTAATTGCACCACTGCACTTAAACTTGGGTAACACATGTACTCTGAGTTCCGGGAAAACCCACACATCTAATTAACTTTGGGACTTTAATGTTCCTGTTAATGCCACCTAAATCAACCCTTTGGCCATGACCTATGTTGGCCAATCAAAACTCAGCAACCAGGCCGGGCATAGTGACTCACACCTGTAATCCCAGTACTTTGGGAGGCTGAGGTAGACAGATCGTTTGAGCTCAGGAGTTCTAGACCAACCTGTGTACCGTGGTGAAACCCTGTCTCTACCCCAAAAAAATACAAAAATTAGCTGGACATAATGGTGCCTGCCTGCAGTCCCAGCTATTTGGGAGACTGAGGCGAGAGGATGGCTTGAGCCTGGGAGGTGGAGGTTGTGGTGAACCAAGATTGTGCCACTGCTCTCCAGCCTGGGCAACCTGATCTAAAAAATTATATACCCACACACATATATGTGCGTATATATGCCCACACATATACGTACATATACACACAAATATATGTGTTTACATACACACACACACATATATGCACCAGAAGATTGCTTTTTAAATTTGTGTGAATATTAATATGCATACACATGTGTAGAAAAAACACCACAAAGACTGATGAAGTCTTCAATTTGCTTAACTGTATATTCAGCGTACACGTATTACAGTTATCTAGTGAAAGCTATAAAATGCTTAAATGGGCCGGGCGCGGGTGGCTCAAGCCTGTAATCCCAGCACTTTGGGAGGCCGAGACGGGCAGATCACGAGGTCAGGAGATCGAGACCATCCTGGCTAACACGGTGAAACCCCGTCTCTACTAAAAAATACAAAAAACTAGCCGGGCGTGGTGGCGGCGCCTGTAGTCCCAGCTACTGGGGAGGCTGAGGCAGGAGAATGGCGTAAACCCGGGAGGCGGAGCTTGCAGTGAGCCGAGATCTGGTCACTGGACTCCAGCCTGGGAGACAGCGAGACTCCGCCTCAAAAAAAAAAAAAAAAAAAATGCTTAAATGAAGACTAGGTTTTAGAATAAGTTAAACAATAAGATAGTCTATCAGAAGTAGATTCTGAAGGAAACAAAAGCAAACAGAACAGCTGGATTTCTATTGGTAAGGGAGGTTGCTCTTTTTAAAAGAAAAATAGCAAATGATTCCCTGTGGATCTGGAACTTACCCTGTCAAACTAAGGATGTTTTTGTGACTATCATCTCTTTATTCTAATGCCAAGTGGAAAGAGAACAAAGCAATGAGAGGAAACTGATAAAAACCTTTAGCTGATCAAGGTGGGGAATTAGGAAAACTAAACCTAAATAAACTCTTGAAGTAACTTTGTGTAGCAAGAGAATAGTCTAAACTTGATTATGATGAAGAAAATCCTTACAGAGTTCATGCTACCAGAAGAATTTTGAGACTACATTGGCATGAAGTGTGGGGACTATCAAGAATTATATGACCGGGCGCGGTGGCTCTTACCTGTAATCCCAGCAGTTTGGGAGGCTGAGTCTGGCAGATGACTAGGTCAGGAGATCGAGACCATCCTGGCCAGCACGGTGAAACCCCGTCTCTACTAAAACTACAAAAAATTAGCCAGGAGTGGTGGCACGTGTCTGTAGTCCCAGCTACTCGGGAGGCTGAGGCAGGAGAATCACTTGAACCCGGGAGGCGGAGGTTGCAGTGAGACGAGATCACGCCACTGCACTCCAGCCTGGGCGACAGAGCTAGACTCTGTCTCAAAAAAGAAAAAAAGAATTATATTCAGAGTCAATTAGAAAGAAGTCAGGTGCAGTGGCTCAAGCTTGTAATCCCAGCACCTTGAGAGGCTGAGGCAAGAGGATTGCTTGAGCCCAGGAGCTCAAGATCAGCCTTGGCAGCATCAGAAGATCCCATCTCTACCAAAAAAAAAAAAAAATTAGCCAGGCATGGTGGCATGTGGCTATGCTCCTAGCTACTCAGGATGCTGAGGTAGGAGGATTGCTTAAGCCTGGGAGGTTGAGGCTGCAGTGAGCTGTAATCGCACCACTGCGCTCCAACCTGGGCAACCAACCGAGACCCTGCCTCAAAAAAGCCTTCCTATTCAGTTTGCGCAGATAACTAAGATATGATATATTTTGAAATATGGAAAATGTTTTTGAGACCAATTCTTGCTCTGTAACCCAGGCTGGGGTGCAGTGGCATGATCTCGGCCCACTGCAACCTCCACCTCCTGGGTTTGGGCAATTTTCCTGCCTCAGCCTCCCAAGTAACTGGGATTACAAGTGTGCGCCATCACACCCGGCTAATTTTTGTATTTTTAGTAGAGACGGGGTTTCACCATGTTAGCCAGGCTGTTCTCAAACTCCTGACCTCAAGTGATCTGCCCACCTCGGCCTCCCAAAGTGCTGAGATTACAGGCATGAGCCACCACACCCGACCAGAAAACGTGTTTTTAGCCTGTGTGTTTCCAGTAAAATCTTGCCTAATCTAAGTGTCATCTAAATATGATGTTTAGCCATAACCCGGTATGTATTTTCATATCAGAAAGAAGAAGAAGGTAAAATTGTCTTAATCTGCCTCTTGTTTAACCATTCCTACTCCTGTCTCGACCACATAGCCCTAGTCAACACATAGCCCTACTCAACGCCAAATACAGTTCTTAGCATGAAACCGAAAGGAATAAATAATAATCACCAGAATGCTGAACTTGAACATTAAAGCTATAATAGGAACATCAAGTTAGCAAAACTATGATTAGTGGGTAAGTGGCTTTTGCAAGGCTGGGCTATTAATGTTATATTTTTGGCAATAGTTTTTTGTAGCATACACATAATTCCTTGTTTGATACAAGTGATGACTTCTTCCAAGTGAACACACAGTCATTTCTACCTACAAATATTATAACTAAAAAGTAATTATCAGGAACTCCTTCTCAATATAGCAATTTAAAATGTGAGGTGTACTAATTTATTTGCTTAATGTTGTTTATTAAATACCTATACCCGCTGATTTAATCCATAACATACTATGTAGTCAGGTATCAGGGTTGGCTGCCAGATATGAACCTTTGGCCAAATGAGGGATGAAGTTACTTCGTCTCTCATCCAGCTTTGCCAGACCAACTCTCATAGATGACTGTTTACATTTTTAACCCTCTTTAGAAAAATATACAGAAGCTTTACTATTTGAAACCAGTCTTCCTGTACTCCCTTTGTATTCTGAATCTTCCTATTTGTCTTTTCCGTCCTGACAATGTGATTTGTGAACTTAGTTTTGGATTCTGATTTTAGTTTATTTGGTTCTATATCTTTTGGATCCTATCTTTGGCATGTTTTTTAAAATTTTTGTTCCATCGTGGGCTTGTATCTGATTCAAATTCCTGAACTTGACACCCCCAAACTCCACCCACAAACCTTTCAAACAGATGTAATTTCTTAAGCCCTAGAGACTAAAACTACAGGGGAAATATTACCTCAGCTAGAAAAGCATCCTTCTTAGTCTTTTGATATGATCTCTTCTTAGGTGAAGGGTCCTCACACAAAAACATAAATTTGTTAATCCAAAAGACATTATGCAAGAGTTATATGTTTGTACAGGCTTTTCCCCCAACGAGGCAAGAAGAACCTGCTCGGCTAGTTGTCATTGCTGAACTAAGAAAAGACATTCCTGTGATACACACTTGAAATCTGCCTTTCATTGAATGCTCATCTCCTCATTTGCTCCTCAGATACAGACAATTGCCTGCCCAGTTTTGTCTGGTTCACCACTAGTTTAGTAGGGAACACTAAGATTTTCCTGTATCCTAGTTCTGTTCTGGTGTCTCACTGTTCACCTTTCCTGATTGTGTCACCACCCATTAGTCCAGGTACATGTTCGTCTGCGAACGTATGAATGCACGAGACACCAGGCATATGCTTACTTAACATGAAGTTGCCTAAATGCTCTTATAAAACTTTATTGTGAGTGTATGAATTTAATGCCAACTTGTTTGAATTATAATGTCAATTTTTTTTTTTTTTTTTTTGAGACGGAGTTTCATTCTTGTTGCCCTGGCTGAAGTGCAATGGTGTGATCACAGCTTACTGCAACCTCCACCTCCCAGGTTCAAGCAATTCTTCTACCTCAGCCTCCCAAGTAGCTGGTATTACAAGCACGCGCCACCACCTCTGGCTAATTTTTGTATTTTTGGTAGAGACGGGGTTTCACCATGTTGGCCAGGCTGGTCTGGAACTCCTGACCTCAGGTGATCCACCCGCCTCAGCCTCCCAAAGTGTTGGTATCACAGGCATGAGCCACCGCACCCACCTAATGTCAAATTATTAACACTGATATCCTGGGCCCAGAGCTGTTTGAGTTACTTAATCTCTGACTATTTGGGAGTAGCACTATAATGCTGTCTTTCTGGAAATGCAAATACTTCGCTACAATTTGAGAAGATTTTAACCCCAGATAGATTTCCCACTAGTTTGCAACAGTGCCTGAAATTCCACAAGAAGTATTCATGTCTTTTTGTCTTGAAAGGAACTCAAGCTAGCTATTAAAATGTATTCGTGTGTGTGTGTGTGGGTGGGTGTGTGTGTGTGTTTTAAAAGATTAACAATAATTTTCTGGAGATAGTTAATAACTAATGGTTATTTTTATATTCTTCATACTTTTCCCTGTTTTAAAATTTTTCTACAGGGAAGATATACACTTCTATTATCAGAAAAAAAATGCTATAGCAATTTTTATGAGGCCAGGTGTAGTGGCTCACACCTGTAACCCCAACACTTTGGGAGGCTGATTGCTTAAGGCCAGGAGTTTGATACAAGCCTGGGCAACATAGCACGACTCTGTCTCTACAAAATAAAAATTTAAAAAAATTATACCCTCAAAAGGAGAAAAATATAAAGCCATTATCAGATAGCAGCTTATTGAATGTATATTTCTCAAACCTTTTATGTTAATACTAGATAGCTAGAACCCAGACCTTTTCAGAAATAGGCATAAGATCCCAAAAGGAAGTAAATCCTCATATTGATAATGTCTTGTTCATAAGCAGAGTGTTTATTCTATTTAATAACACATTCTTTTGTATGTATCAATATTACACTAAAATTTTTCTTTTTTTCAATCCTGAAAGGACCAAAGATAAACTTCCTATTTCCCCAGTATTTGCCCAAGCCTCCCCTGGCAGGACTCACATACAGGGCTTTTTTTACAGCTAATGCTGCTATAAGTAGCATTTCTAAAAGCGTTTCAGAAACTATGCCAGGCGCAGTGGCTCACACTTGTAATCCCAGCTCTTTGGAGGCTGAGGCAAGAGTGTTGCTTGAGCCCAGGAGTTTGAGGCCACAGTGAGCGATGATCATGCCACTGCGCTCCAGCCTGGGTGGCAAAGCAAGACCCTTTCTGTAAAAATAAAAAGTATTGGCCGGGTGCGGTGGCTCAAGCCTATAATCCCAGCACTTTGGGAGGCCAAGGCGGGCGGGTCACGAGGTCAGGAAATGGAGATTATCCTGGCTAACACGGTGAAACCCCGTCTCTACTAAAAAATACGAAAAACTGGCTGGGCAAGGTGATGGGCTCCTATACTCCCAGCTACTCGGAAGGCTGAGGCAGGAGAATGATGTAAACCTGGGAGGCGGAGCTTGCAGTGAGCTGAGATCTAGCCACTGCATTCCAGCCTGGGCAACAGAGCGAGACTCCGTCTCAAAAAGAAAGAAATAAATAAAAATAAAAAGTATTCCAGAAACTAGAACAGATAAGACAGACCAATACTAGGCTCAAGTTTTCCTCATATTATGGTAAAGTTTAAACTGTTGAACTAGGCTGGGCACAGTGGCTAATGCCTGTAATCCTAGCACTTTGCAAGACTAAGGCAGGAGGATTGCTTGAGCCCAGGAGTTCAAGGCCAGCCTGGGCAGCATAGTGAGAATCTGTCTCTAAAAAAAAAAAAAAAACATGCCTGGCCAACATGGTGAAACCATGTCTCTACTAAAATACAAAAATTAGCCGGATTTTTTGGTACACGCCTGTAATCCCAGCTACTTGGGAGGTTAAGGCAGAAGAATCACTTGAACCTGGGAGGCAGAGGTTAGAGTGAGCCGAGATTGCCCCATTGCACTCCAGCCTGGGTGACAGAGTGAAACATCTTTTCTGAAACTTCTCAAAAAAAATAAAAATTAAAAAATAAACTATTGGAAGGGTGCGATGCCTCACGCCTGTAATCCCAGCACTTTGGGAGGCCAAGGCGGGTGGATCACGCGGTCAGGAGATCAAGACCATTCTGGCTAACATGGTGAAACCCCATCTCTACTAAAAATGCAAAAAATTAGTCGAGCATGGCAGTGGGCACCTGTAGTCCCAGCTACTTGGGAGGCTGAGGCAGGAGAATGGCATGAATGCGGGAGGCAGAGCTTGCAGTGAGACGAGATCGCGCCACTGCACTCCAGCCTAGGCGACTGAGCGAGACTCCATCTCAAAATAAATAAATAAATAAATAAAAATAAACTATTAAAATTCAATTTAAAATAAGTTATGATGATAAACATCATATGATATCAGCTCACACATTATTCATGGTCCTTTTCAGTGTCAGGTAAATTCATCCTTGATTTCATGAAAATCCAGGGATTAGAGTAGTTTCATCTAAGTGCAGCTAATGTCTATTCCATTTTCAGGTATGTTCATGGAGAACATACCTGAAAATGATATGTTCATGGAGAATCAACTTGCCTTTCATTCACTTCAACTTGTTTTTCATTCAAATATTCAGATATTTCATTTCAGATATTTCCTGAGCCATATGTTAGTGCTGGGGATGTTGTGTTGAACAAACCAGGCATGGTTCCTGCCCTCATGGAGTTTACAGTCTAGTGTGTTCCTAGCATACCACCATGCCAATAATGTGCACTTGTTTTTCTTTTTTTCCAGGAGGGTCTCACTCTGTTGCCTAGGCTAAAGTACAGTGGTGCAATCATAGCTCACTGCAGCCTCCAACTCCTCACTCAAGCAATCCTCTTACCTCAGCCTCCCAAGTAGCTGGGACTACAGGCATGTGCCACCATAATCAGCTAATTTTTTTAAAGATTTTTTTTGTAGAAACAGGACCTCACTTTGTTTTCTGGGGTGGTCTTTTTTTTTATTATTTATTTATTTATTTTTGAAACGGAATCTTGCACTGTCGCCAGGCTGGAGTGCAAGTGGCGTGATCCTAGCTCACTGCAATCTCCACCTCCTGGGTTCAAGTGATTCCCCTGCCTCAACCTCCCAAGTAGCTGGGATTAAAGGCACATGCCACCACGCCCGGCTGATTTTTTTTTTTTTTTTTGTATTTTAGTAGAGACGGGGTTTCACCATGTTGGCCAGGATAGCCTCGATCGCCTGACCTCGTGATCCACCTGCCTTGGCCTCCCAAAGTACTGGGATTACAGGCATGAGCCACCATGCCCAGCTTCTGGGATGGTCTTGAACTCAGGGCCTGAAGTGATCCTCTTACCTCACCTCCCAAAGTGTTGGGATTACAGATATGAGCAACCATGCCTGGACTTTTTTTTTTTTTTTTTTAAGATACAGGTAGGACCAGAGCTGGGCCCAGTGGGTCACTTCTATAATCCCAGCTATTTGGGAAGCCCAGGAGGGTGGATGGCTTGAGCTCAGGAATTCGATACAAGCCTAGGCAACATGGCAAAACTCCATCTCTACTAAAAATACAAAAATTAGCCAGGGATGGTGGCCTGCACCTGTAGTCCTAGCTACTCAGGAGGCTGAGGTAGGAGGATCAATTGAGCCTAGGAGGCGGAGGTTGCAGTGAGCCAAGATCACTCCACTGCATTCCAGCCTGGGTGCAGAGCCAGACTCTGTCTCAGGGAAAAAAAAAAGATACAAGGAGGCTGGGCATGGTGGCTCACTCCTGTAATCTCAGCACTTTGGGAGGCCAAGGTGGGCCGATCACTTGAGTCCGGGAGTTTAAGACCAACCTTCAAGACCAGCCTGGGCAACACGGTGAAACCCTGTATCTACTAAAAAATAAATAGTATTAATAAATAAAAATTAAAAAGATATAATTAACAGCTGGATGCAGTGGCACAGGCATGTAATTCCAGCACTTTGGGAGACCACGAAGGAGAATCTCTTGAAGCCAGGATTTTGAGACCAGCCTGAGCAACTTGGTGAGACTCCATCTCTACCAAAAAAATACGGAAATTAGGCGGGCATGGTGGCATGGCACGTGTGGTGCCAGCTACTCTGGAGACTGAAGTGGAAGGATTGCTTGAGCCCTGGAAATGGAGATTGCAGTAAGTGGAGATTGTACCACTGCACTACACTATTGTCTGAGCAACAGAGGGAGACCCTGTTTAAAAAAAGAAAACATACTGGAACTCATAGATACAATGGATTGGGTGCTCAGGGTTTTCCCTAATCACTAGGTAAAACCAGCATGGTTGATGTCTTTGTGAAGGTACTCTTCCAGCTACACCCAAGCTTTAATGCACAGGCAATCACCAGGAATCTTGTTAAAATGCAGACTGTGATTAGTAGGTGTGGGTTGGATCTGAGCTTTTACGTTTCTTTTTTTCTTTCTTTCTTTTGTTGAGAAGGAGTCTCACTCTGTCACTGAGACTGGAGTGCAGTGGCATGATCTTGGCTCACTGCAACCTCCATCTCCTGGGTTCAAGCAATTCTCCTGCCTCAGCCTCCTGAGTAGCTGGGATTACAGGTGCACGCCACCACGCCCAGCTAATGTTTTTGTGTTTTGAATAGAGACGGGGTTTTTTGCCATGTTGACCAGGCTGGTCTCGAACTCGTAACCTCAGGTGATCCACCCACCTTGGCCTCCCAAGTGCTAGGATTACAGGCATTAGCCACCAAGCCTGGCCAGATTTTGCATTTCTAATAAACTCACAGATGCTGCTTATGCTGATGGTCTACTGACCACATTTGGAGTGTAAGGAGTCTGGAGTGTAAGGACTATGTCATCAGGAGAATATCAGCTGCGGCTCCTTCAGGTGTTTCTGTGTGAGGGCTGTCCTGTCCTTCATATAGTATATAGCTTCTCCCCACCTTGGCCAGCACCATCTCTGTTCCACCCCCCACCCCCCAGCTCTTTAACAGGTTTTACACACACACACACAGACACGTACGTATTTTGTTTGTTGTTTTTGAGACAGGGTCTTGTTCTGTGGTCAGGCTGGGGTGCAGTGGTGTGATCACGGCTCACTGCAGTCTCAGCCTCCCAGGATCAAACCATCCTCCCACATCAGTCTCCCGAGGAGCTGGGACTAGAGGTACGTGCCACTATGCCTAGCTAATTTTTGTTTTGTTTTGTTTTTGAGAAGGAGCTTCGCTCTTTTTGCCCAGGCTGGAGTACAGTGGTGCCATCTCAGCTCACCGCAACCTCCGCCTCCTGGGTTCAAGCGATTCTCCCTGCCTCAGCCTCCCAAGTAGCTGGGATTAAAGGTGCATGCCACCACACCTGGCTAATTTTTTGTATTTTTAGTAGAGATGGGGTTTCACCATGTTGGCCAGGCTGGTCTCGAACTCCTGACCTCAGGTGATCCTACCCGCCTTGGCCTCCCAAAGTGCTGGGATTACAGGCCTGAGCCACCATGCCCAGCCATGCCTGGCTAATTTTTAAATTGTTTGGACAGACAGATGCAGGGGGGTAGGTCTCCCTGGGTTACCTAGGCTGGTCTCGAGCTCCTGGTTTCACGCAATCCTCTCGCCATGGCTCCCAAAATGCTGGGATTACAGGCGGGAGCCACTGTGCCCCACCTTCAACAGGTTTCTTGTTCTGAGGTCTGAGAGTGTTTGCCAGACCCACAGCTGCCTGACCCAGGGCCTGTTTCCTATCTCGGGAGAGGCCTTTTGTGCTACTTCTCCTTGAGATGCTACTCCCTCCCATCCCCCAGGAAGTGATATATGGCCTCTCCTCCCTTTTGCAGGGATACTTGCAACCAGACCCTTTGTGTATTTATGGCCCATTAACAAACTTTATCTAAGAGATAAGAAAGATCAGTGAAAACCAGCTGCCCTTTGTTCAGATCATTTCACTTTGAAATAAGCCTTACCCCTCTCTATTTTTAGTCTGCTGTTTATTTTGTAGGTTTGGGTAAGGTGATTATAGCCCAAGGCTTGTTTTGATCTTTGTTCCTTAAGCTCTGGGGTGATTGGTAAACATTTTAGAAGCCAGTGGCTACTAGCTTTTATTTTAGCTTTTTCAGGGTCATAGAATTGTAGACTTTGACCGTAGGAAAGGGCTTTCAAGGAGTTGTAGGTTGGCCCCCCTTCATCTGACAAACAGGAAACAGGAGTTTTCTGTCAGGAGCCCCTGGAGTTTCTGTACCTTACCAAACACTACACAATTCAGGGCCAACTGGGCTGCTAGAGTCCCTCAGACCTTTTAAACTGTGCTCCAAGGAGCTGCTTAGACCTGCCTGCCCTGATATGTTTGTGTTTGGAGGAGTGGAGATAAAGGCATACCTCAAGCAAAGCAGCGCCATTCATAACACTTTCATCCATTTCACATCCATTTAATAAAATCTAAGATTTTAGAACTTGGATTTTATTTGAACAATGAGCTTTATATATTAAAAGAATTAACCATTTTATTTCACCATGATGCCTGCAAATTAGTCTTTATTAAATATCTACAGTTTAAGAGAGTCACATTTTCTATTCTCATTTTTCATGCAAGTTTGAGCCAGAGCTAAAATTCTGTATCTGTGGAAAAGCTGAAGAAAGGAAGTCTGACACTTAGAACATTTAAATACAATATTTAAATACCCATTTTATCTTAGGCAGGAACTCATGCTGTAAAAGTATGTCTTACATTTAGAAAGATAGAACATGCATCATCTCGTCTAGTCACTGTTAGCATTTTTATGATACTTTTCCAACTGTTACATTGAAAGTTATACACATTGATTTTCACCCAAGCCTTGGTAAATTAAAAACCCTTGTTGAGATACAATTTACTTAACACATAATTCTCCAATTTAAGCTGTACAATTCAATGTCTTTTAGCCTATTCACAGACTTGTGCAACTATCTCCACTATTCTAAATCCAGAACATTGTCATCATTCCAAAAAGAAACCCTGTTGGCTGGGCATGGTGGCTCACGCATGTAATCCCAGCACTTTGGGAGGCCGAGGTGGGCGGATCACGAGGTCAGGAGATTGAGACCACACTGGCTAACATAGTGAAATCCCGTCTCTACTAAAAATACAAAAATTGGCCGGACATGGTGGAGCGCAACTGTAGTCCCAGCTACTCAGGAGGCTGGTGTAGGAGAATCGCTTGAACCCGGGAGGCAGAGGTTGCAGTGAGCCAAGATCACGCCGCTGCACTCCAGTCTGGGCGACAGAGCGAGACTCCATCTCAAAAAAAAAAAAAAGAAAGAAAGAAAAGATGCTTCAAGATGAAACTGATTATCTTCCCAGCCACTGGCTGCCAGAAACTCATTGGAGTGGACGATGAATGCAAACTTCGTACTTTTTATGAGAAGCGTATGGCCACAGAAGTTGCTGCTGATGCTCTGGGTGAAGAATGGAAGGGTTATGTGGTCTAAATCAGTGGTGGGAACGACAAATTTCCCCATGAAGCAGGATGTCTTAACCCATGACCATGTCCACCTGCTGAGTAAGGGGCATTCCTGTTACAGACCAAGGAGAACGGGACAAAGAAAGAGAAAATCAGTTCATGGTTGCATTGTGGATGCCAATCTGAGCGTTCTCAACTTGGTTATTGTGAAAAAAAAAAAGGAGAGCAGGATATTCCTGGACTGACAGACTGACTGATACTATGGTGCCTCGTCGCCTGGGGCCCAAAAGAGCTAGCAGAATTCGCAAACTTTTTCTTTTCTTCTTCTTCTTTTTTTTTTTTTTTTTTTTTTTGAAATGGAGTCTCGGTCTGTCACCCAGGCTGGAGTGCAGTGGTGTGATCTCGGCTCACTGCAACCTCTGCCTCCAGGGTACAAGCGGTTCTGCTGCCTCAGCCTCCCAAGTAGCTGGGATTACAGGTGCCCATCACCACGCTCAGCTAATTTTTTGTATTTTTAGTAGAGATGGTGTTTCACTATGTTGGCGAGGCTGGTCTCGAACTCCTGACCTTGTGATTCACCCACCTCAGCCTTCAAAAGTGCTAGGATTACAGGCGTGAGCCACTGCGCCTGGCCAAACTTTTCAATCTCTCTAAAGAAGATGATGTCCACCAGTATGTTGTAAGAAAGCGCTTAAGCAAAGAAGGTAAGAAACCTAGGACCTAGAAACAAAACACCCAAGATTCAGTGTGTTGTTGCTCCACGTGTCCTGCAGCACAGATGGCAGTGTATTGCTCTGAAGAAGCAGCTTACTAAGAAAAATAAGGAAGAGGCTGCAGAATATGCTAAACTTTTGGCCAAGAGAATGAAAGAGGCTAAGGAGAAATGCCAGGAACAATTTGCGAAGAGACGCAGACTTTCCTCGCTGCGAGCTTCTGCTTCTAAGTGAGTAACAAATAAGATCAGACTTGCAAAAAAAAAAAAGAAAGAAAAAGAAAAGAAACCCTGTCACTCCCATTGCCCTCTTCTCAGCCCCTGGCAATCACTAGGCTACTTCTTATATCTACAGATTGCCTATACTGGATATTTTATTTAAATGAAATCATACAGTATGTGGCCTTTTGTGTCTGGCTTCTTTCACATAGCATAATGTTTCCCATTTTCATCCATGTTGTAGCATGTATCACTACTCATTCTTTTTTATGCCTGGATAATAACCCATTGTATGGCTATACCACGTTTTGTTTATTCATTCATTAGTTGATGGAAATTTGAGTTTTTTCCACCTTTTGGCCATTATAAATGATACTGCTGTGATCAATGGTGTATAAGAATTTGGCCAGGCAGGGTGGCTCAAGCCTGTAATAGCAGCACTTTGGGAGGCCGAGGCGGACGATCACGAGCTCAGGAGTTGGAGACCAGACTGGCCAACGTGGTGAAACCCCATCTCTACTAAAAATACAAAAACTAGCTGGGCAAGGTGGCAGGTGCCTGTAATCCTAGCTACTCGGGAGGCTTGCAGTTAGCCAAGATCACACCATTGCACTCCAGCCTAGGCAACAGAGCAAGACTCTGTCTCGAAAAAAAGAATTTGAGTACTTGTTTTTAATTCTTTTGGATATATACCTAGGAGTAGAATTTCTGGGTCATATGTTAATTCTGTGTTTAACTGTTGAAGGAACCACCAAATAGTTTTCCATAGAGGCTGTACCATCCTACATTTCTTCTAGCAATGTACAAGAGTTCCAATTTTTCCATATCCTCACTATTTATATATCTAGACTATAAAAAGAACAGCCTTGTTAGATATATGATTTGCATATATTTTCTCCCATTCTGTGATTTGGCTTTTCATTTTCTTGATGATGTCCTTGGAAGCAAAAAGTTTTATATTTCAGTGATGTTCAATGTGTAGAATAAAATTTATAGGAGGCCATTGATTTGGACTGAGCTCCTGTCCTAGGCCTAACAGACCCAACCAAAATGGTACTCATGCTGAAATTGCATGTCACTAAGTCAAAACTAAGATCTTTATCTGACCTTCTGAGAAATCAGGAGAGAGAGAGAGAGAATAGCCAAATCCTCGAATGGGCCAGTTTTAGCTGGCATGATAAGGAAATCCCCTCTGCCTGTCTGTAAAGGCTATCTCTGGCATGATAAGGAAGTCCTCTCTGCCTGTTTATAAAAGCAATCTCTTCTGCTTTGCTCGTTGGAAGACTCACTCTGTTTTATAGAATGATATATTGCCTGAGTTTAGAATCACAAATAGGCCGGGCGCGGTGGCTCAAGCCTGTAATCCCAGCACTTTGGGAGGCCGAGACGGGCGGATCACGAGGTCAGGAGATCGAGACCATCCTGGCTAATACGGTGAAACCCCGTCTCTACTAAAAAATACAAAAAACTAGCCGGGCGACGAGGCGGGCACCTGTAGTCCCAGCTACTCAGGAGGCTGAGACAGGAGAATGGCGTGAACCCGGGAGGCGGAGCTTGCAGTGAGCTGAGATCCGGCCACTGCACTCCAGCCTGGGTGGCAGAGCAAGACTCCGTCTCAAAAAAAAAAAAAAAAAAAAAAATAGAATCACAAATAAATAACAATTAAGATTTTTAAATGTGTGGTAATTTTGTCTTTTGACAAATATATTCATTTGTTCTTTTGTCATTTGTGCTTTTGATGTCATATCTCAGAAACCATTGTCTAATGAAAGCTCCTGAAGATGTACACATATGTTTTCTTTTAAAACTCTAATACTTCTCACTCTTACATTTGGGCGTATGGTCCATTTTGATTTTATTTATTTGGGGTTTTTTTGTTGTTGTTTGTTTGTTTTTTGAGATGGAGTCTTGCTCTGTTGCCCAGGCTGGAGTGCAGTGGTGTGATCTTGGCTCACTGCCAGCTTCACCTCCCAGGTTCACACCATTCTCCTGCCTCAGCCTCCCGAGTAGCTGGGACTACAGGCGCCCACCACCATGCCCAGCTAATTTTTTGCATTTTTAGTAGAGACAGGGTTTCACCGCGTCAGCCAGGATGGTCTCGATCTCCTGACCTTGTGATCCGCCCACCTCGGCCTCCCAAAGTGCTGGGATTACAGGCATGAGCCACCGCACCCAGCCAATTTTGAGGTTTTTTTTTTTTAGATAGGGTGTTGCTCAATTGCCCAGGCTTCAGTGCAATGGCACAATCATGGCAGTTGGCTCACTGCAACTTCCAAAACTCTTAGGCTCAAGCAATCCTCCTGTCTTAGCCTCCTGAATAGCTAGGACTACAGATGCTTGCCACCACACATGGCTAATTTTTAAATTTCTTTAAGAGACATGTCTTTTTTTGTATGTGTGGGTGTGAAAGGGTCTTGCTCTATTGCCCAGGCTGGAGTCCAGTAGCACGATCAGCTTGCTGGACTCAAGTGATCCTTTCATCTTAGCCTCCTGAGTAGCTGAAACTACAAACACACACCATCATCCCCAAGTAATTTTTTTAATTTTTAGTAGGGACGAAGTCTTACTATATTGTTCAGGCTGGTCTTGAACTCCTGGGCTTAAGTGATCCTCCCACCTCAGCCTCTGAAAGTGCTAGGATTACAGGACAAAGCCACTGTGCCTAGCCTGGACTTAATTTTTGTATATGAAGTGAGCTAGGGTTCTAACTTCATTTTTTTTTTTCACCTGACATCCATTTGTTTCAGCATTATTTGTTGAAAAGGTAGTTTATTTGGGTCAAGTTTGAGGACTGCAACCTGGGACCTTTGATTAACTTGCCCTGAATATATGCTCTGATCAGCAGTGTTACAAGTGAATTTTTAAAGAAAAAAAGAAGAGGTAGTTCCTAAGTTGTTTACCAAGAATTTACCATAAAATAACATTAACTATTAATTGGCTATACATTGACTTTTCTTTTTAATTTTATGTTGTTTTATTTTATTTTGTAGAGACAGGGTTTTACCATGTTACCTAGGCTGGTCTTGAACTCCTGAACTCAGGGGATCCACCTGCCTTGGCCTCCCAAAGTGCTGAGATTACAGGCATGAGACACCACGCCTGGCTTGTTTTGGCTTTTGGTTTTGTTTAAGATAGGGTCTCACTGTTGCTTAGGCTGGACCATACTGGTGCAAGCACAAATCACTGCAGCCTCTACCTCCCAGGCTCAAGCAATCCTCCCACCTCAGTCCTGTAAGTATCTGGGTGTGCACCACCACACCTAGTTAATTGGTTTTAAAATTTTTTGTAGAGATGGGTTCTCTCTATGTTGCCCAGGCTGGTCTGGAACTCCTGGGCTCAACCAGTCCTCCCCTGCCTCTGCCTCTCAAAGTGTTGAGATTATAGCACCGTGCCCCGCCCCAAATCCCTTTAAACAATTGTCCCCTGGACATGTATGTGGGTGGGCAAGGGAGCTTGACATACTCATGTCTCTCTGGCCTCAATAAATTTTGCATCTCAACATCCTAGACTGCTCTAAGCTATTTTTCTTTACTCAGAAATCAGCATGTAGGCTGGGCATGGTGGCTCATCCCTGTAATCCCAGCACTTTGGTAAGCCTGCCTAGGTGGGAGGATAGCTTGAGCCCAGGAATTTGAGATCAGTCCTGATCTCAAATAGCAAGACCACATATATATAAAATTTTAAAAAATTAGTTGGGGCCTGGTACAGTGACTTACACCTATAATCCTAGCACTTTGGGAGGCCGAGGCAGTTGGATTACCTGAGGTCAGGAGTTCGAGATCAGCCTGGCCAATATGGCAAAACCCTGTCTCTACTAAAAATACAAAAATTATCTGGACGTGGTTGTGAGCACCTGTAATCCCAGCTACTCAGGAGGCTGAGACAGGAGAATCTCTTGAACCCAGGGAACAGAGGTTGCAGTGAGCTGAGATTATACCACTTCACTTCAGCCTGGGCCAAAGAGTGAAACTGTCTCAAAAAAACAAACAAACAAAAAAAATTAGTTGGGTATAGAGGCATGTACCTGTAGTCCCAGTTACTTGGGAGGCAGGGTAGGAGGATGGCCTGAGCCTGGGATGTCAAGGCTTCAATGAGCCCTGATCTCATCACTGCACTCCAGTCTGGGTGACAGAACAAGACCGTGTCTCAAAAAAAAAAAAAAAAAAGCCAGACATGGTGGCAACAGTCTGTGGTCCCAACTACTTAGGAGGCTGAGGTGGGAGGATCACTTGAGCCCAGTAGATTGAGGCTGCAGTAAACTGTGACTGCACCATTGCCTTCCAGCCTGAGGGACAGAGTGAGACCCTGGCTCATAAATAAATAAGAAGTCAGAATGCATGTGTCCTCCAATTTTATTCTTCCTCTTCCTGATTGCATTGGCTATTCTCAGTCCTTTGAATTTCCAAACTCTTTTCAGAATCAGCTTGTTGATTTCTGCGAAGAAGACAGCTGGGGTTTCGAGAGGAGTGGTGTTAAATGTGTAGATCAGTTTGGGGAGTACTGCCATCTTAACAATATTAAGTCTTACAATCCATGAACATAGGATGTCTTTCCATTGATTTAGATCTTTTAAAATTTATTTCAGCAATGTTTGTAGTTTTCAGAGTACACGTTATGCAATTCTTTTGTTAAATGTATTTCTATGTACTTTATTTATTTATTTATTTATTTATTTATTTATTTATTTGAGACAGTCTTGCTCTGTCACCCAGGTTGGAGTGCAGTGGTGTGATCTCAGCTCAGTGCAACCTCCACCTCCTGGGGTTCAAGCAATTCTCCTGCCTCAGCCTCCCAAGTAGCTGGGACTACAGGCGCATGCTACCACACCCTGCTAATTTTTATATTTTTACTAGAGAAGAGATTTCACCATGTTGGCCAGACTGGTCTCAAACTCCTGACCTCAGGTGATATGCCCACCTCAGCCTCCCAAAGTGCTGGGATTATAGGCATGAGCCACCATGGGCAACTGTATTTTTGTTTTTAATTTATTTTTTTGAGATAGGATCTCATTCTGTCACCCCACCTGGACTTCAGTGGTGCAATTATAGGTCACTGCAGCCTCAACTTCCCGGACTCAAACCCTCTTCCCACCTCAACTTCCCGAGTAGCTGAACTACACAGCTGCATGCCACGACACCCAGCAAATTTTTTTTTTTTTTTGAGACGGAGTCTGGCTCGTTGTCCAGGCTGGAGTACAGTGGCTCGATTTTGGCTCACTGCAACCTCCACCTCCTGGGTTCAAGTGATTCTCCTGCCTCAGCCTCCTGAGTAGCTGGGATTACAGGCCTCCGCCACCATGCCTGGCTAATTTTTGTATTTTTAGTAGAGATGGGTTTTCACCATGTTGGCCAGGCTGGTCTTGAACTGATCTAAGGTGATCCACCTGCCTCAGCCTCCCAAAGTGCTGGGATTACAGGTGTGAACCACTGCGCCAGGCCTCACCCAGCAATTTTTTTTTTTTTTTTTTTTTTTTTTGAGGCGGAATCTCACTCTATTGCCTAAGCTGGAGTACAGTGACATGATCTTGGCTCACTGCAGTCGCTGCCTCCTGGGTTCAAGTGTTTCTCCTGCCTCAGCCTCCAAAGTAGCTGGGATTACAGGCACCTGCCACCACGCCTAGCTAATTTTTGTGTTTTTAGTAGAGACGGTGTTTTGCCACATTGGCCAGGCTGGTCTCAAACTCTTGACCTCAGGTGATCTGCTCTACTCGGCCTCCCAAAGTGCTGGGATTACAGACACGAGCCACCCCTCCCAGCCCACCCAGCCCACCCAGCAAATGTTTAAAAAGAATTTTTGTGGAGTTGGGGCTCTCACTGTATTAACCATATTGGTCTTGAACTCCTGGCCTCAAGTGATCCTCCCACCTCAGCCTCCAAAGTGTCAGGATTACAAGTGAGAGCCACCATGTCTGGCCTGTATTTTTTTTTAATGCTGTTGTAAATGAAATTTCTTTCTTAATTTCGTTTTGTGATTATTCCCTACTAGTGTAAAGAACTGATTTTTTTTTTTTTGTAAAGTTGATGTACCCTGCAACCTTGCTGAAGTCATTTTTAAATTCTAATAGTTTTTTTTTAGTAAATTCCTTAAAATTTTCTTTCTTTCTTTCTTACTTTTTTTTTTTTTTTTTTTTTTTTTTTTTTTTGACATGGAGTCTCGGTCTGTCGCCCAGGCTGGAGTGCAGTGGTATGATCTCAGCTCACTGGAACTTCTGCCTCCTGGGTTCAAGCGATTGTCCTGCCTCAGCCACCTGAAAATTTTTTGTATACAAGATCATACACCCTGCAAGTAGAGATTGTGTTACTTCTTATTTTCCAATCTGGAGACCTTGTATTTATTTATTTTCTTGCCTAATAGCCCTCACTGGAACCTCCAGTGCAATGTTGAATGGCAATGGCAAAGTGGACATGCTTGTCTTATTTCTGATGTTAGAGGAAAAGCATTCAGTCTTTCACCATTAAGTGTGATGTTAGTGATGGGATTTTAGCTATGTCTACAATGCCAGTGCATATCCTAGTATAGAAGTTCCAGCTGAAGGTGGAAATAGAGAACAGAGGTCAGAAGAAAAAGTTGGGCTACATTTGGGAATCCTCAGTATTCAGATGAGAGTTGAAGTTATGGAAACTTAAGACTGTCCAGGGCAGATCGCATAGGATGAGAAGAGGATTGGGGATTGATATGGTTTGGCTTTGTGTCTCCACCCAAATCTCATTTTGAATTGTAATTCCCATGTGTTGTGGGAGGGACCTGGTGGGCGGTGATTGGATCATGGGGGTGGTTTCCCTATGCTGTTCTCATAATAGTGAGGGAGTTCTCATGAGATCTGATGGTTTAAAAGTGGCAGTTTTCCCTGCGCTCACTCTCTCCTGCCATCTTGTGAGGGAGGTGCTTGCTTCCCCTTCTCTTTCCACGATGATTTTAAGTTTCTTAAGGCCTCCCCAGCCATGAATAACTGTGAGTCAACTAAACCTCTTTCCTTCATAAATTACCCAGTCTCAGGCAGTTCTTTATAGTAGTATGAGAATGGACTAAAACAGAGAATTGGTACTAACAGAGTGAGGTACCGCTATAAAGATAACCTGAAAATGTGGAAGTGACTTTGGAACTCGGTAATGAGCAGAGGTTGGAACAACTTGGAGGGCTCAAAAGAAGACAGGAAGATGTGGGAAAGTTTGGAGCTTACTAGAAACTTGTTGAATGTTTTTGACCAACATGCTGATAGTGATATGGACAATGAAGGTTGAGGTGGTCTCAGATGGAGATGAGGAATTTTTTGGGAACTGGAGCAAAGGTCACTCTTGCTATGATTTAGCAAAAAGACTGGTGGCATTTTGCCCCTGCCCTAGAAATCTGTTGAACTTTGAACTTGAGAGAGATGATTTAGGACATCTGGCAGGAGAAATTTCTAAGCAGCAAAACATTCAAGAGGTGATCTGGATTTTTCTGAAAGCATACAGTCACATACGGTCACAAAGAGATGGTTTGAAATTGGAACTTATGTTTTGTTTTGTTTTGTTCTTTTGAGATAGAGTCTCGCTATGTCACCCAGGCTGGAGTGCAGTGGCACGATCTCAGCTCACTGCTTTCTATGCTAAAACCAGAAAAGTCCCAAGCAAACTAAGACAAATTGGTCACTTTTAGGAATACATGAATAAATATCTTTTCCCAAAGAGACTGAAGGAAGTTGAAATGTAATGGTGAGTTGAGATTGTGGTTCCTAGGCCACCCCATCAATACTTAGCAAATTCATAAGTCATGTAAAAACTTTTTCTAAGCCTTGAAGTTATGTTTGTCTAGTCCCTGAAATCTGACCACTCTTCTCTTTTTTATTTATTTATTTATCTATTTGTGAGACAGTCTCATCTGTTGCCCAGGCTGGAGTGCAGTGGCGCGATCTTAGCTCACTGCATCCTCCACCTCCCGGGCTCAAACGAAAACTCCTCTCCTTTTCATCTTACATTCTGTAGCCTGGAGCCCCTGTCTGCCGTGAGTGGTAGGATGTGGGTAAGGCAGGTGGACAGCTCCAAGGCAACAGAGACAGAGGAGATTGTCGCACAAGAAGAGGAGCTGGACCAGACCTTTAAAAGCTCCTCCAGAGGCCGAGCATGGTGGCTCACGCCTGTAATCCCAGCACTTTGGGAGACCGAGACGGGTGGATCACGAGGTCAGGAGATCGAGACCATCCTGGCTAACATAGTGAAACCCCATCTCTACCAAAAATATAAAAAATTAACTGGGTGTGGTGGTGGGCGCTTGTAGTCCCAGCTGCTTGGGAGGCTGAGGCAGGAGAATGGCGTGAACCCGGGAGGCGAAGCTTGCAGTGAGCCAAGATCATGCCACTATACTTCAGCCTGGGCAACAGAGCGAGATTCCATCTCAAAAAAAAAAAAGCTCCTCCAGAAATAATAGCTGGGGCATTTATGAAAAGGAAGCAGGTATCAGCAGCAGAAGGGCCCAGGAGCAAGAATAGTGAAGCACAAGGGGCTGCTTGTTTGTGCTGTTATTTGCAAGTCAGGAACTGTTTGACTTTACAAACATGTTATCACTCATGACTATTTTAAGAGAATTTCTGTCACAGTAAGTCCACTTTAAGTCCACTTCTAATCATTTCCACTAAGGGCACAATCAGGAATGTATGCAAATATATGTACAAAGAAGAAAAAAGGTACTGATTACAGTTTTGTAGTAGTAAAGATCTCCAAGAGAAAGTGATACTTAATTGACCTGAGCCGTGAAAGGTAAATAGGAGTCAGCCAGGTCTGCAGGGTGGGGAAGAGTAAGAAGGGAAGTTAAAGGGAACAGCATGTGCCAAGTTACAGAGATAGGACAGAATGTATTGGGGAACAGTAGGAAATTGGGTATTAGTGGAGCAAAGGATACACTGTGAATGGGGGAAGGGACAAGGCTGGGAGGAAAACCTCAGGGGCAGAACAGAATTATAATGTCAATTTTTAAAATCATAGTCATTTTCCTCTTTCAGTGAATAAAAAACCACATTCTTTAGGTTGGCATGTATACACAGAAAGATAAGAAATCTAACTCTGTATGCAGAAAACTCAAACCCCAAGGGAAGTAGTGAATTATCCTTGAGTTTAAATGTTACTTGAAATAATAAAATAGGAAGATTAAAGAGTCCTGCTACTTTGATGTCAGATGAAATCATGTCTATGTATAATACACTGGTCAAAGTTCAAGAACTGGTTATCTTTGTAAAAACACTGCTCTCTTCTTTGCAAGGTCATCACAATAGCTCCAGAATTATTGGGGTAAAACATTTTGTTTTTCATGTAAAAAGTTATTTATTTATTTATTTATTTTGAGACAGAGTCTCGCTCTGATGCACAGGCTAGAGTGCAGTGGCACAATCTCGGCTCACTACAACCTCTGCCTCCCGGGTTCAAGCAATTCTCCTGCCTCAGCCTCCCGAGTAGCTGGGACTCAGGGACGTGCCTCCATGCCTGGCTAATTTTGTATTTTTAGTAGAGACCGGGTTTCACTATGTTGGCCAGGCTGGGCTCGAACTCCTGACCTCAGGTGATCCACCCGCCTTGGCCTCCCAAAGTGCTGGGATTACAGGTGTGCGCCACAGCGCCTGGACCGAAAGTTATCTTTTTAGTCAAGTTGATAAAAAAATAAAACTTTGCTTATTGCTGATGGATCTATTTACATAATAAGAAATTTCTCTAAATTTATCATTATCACATTGTCTCAATCGTTACCTGCTGTTGTTACCACTTATCTGTTCTTAAACTCCACTTACTTTTCGCAACTCATCTTTTTGCTACTTCTACTGCTAAATAATCTTCGCAAAGGGAGTCTTTTCTTCCTTCCTCTTCTCATCGCCTGCTTCATTGTTCCCTGATCACAGAGATCAAAACCAAAATAATATACCACCATCACTGTAGGGGATGGAAAAACACACACGAACCTTTGTCTTCTACCGTCCTAGGTTCTCCAGCTGGAGTCCTGGGAATCAAACTGATTAAAGATAGATTAACAAGAGAAAAACAGAGTTTATTCGCCTGTACAGCACACATACACAAAGGAGAAACTCAGTAATGAGTAACTCAAAGGAGTGGTTAAAATCAGGGGCTTATATAGCATCTTAACATGGAACAGTATATAGGTAGAGAAGTGACAAGATAAAGGGGTTGCAGCTTTTAGGGGCAGCAAACTGTGGGGAGGTAAATATGTGGGGGAGAAACCATTGGAAGATAAAGGTTATTTTACTTCTTTTTTTTTTTTTTTTTTTGAGACGGAGTCTCGCTCTGTCGCCCGGGCTGGAGTGCAATGGCCGGATCTCAGCTCACTGCAAGCTCCGCCTCCTGGGTTTACGCCATTCTCCTGCCTCAGCCTCCCGAGTAGCTGGGAATACAGGCGCCCGCCACCTCGCCCGGCTAGTTTTTTGTATTTTTTAGTAGAGACGGGGTTTCACCGTGTTAGCCAGGATGGTCTCGATCTCCTGACCTTGTGATTCGCCCGTCTCAGCCTCCCAAAGTGCTGGGATTACAGGCTTGAGCCACCGCACCCGGCCTATTTTACTTCTTTTGAGGCAAGGCCTCGCTCCATCGCCCAGGCTGGAGTGCAGTGGCTCCATCTCAGCCCACTGCAACCCCCAACTCCCAGCTTCAAGCGATTCTCTTGCTCCGCTTCCCAAATAGCTGGGATTATAGGCACCTGCCACTATACTCAGGTATTTTTATTTTATCGTATTTTTAGTGGAGATGGGGTTTCAGGCCAGACACAATGGCTCACGCCTGTAATCCTAGAACTTTGGAAGGCAGTGGTGAGTGGATCCCTTGAGCTCAGAAGTTCGAGACCAACCTGAGCAACATGGAGAAACCCCCATCTCTACCAAAAATACAAAACAATTAGCTGGGCATAGTGGTGCATGCCCGTGGTCCCAGCTACTCTCAGAGAGGCTGAGGTGGGAGTATTGCTTAAGCCTGGGAGGTAGAGGTTGCAGTGAGTTGAGATCGTGCCACTGCACTCCAGCCTGGGTGACAGAATGAGACCCCATCAAAAAGAAAGAGAGAGAGAGAGAGAGAGAAGGGGTTTCACCATGTTGGCCAGGCTGGTCTCAAACTCCTGCCCTCAAATGATCCACCCACCTCAGCCTCCCAAAGTGCTGGGATTACAGGCCTGAGCCACAGCACCCGGCCAAAGGTTATCTTAATAAAGTTTTTTATGTAGATTTCTTTCTCAGTGCTATGTCTGATCCCTGTTCTGGTAAGAGTCTGGGCTCAAAGTCAGGAATGATTGAGTTCTCCTTTTCATGGAGGGGAAGGAAAGGAAATACCCTTACAATTTATGTCCTGTTCTTAGCCAGACAGGGGAAAGAAGCCCAAGAGCCTGTTTTTTGTTTCTGTTTTTTTTTTGTTGTTGTTGTTGTTGTTTTTTTTTAAATTGGAGGCAGGGTCTTGTTCTGTTGCCCAGGCTGGAGTGCAGAGGCACAATCACGGTTCACTGCACTCTCAACTTTCTGGGCTCAAACAATCCTCCCACCTCAGCCTCCTCAGTAGCTGGGACTATAGGCATGTACCACCACGCCAGGCTAATTTTTGTATTTTTTGTAGAGATAGAGTCTCACTATGATGCCCAGGCTGGTCTCAAACTCCCAGGCTCAAGTGATCCTCCCACCTCAGCCTCCCAAAGTGCTGGGATTACAGGTGTGAGCCTCAAGAGCTTCTTTTGCATCAGCTATTTCTCAGTTTTCTTCAGCTCAAAATAATCCTATTCAAATGACATTTTTGGGGTAGGATGTTCTAATCCCCTGCAATGCCATTTATTGCATCAGCCAACACTGGATTCGTGGTATTACTTGCTCACAGGTAGAGGCTATTAGACTCCCCTGACTGGTTAATTGAAACGAATGCATCTTCACTCTCTTTTTTCTTTATTTAAATTTTGGCACTCATTTTTCAAGTTTCCGACAAAACATCTTGAAATGTCCCTCTGTAGGCCTCAAATAGTTAAGAGCCTCAGAAAAGCATAATTGGTTCTAAAGGTAACAATTACTTTTAGTTGTGAGAACCAGTCTCACAGCTTGCAATTATGGCCATAGAATTTTAGCAGTGCACGCTAGCATGCACTTCAGAAAGTATCTTGTCCAGATCCTTCTTATAGATAAAGCAACTGAAGACAACACGGTGACTGAGTGACCTTGGGCAATTTACCTATCTTCTCGCTTTTCTTATCAAATTGATCTCAGCAGTTCCTATACTTTTGAGGGTTATTGTAAGGAATAAATAATAAAAGGCTGGGCACAGTGGTTCACATTTGTAATTCCAGCACTTTGGGAGGCCAAGGCAGGAGAAACAATTGAGCCCAGGAGTTTGAGACTAGCCTGGGCAACATACCAAGACCCAGTCTCTAAAAGAAAAGGTTAAAAATTAGCAGGGCGGCCGGGCGCGGTGGCTCAAGCCTGTAATCCCAGCACTTTGGGAGGCCGAGATGGGTGGATCACGAGGTCAGGAGATCGAGACCATCCTGGCTAACACGGTGAAACCCCGTCTCTACTAAAAATATAAAAAATTAGCCGGGCGAGGTGGCGGCGCCTGTAGTCCCAGCTACTCGGGAGGCTGAGGCAGGAGAATGGTGTGAACCCGGGAGGCGGAGCTTGCAGTGAGCTGAGATCCGGCCACCGCACTCCAGCCTGGGCGACAGAGCAAGACTCCGTCTCAAAAAAAAAAAAAAAAAAAAAAAAAAAAAAAAAAAAAAAAAAAAATTAGCAGGGCATGGTGGTGCATAGCCTGTAGTCCTAGGTACTCGGGAGGCTGAGGCTGGTGGATCATTTGAGCCCAGGAGTTTGAAGTCACAGAGAAGTGGTGTCGTTGTCTGAGATAAATATCAGAGGTTTCTTGTCTCATGCCAAGGGAATTGAGAATGTGGACACAAAAGAAGTGAGTTTAAGAGCATTGGTTTAATAGGCAAAAGGAAGAGAAAAAGGAATACCTCTCTCTAGGAGAGAGAGGGACTCCTGAGTGGGACTTTTGGTCTCATGGTGAAACACATGGGGTTTTATAGACGAGCTTGAGGAAGCGGTGTCTGAGTTACATAGAGCCCGAGAGATTGGATGGACCAGGTGTGCCATTTACATGGCACACAAAGAAGCTGGCTGCCCTACCCTAATATTTTATTATGCAGATGGGTCCTCTACCTGGCTGGAGCCATGTTGCCTGTTCCTTTACTGTACACGTGATTGACAAAGAAAAGGGAAAATGGAGCCTCCATGTTGAACATGCCTCACCCCCAGGTAGCCTTTTCCTATTGGCACAGGTGTTGGCATTTACCTGTGCAAGCTTCCAGCTTGCGTATTTATGTCTGCAGCTCAGTTTTTCAGGCTGCTCTTTGTTAGAAAAGAAATGAAATAGGAGCTGCTTGGTAAGAACCCTCACTATCTGTCTAAATAATTTATTTCTAGTTCCTGTATCAACAGTGAGCTGTGGGCCAGATGTGGTGGCTCATGCCTGTAATCCCAGCATTTTGGGAGGCTGAGGTGGACAGATCACTTGAGGTCAGCAGTTCGAGACCAGCCTGGCCAACATGGTGAAACCCCTGTCTCTACTAAAAATACAAAAATTAGCTGGGCATGGTGGCTTATGCCTGTAATCCCAGGTATTTGGGAGACTGAGGCAGGAGAATCGCTTGAACCCAGGAGGCAGAGGTTGCAATTTTCTGAGATTGTGCCACTGTACTCCAGCCTGGGCAACAGAGAGAGAGACTCCATCTCAGAAACAAATCAGTGACAAATCAGGGATAAACCAACGCACTCTAGCCTGGTGACAGAGTGAGACCCTGTCTCTGAAAAGAAAAAAGAAAGGGCCCTGCACAGTTGCACAGTGACTCACATGTGTAATCCCAACACTTTAGGAGGCCAAGGCAGGAGGATTGCTTGAGCCTAGGAGTTTGAGACCAGCCTGGGCAATATAGCGAAACCCCATCTCTGCAAAAAATACAAAACGTAGCTGTCACAGCATGTGCCTGAAGTCCCAGGTACTTGGGAGGCCGAGGTGGGAGGATCACTTGAGCCTGGGAGGCAGAGATTGCAAGAGCCGAGATCACACCTCTGCACTTCAGCCTGGGCCGCAGAACAAGACCCTGTGTCAAAAAAAAGAAAAAATATAAATGAGATAATGCAAGTGAAACAGAGCAGTAAATCATTCAATAAATGTTTGTTATGACCATGGATACAACAACTAAAAAGTCCTGAATTTGCTATTTACAATTAACTCGGGAAGTCCCTAAATATCTCTGGATCTGTTTTAACAATCCATGAAATGAATGAGAAGGTTAGATTAAGTCAGTGGTTCAAGTTGTGCTGTGGAGTCCTAGGGCTTTCCTGAAGGACAGCAGAGTCCTAGGGCTTTCCTGGGAGGCCAGCAGACAGCCACCAAATAACCTACCTTTCTTCAACCAAAGCTGTTTAGCTTTTCTCTTCTGAAATTTTTGTTTGAATAAAATAGTTCTGGGCATAGTGGATCATGCCTGTAATCACAGCATTTTGGGAGGCCACAGTGGGAGGATCATTTGAGGCCAGGAGTTTGAGACCAACTTGAACCCCATCTCTGAAAAAAATAAAAATAAATAAAAATTGTGCTTAAAAAAAGTAACTCCTTAGCAAGATAAACTTTAAGGTTCTTTCAGCTCAAGATTCTATGATTTTGCAAAGATCACACGGTGTCCTTTGTTGTTCTGATTTCAAAATAAAAACAGGGATTTTATTTTTTTATTTTTGAGACAGAGTCTCACTCCTCATCACCCAGGCTAGAGTGCAGTGGTGCAATTCACCCAGTCTAGAGTGCAGTGTTGCAATCTCGGCTTACTGCAACCTCTGCCTTCCAGGTTCAAGCGATTCTCGTGCCTCAGCCTCCCAAGTAGCTGGGATTACAGGTGTGCACCACCACACCTGGCTAATTTTTGTGTTTTTAGTAGATACAAGGTTTCATCACATTGGCCCAGCTGGTCTCAAGTGATTTGCCCTCAACTCCTGGCCTCAAATGATCCACCTGCCTTAGCCTCCCAAAGTGTTGGGATTAGTCATACATCACCATGCTCAGCCAAAATAAAGACAAAGATTTTTACATTTTTAAGGATAAGATCAACTTATGACTATAGACACAGAGCCAGGACGGAACTCTAGGTCTCCTGACAGTAAGGAAGATATAATGTCTTGAGGTTAAAAGGAAGGAGATCTTCAAATGATTAATGCTCAGTAATGACTATGGACATTCTTCTGTTTTGGTTATAGGGAAACAAACCCTGGATTTTTGCTTCTTAGTTTTCTTTTGGATTATTTAAGGAGTGAGTATTCTTTAGGTGACAGTGCTGATTACGATCCAGTCTACAATTAACACATTTATTACCCAATCCTTTTCTGGGTAACTGAAGTTTAATGTTTGCCGAATTATAGTTGATTGAGAAAGAGGACCTTAAGGAGAGATTTCAGCATCACTTTCGCTCAGATTTATTTTTAAAATGGTTATAGGGTGGTTATTGCCATGCTATTGAGATATCCAGGTGAGCTTTGTATATTTCAGATGCAATTCTCTGGTACAGTTCTGTTTTCAGTAAACCTACCCCAATTTCAAAGCTCTAATCAAAAAAGAGGTTGTATTGGCCGGGTGCAGTGGCTTACACCTGTAATCCCAGAACTTTGGGAGGCTGAGGCGGGTGGATCACATGAGGCCAGGAGTTCAAGACCAGCCTGGCCAACATAGCAAAACCCCATCTCTACTAAAAAGACAAAAATTAGCTGGTGTGGTAGTGCACATCTGTAATCCCAGCTACTTGGGAGGCTGAGGCACAAGAATTGTTTGAACTGGGGAGGCGGAGGTTGCAGTGAACCGAGACTGCCCCACTGTACTCCAGCCTGGGTGACATAGCAAGACTCTGTCTCAAAAAAAAAAAAAAAAATTGTTTTTTAAAAAAAGATTGTAGGCCGGGCGCGGTGGCTCAAGCCTGTAATCCCAGCACTTTGGGAGGCCGAGACGGGCGGATCACGAGGTCAGGAGATCGAGACCATCCTGGCTAACCCGGTGAAACCCCGTCTCTACTAAAAAATACAAAAAAAAAAAACTAGCCGGGCGAGGTGGCAGGCGCCTGTAGTCCCAGCTATTCGGGAGGCTGAGGCAGGAGAATGGCGTAAACCCGGGAGGTGGAGCTTGCAGTGAGCCGAGATCTGGCCACTGCACTCCAGCCTGGGCGACAGAGCAAGACTCCGTCTCAAAAAAAAAAAAAAAAAAAAAAAGATTGTATATGTAATCCCAGCACTTTGGGAGGCCAAGGCAGGCGTATCACCTGAGGTCAGGAGTTCAAGACCAGCCTGGCCTATGGTGAAACCCCATCTCTACTAAAAATACAAAAATTAGCCGGGCATGGTGGCGGACACTTGTAACCCCAGCTACTTGGGAGGCTGAGGCAGGAGAAGAGCTTGAACCCCAGAGGCAGAGGTTGCAATGAGTAGAGATCACACCATTGCACTCCAGCCTGGGTGACAAGAGTGAAACTCCATGAAAGAAAGAAAGAGAGAGAGAGAAAGAGAGAAAGAGAGAGAGAAAGAGAGAAAGAGAGAGAGAAAGAGGAAGGAGGGAGGGAGGGAGGGAGGGAGAAGGAAAGAAAGAACTTCAACACACATTATTTTATTCGATACTTAAAAAAATTCTCTGAGGTAGACAGAAGAGGTTTCTTCCCTGATCACAGAAGAGAGAACAAAGGCTCAGGGAAGTTGATTATTATAACTATTCTACAGCTAATAAGTTGGTTATGCAGTCGTTAAGTCTTTATTGAACATCTCTAGCATCCAGGCGTTGGGTTAAGGATCCAGGACTCAAGTTCAAATGAATCACACCTCAGTGTGGTTCTCTTACTTGGAGTAGTTCTTGAATGCCTCGGTTTTAAAAAAACTGAAAGTTTTGAACTTAGGGAGGCTTTCTTACAACTTAAAACTATTTAATAGGTCATTCTTAATTCACATAGTATAATATAACATACCCAACAACATTTTGCAACAGGCCAGGTGCGGTGGCTCACGCCTGTAATCACAGTGCTTTGGGAGGCTGAGGTGGGTGGATGATCCAAGTTCAGGAGTTCGAGACTAGCCTAACCAACATGGCAAAACCCTGTCTTTACTAAAAATACAAAAAAAAAAAAAAAAAATTAGCCTGGCATGGTGGCATACTCCTGTAGTCCCAGCCACTCGAGACTGAGGCAGGAGAATTGCTTGAACCCAGGAGGCAAAGGTTGCAGTGAACTGCACTCTAGCTGGGACGACAGAGCAAGACTGTCTCAAAAAAAAAAAAAAAAAAAAAAATCTGCAACAGCTGACGACGATCGAAAGAGTAAAGTAAAGATTGACTTTTCTGACTGCTAGGCATTCTAGGTTTTTCTTTTTTAAAATGTCTCAGGAAACTCCAGCTGTTACAAGGAAGTATTGCTTTTGGTTTAATGTTTTATCCTGCTAGTGCACTCCACCCTTAAGTGATCTTAGTGACTAATAGGACTGGCACCAGTTCTCACTTACCAGATGTGAATTCCACTTACTAGTTTGTTTTTTCTCTTCTGCTAATTTGCAGTTGTAGACAAAAACAGAGTAAAGAAGTTCTTAAAATAAATGAAAATTGGCAATGTAGTCGCTGTTTAATTTTTGAATTGGCCTGGCACAGTGGCCTCACCTAAGAGTCATATGGTTGTTATGTTCCCTGATGTTAGGGGGCCCTCCCCTGCAGCCTACAGTGACTCAGAAGGCAGCTGCCGAGAACAGGAAGGCCTCGGGTTCATGTGACAAGCCACCAGCCTTTACCAGAGCAAACAAAGTAGGTGGGATGTTCCCCTGTCCCCTGCCCACCAGTTTTATATCACTTTTCAGAGCTTTTATTTTTCCTTCCTCAGACAGCTCTGAATTTTCTCTTTGACCTGATTTGATTTGTGGAGAAATGCGGTCGAAAGGGCCTGCTGAGATTTTGTCCTGGCCTGCCTCACTGAAGAAGGCCAACAATCTGTTTGCATAGCAAGAATGAAAAAAATGTTTCTGTGCTTCAGAGATTACTGAATACTCTTTTTCCAAAATGAATCCGTTCCTTCTAGCAGGGATCATTTTTGCTAGTTGGGAAGATAAAGCTGTCAATATTCAGTAGCCAATCTCTAGATTTCTTTCTTTTCTTTTCTTCCTTCCTTCTTTTCTTTTCTTTTCTTTCCCTTTTTTTTTCTGAGACAGAGTCTAGCTCTGTCGCCCAGGCTGGGGTGCAGTGGCACGATCTCTGCTCACTGCAACCTCCCACTCCTGGGTTCAAGCGATTCTTCTGCCTCAGCTCCCGAGTAGCTGGGATTACAGGCACGCGCCATCACACCTGGCTAATTTTTGTATTTTTGGTAGAGATGGGGTTTCATCACGTTGGCCAGGCTGGTCTCAACTCCTGATCTCAAGTGATCCGCCCGCCTCGGCCTCCCAAAGTGCTGGGATTACAGGTGTGAGTCATCACACCCAGTGCCAATCTCTAGATTTCAAGAGAACACATGACGTCACAGTTTCTTGGAGATTTTCTTCACTGGATTTAAGTCATTGTTCTCCAAAGTGTGTTCTGAGGGCTACCTACATTTGAATCATCTAGATTGAGGTATCATCATCTCTACCAAAGCACCTTGTAATCTGTGTTTTTTTCAAGATTAAGTCTCCCTCTGTTGCCCAGGCTGGAGTACAATGGCGCGATCTCGCTCACTGGCAACCTCCTCCTCTGAGGTTCAAGCAATTACCCGCCTCAGCCTCCTGAATAGCCACCACACCCAGCTAATATTTGTATTTGTTGAGACGGAGCCCCACTCTGTGGCCCAGGCTGGAGTGCAGTGGTGTGATCTCGGCTCACTGCAACCTCCAGCTCCTGGGTTCAAGCAATTTTCCTGCTCCAGCCTCCCTAGTAGCTGGGGTTACAGGCACCTGCCACCATGCCTGGCTAATTTTTTGTGTGTACTTTTAGTAGAGACAGGGTTTCACCATCTTGGCCAGGCTGGTCTTGAACTCCAGATCTCGTGATCCACCCGCCTCCACCACCCAAAGTGCTGGGATGACAGGCATGAGCCACCGCACCCGGCCAAAATTTATTTTTTTGCACAAATTTAACTTAGCTAAATCAGAGTTCACAAGCCTTCATTGGTAAGGTGACCACAGGAGAGAGTCCTGGGGCAAAGGAGGAGTCTTATTTATGCCTTTCCTGTTTCCACTCCTGTACTCTCCCTCCCCGCAAAAATGCCATTTCTGATAGTGTTGGTCACTGCAGAAGGAAACAGGAAAAAACAGGAAGGAACTGAAGAAACATCAGTATTCCCTCTTGATTATCCTGGTGTGGGAAACAGGTCTGAGTATAGAAAGCAATGCAGCAGAGGCCGGGCGCGGTGGCTCAAGCCTGTAATCCTAGCACTTTGGGAGGCCGAGACGGGCGGATCGCGAGGTCAGGAGATCGAGACCATCCTGGCTAACACGGTGAAACCCCGTCTCTACTAAAAACTACAAAAAACTAGCCGGGTGAGGTGGCGGCGCCTGTAGTCCCAGCTACCTGGGAGGCTGAGGCAGGAGAATGGTGTGAACCCGGGAGGCGGAGCTTGCAGTGAGCTGAGATCCAGCCACTGCACTCCAGCCTGGGTGACATCCATCTCAAAAAAAAAAAAAAAAAAAAAAAAGAAAGCAATGCAGCAGAATGCTTACGAATCATTCACAAAGCTTGGTAAAACCACAGACTCCCCTTATCCCCATTCTAATTAAGTGGGTGGGGCCTGAGAAGCTATATTTGTAAAAATACCTACAGTGGTTCTAATGCAGGTTGATCTGGGGGGTCCGTCAGAATAGTTCTTGTTTAATGTACTGGAGCCCAGAGCTAGAAGTCCCCTTTGACAGCTGCTCTTCAAACTGTTGGCACAAAGACCTAAAGTAATTTTACAATATAAAGATATATGTGGGTTCTCTAACTGTCACAGGGCAACCCCCCAAATTGGGGATCAGCCCAGGAGGCCATGAGGCTTCTTGACTTTTGGCAGAAAAGAATTCAGGAGGCCGCGGTGGCTCATGCCTGTAATCCCAGCACTTTGGGAGGCTGAGGCGGGCGGATTGCCTGAGGTCAGGAGTTCGAGACCAGTCTGGCCAACATGGTTAACCCCATCTCTACTAAAAATACAAAAAAATTAGCCGGGTGTGGTGGCGTGCTCCTGTAATCCCAGCTACTCGGGAGGCTGAGGCAGGGGAATTGCTTGAACCAGGGAGGTGGAGGTTGCAGTGAGCTGAGATCACGCCACTGCACTCTAGCCTGGGCAACAGAGCAAGACTCTGCCACCAAAAAAAAAAAAAAAAAAATTCATGAGCAAGTGGACAGAATAAAGTGAAAGGAAGTTTATCAAAAAGTAAAGGAATGAATGAAATGGTGGCTACCCCATAGACACAGTAGCAGCATGGACTGCTTGACTAACTATACTTAGGGTTATTTCTTGATTACGTGCTGAAAAGGGGGTGGATTATTCATGTTTTCCTGGAATGGGGTGGGGAGTTCCCCAGAACTGAGGGTTCTCCCCATCTCCTACTATATAAAGTAACTTAGGGACGTTGCCATAGCATTGGTAAACTTTGATAGTGCTCGTGGGAGTGTCTTTAAGGGTGCTGATAATGCATTAGAATTAGCATATAATGAGCAATGAGGATGACCAGAGGTCACTTTCTTTTTTTTTTTTTTTTTTTTTTTTTTTGAGACGGAGTCTTGTTCTGTCACCCAGGCTGGAGTGCAGTGGCGAGATCTCAGCTCACTTGCAACCTCTGCCTCTCAGGTTCAAGCGATTCTCCTGCCTCAGCCTTCTGTGTAGCTGGGAATACAGGTGTCCGCCACCAGACCCAGCTAATTTTTGTATTATTAGTAGAGATGGGGTTTTACCATGTTAGTCAGGCTGGTCTCGAACTCCTGACCTCGTGATCCGCCCACCTCGGATTCCCAAAGTGCTGGGATTACAGGCGTGAGCCACCGCGCACATCCTCCAGAGGTCACTTTCTTTGCCATCTTGATTTTGATTTTGGGAGGGGGTTGGCTGTTTTTTTGTTTTTGTTTTTGTTTTTATGTTGCCAGGCTGTTCTTGAACTCCTGGCCTCAAGTGATCCTCACACCTTGGCTTCCCAAGTGCTGAGATTACAGGCATGAGCCACCACACCCAGCCCTTGGCTGGGTTCTTTACTGCACCCTGTTTTAGAAGCAGGGTCTTTGTGACCTACATCTTGTGAAACAAGTCCTGCCAAATTCCTATCTCATAACTAGCCAGCATTTAGTTTTAGTATATTCCGTGTTTGTCTTAAGATAGTATGTATATTTTCCCCTAGAGAAGCAAAAAAGAAAAGGATAATGTATATTTTGTATTTAAAAGAAATACTGGGGCCGGGCGCGGTGGCTCAAGCCTGTAATCCCAGCACTTTGGGAGGCCGAGGCGTGTGGATCAGGAGGTCAGGAGATCGAGACCCTCCTGGCTAACACGGTGAAACCCCGTCTCTACTAAAAATACAAAAAACTAGCCGGGCGTGGCGGTGGGCGCTTGTAGTCCCAGCTACTCGAAGGCTGAGGCGGGAGAATGGCGGGAACCCGGGAGGCGAAGCTTGCAGTGAGCCGAGATCAGGCCACTGCACTCCAGCCTGGGCGACAGAGCGAGACTCCTCCTCAAAAAAAAAAAAAAAAAAAAAAAGAAATACTGGGGCCGGGCACGGTGGCTCACACCTGTAATCCCAGTACCTTGGGAGGCTGAGACGGGTGAATCACCTGAGGTCAGGAGTTTGAGACCAGCCTGGCCAACATGGCCAGACATTTTTTCTAGTCTCTACTAGAAAAAAAAAAAAAATTAGCCAGGCATGGTGGTGCCTGCCTGTAATCCCAGCTACTCAGGAAGCTGAGGCAGGAGAATTGCTGGAACCCAGGAGGCAGAGGTTGCAGTGAGTTGAGATGGCACCACTGCACTCCAGCCTGGGCGACAGAGTGAGACTCCATCACACACACAAAAAAACAAAAAATACTAACATCTCTACAAATAAATGAGCCATCTGATAGGAACAATACTTTAATATATTCCATTTAAAAAATATAAACTTTGGCTGGGTGTTGTGGTTCATGCCTGTAATCACAGCACTTTGGGAGGCCAAGACACGTGGGTCACCTGAGGTGAGGAGTTCAAGACCAGCCTGGCCAACATGGTGAAACCCTGTCTCTACTAAAAATACAAAAAATTAGCCAGGCATGGTGGCACGTGCCTGTAATCCCAGCTACTCAGGAAGCTGAAGCAGGAGAATTGCTTGAACCCAGGAGGCAGAGGTTGTGGTGAGCCGAGACCGCATCACTGTATTTCAGCCTGGGTAAGAAGAGCAAAACTGGCCGGGCGCGGTGGCTCAAGCCTGTAATCCTAGCACTTTGGGAGGCCGAGACGGGCGGATCACGAGGTCAGGAGATCGAGACCATCCTGGCTAACACGGTGAAACCCCGTCTCTACTAAAAATACAAAAAAACTAGCCAGGCGAGGTGGCGGATGCCTGTAGTCCCAGCTACTCGGGAGGCTGAGGCAGGAGAGTGGCGTAAACCCGGGAGGCGGAGCTTGCAGTGAGCTGAGATCCGGCCACTGCACTCCAGTCTGGGAGACAGAGCAAGACTCCGTCTCAAAAAAAAAAAAGAAGAGCAAAACTTCATTTAAAAAAAAAAAAAATTAGCTGGGTGTGGTGGCACACACCTGTAATCCCAACTACTTGGGAGGCTGAGGCACAAGAATCACTTGAAACTGGGAGGCAGAGATTGCAGTGAGCCGAGATTGTGCCATTGCATTCTAGCTTGGGTGACAGAGCAAAACTCTTGTCTCAAAAGAAAAAAAAAATCATGGTGGCTTGTCAAGTTTTGGAAATTTCTCCTTAATGGTTTTTCCTAACATATTGCTTTCAATATGTCACGCTGTCACTCCTTTGCTCAAAAACTTCAATGAGACTTCACTGCCTACTTATTAAATTCCATCGGCTAGTGTTTGAGGCCATAGAACTTTATAACACTTGGCCTCAGTCCACCTTGCCAGCCTCACTGTTTTGTTTTGTTTTGTTTTGAGACTCTGTCACCCAGGCTGGAGTGCTTTGGCACAATCTTGGCTCACTGCAACCTCCACCTCCCAGGTTCAAGCAATTCTCCTGCCTCAGCCTCCCCAGTAGCTGGGACTACAGGTGCCCCCCACCATGCCTGGCTAATTGTTTTTGTTTGTTTGTTTTTGTTTTTTGGTATTTTTAGTAGTGTCGGGGTTTCACCATGATGGCCAGACTGGTCTCAAACTCCTGACCTCAGGTGATCCGCCATCTCGCCCTCTCAAAGTGCTGGGATTAAAGACATGAGCCACAGTCCCCAGCCAAATTGATTATTTTATTTTATTATTTTATTTTTATTTATTTATTTTTTGAGATGGAGTTTTGCTCTTGTTGCCCAGGCTGGAGTGCAATGGCACAATCTCAGCTCACTGCAACCTCCGCCTGCTGGGTTCAAGTGATTCTCCTGCCTCAGCCTCCCGAGTAGCTGGGATTACAGGCACCCACCACCAGCCCGGCTAATTTTTTGTATTTTTAGTAGAGATGGGGTTTCACCCTGTTGGCCAGGCTGGTCTCAGACTCCTGACCTCAGGTGATCCGCCCGCCTCGGCCTCCCAAAGTGCTGGGATTACAGGGGTGAGCCACCATGCTCAGCCTATTTATTTATTTTTTCAGCCAGAGTTTCGGTCTTGTTGCCCAGGCTGGAGTGCAATGGTGCAATTTCTGCTCATTGCAACTTCTGCCTTCCGTGTTTAAGTGATTCTCCTGCCTCAGTCTCCTGCTTTTAGAAAGTATTTAGTATTTTACAGAAGAATGGGCGCAGTGGCTCATGCCGGTAATCCCAGCATTTTGGGAAGTTGGAGGCAGGCAGATTGCTTGAGCTCAGGAGCTCTAGACTTTCCTGGGCAATATGGTGAGACCCCATCTCTACTAAAGATTGCTTTTAAATAGCTGGGTGTAGGCCGGGCGCGGTGGCTCAAGCCTGTAATCCCAGCACTTTGGGAGGCCGAGACGGGCGGATCATGAGGTCAGGAGATCGAGACCATCCTGGCTAATACGGTGAAACCCCGTCTCTACTAAAAAAAAAATACAAAAAACTAGCCGGGCGACGAGGCGGGCACCTGTAGTCCCAGCTACACGGGAGGCTGAGACAGGAGAATGGCGTGAACCCGGGAGGCGGAGCTTGCAGTGAGCTGAGAGCCGGCCACTGCATTCCAGCCTGGGCGGCAGAGCAAGACTCCGTCTCAAAAATAAATAAATAAATAAATAAATAGCTGGGTGTTGTGGCAAGGGCCTCTAGTCCTAACTACTCAGAGGCTGAGGTGAGAGGATGCTTTAACCTGGGAGGTCGAGGCTGCAGTGAGCCGTGATCGCACCACTGCACTCCCGCCTGGGTGACAGAGTGAGACCCTGTCTCAAAACCAACTAACAAAAACAAAACAACAGTATTTTAAAGGATTTCTCCTATTTAAATCTTTATGCATATGCATGAAAATATGTGGTAAAGATATTTTAGTTCTAGGAAAAATGCTGGAAGCAATCTAAATGTCTGTCAAACAGGATAATGGTTAAATTATGGTACATCCTGTGATATACCATATAGATTAGAAAGAATGAAGTGGATCTCCAGATCCTAAAGAATTCGATTCTACAAAATTAAGAAAATCTGTCCAATTAAAAATACTTCAGGGGTGGCTGGGCACGGTGGCTCCCACCTGTAATCCCAGCACTTTGGGAGGCCGAGGCAGGCAGACCACCTGAAATCAGGAGTTCAAGATCAGCCTGGCCAACGTGACAAAACCCTGTCTCTACTAAAAATACAAAAGAAATTAGCGGGGCGTGGTGGCATGTGCCTGTAATCCCAGCTACCCAGGAGGCTCAGGCAGGAGAATCCCTGGAACCCGGGAGACAGAGGCTGCAGTGAGCCAAGATCACGCCACTGCACTCCAGACTGGCCAACGGAGCAAGACTCTGTCTCAAAAACAAAAAAAAAAAAACAAAAAAAAAACAAAAAGACTTCATGGCCGGGGCCGGGCACGGTGGCTCATGACTGTAATCCCAGAACTTTTGGAAGCTGAGGCAGGCAGATCATTTGAGGCCAGGAGTTTGAGACTAACTTGGCCAACATGGTGAAACCCCATCTCTACAAAAAATACAAAAATTAGCCGGGTGCCTATAAACCCAGCTACGTGGAAGGCTGAGGCAGGAGAATCGCTTGAACCTGGGAGGCGGAAGTTGCGGTGAGCTGAGATTGTGCCATTGCACTCCAGCCTGGGTGACAGAGTAAGACTCCATCTCAAAAACAAACAAAAAAAGCATTTAATATTATATTTACATTAGTGATATCATGTCTCACACATAAATAATAAATATATATTAGCTATGAACAATATATTTTTAAGATTCTGGGACCGGGTGCAGTGGCTCACACCTGTAATCCCAGCACTTTGGGAAGCCAAGGCGGGTGGATCACCTGAGGTCAGGAGTTTGAGACCAGCCTGACCAACATGGTGAAACCCCGTCTCTACTAAAAATACAAAATAAGCTGGGCTTGGTGGTGCATGCCTGTAATCCTAGCTATTTGGGATGCTGAGGCAAGAGAATCGCTTGAACCCAGGAGGTGGAGGTTGTAGTGAGCTGAGATCGTGCCACTGCATTCCAGTCTGGGCAGCAAAAGCAAAATTCTGTCTAAAAAAAAAAAGATTCTGGTCATGAAGGCACTATTGAGAGGTGACAAAGATATATGCATATATGGAAGATATGTACATAACATAAATCCCCACTGTAGTTATCAGTAGCTCCAATTTTTTTCTTTTTCTTTTTTTCTTTTTTGAGATGGGGTCTCACTCTGTCACCCAGGCTGGAGTGCAGTGGTACAGTGATGTAATCTTGGCTCACTGTAACCTCTGCCTCCTGGGCTCAAGCAATCCTCCTATCTCAGCCTCCCAAGTAGCTGGGACTATAGGCTCACCACACCACACCCAGATAATTTTTGTATTTTTTTTTGTAGAGATGGGGATTTGCCATGTTGCCCAGGCTGGTCTCAAACTCCTGGCTTCAAGCGTTTCTCCTGCCTTGGCCTCCCGAAGTGCTGAGATTATAGGTGTGAGCACCGTGCCCAGCCACTAACTCTACCCTTCCAATAGTTCAAGCCAAAAATCTTGGCATCGCCAGGCGCGCTGGCTCACGCCTGTAATCCCAGCACTTTGGGAGGCCGAGACGGGCGGATCACGAGGTCAGGAGATCGAGACCATCCTGGCTAACACAGTGAAACCCCGTCTCTACTAAAAATACAAAAACTAGCCGGGCGAGGTGGCGGGCGCCTGTAGTCCCAGCTACTCGGGAGGCTGAGGCGGGAGAATGGCGCAAACCCGGGAGGCGGAGCTTGCAGTGAGCTGAGATCCGGCCACTGCACTCCAGTCCGGGCGACAGAGCGAGACTCCGCCTCAAAAAAAAAAATAAATAAATAAATAAATACAAAAAATTAGCCGGGCGTGGTGGCGGGCGCCTGTAGTCCCAGCTACCCTGGAGGCTGAGGCAGGAGAATGGCGTGAACCTGGGAGGCAGAGCTTGCAGTGAGCCGAGATCGCGCCACTACACTCCAGCCTGGGCGACAGAGCGAGACTCCGTCTCAAAAAAAAAAAAAAAAAAAAAAAAAAAAAAAAAATTTTGGCATCATCCCTGAATTCTCTCTTTCTCTCATACCCCACATTAAGTATTAACAATATCTGTTGATATTATTTTAAAAATATTTCCAGAATCCAAACCCTTCTCACCACTTCATTCTATACCACCCTGGTCCAAAGCATCATCTTTTTTTTTTTGAGATGGAGTTTCACTCTTTTGCCCAGGCTGGAGTGAAGTGGTACAATCTCAGCTCACTGTAACCTCTACCCGCTGGGGTTCAAGTGATTTTTTTGCCTCAGTCTCCCAAGTAACTGGAATTATAGGCATGTGCCACCATGCTTGGCTAATTTGTTTTTTGTTTGTTTTTTTTTTGAGGCGGAGTCTTGCTCTGTTGCCCAGGTTAGAGTGCAGTGGCATGATCTCGGTTCACTGCAACCTCCGCCTCCCAGGTTCACAGCACTCTCCTGCCTCAGCCTCCCAAGTAGCTGGGACTACAGGCACCTGCCACCACGCCTGGCTAATTTTTTATTATTATTATTTTTAGTAGAGACAGGGTTTCACCCTATTAGCCAGGATGGTCTTGGTCTCCTGACCTCGTGATCCGCCCGCCTTGGCCTCCTAAAGTACTGGGATTACAGGCGTGAGCCACCACGCCCGGCCAATTTTTTGTATTTTTAATAGAGATGGGGTTTCACCATATTGGCCAGACTGGCCTTGAACTCCTGACCTCAGGTGATCCACCTGCCTCGGCCTCCCAAAGTGCTAGGATTCTAGGCATGAACCACTGCACCCGGCCAGTACTTTCTTTTTGTAGCATTTATCATAATTGTTGGCATATAGTTACCAGGTTATAAGCTTCATTGAGAGTTTGAGTCTGGATCTCTGCTATATCCCTAGCACTGGTATATAGTAGATACTCAACAAATGCTTATCAATGAGTTAATAAATACATCTCCAAGAGTGGTTATAGTATTGTTGTAACTTCCCTTCTACCTCAAAACTGCTTTTGATGTAACTCCTATCAACAGGTTGGAGAAGTGAGTTCACCATGACTTGTTCTCCGTTATGTATACAGTTGTGTCCCCACAATCCCTGTGATGCTAAACATGCAAAAGGGAATAGATACATGTTTAGGGGTTGGTTGATTAAATGATGCAGTTTGATACTCATCTCCTACCTCAACTTTGCCTATTGTCAGATAAAAGTCAAAGAGAAATATTAGGGAAGCAACTCTAAGCTTACAGAGGTCAAAACCTTACTTGGGTCTTTTGAAATACAGTCTGGCATTCATAGGAATTTGTCTGTTTTTGTCCACTATTGGCCTGAAAAATCAAATACCCTAGACCAAGAGCCTGATTGCCAGTAACTACTGTATTATCGAGCATTATAGATATTAAATTCCACACGTGGCCAGTATCATACATGAGTAGGTTTTAAAGTAATCAGAAGGCCGGGCGCGGTGGCTCAAGCCTGTAATCCCAGCACTTTGGGAGGCTGAGACGGGTGGATCACGAGGTCAGGTGATCGAGACCATCCTGGCTAACACGGTGAAACCCCATCTCCACTAAAAAAAAATACAAAAAACTAGCCAGGCATGGTGGCGGGCACCTGTAGTCCCAGCTACTCAGAAGGCTGAGGCAGGAGAATGGCGTGAACCTGGGAGGTGGGGCTTGCAGTGAGCTGAGATCAGGCCACTGCACTCCAGCCTGGGTGACACAGCGAGACTCCGTCTCAAAAAAAAATAAAAATAAAAAAAATAAAGTAATCAGAAAGTATTTGCCCCCCCCCCCCTTTTTTTTTTTTTTTTTTTTTGCTTTGTAGATGGATGGGTAAATATTCACTGTTCCTCTCTTCATTGTAGCAAAATCACAACTATATTAGAGCATTCATAACTCTCTAGCTATGTGGCTTTGGGCAAATCATTTCTCTCCAGACATTAATTTCCTTATTGACAAAATGAGGAGATTGGATGTAAGGTCTCTTCCAATTCTAACTTTTTTTTTCTATTTCATTCAGTGAAAATTACCACACAAGGCCAGGCACAATGGCTCACACCTGTAATTGCAGCATTTTGGGAGGCTGAGGCGGGTGGATCACAAGGTCAGGAGTTCAAGACCAGCCTGGCCAAGGTGCTGAAACCCCATCTCTACTAAAAATACAAAAATTAGCCGGGCATGATGGCAGGCGCCTGTAATCCCAGCTACTTGGGAGGCTGAGGTAGGAGAATTGCTTGAACCCGGGGGAGAGAGGTTGCAGTGAGCTGAGATCGTGCCTCTGCACTCCAGTCTGGGTGATAGAGCAAGACTCCGTAGACTCCGTCTCAAAAAAAAGAAAAAGAAAAAAGGAAAGAAAATTACCACACAAATTAACTTACCTCTGGCTGGGTGCGGTGACTCATGTCTGTAATCCCAGCACTTCGGGAGGCCAGGGCAGGTAGATCACCTGAGATCAGGAGTTTGGGACCAGCCTGACCAACATGGTCAAACCCCGTCTTTACTAAAAATGCAAAAATTAGCTAGGCATGGTGGTGCTTCCCTGTAATCTCAGCTACTTGGGAGGCTGAGTCAGGAGAATCGCCTGAACCCAGGAGGCGAGGTTGCAGTGAGCTGAGATCACACCATTGCACACCAGGCTGGGCAACAAGAGAGAAACTATCTCAAAAAAAAAAAAAAAAAATTAGCTTACCTCTAATTTATTCAGTTTTCTTCTGTGTTCACAGGGAAAAATAAGACAAGTTTTCCTTAAATCTGGAGGTAAATTTTTTTTAGGTTGCGTATGTGTTCCTACAAGAGAATTTTCTTTGAAAATAAAATACTGGACCAGCCTGGGCAGCCAAAAAATAGAAAAACTAGCCAGGCTTGGTGGCACTTGCCTATAGTCCCAGCTACTCAGGAGGCTGAGGTGGGGGAATCATTTGAACCCAGGACATCAAGGCTGCAGTGAGCTGTGACTGTGCCACTGCCCTCCAGTCTGTGCAACAGAGTGAGACCTTGTGAAAGAAAAAGAAAGAAAGAGAAGGAAGGAAGGAAGGAAAGGAAGGAAAGGAAGGAAAGGAAGGAAAGGAAGGAAGGAAGGAAGGAAGGAAGGAAGGAAAGGAAGGAAAGGAAGGAAAGGAAGGAAAGGAAGGAAGGAAAGGAAGGAAAGGAAGGAAAGGAAGGAAAGGAAGGAAGGAAAGGAAGGAAAGGAAGGAAAGGAAGGAAGGAAAGAAGAAAGAGAAAGGAAAGAAAAGAAGGAGAGAGAAAGGATGGAAGGAGAGAGGATGAAAGAAGGAAGGAAGGATGAAGGAAGGAAGGAGAAAGGAAAGAAGGAAGGAAGAGAGAGAGAGAAAAAGGAAGGAAGGAAAGAAGGAAGGAAAAGAGAAGAAGAAAAAAGAAAGAAAAGAGAAAGAAAAACTGAATACATAGACTTTTTCCTATTTGGCCATTAGATGTCGCTCAACATCCAAAAAGTGGAAGAAACCGGATGTACACTATAAAGCTCCTGCCCGGGTCCGGGAGGGCTGACCCAGTCGCACTAGGTGGTTTGCTTAATCATGTACTGGTATTTGTGTGTCAGTATCTTGCCACATATAGCAAAAAAAAATCCCCTTAGCCATCCAGAAAACTTGTTGCCTGTACGTCTTATTTATGTATTTATTTATTTAAGGAGACAGGGTCTTGCTCTGTAGCCCAGGTTAGAATGAAGTGGTGCAATTACAGCTCACTGCAACCTTGAACTCCTGTATTCAAGCAATCCTCCCACCTCAACCCAAACATCTCAATTTTATCACTTCTTTTTATTTTTTTCAGACAGAGTCTCTGTTCCCCATACTGGAGTACATCGACACAATCACAGCTCACTGCTGCCTCAAGCTCCTGACTCAAGTCATCCTCTTGCCTCAGCCTTCAGAGTGGCTGGGACTTACAGGCGCGTGCCACCGCACCCGGCTAATTTTTGTGTCTTTTGGAGAGATGAGGTCTCCCTGGGTTGTCTAAGCTCATCTTGAACACCTGCAGTCAAGGGGTCCTCCTACCTCAGCTTCCCAAAGTGCTGGGATTAGGATTACAGGCGTGGAACTCTGCACCTGGCTACTTTTATCACTTAAGTCAACAAATAGTTGTTGAAGATTTTGGCTGACTACATACCAGGATCAATAAGCTCCCTGGTGAATTCCCCCTCATCCTTTAGGACCTACGTCAAATACTACCTCCTCTGTAGGACCTTATCTGCCCTTCCTAACCGAAAGCGCTATAGAAGACTCTTTGTCACCGTACTTTATTGTGTTGGTTTACACACCTACCTCCCCAAATTCTGGAAAAGATTCCCAATCTCCTTCATAATAAAATAAACGCACACAAACTACAAAAAGATGCAAAAAGATGCTATTTTAACTTAGATGGTAAATATCAACAGTTCTGATAAGATATTTGGTTTAGAATAATAGGCATTCTCATATATTTTTAGTGGGACTGTACACTGGTTTATGATTACTGTTAATAGAAGACAGTTTAGAGATCTCTCCTTTTTTTGTGTGAGACACAGTCTCACTCTGTCACCCAGGCGGGAGTGCGGTGGCACTATCATGGCTCACTTCAGCCTTGACCTCCTGGGCTCAAGTGATCCCCCAAACTTACTGCTCCCCGCTCCAGGTCCTAGGCTAATAAACTGATAAGATTTGGCATGAGAAGGATAACAAAAGTAGCATGAATGCATTTTTGGCAGACTCGAGTCAGGGAAGGGAAATGTTGACCTGGAGGGGTGATGTGAAGTATGACAACTGGCAGGTGGGTGATTAAAGTCCGACTTACACTGCCCAACACCTGTGGGTAGTCCTAAACCAACCACACTAGGCATCTTATCATTAAATTGGCGTCCTTTGCCGTATCTCTTTTTCGTCTCGGAGAAGAAAAATGTCCTGGCACTCACCACCTTCGGTCCTCTTCATTTTTCAGAATGCTGATATTGGCTGGGCACAGTGGCTCACGACTGTAATCCCAGCACTTTGGGAGGCTGAGGAGGGTGGATCACAAGGTCAGGAGTTTGAAACCAGCCTGACCAACATGGTGAAACCCCGACTCTACTAAACATACAAAAATTAACCAGGCATGGTGGCACGTACCTGTAATCCCAGCTACTCAGGAGGCTGAGGCAGGAGAACTGCTTGAACCCGGGAGGCAGAGGTTACAGTGAGCCGAAATTACTCCACTGCACTCTAGCCTGGGCAATAGAGCGAGATTTCCGTCTAAAAAAAAAAAAAAAGAATGCTGATATTTATTTATACTTGAGGATTGCTTTAAAGTAATTTTTTTTTTTTTTTTTTTTTTTTTTTTTTTTTTGAGACTGAGTCTCACTTTGTTGCCCAGGCTGGAGTGCAGTGGTGCAATCTTGGCTCACTGCAACCTCTGCCTCCTGGGTTTAAGTGAGTCTCCTGCTTCAGGCTCCCAGGTAGCTGGGACTAAAAGAGCGTGCCACGCCTGGCTAATTTTTTGTATTTTTAGTAGAGACGGGGTTTCACTGTGTTAGCCAGGATGGTCTCGATCTCCTGACCTCGTGATCCGCCCGCCTCGGCCTCTCAAAGTGCTGGGATTACAGGTATGAGGCACCGTGCCTGGCCATAAAGTAATTTTTAATTGGTTGTATGTTTCACAACCTGCACAGGGAAACTCAGGCATTGCCTGCAACTTTCCCATGCAGTAAGTGTTCCAACCTTATACCACTTTTCAGTACAGAGTCTTTTTTTTTTTTGTTAAGATAGAGACAGGGTCTCCCTATGTTGCCTAGGCTGGTCTCAAAATCCTGGGCTCAAGGGATCCTCCTGCCTCGGCCTTCCAAAGTGCTAAGATTACAGGCATCAGTCACCAAGCACCGCCTCAGTACCGAATCTTGAGTGTAATTATGGTTTCATAATGAACTTTGGTTTCATCAAATGAAGATTGAATTATAGCATTGCAACTTTTATTTATCCACAAGTGGATTACTTAATATTTGTTTTCATTACTACAGATTTAAAAAGCCTTTCAGCAAAAGGCTCTCATTTGCCTCTCACGTGATTGTTGCCAGGAAATGAGAAACCACATTACATCCTGAATATTCCTTGCTGCCTCAACAATAGACCTAAAACAATAACAGGCTCAAATTAAGATAGAAATAGAACTATGGGGTTGAGGGAAACTAACGTTAGCAATATTACAATGCTAATATAGCACAGAACACTTATATAACCAATGTACTTTATGCATCACTAGGGCATCTAAACATTTATTCAGTAAGCAGCTATTGGCTGGGCACAGTAGCTCACACCTGTAATCTCCGTACTTTGGGAGGCCGAGGTGGGTAGATCACCTGAGGTCAGGAGTTCAAGACCAGCCTGGCCAACATGGTGAAACCCAGTCTTTACTAAAAATACAAATATTAGCTGGGCATGGTGGACCACGCCTGTAATTCCAGCTACTTGGGAGGTTGAGGCAGGAGAATCACTTGAATCCGGGAAGCAGAGGTTGCAGTGAGCCAAGATTGCACCACTGTACTCTAGCCTGGACTACAGAGTGAGACTTGGTCTCCAAAAAAAAAAAAAAAAAAAAAAGGCCGGGCGCGCGGTGGCTCAAGCCTTTAATCCCAGCACTTTGGGAGGCCGAGACGGGCGGATCACGAGGTCAGGAGATCGAGACTATCCTGGCTAACACTGTGAAACCCCGTCTCTACTAAAAAATACAAAAAACTAGCCGGGCGAGGTGGTGGGCGCCTGTAGTCCCAGCTACTCAGGAGGCTGAGGCAGGAGAATGGTGTAAACCCGGGAGGCGGAGCTTGCAGTGAGCTGAGATCCGGCCACTGCACTCCAGCCCGGGCGACAGAGCGCGACTCCGTCTCAAAAAAAAAAAAAAAAAAAAAAAGCAGTTATCGAATACTTGGCATTTCTTTTACTTTTCCCTCTGATTTCTAGTTAATAACTGTATTTGAATATTATGTAATCCTATATGCCAGGCACTATTTTAGGCGCTTTATATATCATCTCATTTTTACTCTTTGGCTTCACATGTCTATTCTGCTCCTAACTGCCTCTTCCTTCTGTAGCTCACAGTTTGCCTCTGCCTCCTACTTTTTACCTCTTGTCTCTATTATTTACTTTCCTCCCATTATTTTTCTCTCTGTTTCACCTCTGTCCTTGGAAAACTTTTTCCATTTTTCCTGTGATTCACATTTCCCGCTGCCCCCATCCTTTTCCTCTTTGCCTGCCTGTAGTGTATGTTGATAGACATGAAGAAAATTCAGAGGAAAGTCACAAATAGTTTTCTTAAAATACTTTTAAGTTTTAATGACCACTAATAAGCGTATGAGGTTTTAGTGCTCCACATCCTCACTATTTAAAACATTTTTGCCATCCTAGTGGGTGTGTAGTAGTATGTCATTCAGTTTTTAGTTCGCATTTCCCTGAACACTAATGATGTTGACCATCTTTTCATGTGCTACTGGACATTCACATATCTTCTTTTTATTATTATTACTGTGTGTTTGTGTGTGTATGTGTGTGTGTGTGTGTCACCCAGGCTGGAGTGCAGTGTCACAATCTCGGCTCACTGCAACCTCCACCCTCAGGTTCAAGCTATTCTCCTGCTTCAGCCTCCCAAGTAGCTGGGACTACAGGCGTGTGCCACCATGCCTGGGTAATTTTTGTATTTTTAGTGGAGACAGAGTTTTGCCATGTTGGCCAGGCTGGTCTCGAACTCCTGACCTCAGGTGATCTGTCTGCTTCGGCCTCTCAAAGTGCTGGGATTAGAGGCGTGAGCCACCACGGCCAGCCACATACCTACTTTGGTGAAGTATCTGTTCAAATATTTTTCCCTTTCAAAAAAATGAATTGTCTTTTTATTATTCAGTTGTAGGAATTCCTTATATATCCTGGATACTGGAACCTTATCTGATATATATTTTGTTAATAATTTTTCCCCAGTGTGTGGCTTGCATCTGTTTCCTAATGGTGGCTTGTTGGGCTGGATATGGTGGCTCATGCCTGTAATCTCAACACTTTGGGAGGCCACAGTGGGTGGATCATGAGGTCTGGAGTTCGAGACCGCCTGACCAACATGGTGAAACCCTGTCTCTAGTAAAAATACAAAAATTAAGTGGGCGTGGTGGCATGTGCCTGTAATCCCTGTACTCAGGAGGCTGAGGCAGGAGAATCACTTGAACCCGAGAGGTGGAGGTTGCAGTGAGTCGAGATCAAGCCACTGTACACCATCCTGGGCATCAGAGTGAGACTCTGTCTCAAAAAAAAAAAAAAAAAAAAAAATGGCCGGGTGTAGTGGCTCACGCCTGTAATCCCAGCACTTTGAGAGCCGAGGCTAGTGGATCACAAGGTCAGGAGTTCAAGACCAGCCTGGCCAAGATGGTGAAACCCCATCTCTACTGCAAATATAAAAATTAGCCAGGTGTGGTGGTGGGTGCCTATAATCCCAGCTACTCAGGAGGCTGAGGCAGGAGAATCACTTGAAGCTGGGAGGCGAACGTTGCAGTGAGCTGAGATCTCACCACTGCACTCCAGCCTGGGCAACAGAGCAAGACTCCATCTCAAAAAAAAAAAAAAAAAGATGGCTTATTGTTGTTTTGAGACAGTCTCGCTCTGTCACCCAGGCTAGAGTGCAGTGGCATGATCTCGGATCATTACAGTCTCTGCCTCCCAGCTTCAAGCAATTCTCCTGCCTCAGCCTCCCAAGTAGCTGGCACTACAGCCTCGCCACCACACCCGGCTAATTAATGTAGTTTTAGTGGAGAGGAGGTTTCACCATGTTGGCCAGGCTGGTCTCAAACTCCTGACCTCAAATGATCTGCCTGCCTCTGCCTCCCAAAGTGCTGGGATTATAGGCATAAGCCACTGCGTTCAGCCTGTTTTGTTTGGGTTTTTTTTTTTTTTTTTTTTTTGAGACGGAGTCTCGCTCTGTCACCCAGGCTGGAGTGCAGTGGCCAGATCTCAGCTCACTGCAAGCTCCGCCTCCCGGGTTCACACCATTCTCCTGCCTCAGCCTCCCGAGTAGCTAGGACTACAGGCGCCGCCACCTCGCCCGGCTAGTTTTTTTTTTTTGTATTTTTAGTAGAGACAGGGTTTCACCGTGTTAGCCAGGATGGTCTCGATCTCCTGACCTCGTGATCCGCCCGTCTCGGCCTCCCAAAGTGCTGGGATTACAGGCTTGAGCCACCGCGCCCGGCCTTGTTTGGGTTTTGTTTTTTTTTTTTTTTTTTTTTGAGACGGAGTCTCGCTCTGTCGCCCAAGCTGGAGTGCAGTGGCCGGATCTCAGCTAACTGCAAGCTCCGCCTCCCGGGTTCACGCCATTCTCCTGCCTCAGCCTCCCGAGTAGCTGGGACTACAGGCGCCCGCCACCTCGCCCGGCTAGTTTTTTTGTATTTTTAGTAGAGACGGGGTTTCACCGTGTTAGCCAGGATGGTCTCGATCTCCTGACCTCGTGATCCGCCCGCCTCGGCCTCCCAAAGTGCTGGGATTACAGGCTTGAGCCACCGCGCCCGGCGGGTTTTGTATTTTTGAGACAGGGTCTCACTCTGTCACTCAGGATGAGTACAGTGAAGCAACCACAGCTCACTGCAGCCTCAAATTCCTGAGCTCAAGAGATGCTCCCACCTCAGCCTCCCAAGTAGCTGGGACTATAGGCACGTGCCATCGCGCCAGACTAATTTTATTTTATTTTTGTGGAGATGGGGTCTCCCTATGTTGCCCAAGCTAGGCTGAACTCAAGTGATCCTCCTACCCCAGCCTTCCATGCCTAGCCAATGGTGGCTTTTGGTAACCAAAAGTATTTCTTTTTGATGAAGTCTACTACTTTCTCAAACTTTCCCCTATTCACAAGTCAATATGTTATTTTCACGTTTCCTCTAAAAGCTTTATGGTTTTAGCTTTACATTTCGGTTTATGATCTATCTCAAAATGATTTTTTTGTGTTATGAGCTGGTGGAAGGGATTTATTTTTTCCATAAGGATATGCAGCATAATTTATTGAATTACTTTCATTTACTCATTGGATTGCTTTGGTGCCCTTTTGAAAGTCAAAGGCTGCATAAATATGGGTAGTTTGCTATTTTTTGAACTATTATTCTTTTCTAGTTCATTTTTAAATTATCTTTTTGTTATCAATGTTTTACTTTATTGTGTTCTGATCTGAGGATCTGGTCTATATAATATCGACTTTTTGATTTAAGGAGACCTCTCTTTTGGCTTAGTACATTGTCAGTTTTGTTAAATAATCCTTTGTGCTTGAAAAGTATGTTTTTTCTCTAATATTTGGTTTCAGAATTCTATGTAGGTCATTTGAGGAACTGTTTTAATTGTGTTGTACAAATCTTCATACTCTTAATAAATCTTTTTTTGGCTTGAGCTCTCCTTTTTTGAGATATCTGTTACCATCTCCTACCTTGGCATGCTCATGGGATGGCAAGGAGCACCATACGAGGTTCAACTGGAGTTAGTAGTTAGTAAAGGGAAGAAGAGTAGGAGTTCAAATTCAAAGAAGCAA